>NC_134228.1:7999695-8624695 GCF_965140235.1 Caretta caretta
AGGGACCAATGATCTCTAGCCTGACTGTAAAAGGACCTTGAATTAATTCCAATCTTGATTTTAAGTGAGTCAGTGATGGAAAATCCATGAAAACCTTGTGACTTTACTAAAAATAACTAAAGGGGTGGGGGAGAGGGTGTGGAGGAATGACTGTGGGAGCCCCATGGGAGGGGCACCCCTCCGCCACAAGGGGGCGCAGAGCCCCTGCTCCAGCCCGCAGCCGTGGTACAGGGGTGCACAATCCTTGCTCCAACTGCAGCCATGACGGGGGTGGTGGTGGTGGTGAGGGATATGATCTGGATGCAGCCCTGGAGGATGGGAGGGCGCACACAACCTGGAGCACATAGCCATGGCAGGGGGCCAGCAGGGACACAGCCCCAGCCAATGGGGCGCGGGGTGCATGCCCCGCGTTAGAGGGTTTATTCCTTCACTCTCCTACTTTCCTGGTCCTTCTCACATGACCAGAGAGCAACAATACCCGAAGTCCAAAGGTGCAAACAATTTAATGTTTATTGGGGTGAACTTCCAGCAAGCTTAAATACAAGTTCCTTTTTCCTTATTTTCAAATCCCAATTTACTTCCTGTTTGCCCCTAATTTATAAAATAGTCTCAGTTATACCTTAACCAATCATTTTACTGAAATTTACCTAACCAAATCTTAACATAGTGTAACATGATTAGCTAACCAATTATATCCCACCACCTTAATTAGTTTACACCCAGCAAAATTAATTACAGTAGACCAAAAAAAAAAAAAAAAATCACAGAACCAGACACAGACCATGCAAATAAACAATAGCAAAGTAGGAACTATGATAAAATACAGAAGTGAGGATTTCACCACCACATCTATAAAGACATAAGGGTTTCCCAACTATGTCTATTGATAAGTGACTTCCTACCAAACAGCAAACTATCAAACTAAGTTTCCTTTTACATATTCTAGACTCTTCCCTTTATCTGGAGGCGATAGATCGGATCACCTTTCTAACAGCACCAGATTGCCTTATTTCAATATAGTTTGGAACGCGAGCATGACACCATACACTTCCTAGCTTATGGCTGCCTCTGCTGCTTAACCAAAGGCCTTACCTTAAGAACAGGGCCTCAGACTGTCCCAGTGAGAGAAGGCCCTTACACAGGCAGACAGTGATTTTGATTCTCTCTTTTATACCCCTGTTACTAGCTAAATGATAAACATATACCTATATTCTTAAAGTATAGGCCTTTACAGACAGGCCTGAATATCTATATCCTAACACTCCAGCTGCAGCCATGGCCGGGGTGTGTGTGGGGGAGATGTGTGTGGCGTGTGTACAGCCCCGGCAGGTGATGGGGTGGCATGTGTACAGCCCCCCGCCACAGCCGGGGGTGGGGTGGGGGGGCCACAACCCTGGTGGGTGGGGGAGAGGGGTAATGCTGAGAGCTGAAGTAGTCATGGAGGTTCGATAAAGTCACAGAATCTGTGACCTCCATTACTAAATTGTATCCTTACTTATAAACTGTGTTCAAGTCACCCATTAATCTTCGCTTCAAGCTCAACAACTCATTGACTATCCTGATGCTTAAATTAATGAAAACAATCACTAACCCAGTCAGTTTAATGACTATCTGTAGAGTAATGGCCGACAAGCAGGACACTTCCAGTGTGAGGGCATTCCCAGTGGGGATTACTGGAAGCACCCACATAATGAAGGTTCCGGACTCCCTGGTCCCACTGCAATAACCAGATGGAGCGATTCATCCAGAGAAGCAGACTGAGGAAGATGCAGGGTAGCTGGAATGGTAGAGCCATTAGGAAATGATGACCTCTCTGTGTGCATTCAGTCCATAGATAAGTACAAACAATTTGCAGATAGTTGTGTTCAACAGACCACAACAAAATGAAAGTGAGCAGCATATCTGACTAGCTGCTGCCTTATGGGAATCCTGCAGTGACTCTTGTTGCAGGGATGATCTGACAACAAATGATCAATCGGGTGGTTTAAAACAGCAATTCTAGTTTTAAGCTCTCTCTAGAGAGAGAGATGCAATCCTTTGCCACCTCGATGAAAGGACAGGATCCCAATTATTTTATTTCCATTAATGAAGCAACCCATTTAAAACAAGCATCTTAGGGCTTTTCTATATAGCAAATCAGGGTGGAGCCTACAGCTCACTAGTTTGTCACACAGTAACTCGACGTGTGGGCCCCCCTAGAGTGCACTAAAAGTTCCCCCGTGTGCTTTAACGTGCTCCAGTTTAACAGCAGTATGCCATAGTGCACTATAGACCTTTCCGTGCTCTGCAGCAAGGCCCACCTAGCTTAGAGAGGAAGTGAAAGCAGCTATAAAAATATGGAAGAAAGGGGAACTCAATAGTAATGAACATAAATCAGAATCTCAAAATTGTAGGAAATTGATAAGGGAAGCAAAGGGACACAAGGAGAAATCTATGGTCAGTAGAGTTAAGGGCAATAAGAAACAGCTTTTTAAATATATCAAGAACCAAAAGAATCCTATCAATGGTACTGGTCCATTACTCGATAGAAATGGTAGAATTATCAATATAATGCAGAAAAGGCAGAAGTGTTCAATAAATATTTGTTCTTTATTTAGAAAAACCCTGATGTAGTCAAGTTATGTGATGACACTCTTTCCATTCCAATAGTAAATTATGAGGATGTTGAAAAAACAGTTACCTATCTTTTCATAACTGTTGTTCTTCGAGATGTGTTGCTCACGTCCATTCCATTCTAGGTGTGTGCATGACCACGTACCCAGAGATTTTTGCCTTAGCTGTATCCATAGGGTCGACTGTGGTGCCCCACTGAGTGCCGTGCTCATGCATCAGTATATTAGGCACTGCCAACCCTATGCCCTCTTGGTTCCTTCTTGCCAGCAACTCCGACAGAGGGCCAGGAGAGTTGGTTAATGGAACAAACATGAGCAACACATCTCGAAGAACAGCAGTTACAAAAAGGTAGGTGTGACGCTCTATACCCTAGCCCAGTCCTGCTTGATCTTCACGAGGATTCTGTGGAATGAACGGAACTTGAGGGAAGGCGCGTATCAGAGCGCTCGACAATGGGAGCAGGAAAGCATCCGACAAGGAGCCCCTCTCAGACCCCCGAATGGAGCAGAAAAGGTGGCACTTCCTGCTCTCCCTGGACGTGAAGAGGTCCACCAGGGGAGTTCCCCACCTTTGGAAGATGATGCTGATCACCTCTGGATGGAGGGACCACTTGTGGCAAGATAAGAAGGTCCTGCTTAGGCGATCTGCCAAAGTCTTCTTGGCTCCATGGAGGTGAGTGGCCACCAGATGGAGGTCATGTTGTACGCAGAAATCCCATAGCTGGAGAGCATCTTGGCAAAGAGCAGATGATCTGGCTTTGTCTTGCTTGTTGATATAGAACAGAGGTGGGCGAACTACAGCCTGTGGGCTGACGGTCCTGCCTGGCCCTTGAGCTCCTGGCTGGGGAGGCTAGCCCCCAGCCCCTCCCCCGCTGTTTTCCCTCCCCCGCAGCAACGCCACTGCATGGGCAGTGTGACTAGCTCCGGCCAGGCGGTGAGGTCCTGCTGCTCTGAGCTGCATGGTAAGGTGGCGGGGGGGGTGTGGGGGCTGGGGGGGAGTTTGGATAAGAGGCACGAGGTACCGCAGGGGGGCAGTTAGGGGACAGGGGGCCGAGGGTATAGATAGGGGTTGGTCAGGGGACAAGGAGCAAGGGGGGTTGGATGGGTCGGAGGTTCTGAGGGGGGCAGTCATGGGGCGGGAAGTGGGAGGGAGCGGATGGGGGTCAGGATATTTGGGGGCAGGGCACAGCCTTCCTTACCCGGCCCTCTATACAGTTTCACACACTGATGTGGCCCTTGGACCAAAAAGTTAACCCTCCCCAATATAGAACATAGCTGCTGTAATGTCCATCAGGACCCGAACCACTCTGCTCTTTATGAGAGGTAGGAAGGCGTGGCAGACCAAGCAAACAGCTCTGAGCTCCCTGACATTGATGTGTATGGAGCGATCGAGACCAAACCAGAGACCTTGCATGCTGAGATTGTCCAGGTGGGCTATCCACCCCAGGTCCAAAGCATCAGAGACAAAGGTAACCAATGGGAGTGGGGCCGCAAAGGGAACTCCCTTCAACACCAATGCAGGATCTTTCCCCTATGTGAGTGACGACAGGACATGGTCCAGGACTCTGACTAGATGGTTCATGCTATGTCCGTTGGGGATGTAGACCGACGCCAGCCATGCCTGAAACTGCCTGAGGTGGAACCACAAATGCCAGACCACATAAGTACAGGCTGTCATGTGGCCCAACAACCGCAGGCACGTGTGAGAGGTGGCGAGAGGAGTGGATAATGGAGGCCAGGGAGACCATGTGAAACTTCAACTTCTTGAGACTCGAGGCAGCGCAGGTCAAGAATTGTCTGAGGTCTCCTTTTGCTTTCAGGATTAGGAAGTAGCGGAAGTAGAACCCTTTCCCTTTCATGTCCCAATGGACCGCCTCCACTGCCCACAGGGTCAGGAGGTTCTCGACCTCTCGAACGAGGAGTTGCTCGTGAGAAAGGTCTCTGAAGGGGGACAGGGAAGGAGGGTGGGAGGGAGAGTTGGCCATGAACTGCAGAGTGTAGCCCGAAGATATTACTTCAAGCACCCAATGGTCTGAGGTGAGCCACGACCAGGCCAACTGGAAGGGGCACAGGCAGTTGAGGAAAGAATAAGAGAGTGGATCCTGGGAAGCGACCGGGTAGCCGTCCTCAGGTGCACCCTCAAAATGCCTGCTTCTGGAAGGACCAGGCTGGGCAGAGGAACGGGAAGATGAAGGGTGCTGCTGCTTAAACCTCGTCTTTGTCCTTTTTCCTGTAAGTGCTTGAACAGGGGATGCCCTGTATCTTGACTGAAGAGGTGGAGGATGGAGCGGCTTCCTAGCCTGCTGAGGAGTGTGCAGGCCCCAGGAACGGAGGGTGGCATGGGAGTCTTTAAGGCTGTGGAGCTGAGCATTGGTAAGCTCAGAGAAGAGCCCTGTTACCTCAAAATGGAGGTCCTGAAGAGTGGTCTGCATCTCCTCAGACTCTGGGGGACCGTAGCCAGGAGCTGAGCCTCATGACCACCACAGAGACGACCACCTTGGCCACTGAGTTCGTAGTATCCCAGGCCATCTGGAGGGTGCCTCGCGCTACCGCTCTGCCTTTCTCCACTAAGGTGGCAAATGCCTGGACCTGGTCCCATGGAAGGGCATCCTTGAATTTGCTAATTGAGTCCCACAGATTGAAGTTGTACCTGCCTCATAGGGCCTGATAGTTAGACACCCGAAATTGAAGGCTGGCTGTCCAATAAATTTTCCTGCTAAACAAGTCCCACCTCTTGGCGTCTATTTTTTGGT
The DNA here is from genome assembly GCF_965140235.1 of Caretta caretta. Classification (NCBI taxonomy): domain Eukaryota; kingdom Metazoa; phylum Chordata; order Testudines; family Cheloniidae; genus Caretta; species Caretta caretta. The sequence continues at coordinate 8,005,061 of NC_134228.1, forward strand.
GTGCCACTAGGCTGGCCCTGACTGTCCCACTCATTGATAGCGGACATGACCAAGGACGCTGCTGGAGGGTGGGCGTACAGGTATTCAAATCCCTTTGCAGGGACATAGTACTTCTTTTCAGCCTTCTTGGCGGTAGACAGAATGGAAGAGGGAGTCTGCCATACTGATTTGGCAATTTTAAGGACCTCTGGGTAGACAGGCAGCGCAACCCGGGCCGGGGTGGTAGAGGATATAACATTAGCAGATGACAGAACGAGGAGTAATGGTCTCAAGTTGCAGTGGGGGAGGTTTAGATTGGATATTAGGAAAAACTTTTTCACTAAGAGGGTGGTGAAACACTGGAATGCGTTACCTAGGGAGGTGGTAGAATCTCCTTCCTTAGAGGTTTTTAAGGTCAGGCTTGACAAAGCCCTGGCTGGGATGATTTAACTGGGAATTGGTCCTGCTTCGAGCAGGGGGTTGGACTAGATGACCTTCTGGGGTCCCTTCCAACCCTGATATTCTATGATTCTATGATTAAAGAGGTCGTCAGACTCCTTCGCTAGCTTCTTGACCTCCAAGGTCAGATTGGCAGCTGCCCTTTTGAGGAGGGCCTGGTGCGCCTTAAAGTCGTTGGGGGGGGGTTGCCTGTTTGGGATGCGCCCACCACCGTTTCATCCGGAGAGGACGACGACTGCACTGCAGGGGGAGGGGCAGCTTCCCCTTCCTTGTCTGGGGATGGCTCCTTGGGTGTGTTGCCCCCACTTCAGATTCGGCACCGTGCTCCAATTCTGGTGTCAGTGGTGCTGGAGGCAGCTTGTCTGATGTGGCCAGGGAGAAATGGTGGGAGCACACTCCATGGGTTCCAGTACTGCCACTGCGTGGGCCACGGGCTCTGCTGCCACACCGCCACTGTGGGAGCTGTGCCAGCCTTGCCGGTTGGTGGTGACTCACCTTTCCTTGGTGAGGGGCTGAACTGCCACTCCGACCCAGACCACTGCCCATCCAGAGACCAGGGTGGAGCTGTAGAGGCCCGAGTCTGCTGATTGAACCTCGTCGGTGACCAGTAAGGAGAGGGCGAGGATCAGTGTCTGTTCAAAGAGTGGTACCAGGGAGTCGGAGACCAGTGCCGCGATTGGGAACTATCCCGGACCAGAGGGGACCGACGCCTGGGAGACCGCCTAGGCGATGGTGACCTGCACCATGGTGATCTCTGGCGGGAGGTCCGATGGTACCCTGGGTATGGGGTTTGGTGCCTTAACTCAGGTGTCCTGCGTCTCATAGGTGGAGATTGTGGAGTGAGGAACCTGGTCTTCTAAACGGGAACCGGGACTGCGGTACCTGCACCTGTGGTCTGGGGACCAGGGATGTTCCACTGATTTAGAGGGCAGTCCCACAACCGGCTTGCCCTTGGATGCTGGGGGCCTTAGCGGGGCCTGTCACCTGGCTTGGTGTCGACAGTGCCAGCCGGCCTATTTGATCTGTGGCTGCCAGGACTGCTTTGGGCACCGAAGAACCTACGAGGAGCCGGGGCCCCTTGCCATTACCAAGGGGCAGATCCCTGGGTAGCTTGGGGGGGGGGGGGGGGTTGGACCATAACGGTATCCCCGTGTAGCTCTGGGGTGGGTACGTGGCCTGACAGGTCCTTTTCCTGAAGCCCCCTTCCCCTCTGGTGCTGGCAGGCCCTTCGTCTGCAGCCGCTTCTTAGGCACCAGTGAGGGGGAACGGTGCAGGACGGACCCCAGTGTTGGGAGTACGTTCCGCACTGATGCCGAGGTGCTAGGCATGGAGTCCAATTGGGAGGGCTCTGAGGCAGGATGAAGTGCATCCTCCATAAGGAGAGCCCTCAACTGGGTATCCCACACTCCTTTTGAGTTCGAGGGCGAAAGTTTTTGTAGATTACTGCACTTGTCCCCCAAACACTTTAAACAGCTCTTGTGGGGGTCGCTAATGGACATTGGCCTGCCGCACCTACTAAACTATACTAACACTTAACTTAATGGTCTAAGTACCTATAAACTAATACAAAGGAGACAGAACAATGGGTTGTAAGAACCGCTAACGCTCTTGCAATGCAAGACAAGGTGCTCCGACTAACTGTCACAGGCAGTAAGAAGGAAATCAGAGGGCGTAGGGCCGGCAGCGCCTAATATACCGACGCGTGAGCGCAGCACTCAAGCAGGTGCCGTAGCCGACCCTACGGATATCGCTAAGGCAAAACTCTCCGACTATGCACGTGGGCATGCACACACCTAGAATGGAATGGACATGAGCAACCACTCAGAAGAACAGCAGCTACCAAAGCTAGAAATTTTTAAATCAGCTCATTTGGGTTACTTGCACCCAAGAGTTTAAAAAGAGTTGGAGGAGGAGCTTATTGGACCATCAATACTCATTTTTCAATAAATCCTGTAACTTCCACAGAGTTTCCAAAGAATGGAAGAAAGCAAATGTGCTAATATTTAAAAACGGTAGATGTGATGACCTAGGTAATTGTAGGCCTGACGCTGATCCTCAGCAAGATAATGGAATGCCTGATATGGGACTCGATTAAGAAAGAATAAAAGTAGAGTAATATTATTCATACCAATCTACATGGGTTTATGGAAAATAGATCCTAACTTGATTGGTATGAGATTACGAATTTTGCTGATAAAGATAATAGTTGTAATATAATAAGACTTCTGTAGGGCATTTAATATGTATCCCACACCATTTTGATTAAAACCTAGGAAGATACAAAGTTAACATGATACAATTACTTTGAGACCTATCAGCATATTTAATTTAAAGTAAGGGGGGGCCTCATCAAGCAGGTGTGTTTTTAGCAGGGTTCTGCAAGGGGCAGGTTGCTGATTTAAAGATCTGGATTGCTTGGTCAACTGGGTGCCAGCAAACAGTATTATTTTAATACAGGTAAAGGCATACATCTAGAGAACAAAGAACGCAGGACACCCCTATAGGATGGGGGACTCTCTCCTGGGAAGCAGCAGCAGCTCTGAAAAAGATTAGGGGATCGTGGTGGATAATCAGCTAACCATGAGCTCCCAGTGCGATGCTGTGGCCAAAAGGGCTGGGATGCACAAACAGAAAAATCAAGTACAAAGTAGATGCATCCGATGAAGTGAGCTGTAGCTCACGAAAGCTTATGATCAAATAAATTTGTTAGTCTCTAAGGTGTTACAAGTACTCCTGTTCTTTTTGCGGATACAGACTAACACGGCTGCTCCTCTGAAACCTACAAGTAGAGAGGTTCTTTTATCTCAGTATTTGGCATTGGTGTGACCACTGCTAGGATAGTGTCCCCCGTTCTGTTGTCCACAATTCAAGAAGGATATTGATAAACTGGAGCGAGGTCAGAAAAGAGCCATGAAAATGATTAAAGTATTAGAAAACCTGCCTTATAGTGATAGACTCAAGGAGCTCACTATTTAGCTTAACAAAGAAAAGGTTAAGGGATGACTGGATTACAGTACCTGCCTGGGAAACAAATATTTGATAATTGGCTTTTCAGTCTAGCAGAGAACAGTCTAACATGATCCAATGTCTGGAAGTTGAAGTTAGAAAAATTCAAATTGGAAAGACGGTACACATTTTTTAATTGTGAGGATAATTATCCATTGGAATAACTAACGAAGGGTCATCGTGAATTTTTCATCACTGGGGAATTTTTAAACCAAGGTTGAATTTTTTTTTTTTTAAAATAAGAGATGTTCTACTTCAAAAGGAATAATGTTGGGGAAGTTCTCTGGCCTGTGCTGTACAGGACATAACACTAGTGGTCCTTTTTGGCCTTGGAATCTATGTATCACATGGCAAGTAAGAGCACAGTAGAACAGAGGTTCTCAAACTGGGTGGCGCAGAACGTATTCTGGGGATCCTGAGAAACTTTGAGGGGGAGAGGGGAGACTTACTACGCACATTCAGATCTGGGCAGAAGGAGAGTGGTGGCTGCTGGCCAGGTGCCCAGAAGGGGGGTGGGGCACTGTAGGCTACTACAGACAAAAAGAAGGGGGGTGCAATCAAATAAGTTTGAGAACCACTGCTGTAGAATCACACCATAGCTTGCCATCCACTAACTTACCATGTAGACAAGTCCTTAGTTAGGAAGCGCAAGACACATAAAAGGTACATGTAACCAACACAGCACTATGGTAGCCTCTCAGTTAGTTCTTCTAGTATTAGAACACTTCTGTACTGTGACACCAGTTATCACACACTGCTCGAGCACTATATACATAATCAGACAGTCAGAGTTTAATGCTTGAAGGGACCCATCTGCATTCCCTGTAAGCTGCCCACTTGGGCAGCTGCACAGGAGACATTCCAGTGCTGCCCAGCTGATTAGCAGAGTCTGCACAGCCAGCAGCATGTGTTCAGGTGCCCCTTCCCCCACCTTGATTTCCCCAGCAGCCAGCTCACACAGTCTCCCGCTGCGCCCCCCCAACCCCATGCTCACTCCCCTCGCCACATACCCCATCTCTGCGAGCAGGGGAGGGGGAGACAACATGGCTCAGGATAGAGTAGGAGAGCTTTCAGTGTGTCTTAAAGAGACAGCGTACGGGTTTCCCCAGCAGCCCACACATCTCCCAACACACACTTGTATTATTGTTGCTGTTACTTCTTGGCACTTCCTGCAGTGTATGTATATTTGCTAAAATAACACACTTTGAAAGAATAAAATTATAGTGTTTTGACTGGTTTATGCATTTCATAATTTTTATTTCTCTTTAAATTTGATTCTTTGAGCCATGAGTTCTAAAATGCCTAAGCTGTCCTGGTGGACTAATTATCCCTATGGTAACTTTTCAAAAATATACATTGTCTCTAGGTTTTTTGTTTCTACTGGTGGCGAACATCTGCACATACCTCGGTACACATAACATTTATGCTGCACATGAATAGAAAAAATTAGAGGGAACATTGGGGACCACCGCCTCAGAGTCTGACCTCCCGTGTATCACAGGCCACCAACAGTACCCAGCATCTGCACAGTAAACTCAACAACCAACATTAGACCTAAGCATTACAGCGCTCAGAAGACTAGACTATTATATGCCAGAGTCGGAGAACAGAAGGGACCGAGGGGCACCAGTGCCCAAGGCCCCCACAATTGCAGGGAAATGATTAAGTGACATACACCCAGATAATCTTAGCAAGTGACTAGCACCCACACGCTGCATAGGAAGATGAAAAACCCCGAGGTCCCTGCCACGCTGACCTGGGGGGAAAATTCCTTTCCAACCCCATGTATGGCAACCAGTTCAATCCTGAGCATGTAAGCAAAAACCAGCCAGCCAAGCACCTGAGAAAGAATGCTTGATGCCACCTCAGAGCCCTGGCCCCGCTACTGTCCCATCTCCAGCCATGACCATCCCCAATGCTTCAGAAGACGGAAATCAAACACTATTGAACCCCACCACACATGCCAGCAAGAGCAGTCTTACTTCGTGATGTGTGAACTGTAGCAAGTCTTCTGTACAAGTTCTTCTGTTTGGGATCAGGATGGAAGCCACTCTTCGTAAAATACACATGGACGTACATGGAGCCATTGTGCTGCACACTCTGAAATCACACACACCAACAGGATGGTTAGCTGCCTCATTCCCTGCATTGGAAAACCAGGAACGACACTGCCTAGGCTACGCAGAGCAGTCTGCATCAAGCAGCTTACTGTGCCCGTCATGATCACTTCAAGGCACATTACTTTCCTCTTCTGGATGCACTAATAGCATCCGTTATGCTCCAGTGAGTCCACTGGCTAATCCAAAGTGACATGGCTATTTCCTATGTAATGAAAATGCTTAATACATAAGGCCCATACGAGGGGAACCGGTTTTATAACTAGATTTACATATCTCTACAATTTTAAACATAAAGCTTCATCACTACAGGACCATTGCTTTTTCCATGTAAGTGCCACACTTCCCTTATTTCAGTCTGCTGTTTATTTATATTACCATAGTGCCGAGGAGCCCCAGTCATGGACCAGGACCCTGTTGTGCTAGGTGCTGTACAAACCTGGAACAAAAGACAGCCTTGCCCATAAATTACCTCTGTGCATAATACTTGCATAATATGTTTGAACAGTGGGAATGGCTGCTCTCGGAATGCTACTTGTCTAATCATGACTAGATAAAGGAGGTTTCCCATGCTCTGTCTGGCCATAAGGAAGGCAGGAGCCCACTCTTAACCATACAGAGGCTGCAAAGTATTCAACCTTTTGGGGTGACTCAAGAGATGAATCCCTGTGACTGATGAATAAGGCTGTTCCAAAGACTGTTTTGTATTACAGTAAAGCCATGGGGCCTGAGGGAGGTGAAGCCCCATTGCGTGGGAGCCATTCAGACATGGATGGTTTGAAAAACGTACAGCTTAATAGCAGACAAAACCAAGTGGGCATAAAAGAAAGAATATGGGTGAGAAGTGATAGGATCATATGGCCCCACCCACAGCCCAGCCCCACCACCTCAGTGGCTCCACTTGCAACCTGGCCCCACCCCATCTTATCTTTGGCTCTACCCCCAACCCAGCCCAGCCCCCTCAGTGGCTCCAAGTAACTTTGGGTTTTTTTAAAAAATGTTTATGAGATTAAAAACTAAAAGACAACCAAGCCAGGCCTCGGTAATCCCCAAGGGCCATCTGCCTGCCACTGCAGTGGTCAGTGTCCTGTAGCAGCAGAGTTTTAGGAGGAGTTTGGAGAAAGATTGGATAGTGGCTTGACAGATCAATTTAGAGATGATGATCCTTGCCTACTTATGGCCCAGAAGCAAGCACTATGGGAGCTACAGGCAAGCAGGCTGTTGAGGCAGACACTGCAGGAGGAGTGGCAGGAGACTACTTGCTAGCAAACAGTAACAGCTGGAAGGAGGGACTTGAAGAGTGATAGCATGCAGCTGAAGTCTGACAAGGCAAAAGGGGGAGCTAGCAGAGCAAATAGAAGAGGGAGAGTAATATAGTCCAACTGACATACCAAGAACACTATCTCAGCAGTGGCATTTTGAACAGGCCAGAGGTAGCAAGGAGCCAGAGTCGGGATGGGACATAAGGGGCCTGGGTGAGAGTTTCAGTTATATGGGCAGAGAGAGAAGGCTGGGTCTGAATAAAAGGAGATGTTCCAGACTTCACCATTACTGGCAGAGCAGCAGCTCGCCACCACCCAAAGACAACACTCATTTGCAAACAAGGAAATGGTGCTGGTTTTGCAAGCTGACCAATGCCTTGTGCATATACATCTCAGCATTTGACTCCTGCTCTGGAACAAGGACAGAAAGGACATTGCAGGCAGGGGAATTTATTGCTGGCCAAATCAGGAGAGTGAAACTCAAGCTTGCAACAGAATGCCAGCTACACCTTACTTATGGAAAGATCAGTCACTCCGTAAAATCCCTGAAGGCTGCAGAGGGAAAGCCTGCAATGCCTTAGCCTAAGCATTTCATCTGAGGCTTTAAAAGGAGGACACAGAGCAAAAAAGGGGAGAAAACAACTCATCTCCATGTCAGTGCTCCATTCTATGGCCCATTATCCAGCGTCAGGAGAAAAACCACCTAGGAAGAGAGAAATCACAGTTATGTACTAACCTCAGGAATGTCTAACTCTGCATAGCGTTCATAGCACCCATCTGCATTCTCACCACTGGTCCAGTCACCATAGACAAGATCCCGTTGCTCCCAAAACAGTGCTGAGGTGACATTAAAATCTGTAAAGTGCTCATGCTCTGAGATATACACGTGAAGGTCCTGCAGGGAGAGGAGAGGAGGGTTGCTTCTGGCAGACAGCTCAGCGTGATGGTGACATTAAAATACTGAAGGGAGGGTGGGTGAAAGGGGATACTCTGCCAGGAGCAGATAGCCACCCCTGGATGGAACTCCAACTGTAATGCTGTATTACTTACCTGTGAAGTGTGGTTCTGCTCTGACAAGTGGCCCCTTTTGACTCAGCAGATGGCTCACAAGAGAACAGTTACATCTGCTGGCTAACATAAGTTTCTCCTGCTTTTGACTCCAGTTAACCATGCAGAGGCAGCACAGGAATGTGAGGGGAACCTGGAGTCTGGTGTGGCTTGTGTGTCATCAGGATCTTTAGCAGCATGCCAACTGACAAGTCCTGCCCTCTGTCATACCTATGTGATCCACACAGGGCAACAGGGTTGCAAAAGTTTATGTGCCTGCACAATCTTTATTGCTGAGTCAGAAAGACCCCAGCTTGACTCTCAGATCCCACGATGGGTTTGCAAGGAAAACAGCTCTAAAGCTGTAAACTGAGCAGGTTAGCTATGCAATCACTATGGGCTTGTCTACATGGGAAACAGTATAAGCTAAGGTCTGAATTTAAACAGCTACAGTTATATTAGTATAACTCCCTATGCAGACACCCGTATTCCCATAGAACAGGGCCTTTTTTTAAATTTAGCTTATGTTGCTTGGGAAAGGGTTTAAACTAAACTGAAAAAAACTCTCTTATTCTGGAAGAAGAGTGTCTGCACAGGGAGTTACACGGGTATAGTTATACAAATTTAATTATACCTGTACAACTGCGAACACTTTCCTACGTAGACAAGCACTTCAGTGTAGACACTACCTTCAGTGAGACAGGATTCTCCCATCGGTGTAAGTAATCCACCTCCTCCAAGAGGTGGTATCTAGGATGGAATTCTTCCATTGACCTGGAGCTGTCTACGCTGGGGTTAGGCTACATCTACACAGCGTACCTGACAATGGCACAGTTGTACTGCTGCAACCGCACCTTTGTCAGATTCACTGTGTGGCCGTTCTCTCTCACTGCGAGAGCGCTCTCCAGGTGACAAAATAAAACCAACCCCAATGAGGGGCAGCAGCTTCGTCAGACGTAACGCTGTCCATACCAGCTCTTTTTGTCACTAAAACTTTTGTCGTTTAGGGGGGTGTTTTTTCAGACCCCTGAGCAACAAAAGTTTTAGCAACGAAAGTGCCAGTGTAGACATAGTCTTATGTCAGTATAGCTATGCCTCTCAGGGTGTGGATTTTTCACATCCCCAAGACAAACAGAGAGCCTAAGACAGAGAACGTGGAATAAGCTCTGTAATGTGACAAATCCATCTATGCTCTGAAGTCACAGTGCCACTCAGAAGAACTGCTGCAAATCTAGGTGCTTATGACACCGTCAAACAACAGACTTCAAAACACAAGTGAGCAAACCTACAGCAGGAAATGCACTAGTGCTACCCGGTCCCTTTTAAAGTTAAGAAAACAGAGACAACGAATGAGCACCTTGCTTCAGCTGCACGGTAGAGTAGAGGGTTAAGGGCAGGGCACCACATATTCCATATAGAACTGGGATAACCCCGATGGCAACCACCCCCGTCCATGCATCCTAGACAGAAGGGTACAGAGCTAGCTTTAGTGGCTCATCTCCCTGGGTCTCAGCTGCTGCACCGTTCTCCAGACAGCCCTGATCACCACCTGCACTTCCAGCTTCCCTGCTGCAAACTAGCCCCCAACTCTGGCATCCTGACCCCTACAGCTTGGTCCCGTTGAGCAGAGCAGGGAACACATGCTGGAATCCAACCGGCTTTCCACTTGTGGGGAATGCTGCAGAGCCAAAGATGGGTGAAGACAGGATCCAATGGGGCAGAGAGACAAGACAAAACATCAGAACTCAGCCATAGCAAAATGGCAAAACCCACAGCAAAAAAACAGACTCCACGACCTCCTGGAAATATGCCAAGTTTGCAGCTGCAGAACCATGGAGTACATAGGGTCCTGACTGAATGGCGGTTCACACCTTAGAGCTATTTTGTTTGGCTCTCTGCAGCCTTGCACTAGCATCACAGCGGCAGTTTCTGCTTGTCTCACAGTTTTAAGGTTATAGGACTAGAAACATACATTTTTTAAAAATGAGAGCTGAGATTCTGAGCCTAATTCTGCAGCAAGAGGCGAATACCTCAGTACTAGAGGCACAGGCCTAGGAGACAAAAGACTGCAGCTTGACACTGGTCCGCCACAAGCTTCCCACATGACTTTTGACAAGTCCTCTTGATGGTTTGGTTACCCAGTGTGAAAATGGGGGAGGAGGGGATGATGTGTGGGCAGGAAGTGGGTGCAGCTGCACAAAACCAGGGTGACATGCAGAGAATTCTGGTCAGTCAGTGGAAGAGAACAGTAAACGTGCAGCGTCCCAGGCCCACCGCAGAGCCTATTGACGCTGACCCATTTGGGAAGTGCTGATCAGTGAGAACCATGGAGCTGACAGGGAGCTGGGTGCACACTTTACAAACTTTGCTGGACATGCTCAGCGTGTGATGTCCAAAACCAGTGTCCTCTGGAAAGAGGACAGACACTGCTCCTCAGCAAGGGAAAGCCTAGCTTTCAAACCTCCACTAATTCAGCTCCAGGGTTGCTCGAATATAGGCCACAGGAATCTGCCTGACAGTGGCAGTTTAGGGTTCATTTCCCAGAGTTCTATTTTCACTTCCCTCCCATTCAAGCTGCTCAAACTTCAGAGATCGAGCTTCCAAGTCTCCTAACCAGCACCTGGCTGATAGCTGGGGGAAGAATGTTGCCGTACCACATCCTTCTCTGCATCCCACCACGGATGGGAACTGGAAAGAACTCTTCCAGACTCCGATCCTTTAATGGAAGGAAGTTATTTCAGGACTCAAAACCACTAGCCAGGAAACCACGGTTTGGGGACCAAGGTGTCCCTTGCACACACAGGACAAGATTTCTCCACTGGCTCTCACTTTTCCTCCCTTTAAACCTCTCTCATTTCCTGCAACCCCACCCATCTCTTCTCATTCCCACTTTACTCCTAGGGGAATTCTGAGCCACTGCACATGCACAGAATTCATGCTCCCCCAGATTTCTTTGCTTCCCTGGAGAAAAATGACTTTCTGATAGGGAAGCAAAGGGAATCCACAAGAGCAGTCATGCAACTCCCCAGCAGGATGTTTTGGGTGCCCAGGGCAGCCAGTAGAGAGAAATCACTGTGAGGCAGAAGGCAGGACTGGGGAAGACCCAGCTGGTGGCACCTACCTTGTGCTGGGCTCAACTGCTAGTCCTGGCTGGGCTGGGGAGGATGGGACTTCCTCTTCCACTGCACAGCATCCAGGACTGGGTCAGACCCACCCCCAGATTTCTCCCCAGTCTGCAGGAAGCTCTGCAAACACTCTCTCCCGCTCCCTTCCTGTGCCCATTACTCATCAGCTGCAGGGGGAGGAATCACTATACAGGGAGTTGCTCCCCCATCCACCCAACCCCCATGCATCCAGACTCCCTCATACCCTGCCCTCCCCTCCGCATCTGGATCCCCACCACACTGAGCCCCACTCCCCCAGCATCTGGACTCCCCCATTGAACCCCTTACACCCAGACCTCCCTGCTGAGCTCTATTCCACACACCCCCAGACCCCTCACCCCTACTGAGCTCCAACTACCTTCACCTGGAACCCCCCTGCAGTCCCATTACCCTTGCACCCAGAACCCCCCCTCAATCTCATGCATTCAGATCCCACTCAGCTGCGTGCACCCAGATCTCCCACTCAGCTGCGTGCACCCAGACTGCCCCACACAGAACCCTCTCAACCCACACCAGGATCCCCCCATGCTAAGCTGCTCCACACTTGGATCTTGCCGAGCTGAGCCTGCCTGCCCACACCTGGTGCACCTGGCACAGGGAGGCAGGGCCTTGGGGTGTTTCTGGGGCAGGCCCGGTCCTTGCGCTGTATCAGGGTAGGATGCAGCCTCAGCGCTGAGTCTGTGTCACAGGGAGGAGCTGCAGAGTGATCTCCCACCTCTATGCAACCAGTGGCCTGTGGTCCCCAATGCCACGCTGGAGCCTCCACATTTATTTGACAAATAAAATTTGCAGTATTTTAAAATATTGTGTGCAGAATTTTAAAATATTTGGTTTTTTTGGCGCAGAACGCCCTCAGGAGTACCCCTTCAATTCCCCATCCGAGAGCCAGGCCTGGGTTTTCTAGCTGCTGCCTAGCGTTCCTACAAGTGCTGCTCCCTTCAACTCATCATCTAGACCTCTGCAGCAGCTTGCCCTGTTGGCTAGCTGATCACCTCTCAGGTGCACTGACACTCAAACTGCCCTGCCCTCACAGGGACGATCCCAGTAGTTGCAGCAGCTCCCACCTGGCCATACCCAAGAGGGACAGGAAGGTATCTGGGCTAGTTTATATGCAGGAGAGGAAGGGTTGCTAGGTTTCCTCCATGCCAACCTTCAGCACCAAGGAAAAAGGCTACTCAGGAAGTGGCCTTTGCCCTGGGAGAAGTCCAATATGGAGAGAGAGGAGCAGTGACTATGTAGCAGGCTGGGATTTGGAGACACCCTTGGGAGCAGAAGAAAGAGAAATGAACTCCCCACCCTAGATGCTATCCATGGCAAAATCCTAGTGGGAATTGGAACTGGGCCCACATAACTCAGCCCGAGTTCACTCCAATCAGAACACACTGAAAAAATGCCCTTACCTTTGGAATTCATCAGCTGCACAAAGTCAAATGTACCAAAGCTTGACCCCCCTCACCCCTCACACAGCCCTTTCCTCCCAAACCCTTCCCAAAAACACTCTCCCTACCACGTCCCCCTTCCCAGAATCAGCCCTCTCCCCTCCATTGCATCATTCACTTTTTCAAGGTTTTTTTTTGTTTTTTTTAAGGAAAGCTGAGATTCTGGAACAAGTCTGGGTGGATTCTGCAATTGTGTGCAACACAGGAGACCCGTATTGCCCTTCAAGAGCATCTTGAGGATTTTGGCCTGCGTCACATACACTGACTAATTCAGTCTTGCCATCCCTGGGAGATGGTATCACTTTCCAAGTAGGAGAACTGAGGTGACGTGAGTTACACCAGGTCACATAGTGGCAGTGCGGGGTTCATTTCCCAGGGTTCTAGTCTCAGTGCTCTGCCCCAAGCACTAATGATGATCCTTCTGGGACAGGATGATACAGACACCTGGACCACAGGTCATATTTACCCTACATCTGAGATTGGCCCTAACAACTGTCTGATACCCATGCAGTTGGGGTGGCTACCCCTACTCAGAACCTGGGTCAGCTAAAGGCCTGCTCCTTTCACCATTACCATTAAAGTGTCTTTAGGGAAGAGGTTGCGGCTCGGAACACGGGATGCTCCGCCAGTGCTAATCTGATCCTGTGGTGCCGGCCCACGACGGAACCAACTGCTGATGGCCCAGATGATAAAGATCCTATGGAAGAAAGAGGGGGAGTGAATTAACACTGACATTTTACCCAGTCCTTTCTGCCACAGCCAAATGCCCCCTTAATCACATAACAGAAGCCCCACACACCAAGCCTACAGCTGAAGTGATGACAGATCTGTTAGGAGGACTGTGCTCGCTGTACAGCCAGCCAGCTCCGTACGGAAGAAGCTTCGCTGGTTTCTCTCGGTCACATCACTTTCTCAGACTTACAGCCTGTGGTCATGAGGCCCAGCCAGGGTAAACTGGTTCTGTGCCAGTTCACGGTTACAGACTCCTGCTGAGCAACACTATGAAAAACTGACTAGTCTGTGTGGGAAACTAAAACCAAGTACACTCAGTGCATGCCATTGATACACACAGCTTGGTCAGGAGAGCTGGGAGAACACCCAGTGAGATGAAGGGGCCATTTCACACCTTTGCAAGCCTCATATAGGTGTGCAGAACACTGATCCCTACGTTAGGCTCCAATAAGGGGTCTCAAGTGTCTCCCCCCACTTGCTGTCTCTAGCTGGTAGATGGACTTTCCCTCTGCCCTCTGGCCCTTCTAGTTGTACCATGGCATGGAGAGGCTGGACAGAGTTGGTAGCTGAGAAGCAGTAAGGCGTGCCCAGCAGGAGGCTCCCATATGGTCCAGCCCGCAGGTGCCCCTTCGTCATAACCTCTTCACTATCACCACCACTTCAAGATAACATCAAGGTAAATTCACTGGCAAACAACTTAAAAGCAGAACAACAGTTGCCTTGTGCCCTACAAGGCTCTGAACGCGGGGCTACATTTGTAGTTCCTGGTTTTCAGAAGTTTTAAGTTTAGCTTTCCTTCACATTCTGGAAGGGTACAAGGCAGCATTCACCAGGCAACCTGAACTCTGCGCTAACAAACCTCTTTGGTGATCCAAGTAGTCCATGAAAAGGCCACATACGTGAGAGGTCCCCAATGAATTCTCACACCATTCGACAGAGCAAGGCAACAGAGTAAGTGAGAATTTACTGGGATACAAAGACCACAGAAGTTGGCAGTGATGTCAGCTTTTAGTTAAGTACCCCAAACCTAAATGCACATATGGAAGCCTGTGCAGATGCTCGAAAATAAACTATAGCAATACCAGGGACTAAGAGAAGCCTTAATCACACAGAGAAATCTGTAGTACTGGATCCCTATACAGTAGATTCCAAGGCCAGAGTGGACCACTGTGATCAACTAGTCTAACCTCCTGTAAGGCACAAGCCAGAGAACTGCCCCAAGATAATTCCTTTTGAACTACAGCCTATCCAAAAAACGCTACTCAGCCCTCTGAGCTAAGAGAGGGCATGCCAAGTAGATATTACAACAGATTTCGTACACTTAACACTGAAACAGCTAACTCTAGGTGTTGCACATTTCCAAGTGGAAAGTCCTTGCTGACACCCCTTCTGCAAGCTAATTTGCCTTAGTAAGTTGAAAAGTTAACAGTTCCAATCCTTTCAAGGTTCAGTACCGCAGAGGTATGCCAGTTACAATATTAAGCGCCATAGCCAATCGTTACAGTGAAGACTACATGGGTAGGAATTTATTTTCTAGAGCAGTTAGCCACAAAAAACTTGTTAAAAATGTGTTAAGGATACAGAACCAAGAGAGGTAGGACATTTCAGGCACTGAATGTGCGTGCTGAAATTTGTGTCCTGCAAGACTTGCATCTACTCTGAGTGCCACATTCCAAGCTCAACTTCTTTATCTGACCAGCCCAAGTCAGCCCCCTCTGAGTCACTGGGCTGAATTCCCACATCGGCTCTGTTGAATGTAAGCTTCCACTCTTGCCTTTCTAGGCCTCTGCTCTACTCTTACCTCATCTGCTGTCCCCACCCTCACTTTGCAACAGTGCAAGCCCCAGGGTACAACTACAAAGTGATTAAAAAACCACAACACCAAGTCTCAGAGCTCAAGTCAGCTGGCTCAGGATCATGGTCTCAGGCTGTGGGACTAAAAATAGTGTAGACAGACAGGAGCCTGGGCTCTGAGACCCTCTCCCCTTCTGGAGTTTTATAGCCCTGCAGTCCAAGCCCCTGAGCTTAAGTCAGCTGATGTGCCAGTGGTCCTTTATTGCAATGTAGACATACCCTCAGAGCCCCTACTGTTCCACATGCCAGCCTGGTCCATGCACGGAACAACCCTCCAACTCTCGTATCTCTGCAACTAGGAGATAGGTTTGCTTGAATCCCTGGATTTTTCAGGAAAGCAAAGGGGCTGAAGATTTAGTTCTCTCTCCTGGCTCAGTGAATCTTTTCCCTGGCCCACAGGCTGGAAACTGAGCTGTGATCACTCCTGAGGGGAGTCTGCCAAAGCGGATGAGAGTCAGAGCATCCCATGAAAGAGCAAGAACATGATCCTGGTGGTGTCAGGGGAAAAAAATAAATGCATCTCCTTTTTGAGAAAGTGGCATGGGGAGGTGGCTTATTTTGACGAGGCTGGGTGCTTTGTAGTTGGAAGGCCAGGGCATGAAGGGCCTATGAGGCTAAAAAAGGGTGGGGTGGAGCAGATGGAGGGAGAGCTTCTTAGAAAGTGGTGGGTAGGGGAAGCCACAGGCGAGTTTGGATTCTGCAGCCTCTCGTGGAGATCCTTAGTCTGCTGCCCACTACAGCCATGTCAGAGCCACCTTAAGGTGGCTGACAGGGGAGCACAACGCTGCCAGGTGCTGGATATACAGAGACTCGAGGGCAGGGTGGAGAGCAAGTGAAGTCCCCAAGCCTGTGGGCTGTAGCAGGACAAGACAAAGCACAAAGGGAATGTGTACAAGATGAAAAACAGCAGCTGTGGCCACTGCTCATCCTGCTGATCAGAACGGTCTCACTGGTCCCTCATGCTTCCCCATCAGTTTCTGGAATCCACCTGTTGTGTCATGTCTGTCTTTGACTGTAATCTCTTTGGGGGCAAGAACATTAATAGATTCCAAGGCCAGAAGGGACCGTTGTGATCATCCAGTCTGACCTTCCGTATACAACAGGCCAGAGAACTGCCCCAAAACCACTGCTAGAACAGAGCTTTTAGAAAAACATCCTGATTTAAAAATAGTCAGTGATGGAGATGCCCAACCCTTGGTAAACTGTTCCAATGGTTAATTACTCTCACTGGCCCAATCAGAATTTGTCTAGCTTCAGCTTCCAGTTATTGGATCACGTTAGACCTTTCACTGCTAAACTGAAGAGCTCATTATTAAATATTTGTTCCCCATGTAGGTATTTATAGACTAATCAAATCACCCCTTATGCCTCTCTTTATTAAGCTAAATAGATTGAGCTCATCGAGTCTCGTTACAAGACATGGCTTAACCAGGAGATCTTCAATGATCTAAAACTCAAAAGAGTCCTACAAAAAGTGGAAACTCGGTCAAATTATAAAGGGTGAATACAAACAAACAACACAAGTATGTAGGGACAAAAGTAGAAAAGCCAAGGCACAAAACGGGATCAACTAGCTAGGGACATAAAAGGAAACAGGAAAAACATTTTACAAATACATTAGAAGCAAGAGGAAGACCAAGAACAGAGTAGACCAGTTACTCAATGAGGGGCGGAAAGACAGTAACAGAAAATGTGGAAATGGCAGAGGTGCTTAATGACTTCTTTGTTTCAGTTTTCACCACGAAGGTTGGTGACGGATGGACATCTAACATAGTGAATGCCAGTGAAAATGAGGTAGGATCACAGTCTAAAATAGGGAAAGAACAAGTCAAAAATTACTAAGACAAGTTAGAGGTCTTCAAATCACCAGGGCCTGATGAAATGCATCCTAGGATACTCAAGGAGCTGACTGAGGAGATATCTGAGCCATTAGCAACTATCTTTGAAAAGTCATGGAAGACAGGAGACATTCCAGAAGACTAGAAAAGGGCAAATATAGGGCCCATCTATAAAAAGGGAAATAAGGACAACCCAGGGAATTACAGCCAGTCAGCTTAACTTCTGTACCCAGAAAGATAATGGAAGAAATAATTAAGCAATCAATTTGCAAACACCTAGAAGATAAGATGATAAACAACAGTCAGCATGGATTGGTCAAAAACAAATTATGCCAAACCAACCTGATAGCTTTCTTTGACAGGGTAACAAGCCTTGTGGATAGGAGGGAAGCAGTAGATGTGGCATATCTTGACTTTAGTAAGGCCTTTGATACTGTCTTGCATGACCTTCTCATAAACTAGGGAAATACAACCTAGATGGAGCTACTATAAGGTGGGTGCATAACTGGTTGGAAAATCGTTCCCAGAATGTAGTTATCAGTGGTTCACAGTCATGCTGTAAGGGCATAACTAGTGGGGTCCTGAAGGGATCGGTTCTGAGTCCAGTTCTGTTCAATATCTTCATTGACGATTTAGATAATGGCATAGAGTACACTTACAAAGGACAATACCAAACTGGGAGGGGTTGCAAGTGCTTTGGAGGATAGGATTAAAATTCAAAATGATCTGGACAAACTGGAGAAATGGTCTGAAGTAAGTAGGACGAAATTCAATAAGGACAAATGCAAAGTACTCCACTTAGGAAGGAACAATCAATGGCACACATACAAAATAGGAAATGACTGCCTAGGAAGGAGTACTGTGGAAAGGGATTTGGGGGTCATAGTGGATCACAAGCTAAATATGAGTCAACAGTGTAACGCTGTTGCAAAAAAAGCAAACATCATTCTGGGATGTATTAGCAGGAGTATTGTAAGCAAGACACGAGAAGTAATTCTTCCGCTCTACTCCACGCAGATTAGGTCTCAGCTGGAGTATTGTGTCCAGTTCTGGGTACCACATTTCAGGAAAGATGTGGACAAATTGGAGAAAGTCCAGAAAACAGCAACAAAAATTATTAACAGTCTAGAAAACATGACTTACGAGGGAAGACAGGGGGAAAAAAGGGTTTGTTTAGTCTAGAAAAGAGAAGACAGAGGGGACATAACAGTTTTCAAGTACATGGAAAAGTACATGGTTTTTACAAGGAGGGAGAAAAATTGTTCTCCTGAATCTCTGAGGATAGGACAAGAAGCAATGGGCTTAAATTGCAGCAAGGGCGGTTTAGGTTGGACATTAGGAAAAACTTCCTAACTGTCAGGGTGGTTAAACACTGGAATAAATTGCCTAGGGAGGTTGTGGAATCTCTATCATTGGGGATTTTTAAGAGCAGGTTGGACAAACACCTGCCAGGGATGGTCTAGATAATAATTAGTCCTGCCTTGAGTGCAGGGGACTGGACTAGATGACCTCTAGAGGTCCCTTCCAGTTCTGTGATTCTATGACTTGTAGGTTCTAAAGGTTTGTATTGTTTTGTTTTTGAGTGCAGTTATGAAACAACAAAAATCTACCTTTTAGAGATGTAATTTCAGGATAAAAAGATTGCATTATGGTACTTGTATGAGGTAAACAAAAGAAATAGTATTTTTCAATTCATCATTTTTACAGTTGAAATATTTGAAATAATAAAAAGTGAGCACTGTACACTTTGTATTCTGTGTTGTAATTTAAATCAATATGTAGAAAAACATCCAAAAATAGTTAATAGAATACCAATTGAAATTGCATTGTTAATAAATTAAAACTGATTAATCACAATTAATTCTTCCAAGTTAATCACATCAGTTAACTGCAATTAATCGACAGCCCTATTTTTAATCTCTCCTCATAGGGAAGAGGTTCTATACCCCTAATAATTTTTGTTGCCCTTCACTGTATCTTTTCCAATTCTAATATCTCTTTTTAGTAATGGAGCGACCAGATCGGCAAACTATATTCAAGACATGGGCATACCATGGATTAATATAGAAGCATTATGATATTTTCTGTTTTATTGTCTATCCCTTCACTAATAGTTCCTAACACTGAGCTTTTTTGACTGCTGCAGCATATTGAGCAGATGTTTTCAGAGAACTACCCACAATATCTCCAAGATCTCTTTCTTGAATGGTAACAGCTAATTTAGATCCCAACATTTTGTATGTATAGTTGGCATTATGTTTTCCAATGTGCATTACTTTGCACTTAAAGAATTTTACCTGCCACTTTGATGCCCAGTCATCCAGTTTAGTGAGATCCCTTTATAAATCTTCACAGTCGGCTTTGGACTGACTTATTTTGAGTAATTTTGTATCATCCGCGAATTTTACCACCTCACTTTTTCCAGATCATTTATTAATCTGTTGAACAGCACTGGTTGCTATGCAGACCCCGCAGGACATTGCTATTTACCTCTCTCCATTCTGAAAATTGACCATTTATTCCTACCCTTTGTTTCCTATTTTTTAAACCAGTTAATGATCCATGAGAGGACCTTCCCTTTTATCCCATGACTGCTTACTTTGCCTAAGAGTCTTTGGTGAGGGACTTTGTCAAAGGCTTTCTGGAAGTCTAAGTACACTGTATCCCCCTTATTGACATGTTTGTTGATCCCCTTCAAAGATAGTTTAATAAACTAGTGAGGCATGATTTCCATTTATAAAAGCCATGTTGACTCTTCCCACAACAAAGCATGTTCACCTGTGTGTCTGATAATTCTGTTCTTCACTATAGTTTCAACCAATCTGCCTGGTACAGAAGTTAGGTTTTACTGGCTGTAATTGCCAGGATCGCCTCTCCAGCTTGGAGTTTAATTTAAGACTGTTAGCCTGGGAACCTGCCTAAAACAGAAGCCTGTTCCAGTCTTAAATGAATGACGTTAATTTAGAAGCATGGCAGGGGCCTACACCAGCCTGGAAAGATTGTCTAGTCTGTAAAAGACTTCTAACTCTGGGGACTGGGAGATAAACAGCATCAAGCTGCATAGGAATCTTTAACCTAAGCTATTTCCGTTCCCATGGGACTTATATTTTATTTTTCCCCTGTATTTCCAATGCTCCTGACTCTACATCTTTCCTCTTCAAAATATTAGAGCCCACAACTCTCAATTCACACACATTAAACTGCTCTCATCATCACCACCACCAGTGGTAAAAATCTCATCTGAAGCTGATCATGTATGTCAATATATACACACACACACACACACTCACTCTTTCACAATGGCCATGCAAAAGTTAAGAATTTTTTTTTAAAACTCTACTGCATCTGCAAAACCTCCAGCAGCAATTTCTTTCAGGTTAGCAATTAACCTGATTAACCCACATTCTTTCCACACACTGGCTGCTGTGAAGCCTTCCTGTTCCCAAGAAAACTAAGCAGATTTAGCTAGAACTGTCTGCAGCCACATAAACAGGACACTTGGCTCTCTCCAGTCACGTTTTGACCAGTTTTCAGAGTAACAGCCATGTTAGTCTGTATTCGCAAAAAGAAAAAGGAGTACTTGTGGCACCTTAGAGACTAACCAATTTATTTGAGCATAAGCTTTCGTGAGCTACAGCTCACTTCATCGGATGCATACCGTGGAAACTGCAGCAGACATTATATACACACACAGAGATCATGAAACAATACCTCCTCCCACCCCACTGTCCTGCTGGTAATAGCTTATCTAAAGTGATCATCAAGTTGGGCCATTTCCAGCACAAATCCAGATTTTCTCACCCTCGCGCCCCCCCCCCCCCAAACTCACTCTCCTGCTGGTAATAGCAGGAGAGTGAGTTTGGGGGGGGGGGCGCGCGAGGGTGAGAAAATCTGGATTTGTGCTGGAAATGGCCCAACTTGATGATCACTTTAGATAAGCTATTACCAGCAGGACAGTGGGGTGGGAGGAGGTATTGTTTCATGATCTCTGTGTGTATATAATGTCTGCTGCAGTTTCCACGGTATGCATCCGATGAAGTGAGCTGTAGCTCACGAAAGCTTATGCTCAAATAAATTGGTTAGTCTCTAAGGTGCCACAAGTACTCCTTTTCTTTTTGTTTTGACCAGTGTTGTTCACTCAGATTCTGGATGTCCTGGAACGACACTCTACCCAACCCATACTTTATCTCCTCCTTCAGCGCTGCTGAAGGCTAGTTGAGAACATTAACATCTACTTAGAGAAGGGCAGGATGCTCACTGCTCTAGTGGAAACATCTCTTCGGACTCCGCTTAAAAGCTCTCACTTGATGCTGACAGTCTCTCCAGTGACTGACTAATATCTAAATTTCCATTTTTGGTTATGACAATGGAAAAGACATTCCGAAGTAGCTCGATGCCTCACACTCACAACTAGGGCTGTGACCTGGGTATGTCACAGATTACCAGGTGCCTGTGCCAATACTAGATCATGAGGCATTAGTCTCTCAACTAGAGTGCATGGTAGAGTGAAAAAGCTGAACTCAGGTGGCTTTGTTCTTCTCCCTTCCACCTGGAGAAGTCCCAGAGACTAGTGTTAGGGAATGTTCAATAGGTGCCCAAGAGATCTCAGATGTGGGGGACCGCAGCATTCTATGTGATACGAAACTGGTGGCAGAGCTGATGGATGAAGAGTTGAACTGCAGGTGAAGGGCGATCAGTAAACAGATGACCCCAAATTTATATCTTTGTCTCAGCCCAGAAAATGTGTTGCTCTTGCAGCAGTGGCTGGGCTGTGGGTTTCTGAGGAGACCAGAGGAGTGGGAGTTTTTAGTTGTCCATGTTTCCTTCCTGAATGGCAGTTTTTAAAAGAGGTTGGGATCTGTTGCTGTTTTGTTATTAAATGTATTTGTAATAACTGTCAGAGCACCTACAGCCAGGGGCAAGGGATTCAGAGGCCAAATTTAAATTAACATCATGTTTTTAATACGTGATGAGAAGAGGGCAGCTGGGGAATCAGCCAGGGCTCACCTGAACAACACTCCTTTGATGACCTGCCAGGCATTGGGAGCTTGTTGCTGGGGCTGGTTCTGCTGCTGGGTCTCTGCAGTCGGGGCCCCCACTGCGGTTCCATTACTCGTTACCTGCTTTGGAGGGAGGAGCGGAGACGGGCTGGTAAGCAGCAGGTTATCTTGTATTGCTGGTGGAAAACGCTCACATGATGGGCAGTGCCAGGTGGTTTCCCCAGCTGTCTACGCAGGACAAGCCCCCATCCAGGGCCGCCGCGGGGAGCCCAGAGCCCCAGTCTGGACCCAGCAGGGGGAAACAACACGAAAGCTCCCATGGATGAAGGGCCCGGGCCATAGCAGAAGGAATTGGGCAGCCCAGGGAGAGGACCCCGGGCGGGAGAGGAGGCTGGGAGCGGAGTCGGGGCAGCCTGGCGAGGAAGGAGACTGAGGGGCTCAGAAGCGGGGCGCGGAGGAAGGAGGCGGGGGGGGGGGAGCGGAGGGAGGAGGCTGGAGAGGGGAGGGGGCGTCCGAGGAGCGGAGCCGAGGCCCGCGTGGCAAGGGCGGGAGAAGCGGGAAGCAGAGCTGGGACCAGCCTAGGGACGCGTGGGGGCCGGGGGGCGGCTGAGCGGAGCCGGGCGGCTCGGGAAGCCGAGCCCGGCCAGGGGAGGCAGGAAGCGGGGAGCGGAGCCGGCCCGGCGAGCGGAACCGAACCCGTGGGGAGCCGTTGAGGGGCCGGGGAACCGACCCCGGCCCAGGAAGAGGAGGCTCCAGGGGCCCGGCGACGCTCCACGGCGCCGCTACCTGCTCCGGGCCGGAACCAGGAAGCACCGCCACTGTCTCCGGCGCCGCCATCTTGCTGCGCCGATACCTCCGCTGTTCTCGCGAGAAGCTGCTCCCGGGCCCGCCCCTTTTGCGGATCATATGATGATCTGGTCATGTGACTGTCGCTCACAGGGGGAGTCCCGGCCACTTCCGGCCGCGGGTCTGAGCTGGGGGCGTGACTCAATGTCGGGGGAGGGCTGCCGAGCCCGAGCTGAACCGAGAGGGGGCGTATAGTGGAGCCTTGGGGGGGCTGAGCCGGAGGGGGGGTGTAGTGGGGCTGGAGGGGCTGAGCGGGGGGCGTGTAGTGGGGCTGGAGGGAGCTGAGCGGGGGGGGGTGTAGTGGGGCTGGAGGGAGCTGAGCGGGGGGGGTGTAGTGGGGCTGGAGGGAGCTGAGCGGGGGGGGGTGTAGTGGGGCTGGAGGGGCTGAGCGGGGGGGCGTGTAGTGGGGCTGGAGGGAGCTGAGCTGGGGGGGGGTGTAGTGGGGCTGGAGGGAGCTGGGGGGGGTGTAGTGGGGCTGGAGGGAGCTGAGCGGGGGGGGTGTAGTGGGGCTGGAGGGAGCTGGGGGGGGTGTAGTGGGGCTGGGGGGGGTGTAGTGGGGCTGGAGGGAGCTGAGCGGGGGGGCGTGTAATGGGGCTGGAGGGAGCTGAGCGGGGGGCGTGTAGTGGGGCTGGAGGGGGCTGAGCGGGGGGGTGTAGTGGGGCTGGAGGGAGCTGAGCGGGGGGGGTGTAGTGGGGCTGGAGGGAGCTGAGCGGGGGGGGTGTAGTGGGGCTGGGGGGAGTGTAGTGGGGCTGGAGGGAGCTGAGCCGGGGGGGGTGTAGTGGGGCTGGAGGGAGCTGAGCGGGGGGGGGTGTAGTGGGGCTGGAGGGAGCTGAGGGGGGGGTGTAGTGGGGCTGGGGGGAGTGTAGTGGGGCTGGAGGGAGCTGAGCCGGGGGGGTGTAGTGGGGCTGGAGGGAGCTGAGCCGGGGGGGGGGGTGTAGTGGGGCTGGAGGGAGCTGAGCCGGGGGGGGGGGTGTAGTGGGGCTGGAGGGAGCTGAGCGGGGGGGGTGTAGTGGGGCTGGAGGGAGCTGAGCGGGGGGGGGTGTAGTGGGGCTGGAGGGAGCTGAGCGGGGGGGGGTGTAGTGGGGCTGGAGGGAGCTGAGCGGGGGGGGGGTGTAGTGGGGCTGGAGGGAGCTGAGCGGGGGGGCGTGTAATGGGGCTGGAGGGAGCTGAGCGGGGGGCGTGTAGTGGGGCTGGAGGGGGCTGAGCGGGGGGGTGTAGTGGGGCTGGAGGGAGCTGAGCGGGGGGGGTGTAGTGGGGCTGGAGGGAGCTGAGCGGGGGGGGTGTAGTGGGGCTGGGGGGAGTGTAGTGGGGCTGGAGGGAGCTGAGCCGGGGGGGGTGTAGTGGGGCTGGAGGGAGTGTAGTGGGGCTGGAGGGAGCTGAGCCGGGGGGGGTGTAGTGGGGCTGGAGGGAGCTGAGCGGGGGGGGGGTTGTAGTGGGGCTGGAGGCAGCTGAGGGGGGGGTGTAGTGGGGCTGGGGGGAGTGTAGTGGGGCTGGAGGGAGCTGAGCCGGGGGGGGTGTAGTGGGGCTGGAGGGAGCTGAGCCAGGGGGGGTGTAGTGGGGCTGGAGGGAGCTGAGCCGGGGGGGGGGGTGTAGTGGGGCTGGAGGGGGCTGAGCGGGGGGCGTGTAGTGGGGCTGGAGGGGGCTGAGCGGGGGGGGTGTAATGGGGCTGGAGGGAGCTGAGCGGGGGGGGGTGTAGTGGGGCTGGAGGGAGCTGAGGGGGGGGTGTAGTGGGGCTGGAGGGGCTGAGCCGGGGGGGTGTAGTGGGGCTGGAGGGGCTGAGCGGGGGGGCGTGTAGTGGGGCTGGAGGGGACTGAGCGGGGGGCGTGTAGTGGGGCTGGAGGGGGCTGAGCGGGGGGGTGTAGTGGGGCTGGAGGGAGCTGAGCGGAGGGGGGTGTAGTGGGGCTGGAGGGAGCTGAGGGGGGGTGTAGTGGGGCTGGGGGGGGTGTAGTGGGGCTGGAGGGGTTGAGCCGGGGGGGGGTGTAGTGGGGCTGGAGGGAGCTGAGCGGGGGGGGGTGTAGTGGGGCTGGAGGGAGCTGAGCGGGGGGGGGTGTAGTGGGGCTGGAGGGAGCTGAGCGGGGGGGGGTGTAGTGGGGCTGGAGGGAGCTGAGCGGGGGGGGGGGTGTAGTGGGGCTGGAGGGAGCTGAGGGGGGGGTGTAGTGGGGCTGGGGGGAGTGTAGTGGGGCTGGAGGGAGCTGAGCCGGGGGGGGTGTAGTGGGGCTGGAGGGAGCTGAGCCGGGGGGGGTGTAGTGGGGCTGGAGGGAGCTGAGCCGGGGGGGGTGTAGTGGGGCTGGAGGGAGCTGAGCCGGGGGGGGGGTGTAGTGGGGCTGGAGGGAGCTGAGCCGGGGGGGCGTGTAGTGGGGCTGGAGGGAGCTGAGCTGGAGGAGCATACTTAGTGGGGGAGTTGAGCCGGAGGGGGCACAGTGGGGCAGGAGGCGTTGGGGAGCTGAACTACTTGAGGGTGTGGTGAGGTGGGGGTGGCAATAGCTTTAATCTCTTATTTTATGTGCCATTAAATGAGTCTCTGCTGCTACAGCTAAAACCCTCGGTTTTGGGCCCCTAATGCTGGATGCTCAATCCAGAGTGTGCTGCTCAGTCTCTGCACCTTAAGTCCCCATCTCCACACTGTGGATATAGCACTTCGCTGTCTCAAAATGGGGTGGTGAGGCTCCATACAAAGGTGCTCATACTACAGTGCTGTGGGTCAGATAAGGGCCTTAGGTAAATGGGTTACATTGATTTAAATCAAAGCCATTTAAATCATTCACTGTAACCATGATTTCCATCAGCAAGCAGGAAATCTTGATTTGAATAATCAATTTTCATCTTATTTTGCATTTGCACTCTTCAGTTCTTTTCCTAAGGATAGGTTGAATCTCATACGCTGCTAACCATTAAAACATGTTGGTTTGCAACTAAGTATAGTTTTTACACTAAAATGGGTGTTACTTGTTGCTAACCAGGGAGATATACTATATTACTCATAGACTTTAAGATACACGTTTATGCAATTAGATAGCTTAACATATATTTATTCCGATTCTTAATTTTTACATTTTTCTGTTTTGTGAGAAAATGGTGAATGACACATTTTACTAGATTAGTTTTTTATTTGTGATATGTTTCCAGCTGCATGTGGATGGAAATTAGAATTAAATTAAAAAATCATAAAACAGCATTTTAAAAAGTTTAAGATTATAAGAACGGCAATACTGGGTCAGACTAAAGGTCCATCTAGCTCAGTATCCTGTCTTCCAACAGTGGCCAATGCCAGGTGCCCCAGAGAGAATGAACAGACCAGGTAATCATCAAGTGATCCATCCCTGGTTGCCCATTCCCAGCCCCTGGCAAACATAGGCCAGGGACACCATCCCTGTCCATCCTGGCTAATAGCCATTGATGGACGTATCCTCCATGAATTTATCTAGTTCTTTTTTGAACCCCATTATAGTCTTGAACTTCACAACATCTTCTGGCAAGGAGTTCCACAGGTTGACTGCATTGTGTGGAAAAAATACTTCCTTTTGTTTAAACCTGCTGCCTATTAATTTCATTTGGTGATCCCCAGTTATTGGTGTTATGAAAAGGAGTAAATAACACTTCCTTATTTACTTTTTCCATACCAATCATGATTTTATAGACCTCTATCATGTCCCCCCTTAGTCATCTTTTTTCCAAGCTGAAAAGTCCCAGTCTTATTAATCTCTCTTCATATGGCAGATGCTCCATAACCCTAATCATTTTTGTTGCCCTTTTCTGAACCTTTTTTAAGTCCAATATATCTTTTTGAGATGGGGTGACCACATCTGCAGGCAGTATTCAAGATGTGGGCGTACCATGGATTTATATAGAGGCAATATGATATTTTCTGTCTTATTATCTATCTATCTCTTAATGATTCCCAACGTTCTGTTCGTTTTTTTGACTGCCGTTGCACATTGAGTGGATGTTTTCAGAACACTATCCACAATGACTCCAAGATCTCTTTCTTGAGTGGTAACAGCAAATTTAGACCCCCTCATTTTATATGTATAGTTGGGATTATGTTTTCCAATGTGCATTACTTTGCATTTATCAACACTGAATTTCATCTGCCATTTTGTTGCTCAGTCACACAGTTTTGAGAGATCCTTTTGTAGCTCTTTGCAATCTGCCTGGGACTTAACTATCTTGAGTAGTTTTGTATCATCTGCAGATTTTGCCATCTCACTGTTTACCCCTTGTCAGGGTTCCTTCCCCACTCTGAACTCCAGGATACAGGTGTGGGGACCCGCATGAAAGGCCCTCTAAGCGTATTCTTACCAGCTTAGGTTAAAAACTTCCCCAAGGTACAAACTTTGCCTTGTCCTTGAACAGTATGCTGCCACCACCAAGCGTTTGAAACAAAGAACAGGGAAAGAGACCGTTTGGAGACGTCTTCCCCCAAAATATCCCCCCAAGCCCTACACACCCCCTTTCCTGGGGAGGCTTGAGAATAATATCCTAACCAATTGGTTACAAAATCATCAAAGATCCAAACCCCTGGATCTTGGAACAATGGAAAAATCAGTCAGGTTCTTAAAGAAGGATTTTATTTAAAAAAAAAAGTAAAAATCACCTCTGTACAATCAGGATGGAAAATACTTTGAATTAAAGTACAATTCAAAAACACAGAGGATCCCCCTCTGGGCAAAATCTTAAAGTTACAGAAAACAGGTATAAACCTCCCTCTTAACACAAGGAAAATTCATATAAAACAAAGGATAAACTAATCCGCCTTGCCTGGCTTACCTCTACTGGTTGCAATACTGGAGGCTTGGATTAGGATGGGTTGGAGAAGATGGATTTCTGTCTGGCCTCTCTCAGTCCCAAGAGAGAACAACCACGTAAACAAAGAGCACAAACAAAAGTCTTACCCTCTCCCAAGATTTGAAAGTATCTTGTCCCCTTATTGGTCCTTTGGATCAGGTGCCAGCCAGGTTAGCTAAGCTTCTTAACCCTTTACAGGTAACAGGATGTTGCCTCTGGCCAGGAGGGATTTTATAGCACTGTATACAGAAAGATGGTTACCCTTCCCTTTATATTTATGACACCCCTTTTTCCAGATCATTTATGAATATGTTGAATAGGACTGGAGCTAGTATAGACCTCTGGGGGACACCACTATTTACCTCTCCATTCTGAAAACTGACCATTTATTCCTACCCTTTGTTTCCTATCTTTTAACCAGCTACCGATCCATGAGAGAACCTTCCCTCTTATCCCATGACTGCTTATTTTGCTTAAGAGCCTTTGGCGAGGGACCTTGTCAAAGGCTTTCTGAAAATCTAAATACACTATATCCACTGGATCCCCTTTGTCCGCATGCTTGTTGACCCCCTCAAAGAATTCTAGTAGATTGAGGCATGCTTTCCCTTTACAAAAAAACATGTTGACTCTTACCCAACAAATTATGTTCATCTATGCGTCTGACAATTTTGTTCTTTACTATAGTTTCCACCAGTTTTCCTGGTACTGAAGTCAGGTTTACTGGCCTGTAATTGCTGGGGTCACCTCTGGAGCCCTTTTTAAAAATTGGCGTCACATTAGCTATCCTCCAGTCATTTGGTACAGAAGCTGATTTAAATGATTGGTTACAGACTACAGTTAGTAGTCCTGTTTCAGAGTAGCAGCCGTGTTAGTCTGTATTCGCAAAAAGAAAAGGAGTACTTGTGGCATCTTAGAGACTAACACATTTATTTGAGCATAAGCTTTCGTGAGCTACAGTTCACTTCATCGGGTGCATTCAGTGGAAAATACAGTGGGGAGATTTATATACATAGAGAACATGAAACAATGGGTGTTACCAAACACACTGTAACGAGAGTGATCACTTAAGGTGAGCTAGTACCAGCAGGAGAGCAGGGGGGCGGGTGGGAGAGAACCTGTAGTCCTGCAATTTCACATTTGAGTTCCTTCAGAACTCTTGTGTGAATACCATCTGGTCCTGGTGACTTATTACTGTTTAGTTTATCAATTTGTTTCAAAACCTCCTCTAGTGACACCTCAATCTGGGACAGTTCCTCAGATTTGTCACCTAAAAAGAATGGCTCAGGTTTGGGAATCATATCCTCAACCGTGAAGACCGATGCAAAAATTCATTTAGTTTCTCTGCAATGGCCTTATTATCCTTGAGTGCTCCTTTAGCATCTCAAGCATCCAGTGGCCTCACTGGTTGTTTAGCAGGCTTTCTGCTTCTGATGTACTTTAAAAATTTTTTGCTATTACTTTTTGAGTCTTTGGCTAACTGTTCTTCAAATTCTTTTTTGGCCTTCCTAACTATATTTTTACACTTCATTTGCCAGAGTTTATGCTCCTTTCTATTTTCCTCACTAGAATTTAACTTCCACTTTTTAAAGGATGCCTTTTTGCCTCTCACTGCTTATTTTACTTTGTTGTTTAGCCACAGTAGCTCTTTTTTGGTTCTCTTACTATGTTTTTTAATTTGGGGTATACATTTAAGTTGAGCCTCTATTATGGTGTCTTTTAAAAAGTTTGCATGCAGCTTGCAGGGATTTTACTTTTGGTGCTGTACCTTTTAATTTCTGTTTCACTAACCTCCTCATTTTTGTGTAGTTCCCCTTTCTGAAATTAAATGCTACAGTGTTGGGCCACTGCGGTGTTTTCCCTGCCACAGGGATGTTAATATTTAATAATATTGTGGTTACTATTACCAAGAGGTCCAGCTATATTCACCTCTTGGACCTGATCCTGTGCTCTACTTAGGACTAAATCAAGAATTGCCTCTCCTCTTGTGGGTTCCAGGATTAGCTGCTACAAGAAGCAGTCATTTAAGGTGTCAAGAAACTTTATCTCTGCATCCAGTCCTGAGGTGATATGTACCCAGTCACTATGAGGATAGTTGAAATCCCCCATTATTATTGAATTTTTTATTTTAATTGCCTCTCTAATCTCCCTGAGCATTTCACAGTCACTATCACCATCCTGGTCAGGTGGTCAGTAATATATCCCTACTGCTATATTCTTCTTATTTTATTAATTACGTTTATTAATTAAATAAAACCGCCTTAAATGTTCTGGATACATAAGAAAAAAATAAATTTATCAAAACATGTCTTGCATTTAAAATTAACTGATTTATTCACCAAAGGAAGTATTATCTGTTGTTAGTGAATTGAACAGATTGGTTTTGGTCACCATGTCTTTCAAGATTTTAGGTCTAGTTTTTATCTCCTCATATCTCATTTTTATCTGTAGACTGAGAGAGGAAAACAAGCTGTCCTGTTTTTTTTATGTCTCACTCAGTTTCTCGACTTTGAATGAACTAGTCATTAAACTGAACTAGTTGAATAAAGTAAAGTGAGGGAAATATTCTCCATGTACTGCAGAAGAGGCTACTGCTGTCCAAAGCTGGTTTAGCACATCAATAAACTTTGTTCCAAGTACTTAGCCAGGGACTCCCCCAGTTCAGTGACTAGACTGACTTTAGAACTTTGGCAGCAAAGTTGTTGCTTGAATATTATTTTTTATTTAATTTAAATGATGTTAATAGACCATAGAAAGTTTAGACCTTAATATAGGTTGTAAATAATTTCATTTCAAATAGGTTTATTTTAAAAAAGAATAATGTAATTAAATAAAAATCCAGTATTTTTTAAAAATAGCATTTTTGTGTGCTGCATGTGTGGGACCAACACGCAGCCCCCCAGGTAAGACGGAGGATGATTCTCCCCACCTTCAGGCATGGTTGCAAGATGTTTTGGGTTAACCTACCTGCCTTTCAGCTCTGAACAAACAGGTGCATACCGTGCAAATAAGAGTCTGAAAATCTGGCTCAAAACCAAAATTTGCAAAAGTGGCCCCTGAGTTTTGGTATTTTAATGTTTGGTACGAAACTTGAAATGCTTGAATATGACTATAGTCAGGTGGTGGCACCATTATAGAGATGAGTGGAGACTAGTTCATTGTTCAACAGTCAGTTTTTCTAAGTGCAAAATCCACAAAATCCATGTGCAGATTCAGATTTTTTTTACAAAACTTGACATCTTCAGCAGGATCTCGAGTAGCATTAATGGTCCAAACTTGAGGTCATTTGAGACAGGGGTTCCTAACATACAGCACCCCTAAAATAATCATGTGACATCAAAATGGTACAGTTCTTATCACTTTTTTTTGTCCACACTTGAGGTTCAAACTCCAGCTCTGATCCTTTCCAAATTGGAAAGTCGCCAATAATACACTGCATCCACTGCCCCTCTGAGGAAGCAACAGGGTAAAAGTTGGACTTCCATTGGGGCCCAAGCCACGCTGAGGAGCCAGTGAAAGTCATTTGCATGGGAACCAGAAGATGACTGTGGCTCTAAGCCAGAGGGTTCGTGGACAACCTGACATCAGAGTCAGTGAGTGGCTGAAGGTGGCATGCTATGGCCATTGAACCTGCCCAGCACACAGGAACTGCATGAGTCCTGCCCTTCACAGCTCTCTGAGGATGTGTGTTGTGCATGTTAGTTGCTCTCTGCCTCTGTTCTGCAGGGGCTCATTCTAGAAGTTTTGCTCTGACAGCAAAGCTTCTGGGTTAAGAGATGATATTTCAAAGTGCTCTAAAGTGCCCCCCACACTCCCAGATTTTGCATTACATGTTTGGCCAAGGCAAACAGCATTAATTAGAGGATGGATGAAAGATTCTAGGAAGCAGAAGCATTCAGGGGCTGTAATTATGCCTTGTGCTCCTTCCTCATTTCCTGAACAATGGGACTGAGTGTGATCAAAGAAAACCAAGTAGCTGCGACTCATCAAAGTTGGCATGATCACAGGGGTTGTTGAGCAACAGAAAATGTACCCAGAATAGAGAGCCCTATTGTAACTGACACAAGGTCAACATTGACTATAATGTGGCACCTGGGTACTGTCCTCAGCCCAAACAGTAACTTATGTTTGTCATGAAAAGTAAACACAAAATAATTTGCTGCTTTCTACAATAATTAATTCAATCTACTCAAACCAAAGGGTCATGCCTCTGCATGGCCCCCTCAAAGTGTTGGAGCTTCTGGGAGAAAGGGTTTGAACGAAATGTTAGACTAGAACAATGTTAGTGATGTGGAATGCACGCAGGTACTTGGGCATTGCAACGCTGAGTGTCACTGTGCCTACACAATCACAGGAACGACAAAGCCTGAGTTAGGTGCTCAGGCTCCTGATACAATCAATGAGGAGAGAGAGGCACCTGAGAAGGTGATCCACAAAGCCAGCACACTAGGCAGGGAGCTGCCTAAGCTAGCCAACCAGAGGGGGCATCCCTCAAAGATAGGTGCTTACTTCCAGGTGGCAGGGAGGCATCTAGGTCTGCTAGTGAGCCATGAACCAGGGGAAGAAAGGACATGGCTGTCTTTGTTGCATGCAGAGCCTGAAACAAATGGCTGGGGGTGGGGAGAAGCTTTCCCTTGCAATAATTAGCCCAGGGGATGGGGCATTCAGCCAGGATTACACCTAGTTCAAGTCTCCCTTCCTCCTGAGGTGGAGAAGGGGTTTGAACAAGGTCTGACCACTTGGCTACAGAATGATTTTAACTCTTTCTCTGGCCCAGTTAATATCGATTTATTCAATTGTTTGTTTAAAGTGGAACAACTTCAATAGGTGAGACTGAGAGAGACCCATATTGGACTACCCCGTAGAGCTGTGTGGGCACTCACCTGAGGGGGCAGATCACTGCTCAAATCCTTTTGCTTCATCAGGAGGAGGGGGGACTTGCCCTAGGGTCTCCCACGTGCAGGATGAACGCCCTAGTCATTAAGCTAAGGGTTTTAAGGAAGGGCCTCCTACAGCAGCCTTGCCCTGCAACCTTAACTCTGCCCTTTGCCTATTAATGGCCTTGTCTTCACTAGATTTTACTTTGTGTTAGTTACCATGTAGCATTAGCGAACACGACATAAGAACACCTCCTGTTACCTATGTCTGGGCTGCCTGGCCTCGACCACTTCACCACTCTGCACAAAGCTGCCCTGTGTTCCCACTCCTTGTCCTAAGGATCCCTCTGGAACATCTGCCCTTCAGTGCACTGGGACTCCCACTGTTACAATGTACCCATGGTCACAGACCATTGTGCTCCTCTCTTTGCACAACCCACATAGGTCAGCCCAGACCTGCAGGGGCCAGGCCTTCTGGGTGCAGATGCCCCACTTTTCACATTGCAGCAAGACCACCTACTGCAAGCAATCCCTGACCAATCACTGCAGCCATCCCTAGTGCAGCAGGGGGCGTTTGGAACGGCTGCAGCGAGAATATGCCCGGGGGGCCCCACATCAACGGCACATTTCCTCTGCCTTGTTACAGGGCAGCGCATGCAGGAGTCCACCTGCGGTACATTCCCTGTGGCTCGGGACAAAGTGAAGGTTGCAGTGCAGGGCTGATGTACCAGGTGTGACAAAGTTGGGGATTTTTGTAGTGTTTTATGAATAGTGTGTGTGCCTCAGTTTCCCTTTGTGCTGCATTTTTAACAAGGTGGTGGGAGAGGGTTTGTTGTTGCAGAGGACCAGGTGTGACCTCTGTGACGAAGTGGGACTGTTCTTAATGTTTCCTCTGAATAGTGTGGGGGTGCCTCAGTTTCCCCTAGGCAGTTCTTAAGTATCTAGGGGGTGGAGTAAGGGTGTATGATCATTGCAGAGCCCTAGAGGGCATGTGTGTGCAGGAGTCTGGACACAGAGAATGGCCGACACCCTGTTTCCTGGCAACTGATGGCCTGGGCCCTTCCCCCCCTGCAAGGTGAGAGCTGAAGGGTTGGAGAACAAAGGAATCAGGTGACCACCTGGCCCGGGAAAGGAACAAAGCCCAGAGGAGGAGGGGCTGGAGGGGGTTTTCAGTTTGGGGCTGGCTGGGACATGGAGTGAAGTGCAGACGTGGTTGTCTGGCTCACTGCCCCCCAAAATGGACCCAGCTGAGGGGTCCCGTTCTCTGCACCTGCAAGCTCTGTTTTAGACCATGTTCCTGTCGTCTAATAAACCTTCTGTTTTACTGGCTGGCTGAGAGTCACGTCTGACTGCGAAGTTGGGGTGCAGGACCCTCTGGCTTCCCCAGGAGCCCCGCCTGAGCGGACTCGCTGTGGGAAGCGCACGGAGGGGCAGAGGATGCTGAATGCTCCGAGGTCAGACCCAGGAAGGTGGAAGCTGTGTGAGCTGCGTGTCCTGAAGACAGGCTGCTCACAGAAAGGCGACTGCCCCAGAGTCCTGACTGGCTTCATGGGGAGCAGTTCCAGAGCATCGCCCAGGGACTCCGTGACAACTGGTGGCAGCGGTGGGATGTACTGCACCCCGTGGATGGTGCTTCCTGCAGTAAGTGACTGGGGAGCAGTAACACGAAGGGGGATTGCCGAGGACCAGGCCTGCTGAAGGCTCAGAGAGGAGCGGTTTCGGGGGGCGGTTAACCCCTGGGAGTGTGTGACCAGCGAGAAGGACTGTGCAGTAACAGGGTTCCCCTGGGGATTGCAGCGAGCAGTCCAAGGGGCGGAGGAGTCTGCAGCTCGACCCTGGCAAAGAGGGGGTGACCTCGAGAAGGGCTGGCACACTAGGGGTTCTCCCTGGAAACCATGGGGAGCTGAGAACACACGGGCCTGTGAGTCCACAACAACTTGGGAAGAGCGGAGTGACGGCCTGTCACTGTCTCCTTAAGAAGGACATTGTAACCCTGTGCAAAAAGAGAGGGTTGAGCGTTGGGAAGTTCACCAAAGCAGAGTTAATCGTGCAGCTGGAGGAGGATGACCGCTCTAAGGAACAGATTCCTGACCCCAACTGGGGCTATAGCAGGATCTGGGAGCAGCTGGAGTGGGAGCCAGGCATCCCCAAGACTCCTGTCCCCGACCAGACGAGGGTCTTCACGATCGGGTTCCCCATCGGGGGATCGAGACGGACGGGATTGGAGCTGAGTCTGAGAGAGCAAGAGGACCCTGGGAGACAGCGAGAGCCCGAGAAAGAGCTGCAGAAGCAGCAGCAGCATGAACTGGCGGTGGGGGAGCGGAGAGGCCTAGGGGACCTCCCCGGGGTCAGTGGGGATAGATCCCGGGGGGCCAGTTCCGCAGGGAACCTCGAGACTAAATTGCTGCCCCTGGTTAAGGAGGGTGTGTGTGTGGATGCCCACCTCACTGCCTTTGGGCAGGCTGGCGATTTGAACCAAGGGGACCCTGCGGAAAAGCCCCGGTGTCTAGCTCCCTTGCTGGGTCCCAAGGCCATAGACTCCGTCAGCCAGATGGTTGGGGATGTGGACAGGCTCCCACTCCTGACCCCAACCTATATGTCTGTGTGGAGTTTCCTGGGGCCAGGCCACTCGGACCTCCAGTGGGAGCAGAAGGTGATGGTCAATGGGGAGACATTCTTGGGGTGGCCAAAGGGCATGGGCTGCATAAACCTTCCCACATGCGGCCTGCGAGTGCTATCGACCACCCCTGACCTAAGGGAGGGTGTGAAAATGGAAGGGCCTGGTGTAACTCCTATCAAGGAATGGGAGAGATGCTGGGTCATCCATGGGAACGTTGGTGGCTTCGAACTTCCCCAGGTCACCGGCTAAAGTGACCCCGCTCAGTTCGATCTCGAAGGGGGGAGAGATGTGACGAAGTGGGACTGTTCTTAATGTTTCCTCTGAATAGTGTGGGGGTGCCTCAGTTTCCCCTAGGCAGTTCTTAAGTATCTAGGGGGTGGAGTAAGGGTGTATGATCATTGCAGAGCCCTAGAGGGCAGGTGTGTGCAGGAGTCTGGACACAGAGAATGGCCGACACCCTGTTTCCTGGCAACTGATGGCCTGGGCCCTTCCCCCCCTGCAAGGTGAGAGCTGAAGGGTTGGAGAACAAAGGAATCAGGTGACCACCTGGCCCGGGAAAGGAACAAAGCCCAGAGGAGGAGGGGCTGGAGGGGGTTTTCAGTTTGGGGCTGGCTGGGACATGGAGTGAAGTGCAGACGTGGTTGTCTGGCTCACTGCCCCCCAAAATGGACCCAGCTGAGGGGTCCCGTTCTCTGCACCTGCAAGCTCTGTTTTAGACCATGTTCCTGTCGTCTAATAAACCTTCTGTTTTACTGGCTGGCTGAGAGTCACGTCTGACTGCGAAGTTGGGGTGCAGGACCCTCTGGCTTCCCCAGGAGCCCCGCCTGAGCGGACTCGCCGTGGGAAGCGCACGGAGGGGCAGAGGATGCTGAATGCTCCGAGGTCAGACCCAGGAAGGTGGAAGCTGTGTGAGCTGCGTGTCCTGAAGACAGGCTGCTCACAGAAAGGCGACTACCCCAGAGTCCTGACTGGCTTCATGGGGAGCAGTTCCAGAGCATCGCCCAGGGACTCCGTGACAACCTCACCTAGCAGCTGGGGCCCTGGCAGCCAGTTCTGGCCAGTGGGAAGACAATGGGCTGAGGAGAAAGGACTCCGGTGACCTCACCAACCAGGTCCAGCAGAGGAGGAGAGAGGGCCTCAGCGACTTGTTTACCTGGGATGGAAGACAAAGGACAGGGGAGGAGCGGTTGGGGCCAGTGATATAGCATGCCTTGGCTGGAAGGAGGAGGCTTCTGGACTGGAGAGAGAGCAGCCAGAGCCCACCTGGAGCCTGGAGAGACCTAGATGTACTGTGCTGAAGGAGGCTAGGCCTGAGGGCCCGGAGAGTTTCCTGTGCTTTGTTCAGACGTTCAATAAGCCCTTCTGTTTTACGCTGGCTGAGAGTCACTCCAGTCTAGAGATCATGGTTGCATTATTCCCTCTGGGTGTGGAGGCCTCAGGGGTTCAGAGTGAGTGGACTCCCCAAGGGGGCCCACGGCGAGAGACAGGCGTGCTTAGGGTTCAGAGAGACATGGTTCCAGGAGGCGGTGGGGCCTACGGTTTAACCCCCGAGACAAAGTGGAACCCCCAGAAGGGCTGTCCCTCTGAATGGGGTTCCTCCCAGGGACGTATGGAGCCAAGAGAGAGCATGAGTCTGTGACATCAGGATTCAGTGTCCCGTGGGTTTCAGCGTGTTCAGGCTGGGTGCATTTGACATTCCAGACAGGTATGACATGCTGCTAGACAACACTAACTCTGCATTAATGAAGTTTGGGCCAGTGAATTTTCAGAGGCGCTGAGCACCCAGCTCTCCCATTGGCTTCAGCTACTCAACACCTCCAAAAATCAGGCCCACGATTTTTCAAGAGGGGTTGGCGAAACCTGAGACTGCAAATCTAGCAACCACCTCTGTTGCCTAAGGAGGTGGAGCAGCCCAGTTGCGCTCATTGTAACCACACAAGCCACTTCTGGACCTCTTCTCCCTCCATTTAGCATCTGCTCTAGTTCGAACGGAAATTCATTCAGGGGAGTTACGTGACCTATGTAATGCAGCAGGTCAGACTATATGAGCACAGTGGTCCCTTCTGGGCATAGAATCTATTAATATGTTGTGCCTTGTTCTAGATGGTAATGAATGCTTCAGGGCAGGAACTGTGTCTTCCCTGTGCCTGTACATAGCCCAGCCCCATGTTCTCTAATGTTTTCATAGTATGGGCTGTTTTAGTAGAGTCTGCCAGGGACCTCCCTGCCAGGGCCCATTCCGTGACTCCCTCTGGCAAGGGATTACTCTGGTAGAAAAAAGAACAGGAGGACTTGTGGCACCTTAGAGACTAACCAATTTATTTGAGCATAAGCTTTTGTGAGCTACAGCTCACTTCATCGGATGCTGTAGTTCACGAAAGCTTATGCTCAAATAAATTTGTTAGTCTCTAAGGTGCCACAAGTCCTCCTGTTCTTTTTGCGGATACAGACTAACAAGGCTCCTCCCCGGCCGGAAAGTGCCACCAGCCTCCTCCCCTGGCCGGACCGTGCCACCAGCCTCCTCCCCTGGCCGGACCGTGCCACCTGCCTCCTCCCCTGGCCGGACCGTGCCACCAGCCTCCTCCCCTGGCCGGACTGTGCCACCTGCCTCCTCCCCTGGCCGGACCGTGCCACCTGCCTCCTCCCCTGGCCGGACCGTGTCACCTGCCTCCTCCCCTGGCCGGACCGTGCCACCAGCCTCCTCCCCTGGCCGGACCGTGTCACCTGCCTCCTCCCCTGGCCGGACCGTGCCACCAGCCTCCTCCCCTGGCCTTGCGGCAAGTGCTAAAGTGACAACTTGTCCTCTGCAGGAGCCTCTGACCTCGCACCTACTCAAAGCCAGTGAAAGGAATAAAGCTGGGCCCCCGAGCCCTCCCAGTAACTCACCAACGGGCTCCCCCAGGGCAGTGAGATCAGAAAAGCCTCGCAGGGGACTGAGACACAAACGGCGGGCGCTGCACGGCCCTGGGCTTGGGACTGCTCTGGGTGCTCGCCACACCCACGGCCAGCCCGGGCCCCCTGTCCCCGGCCCGCGCTCCGGGCCCGGGCACCACGTGTCTGTCCCCTCTGTGGCCGAGACGCGGGCCCAGCTTCCGGCGGCCGGGGCAGAGCTGTCGAGTGGCTGGCGGGGGAGTCGGCGCCCCCCGCCCGGCCCTTCCCTGCCTCTGCAGGTGGCCGGAAGCGCTGCCGAGCCGGGAGCTGCGGGCAAGGAGGCGAGATGCGGGTGGCCCCGGCGGCGACCCCGGCGTGAGAGCCGCGGCCAGAGGGCCCTGGGCCGGCGAGAGCGCTGGCGGGTAAGGCCAGGTTCGGCCCGAGCTTCCTCCCGCCCGCGGGCCGCTGGTCCCGCCGGGCAGGGGGCGCGGGCAGCGGGCGCTAGGCTGGCGGGGCAGGGGGTGCCCGGGCACTGGCCGCCCCGCTGCGCCGAGCCCAGCCGGAGCGGGCCGCCTTGCCCAGCGCGGGGCTTTCCCGTTTTACGGGGATGAGCTCACCAGGGCCCGTAGCCAATGGGGCGGCGGCCGCCGGCGGAGCTGGGGAATTCCAGAGCCGTCGCCTCCTCGCTGCCTCCCTGACTGGGGCTTTGGGGGAGCGAGCCCAGCGCGGGGAGCCGAGCGCCAGGCCCCGCCATGCGGGACACCAGGGGACGGCAGCCGCGGCCGGAGGAGCTGGCTCTCCCGCGGGGTGAGGGGCCGGCGCTGCAGGCGCGGGGCACGGAGCCGCGGGGCCGCTCTCCGGGGCAGGGGCGGCTCCTGCCAGCGTTAGGGAGGGTCGGGGGGGGGGGATTGCAGCTTGGCCCAGGGGGACCCTGAGGCCGGGGTGGGGGGCGAGCGACCCCTGGGAGCGAGAGGGGCCTGCGGCAGGCGCCCCCGGGGGATGGGGAAGGCGCGGGGGCGAGCCCGGGGGATGGGGAGGGCGCTTGAGACGGTGCCTGCGGCTTTGCCGTCCAGCGCAGCCTCCCTCGTGTGAGCATCTGGGACCCTTCAATCGCTGCTTGGTGGCACCGGCCTGGCTTAGGCCCTCGCCCGCTCTGCCTGGCGCCCGGGACCCGGTCCCGAGCGCTGGGCTCTCTGAGTTGGTGCTTGGCTGGGGTTAGGGTCTCTCCTTGCTGTCTCTGCTCACAGCTGGAGCTTGGGGGGGTGTCGCCGCCTTCTGGGCCAGGCGCTTGCAGAGCTCAATCTTTCTGGGATCTCCCTAAGCACCTGCCACAGCCACAATCAGCAGGAGCCACCTGCTGATTCCCCTGCCAGGTGCTGTGTGGGGTGGCAGTGGGCGGGGCACAAGGCTGGTTGCTGTTGATTGATGGGGTAATAATGTGTCTTGTCTTTTTAGGTGCTGCTCTTCCAGACCCCGGCCTGGTCATGGCACATACAGCACAGGCCTCTGGTAAGGGAGCTGCAATCTCAGATGAAGGTAATCCCCTTCCCTGCTAAAACTGATAATGCTTCTGCCTTGGCTAGCACTGTCCACAGTCTGGACATGGTACAGGAACGAGAGCATGAATCTGTCCAGCAGCCCCATCGCATGGGCAGCATCATTGCCCCCATTTTACAGATGGGTAAACTGAGGCACAGAGAGGCCAGACCATGTGGTGGGGGATGGTGGGGGCACGGTGGCAAAGCCAAGTTAGAACCCAGGAATCCAGGCTCCTGGGCCTGTGCTCATTTATGCCAACTGTACAGCCTCCCCGCTCCCATGTCTGTAGTCTCCTTCCGCCATGCCTGGCTTGGGCCTGTTGGTGCTGCTCTCCCTCCCTTGACAGCATTATCTCACTCCCTACCCTGATCTCCCAAGGGGCTTGTGGAAATCATGCATTTCAGTCGTGTCCCTACATTTTCTCCCACTCCCCCGCAGCGGGGAGAATCTTGCACAGTTGCAGGAGTTCTGGACTTCAGCACTGTCCCTTGTGCAGCTCTCTGGCTAAGGTAGTATCTCTGCAGCCTGGCGTGGACACCTCCCCCCACCCCCCATTCCTCTCATCTGCGTTGGCACCTGCTGCTCAGCTCTCTGTTTCCTGGGGGAGGGGGCAGCTCTTGCTGGTTAAAGGCTCAGTTTGTACTTTCACTGCAGGCTGAGTGGTGCCAGCAATCCCACAGAGCTGAAACTGCCCCATTGCTCCCATCTCCCTGGAGCCCCTTGAAGTCGGAGCGTCCCCCAGCATAGGGAGCACCACAGTGCTCATGCACTTTCTCTGGGCTCTGCTGTTGTATGTCTCCAGCTGAGTGGGTGGCAGCCTTTATTCAGCCCCTCTAGTGTGGGGAGGGGCTGGTTTGAGACGTAAACTTTTAAACATCTGAATTAGAAATACTCTTGCTTTCTCTTTCCTTTGCAGATGAATTAGGTGAGTGGACGCTGGGAAATGGGGGTACAGCAACCTCAGGTAAGTGCAAGCACTCTAGGCACATGCGAGTGCAGACCCTGTGCATAGGACCCTGGCTGGAGCAAAGGGGGCAGATATCATGTAAGTGTGGTCTGCAGAGGGAGGGGCAATGCAAGACAAATCCTGCAGTCCTTCCTCATGCACCCTCCCCATGAAGTCAATTCCAGAGCTTCAGCATTTGGGCCCAAAGAGCAGGTAAGGGAATACCTGGGAAATGGGACCACATACAAGCCAACAGCTTGCAGGCATGCCTCCTGCAGCATTCCAGGGATCCACCTGCACTCTTTCCAAACTGCCGAGGGGCCTGGAGGCCAGGAGAACAGTGAGCGTGGTACAAAGCTCACACAAGCTGAGAAGAGTTACCATTCCATACATGACAGGTTTCAGAGGAACAGCCGTGTTAGTCTGTATTCGCAAAAAGAAAAGGAGTACTTGTGGCACATCTGATGAAGTGAGCTGTAGCTCACAAAAGCTCATGCTCAAATAAATTGGTTAGTCTCTAAGGTGCCACAAGCATTCCACACATCCAACTTCTAGGAAAACAGTGGGACGTCCTGGAATATTGAGAAGCAAACAAGTACGTTAAGAATGCCTGGCATTCACCTCCACTCCTGGCTCCTCAGCCAGCTTTCTGGCCATGGTACGACGTTTGTAGCCAAAAAGCCACTGCCCTGAGCAAATACCAGCTTCGTGCTCATGAGAGAGAAGAGGCAGTTCTTACCATGGCACAGGCTGTCTCTTTAAAGCGGGACCCACAATTAAGGGGGCTCTGTGAGAAACTGGGTTAGGACTTAAAAAAATTAATTGGTTAGTTTCAAAAAAAGGGAGTTAGTAATGTCCCTTGAATGGGGGCTCTGACCTAGTGGTAAAGCAGAGTGGAAGGTCTGGCGTCGTTCTCTCCTTACGCTCTCTTAGGCTGATTCTTCTCAGGAAGGCCAGGTCCATATGCAGAGTTGCACCAGTTTAGCTGAAAGCATGCCACAAAGTGCAGTGTTTGTGTGGGGACACTTATGTCAGGTTCCACCTGGTTTAGCTTGCACTGATGCCTGCCATGTTCAGACTGAGGGTGGAAGAGAGTCTGCACACAGAGTTGCGCTGATGTCTCTAACCTGATACGGCGTCACACCTTTACCTGAACTGGTGTGACAGAGACCTTTTTCACAGATTCCAGGCGCAGAAGGAACCACTGAGATCGTGTAGTCTGACCTCCTGTATACCACAGGCCAGAGACTACAAGGCGCCCAGGGTGCTAGGGCTGCAGGGAGGTTGGGCGGGCAGTTCTAGTGGGGGGAGGTGCCTGAGTGTCAGGGCCATGGGGTGGGCAGGCCAGCTGATTGGGTGAGGGACCTGGGTGCTAAGGCTGTGGCCTGGCAGACCTAGTTGGTAAAGCATCTGGGCAATAGGGCTGTGGGGAGGGTGGGCCCATCAGGTGAGGCACCTGGGCACCAGGACTGCGTGGAGGGCGGGCTGATCAGGTGAGATGCCTGCACGCTAGGGCTGTGGGGAGGGTGGGCCCACTGGGCGAGGTGCCTGAGCACCAGATCTGCAGGGAGAGCAAGGCCCATCGAGTGAGGCACCTGGGCATCAGGGCTGTGGGTAGAGCGGGCCGACCTAATGTGTGAGGTGAGTGAGTGAGGGGCAGGGATGCCTAGGCAAGTGCTGTGAAGTACCTTGGCCAGATTTCCTGCTGCTTGGCACGTGAGCAGTTGCTGACTTCAGTGTAATGTGACCAAGTGTTATTCTTCAGTCAGGACTGGGGTGTTTCAGAGAGACCTGCTCTAGCTCGAACAGGAATGAATTCAGGGAAGCCCTGTGGCCCGGGTTACATGGGAGGTCAGACTGGATGTGCAGGATGGTCCCTTCTGGCCTCACACTCTTGGTCTCTGTGAAAATGGGTGTGAAACACTCTCAGAGCAGAGCAGGAGCACTCTGCCCTGGTGTGGCTGGTGCAGGCCCTGCAGGGCAGTGACGAATCGGGCCCATTGCTTTTTGGTATCACCCATGTATGTCCACTGACTCGCGCACGCGTACAGAGTCAGTTAAAGGGAGAAAGCTCGCAGTACAAACCTCTGAATCCTCCAGCCCTTGCCTGGGGATCTGCTGCCTTGTTTGCCTGGGCTGGCCCAGTGGTGGCCCTGCAGTGGTGCATGGATCCTCTCGGAGGCTCGAGCCTCTTTCTGTGTGTGCACATGGAGACTGGGCATTCAGAACAAGATCAGTTTAGGCCTGCCCTTTCCCTGGGTCTTGCTAGGGCACTAGT
Source organism: Caretta caretta (assembly GCF_965140235.1). Classification (NCBI taxonomy): domain Eukaryota; kingdom Metazoa; phylum Chordata; order Testudines; family Cheloniidae; genus Caretta; species Caretta caretta. The sequence continues at coordinate 8,047,717 of NC_134228.1, forward strand.
GAGGGTGGAGGTTGGCCCACCATGGCTCTCCTCCAGCCCGTTCCCAGCAGGAGGCCAGCCTGTCCCCCGTCTCACCCTCTGGCTCTGTCCCTGTCCTGCAGAAATCATCGAAGAGTTAATTAAGGAGGATGGATTCCAGCCACAAGCCCTGCCCTTCCTCTCCAAGGCGTCTGCCAAGGGCACGGCCAAGCTGGTGCCCAGGGGTTCAAACCCAGCCGTTCCCTCTGGGATGCTGAGGCTAATGGAGCCGACAGGACCTAGCCCACTGCAAGGCGGCTTGCCCTCCTTTGGAAGCTCCCATCCCGCCGTGGCTCATGTCCTGCCACTGGACTCTCAGCCTCCCCTGCTCTCGCAGAGCCTCAGTAGCCTGCAGCTGACGCCCAGGCTGGTGCCCAGGGGGACGACTCCACCCCCTGCCAGCCGGCCCAAGTGGCCTTCGCCCATGCGCTCGCCAAAGGAGCAGTTGGAAGACATGCTGGAGCCTCCCAGGCTGGTGATCACCGAGCAGCCGAAGCAGCGGGGGATGCGCTTCCGCTACGAGTGCGAGGGCAGGTCAGCAGGCAGCATCCTGGGCGAGAGCAGCACGGAGGCCAGCAAGACCCTGCCAGCCATCGAGGTGAGTGTGGGGGAGGAGCAGGGGCCAGTCTCCTCACAGCAGGGAAAGGGGCTGGGGGAGGGTCAGGGCCAGCCTTGGGCTGCCTGCGCCTTGTGTGGCGGGGCCGACTGTTCCTCTATCTGTCCGTTAGTGCCCCCCTCACAGGAGAGGCGGGGACCGGGGACCTGCCCCACTCCCCTCGCTCTCTTCCTGGTTCTTGGCGCCCCACCGAGGTTGGGGGGCGGGGGAGGGGAGGGCTACCAAGGGCCCTGGTCACTCCTGCTGAGTGCCCATGCTGTAGCACGCCAGCACCTTTGGGCTTGGAAGGGCCCTGTGACTGCCAAACCCTGGCTCCCTCTGCGCAGTCCTGGCCGGCCTAGCACAGCAGCTGGTGGTGGCCATCCAGGGCCCTTCACTCCCAGTGGCCAGGCCCTGCCCTCGGGTTATCTCTGTGGGTTTTATTGCCATTTCACGCTGTGGCAGTCAGGATCCATGGCTGGAAAGTGGAGCTGGGCAGCCCAGCGGGCGCAGGGTCGCTTGCGGGCTCTGAGCCGCTGAAGGGAGCAGCCGTGCCTTGAGCCCTGCTCCCTGTGGAGAGGGGTGGGCAATTTACTGGGCAGGTTAATTACACATAGACCAGGCTCTGGCTTCACTCACCCCCATGGCGTGGCGGGGGATTCCCAGGGTGGCCTTGGCTCTGATCTCTTGCTCTTTCCCCAGCTGCTGAACTGCCAGAAGATCCCTGAGGTGAAGGTGATTGCGTGCCTGGTGTGGAAGGACTGGCCCTACCGCATCCACCCTCACAGTCTCGTGGGGAAAGACTGCAACAATGGGCTCTGTGAGGTCACCCTGAGGCCCCAGACCAACCCCAAACACAGGTACCAGCTCCCTGCTCGGCACAGGGACTCCAGGGCCATCGCCGGGGGTGCTGCTGCGGCCCCACATGCAGTGCAGCGGGCATGGCAGCTCCTCTCCGTGCATGGCTGAGGCCCAGCTGTGAACTGGTGCTGACAGAGCTCACGTGGGGACAGGGCCTGCCGCTCGCAGCTGGACACTGCGCTCCCCCTCGCCCTCTCTGTGAGGCTGAGAGGCTTTGAGGAACGCACGCAGAGGTGGTTTCAGGGTGGCGGTTACTCCCCCGAGTGCTCCCTCCATGATCTCCCCCACCATGTGATCAGCACCCAGTGTCCCCTTGGGGCAAAGTGGGACATCTCAGGCCACATCAACTGAACCGTTCCAAACCTCTCAGTTACTTCCACGTAAGAATGGCCATACCTGGCTCAGACCAAAGGTCCATCTATGACGGAGTCACAGGTCTGATGCTCTGGAACTGCTCTGTATGAAGTCAGCCAGGACTCTGGGTAGTGTGACTCCCTCAGGGCACGCTGTCCAGGGCAAAGAAGCCCCCTCAACTATAGCCTTCCTGGTCTGACCTCGGAGCATTCAGCATCCCTGTTCACACCATACACTCCCCCTTGGTGGGTCCTCCTGGACGGGACCCCTGGGGAAGCCAGAGGGCCCTGCACCCCCACTCCACAGTCAGCAGTGACTCTCAGCCAGCATGTAAAACAGAAGGTTTATTAGTCAACAGAAACACAGCGTAGAACAGAGCTTGTTAGCACAGAAATCAGTGACTTTCAGCAAAGTCCATCTTGGGGGGGGACCCCAGGCCGGACGTCCTGGACTCCCCTCTCTGAGTCCTAAACAGGAGACTGCCCAGCTTCCAGGGACCCCCCCACCTCTGACACACCCATTGCCCCTCCTTCGGTCTTTGTCTCGCTTTCCGGGCAAAGTGTCACCTGGTCACGTCCCCCGCCTGGGTCTCAGGTTACGAAGGGCATCGGCCATCACTTATGTGCAGGCAGCTGGAGCCTCTTCGCCTGGCCCCGAGGGTCTCAGCAAAAGTCACACACCTTTATTCCCACCACCTAGGCATAGGTGCGATACACAGGGAAACTGAGGCACACACAGCATTCATGCAAAACACTAAGACTCACATAGGCTCACATGCAACATAATAAGGAGGAAAACCCCACTTTGTCACACCATCTATTCCAGGATCCTGTCTTCCGATAGTGGCCAATGGCAGGTGCCCCAGAGCGAATAAACAGACCACGTAATCATCAAGTGATCCATTCCCTGTTCCCCATTCCCAGCTTCTGGCAAACAGAGGCTAGAGACACCATCCCAGCCCATCTTGGCTAATAGCCATTGATGGACCTATCCTCCATGAATAGACATTGCTGCCCCTAAGCAGCTCGGTAACCTGATTGCGGCCAATGGGTCAGCTGAGGTGAGATCTCCCCACCCTATAGCTTCTGCCATTGTCCTGGTCTGGTGACAGAACAGTCCTCTCCCTGCCCCAGAGCCCACCATGTTGCCCCGCCCTCACCACATGGGAAAACCAACTCCTAGCACAGCAGTTCTCAACCAGGAGTCCAGGAGCCCCTGGGGGATCATGAGCAGGTTTCAGGGGGTCCGCCAAGCAGGGCCAGTGTCAGACTTGTTTAGGGCCAGGGCAGAAAGCCAAAGCCTCACCACATGGGGCTGAAGCCTGGGGCCCTGAACCCCACCACCCAGGGCCGCATGCCACAGGGCACCACCCTTTGGCATGGGGCCCCTGGCAATGGCCCTACTTGTACCCCCTAATGCCGGTCCTGGCTTTTATCTGCAGGAAACCAGTCGGTGCGGCACAGGTGGGCCACGGAGTTTTTATAGCGTGTTGGGGGGGCCTCAGAAAGATAAAGGTTGAGAATGCCTGCTCTAGCAAATTGCCCTGGAGCTTGGGGGGAGACTTCATTTGCTTCAGAGGAAGTTAATTAGGCATCTGTTCAAGCTAAGCCAAAGTGAGGTACCCTGACACGACACCGGAGAAGCCACATGAGGACTGCTCAGAACTCAGTGAGCCATGTGCCCACAAGAGCACTGTGAGGACCATTGGCACTGCCATGCAGGCATGTCCCTCCTCGGGGTGGATGCTCTGATTCTGGGGCAAGAGTGGCCTTGTCCTAGGGCAGCCACACCCAGAGCATCCTCTTGTGGCAGGCCATGACACAAGTGCACCTGCTTCAGTTTCCCCTCTCCGGTAATCCAATAACTTCACTTCAGACTTTTCTCGCTCAATAATACCCATCCTTGGGGCTGATCTATTACAAAAACCACAATTAGTTGAATCCCCAACAGAAATCCCATATTCCATTTCCCATACCCCGGGGCGGGGGGACAGACATCCGCAAGCCTCTGTCTCTGTTAAGGTGCAGGCCACTCCCTTGCAGGCCTGGCAGGCTCTGGGCTCCATAAGTGAGAGCCTAAGAGAAGCAGGGTCGTATCAATCTCCTGACCCCGATGGAAGGGCTGCTTTGGCTGAAAGGGGGTGATGCCCAGGCCTTCCCGGGGCTGTGGTCCCAGGTGATGGCACTTCCTGTGCAGAGGTGGGGTTCCTCTCGCATGGCCCCTGGCAAAGCGTTGCGTGGGCCACGGTGGCTGGCCACGGTGGCTGGCCATGGCCTTAGCCCCAGCCTTGCCCGCAGCATCTCCAACACGTCTCTCCTTTGGTTCCCGGCAGTTTTAACAACCTTGGCATCCAGTGCGTGAAGAAGAAGGAGATCGAGGCAGCCATAGAGAAGAAGCTGCAGCTAGGGATCGATCCATTCAAAGGTGCGTGGCCCCAAGGAGCCCTGCCCCCCCGCTAGCCAGGCAACTCCATTGTGGAGTTAGATGGGTCAGGTACTGGGTCAGGGTGTGATGGGTTGTCACCCCTGGGGTGCAGTTTGGGAGCCATGGGAACCATTGCACCCTTTTAACCTCCCGGCTTGACTGCCCTTTCCTACACGGCTCTGTTGGTGACTCACAGCCTCTTCAGGCCCTGTGGTCACCCAACATGACAGCAGGTGGCGCCACACACCCAAACTGACTTACCTGAGTGCCTTACTCAAAGACAGGCAGGAAACAGCCAGTTTCCCAGCTTCTCCACTCTGCACCCTTGCTGGAGTATAAACCCCAGATTGTACCGTCTTGCACTGCACAGGGATGTGTACAATGTAAGCTCATAAAGTTTGCCCTCCCCTCACTGTGGGAAGGGTATGCACAATACGCTTGTGTTAACCAAGCTGAGATTGTTCCCCAGACATTTCACTCAAAGGTACACTGGCTTAGATAAAGCAAAAGCAAGCTTATTAACTACAAAAAGATAGATTTTAAGTGATAGCAAACAAATCAAAGCAGATTACCTAGTAAGTAAACGAAACCCCAAAGGAAGCCTAAGATACTAGACAGATTGGAAATGAAGTAGCAGTTTCTCACCCTGACTGGTGATAAGCCGGCTGCAGATTCTCAAGGCACAAGCAGCGCTTGCTTTGCAGCTTGGCCTCCCCACCCCGTTCCAAGTCCTTTTCTTTCGGAGCTTCTCTCAGGTGTTGAGTTGTGGGGGGGTAAAGAATGCCAGATGACGTCACTCCCTGCCTTATATAGCGTTTCCAAATGGTGGGTACCCTTTGTTTCAAACTTGGTTCCCAGACCAGTTTGTGGAAAAATACAGGTACCCAAAATGGAGAGACGTGTTGGAGTTCAGAGTCATGTGATCTGGTCACATGCCCTTGCAGAGTCATAGCAGCCATTACTTACAAGCTGGCCGAAATGTTTACAGGTCGGCTAAGCTATTCCACAGCCCATTGTCTTTGCTGATGGGCCATTAGCACTGTCTGGCTTCTTCATTGTTGTACCTGAAAGGCTGGCTGTGGGTGTTTTCCAGAGTAAGCCCATTTGAAATACAGTTCCATAGTCAATATTTGTAACTTCAGATACAAAAATGATACATGCATACCGATAGGATAATCATATTCAGCAAATCATAACTTTTCCAATGACACCTCACATGACCCAACTTTTACAAAATGCACAATATGTGCCACAATCATATCTTAATAATATTACTATGATGAATATGGGATGCAGTGTCACACTCCGTGCCCCCCAATTCACATGCCTAGGCTGGCCCTCAGAGCTGCCACCCCCAATGCATGCTCCTGCCCCACCCCCAAAGCTTCCAGAGCTGCTCCCCCAACACGTCCCACCCATAGCACCCCCCACCAAGCTCCTGCGAGTCCCCCAGGTTCCCCTCCCCAATGCACACACCCACCCTGCCCTGCCTGAGTCCCCCTGCGTCCCCACACGCACCCACCCACCCTGATTCTGCCCAAGTCCCCTCCCCCACACACACCAGAATCCCACAGAGCCCCCTGCCAACACTCGTGTTCATCCTGACTCCATTGCCCCCAGAGCCCACCAACACACACGCACACACACCCCGCCACCAAGTCCCCCCAGGGCCCTCTCCTCAAACACAGGCACTCACTCTGACTTCCCTCCAGCCCAACCACCCCCACTGTTTCCAATGGACTAAAGGGCTGTCACGGAGCCCCAGAATCGGGGCTAAACCCCCAGCTTTGGAACAGCCTCCTGGAGGAACCAGTCAGTGGGCTAGGCCCCCCAGGGATCTCACTCATCCTCTAGGGCCAGCCATGTAGCCTCCTTGCCTCTGAGACTGAACTTCTGGGCTGTAGCCCTCCTGCCACAGCCCCCTACTGCAGGGACTGACACCCCCAGCAGCATTTGCAGGGACGCCTGGCAGAACAGTTGGGTTTATTGGTCCCTGGAGCCCAGCATGGGACATCCCCAGGTTCTTGCAGAGACATGGAGGTTAAAGCATTGTCTGGCCTGGTCAGCCCAGGCCCAGCCAAGCTGGAGTGATCCCCATGGCCAGGCTCTGTCTCTCTTCCCATCTGATCTCCTTGGTCAGTCCCCAGATGAGAGCCCCAGCTCCTTCCAGAGCTGGCTCTTACCCCCCACCTCCCCATCCTTTGCTCTCCAGCTGCAGGTTCTGCTCAGCTCCCCTGCTGAGAGGTCGGGAAATCCAGCTCTCTCTGGGTTGCCGGTTGTTATGTGTCAATGCCCTGATGACTGGATTTGCCATTATCCTTTTGGATTCTCCATTGATACAGAGTTGGTTTCAGCCAGTCCTTTTCCAATGACCTGTTCTCTGTGTCTCCGCAAAAATAAACACCCTTTTCCCCCGACCCAGTTAACTATGCAGCACATAGGGCTACCCACTATTCATACAAAACATTGTGAAAAATTCCCACTTTGTCCCATCTCTTCCCCTTTGAGACTGAACTGAGTGGGGTCACTTTGGCCGGTGACCTGGGGAAGTTCAGGTACCTCTTTCAGTGACAGAGCATCTGCTCTAAGATTGGCATTCCCACTAACATGAATCACTTCCTTATCATAATCTTGGAGGATCAGACTCCAGCTCAGAAGCATGGCATTAGCCCTTTCCATTTGATGTAGCCATGTTAGAGGACAGTGGTCAGTATACACGGTAAAGAGCCATGCAAATAGATACAGCTGCAGCTTTTTAAGGGCCCACCCAACGGCCAGGCGTTCCTTCTCCATGGTAGCATAGTTCTGCTTCCGGGGCAGCAGTTTCTTACTCAGGTATGCAATTGTGTGTCTCTCCCCCATAGCATTGGCTTGCATTAGCACCACGCCCAGCCCTGTGTCTGAGGCATCTGTGAACACCAGGAAGGGCTCGTCAAAGTCTGGGTTGACTAGAACTGGATCCTGGCTTAGAGCCTCCTTCGACGAACAGAGAGGCCCCTGGCACTGCTTGGTCCAGACCACCTTGTCTGTCTTACCCTTTTTTGTACAGTTTAGTGATGGAAGCTGGTAGGGAGCTAAAGTGGGGTACAAACCTTTGGCAGCACCCCACCATCCCAGTAAAGGTCTGGGTCTGTTTTCTGGTTTTGGGGCAGCTGGTGGAGGGATGCCAAGAGAGGGGTGATGGGGGAAAAGCGATGGGCTGGGAGAATGAGCTTTGCAGCCGCATTCTGCACAGCACAGAGCAGAGCGAGGATGCATGTGTCAAGGCCGGAGAGAAGGATGTTGAGGTGTTCAGGACATGTGATGCTGAGAACCTGAAGGAGTTTTAGCTCTGGAGGGATGGGAAAGGCAGGATCTTCGAGATGTTCTGCAGAAAGAATTGGCAAGACTTGGACACAGGCTGGCTTGCCTCAGCTTGAGGCATAGCTCTGGGATGGCTTTCCAAACTCTGCAGGGGCGCTCTCCTCCTGGAGCCTCAGGATGCTGAATGCCCCGCTCTCTCTCTGCAGCTGGCTCCCTGAAGAATCACCAGGAGGTGGACATGAACGTGGTGAGGATCTGCTTCCAGGCCTCATATCAGGAGCCCTCAGGACAGATCCGGCACCTCAACCCCGTCCTCTCTGAGCCCATCTTTGACAAGAGTAGGTAGCTGGGCTATGGCAGGGGAGGGCGGGGCGGGATGGAACGGATCGATGCAGCGGGCCATGGTGATGCCAGAGGAGGGAATGTGGTCAAGCCCACTTTCCCTAGGATGACAGAGTGCTGGACAGAGGGCAGGATCAGAACTGCAGCTGTGTCCCTGCATGTTTGGACACCCAGCCTGGGCTGGGGACTGCAGGGGGAGGATGTTTCTGAGGGAAAGGAGACTCACTGCAATAGCTCAGCCTACCTTGGCTGAGTGAGAGAACAGCGTCACTAGGCTGGAGGCTGCCAGGGCCCTGGCTGAGAGAACCGGGCTGGGCAGTCCAGTGCTGTGTAGGCTGTTTGTATTGTCGTGGTGTGTGTGCCAGGTAACCTCCTGCCGGATGGGCCGTTTGGGGCCGGGCTGGTATTGCAGCGGTGCCCTGGTGGGACTGGGCAGCCCTGTGCCGGACGGGCCGTTTGGGGCATTGTAAGCTTTCAGACTCACCCGGCGGCGCGTCCTGCTGGTCGTCCTTGGGAATTAGCTCGATATCCAGCCCAGAGCACCCTCTGCAGGCTGGTGGTCCACCTTACCACTGGCCCCCCCAGTCCCTCCCAGGACCCAGTGCCCTTGCCTTGGGTGCTGCCCCCTGGCAGTACCCCCACTCCCTGGGTCTCCCCACCCCATGGAACCCTCACCCACTATCCCCACATCACAGCTACTGCCAGTCACCATCTAGCCCCATGCCCTGGGGCCAACTGCAGTGTAAAAGTCAATCATCACAGGCAACAAGGGGTTTGTACTGGCTGCCTTTACCCACCCTCAGGCTGCCCCTCTGCAACCCCAATACCTATATGGGCCTGGGGAGTTGCTGGCCCAGGGCTTCCCAGTTCCTGAGGCCTTTCCCCAGCTCTGCCTCACTCTAGGTACCCTAGGTGAGTTCCCCCACAGCCAGGCCTGTCTCTCTCTCCAGCCAGAGAGAGTCTGAATCATAAATATCAGGGTTGGAAGGGCCCTCAGGAGATCATCTAGTCCAACCCCCAACTCAAAGCAGGACCAGGACCAATCCCCCCCAGATCCCTAAATGGCCCCCTCAAGGATTGAGCTCACAACCCTGGGGTTAGCAAGCTAATGCTTAAACCACTGAGCTATCCTTCCCCCACAACCCTTCTGGCTGCCAGCTGGGCCCTGATTGGGGTGTGGCCCAGCTGCGGCTACTTCCCCACTCAGCCCAGCTTCTAGCCCATAGCCCTCTCCAAGGGCTAGCTTTTCAGCCCTTCAGGGCAAGAGCAGGTGACCGTCCCACTACAGGCATGGTTTGTATTGCAGCGGTGCCCTGGTGGGACTGGGCAGCCCTGTGCCGGACGGGCCGTTTGGGGCCGGGCTGGTATTGCAGCGGTGCCACGCTTGGTCCTATACGGACCAGTAAGAAGAGATGGTGTCTGCACTTGAGAGTTCACACTAGGGACGGGACATGTGGAGGTGCTGGGAGTGATTGTTAGCGCCACATTTAACCGGTGGATAGGATCTGTTCCCAGTGGCCCTGGCCATCTCCTGTCCCCATGGCAGACGGGGGCTCCTGGGGGGATCTGAACAAGGAGACGGGAGTGGCTTACAGGCCAATTCGTGGGCAGCCGCCAGCCTATCCACTGGTGTGCATTAGTGCGCTCTGCTTGGAGGAATGGCAGCCCGCCTCCTGTGTGTCATGGGCCCTGCACTGCCAATGGCTGATGGAGGCTCTTGTGGGCATTCGGAGCAGGCTGCCAGCACTGTGAGGCTCTGGGTGGCTGCGGGGTGCAAAACAGTGACCATGTGAAGACTGAGATGGCTGCAGATTTGTGACTGGCATAACCTGGTGCTTGCCTGGCAGCAGCACCATGTCTGTTCCCTGGCACAGGGCACCCCCACCTGGCCCCAGAGCTGACGCCACCCAGGTCAGGCAAATAACCAGAATGAATTTTTACAAGTGTCAGCATAGCCCCATTGGCCTTTTCAGAGGCTGCGGGTCCCCCATGCCTGCTGGCCAGCCCTGCATGGTAGGGCAGGGATGGAGGCGGGATGCCTCATTCCTGCCGGCCAGCCCTGCATTGTGGGGCAGGAGTAGAGGGGGGATCCCCCGTGCCTGGTCAGCCGTGTGTGGCAGGGGAGGGATGGGAGGGTCCCTCGTGCCAGCCAGCCAGCCCTGCATGGTGGCGGGTAGGATGGGGTGGCTCCCTGATACCAGCTGGCCCCATGTGGCTGGGGAAGGACGGAGCAGGGTGGGGAGATCTGTGTGGTGGCTGAACTGAGTCTTGGCATGTGCAGAATCCACCAACACGTCAGAGCTGAGGATCTGCCGGATGAATAAGGAGTGCGGGCCCTGCACGGGTGGGGAGGAGCTCTACTTGCTCTGCGACAAAGTCCAGAAAGGTAACGGAGGGGAAGGGGGTCAGCGGACTGGGGCGGTGGGAGGGGGTCTGCTGGAATGGGGGGTGGGAGGAGGCATGGAGCTCTGGTAGAAGGGGAAGGGGTTGGGGGGGGAGGGCAAATGGGCTGGTTCTGGAGCCCTGCTACACCGAGAGGCGAGGGTAGGTGATGGTGTGAGGCCTTTGCGGGGCACATGCTTACTCAGAAGTTTGTAGAGCTCAAGGCCAGGAGGACCCATTAGATTAGCCAGTCTGACCCCTGCATCGCACAGGCCATTGCATTGCACGCAACTGCCCTGTGCAGCGTCCAAGGACATAGTTACACCAGAGGGTTTCAGTCCTCGGACACTGTGCTGCTGACAGCCACAGGCAGAGGACTGGAGAGACCCAGGTGCCCTCAGGCCCCTGCCACGGCAGAGAGTTGATGAGATGAGACGTGGCCAACTGATCTACGCCTGTCAGCCGGGAAAGGTGAAATGCCCCAAGGTCCTGTCAGTCTGATCTGGGGAGGAGGAGTCCTGCCCTGCTCCAAACCTGGAGGTTAGCGTGACCCTGAGCAAGTATGTGAAACCCAGCAGCCAGACAAGTAGGCAGGGAATTCTCTGTGCTACCATACCTTGTGGGCCTGGGGTCTCCTCCCATAGCAGCTGAATCTGGGCCCCAATCTGCCCTCAGGGGCTCTGTCCCCAGCTCCTCCCATCCAACCCAGTCTCCCGGGGCACCCCCTTGCCTGCCAGTCAACTCCCCAGCCCTCACCCCGCATCCCCCGCAGAGGACATTGCCGTGGTCTTCCGGAGGGACGCGTGGGAGAGCAAGGCGGACTTCTCGCAGGCCGACGTGCACCGTCAGATAGCCATTGTCTTCAAGACACCCCCGTACCAGCACCTGGACATCCTGGAGCCGGTGGAGGTGGAAGTGTATCTGCAGCGCCTGACAGACAGCGTCTGCAGCGAGCCCTTCCTTTTCACCTACCTGCCCAAGGACCACGGTAACCGCCACCCCATAATGTCCTTCACAGCCCTTCGGGGAAAGGGGAGGGCCCAGAGCAGGCCCTCAGGGGAAGGGGCATCAGGGGAGCCCAGAGCAGTCCCCGCCAGCCACAGCCCCTCATGGGTAGAGGGGTTGGGGGGCCCAGTGGCGCCCCTGCCAGTCACAGTTCCTGAGGGCGAGGGGGAGGACTGGTCACAGTCCTTCGGGGATAGGGAGGGTCAGAGGGGCCCAGCACAGCCCCTGCCAATCATAGCCCTGTTGGTGGAGAAAAGGGGTCATGAGACCCCAGAGCAGCTTCTGCTGCTCACAGCTCCTTGGTGGGGACCAGAGCAGCCCCCACCAATCACAGCCTTGTTGGGAGGGATGGGGGGCATGGGAGCCCAGAGCAACCACCATCAGTCACAGCCCCGTTGCGCGGGAGTGGGAGAACAGGGGCCAGAGCAGTCCCCACTAGTCAAAGCCCCTCGGGGGAAGGGGGACTCATGGGGCCCAGAGTAGCCCCTGCCACATGCAGCCCCTCAGGGAAAGAAGGGGTCGGGTCATCCAGAGCAGCCATCGCTGATTATAGCCCTCTGGAGAGGGTTGGGGGAGAGCAGAGCAGCCCCAATGGACACAGCCACATCAGGGGGGAAGGGCGGGTCAGGGGGCCCAGAGCAGCCCCTGCTGCACGCAACCCCTCAGGGAAAGGGGGGTCAGGGGGGCCCAGAGCAGCCCCAATGGACACAGTCACATCGGGGGTGAGAAAGGGGGGTCAAGCAGGCACAGAGCAGCCCCTGCTGGTCACAGCCCCTCACGGAAAGGGGAGTCAGGGGCCCCAGAGCAGCCCCTGCTGGTCACAGCCCCACAGGGTGGAGCAGGCACGTGCCCAGCTGGTGCCAGGCAGGTTTTGGGAGCCTGTGGGCAGAGGCCTGTGTCAGTTTCCCATGGTTCAGGCCACACCCTCCTCTGCCTCAATCTCTACAGACACATATGGGGTGCACGTGAAGAGGAAGCGGGGGATGCCAGATGTCCTGGAGGAGCTCTCAGCATCAGGTGAGTGTGCGGGCCTCACACCAGGGCAGGCTGGGGGGGCTGTGGGGATCAGGCTGGCCTGGGCTATGGCCCTTGCAAGAAGCTCTTGGCTCCTGGGCTGGCTCTGCCCATGCCAGGGGTGACTGATGGCTCCAGCCTGGCCCTGGAGTTTCCGGTGGGATGGGATGAGGCCCTGGGTTCCCAGCTCTGCCTCTGGCCGGCTGGGGAGTCACTCCCCTCAGTGTGCCCCCATCTGCAGAACGGCACCAGGGATCTGACTCCTTGGCAGAGCACTTGAAAAGGTAAAAAGAAAAGGAGTACTTGTGGCACCTTAGAGACTAACAAATTTATTTGAGCATAAGCTTTCATGAGCTACAGCCCACTTCATCGGATGCATGCAGTGGAAAATACAGTAGGGAGATTTTATATACACAGAGAACATGAAACAATGGGTTTTACCATACACACTGTAACCTGAGTGATCACTTAAGGTGAGATATTACCAGCAGGAGAGAAAAAAAACCTTTTGTAGTGATAATCAAGGTGGGCCATGTCCATCAGTTGACAAGAACGTGTGAGGAACAGTGGGGGGGGAAATAAACATGGGGAAATAGTTTTACTTTGTGTAATGACACATCCCCTCCCAGTCTTTATTTTGCAAACTGGACACCATTAAATTAGGCTTGAATCCACACCGCTCAGCGTGACGGCCTGATCCCACCCCACTCCACACCGCTCAGCGTGATGGCCTGGTCCCCTCCCCCCCAATCCACACTGCTCAGCATGACGGCCTGGTCCCCCACGCCATCCACACTGCTCAGCATCATGGCCTGATCCCCCCCTGCACATCCACATCGCTCAGCTTGAGGGCCAGTCCCCCACATCCCCCGCTCAGAGTGACGGGTCAATAGAGTGCAGCCTTCAGGCACCTGCTGTCTGAGGGGACGGGGGAATCTTGCAGGGGCTGCTCCCATCAGGCTTGCTGCTGCAGTCATAGGTGGCTTTTGGCTCCTTCGGGTGCCCATTGTGGGGCTAGGTTGTGCCCGTGCTAGGGCACTGTGAAGTGCCTTCTCTTCTTGTCCCTTAGACCCTCATGGGATTGAAGCCAAGAAGAGGAAGAAGAAGCCAGGCTACATGGACCATTTCATCATGCCCCAGACAGCAGGTCAGTTGTCTTGTGTCAGGATGTGGATGGGCACAAGGCTGGCTGGTGCCTCTGAGCAGGGACCCCCCCCATATGGTGTATTTGTCTAGGGGGGGTGCAGTGTTCCCTTCCTACACATGGGAGGGGAGCAGATGGGGCCCAGGGGGTGCTATGACCCCCTCCACACTGGGCAGGAGGAAGGTGGGGGCATCCAGGGATCACAGTGACCCCTTTCACATGGCAGGGGCAGGTTGGGGCATCTGGGGTTGGCATAATGACCTCCTCCCCATGGGGGAAGATAGGGGGGAGCCTGAGGGGACACACTGATCCCCCATGTGGGGACCTGGGGGCACAATGATTCCCACACTTAGGGGGCAGTGGGGTTCTGCGGAGCCCCTTTTCATGGGTGGCAACGATGTCAGGGCCTCAGCTCCGAACTCCTGGGTGGAACCAATGTGAGCTGGGGTGCTCTGGCCCCCTGAGAATTAGCCCAAAGGTGTCCTGAGCTGGGCCCCCCCTGCTGGAGCCCCCAAGGCATTGCCCTCTGCTTCCCCAGGCCTGCAGCACTGCAACCCAGCTGGCCAGGTACGTCCCCAGGAGCCCTCCAGTGACTGCACTCATCGCTGGGGTCACTCCCCACTGTGACGGGATCCCTGGGGTGCAGCCTGGGACTGTGGGACCGCCGTGGCCTCTTAACTCTCCAGCCTGGATTGTCTCTCACAATGCTTTGCTAGTGACAAGCAGCAAACCCCTCCAGGCAATGTGATCACTCAGCACAACCGCATGTGGAGCCCCCACACCCAGCTTGATTGCATGAATGGTCCCAGAGCCACTCATGAATCACACAGAGAAGGGCACCAGCCCAATCCCCCCAACTCCCAGAATATACCATCTTGCACTGCTCAAGATGCTTTCTTGAGCAATATAAGTAAATTAATTGGTTCACCTCTTCAGCAATGGAAAGTGGATATACACCAGCCTCTATAAATCTGAGCAGATTTACCAAACGCTTCAGGCAAATACACTAGTAAAGATAAAGAATGAAACAAGTTTATTGACTACAAAAGATAGATTTTAAGTGATAGGCAAAAAGTCAGAGTTAGTTACCAAAATAAAATGTAAGCACACAGTCTAAACTCTCAACCCTATTAGTCTGGGCAACATCTAGATTAAGCAGTTTTTCTCACCCCACTGGATATTGCAGTTCATAGTACACAGGTTTCATCCTCTGTTGGAGTCTTCAGTCTTCTGAGAGTCCTTGTTGCTTGCAGCATAGGTGGGGGGAGGAGAAAGACCAAGCATGGTACCACTGTGTTCTATTTTATATCGTTAATCCATGTACTTGGAGGACACAAGTGATGACTGCATGGCAGGTGAGTCACCAGGCAAGGTTGAGCAATTCCCCTAGTGTAGCCTTGTGTAAGTGAGTCATTGCATTGTAGCTCCCTTGCTGGACAATGGCTGGTGATGTCCGTTCAGAACCCACTTGGGTGTTGGTTATCTCCTTTGTCATTGTCTCTGGAGAGCTAGTATCTGGATGCTTCCCAAACCCATAGCATATTTTAGTGAAAACCATACAAGACAATTCTTATAGTTTTATATGCATTAATGATACACACATTTAGATGGAACAGCAGGTCATAACCTTTCCCATGATACCTCACAATACCTGCTTTATATGATCACAATTATATACAAAATGATTAATATGAAGGTTACAGGGTATTGCCCCAAGATATAGAGTGTCACACCCATCATGTCCCTGCCTTGGCCCAACCCCACGTATTGACTCGCTCCAGTCCAGACTGGTGGCTAGACATGCTGGCAAGGTACAGGCTGTTCCCCTTGTGGGGAGCCTGTCTGGCCATACCCCCACTGCCCACCCTGCCTCCCAGGAGGATGCCTGTCACTTTTCCCTGTCGTCCCCAAGGCAGCCTGGGCACCATGCTGCATTCCTGGGGGAACAGGGCTCGCTAGCTGACTGAGCCATTCCTGTTCTGATTGCAGAGGAAGGCTTTGCCCTCCACCCCAGCCTGGAGCACATCACGGTGCCTGAGCCCTTCGATTTCTGCCTGGGCCAGGACTACACCACCTACAGCTGCCTGAACCCGAGGGACATGCTGCCCGCCGCCTGCTCTCCCATGGAGCTGCCAGGCTGCCTTGGCCCAGAGTTCCTGTTGGACGCCTACAGCCCCGTGCAGAGCAGCCCTGCCCCATTCCTGGCACCTGGGGAGAACTCTGCGGGGGACATTGAGGGTACGGCCAGTCTGGTTGGAAGTAACATGTTCCCCAGTCAGTACAAGGAGGCCTATGAGCGGGCATAGCTGGGCATGAGGTTGGGAGACATGTGAGGAGCAGTCGAGCCTTGTTTCAGACCTGTCCCGGCAGGGAGCCCCTTGCTCTAGCTGGGCAGGGCCTGGAGATGGAAGGACTGGGGCACTTGGCTTGTTGGCAGAGCTTCCCGGGCCTCCCGGCAGCGAGCACAAAGGAGACTGCTTGTCACTGCAGGGCCTACCTCCAGGAGACCAGCTGAGACCAAGGGGCATGGAGAGAGAATGACAGCACTGCCCTCCCCTAAGAGTGTGGGCCCTGAGGAGTGTGGCTGCCTGGGAATGCTCCACCTGCAACTGGAGTTCCACATCCCAGCCTGTCCAATTCCACCTCCGAGCAGCCTCCTCACTGTCAGCATATTCACTCTGCAGTTCCCCTTGCTGAACTCCCTCCAGGAGCTGAGGTGCTGGCTCGCTGGGGCAGGACCTGGCCAGAGGGGCTCTGCGTGGGCACTGTGCCCAGGTTTGACTGCATAGGCTGCTGCAGGGGTTCACGCTTTGCACTATATTTATAGGGGTTAGTTGTAGCCAGCACTTCCCTGCCATAAAAGGCCACCTCATGGCAAAGGTTGGGGGGGAGAGGCACACGGACACTGTCTGGCCCCCAAATCCTGGCCAGTCAGGGTGGAAGAAATTTAAGGTCTGCTCCTGCTCCCGTTGTAGCCAATGGCCAGGCTCCCCTGGCCAGAGTGAGGACAGCTGGGCCACTGGCTTTGCTATTAATAAGGGGACAGTTTGAAGATCTTCCTGAAGGCCATGCCTTGTGCAGGCTGGATGCCCCGTCCGCAGCAGTCCCTGCACCTGCTGACCTGAGGAGGGTGGGACTAGAACACAGCCTCACACCTGGCCGTGCTGAGATGCCAGCTGGAACGGAGCCGCTGGGGAACTGGGAGCCAGGACACCTAGGGTCTGTCCCCAGCTCTACCACTGACTCACTCTGTGGCCCTGGGTAGGTCACTCACCTCTCTGTGTCTGTTTCCCAAGTTGTAAAATGAGGGTGATGCTGCTCACCCACCACCCAGGTGTGTTGTGACAGATGGTAATAAAAAACAATACTTCTCTACTGCCTCATCCTGAACCAATTTACGAGCCCATATATCACCTCTAGACAGGGGGGCCCATTGCTGTCACTACAGTGCACCCAGCTCTAGGGTGCAATGCAGCAAACATCTTATAGCAACAGCATACCGCCACTGAGGGCGGGACACGATTTAGCTGTGGGGTGGGGGGGATATAAGGAGACTGAACAGAATTACCCAGGCTCTGGGCATTAATATTACTTATCTCACACATCCTCCACCCAAGGAGCACTGGTAAAATACTGACACGGAGGGCAGAGCACCCCACGCAGAGCAATGAGGCCTGACGCCGCTCAGCCTGTGAGTGCTGAGAGGCTGGCAGCACCAGGTGCTAAGTCAGCAGGTGAAGTGCCCAGAGACCCCTGTGTAGCCCAGGCTAACACGGGCTCTGTGCCCCCGTAGCAGCTAGCTCACGTAGAGAGATTTGTGCTGCTGCTGCTCCTCCTAGAGCACTTCCCCGCCGGCTGCTAGAAGTTGCCTCATTGCTAACTGGGTGCATCATTCTGCTCGCTAGGAGCGAAGTCTCGTACTGTTAACCCAAAGAGAATTCTAGGTGGCTCTCCCCACTCAGAGCCCTTAGAGGGCCTGCTCCCCATGTCCTGGGGAAACCCGTGCCCACAGCTACCCTCCAGGACAGGCCTGTAGGGAGCCTGTGACCACCCCCACTTCTCAACATTTCTCTGGCTGCTGCCTCACTGCTCAGGTGCCATCTGGGGCCCCATGGCCTCTCCAGCTGTCATCTCAGCTTTGACCAGCATCTACTAGGGCAGCACTGGCCCCCAGCGTGCGCTCCTACCCTCCACCCATGGGCAGAGTGGCTCTGCCCACCTCTCACTTCCCTTTCCGGCTGTGGCAGTGACATGTAGCACCAGGCTGCCCTTTCACCCAAGTGGCTGGTAGGTCTCAGTAGTGGCTAACGCTCTGCCTGCTGGAGCAGTCCATCCTCTGGCTCCTTCCAGAGGTCTCTAGGGCCACTCCATGATCCCTGGGTATCTGGATGCTTGCTACCAGGAGGAAACCTTTTGGATATCAAGCCTAGTCCAGGCAGAAAGGAGTGAGTTGTGGGCTTCCCCCTGACAAAGCACCTAGAACCACAGTTACTGTACTGTAAGTACTTGCTCTGTATTGGAGTCCCTGTCCATGTGGAGCCCACTCCAGTGACTAGCTAGTAGCTCCCCGACTAACCAGAGGAGGGTGTGAGGAGTCCTAGCTAGAGCTTGACAAAATAAGGATTGCAGAGTTGCTCTACCAAGTCTGGTATCACAACTAGTAATAAAACCCCCAGTGTAATGCATGGTGAAGGTGTGGGCTGCGCTCTGTCTGGCTGCCCTGGAGATCTCGGAGAGGAATACTTCGGAGGAGGTTGCCTGGGCTCTAGTTGAGAGGGCCCTGCTGCCTGAGGCCCGGGGCACATCTGCTAGCTGGTTACAGATTGTAACCGATGGAGTGAGCTCTGAGAAGAGGTGGCCGAATTAACCCACTGCTGGGCCCTAGACAAATGCACACGTCTGGGCCCCTGCTTTCTAATATGAACACCAACAAACAGCTGTACAGGACACGCTCTGCAGCCAAACTTGCCTTGCTGTGGCTCTGCTGGGCCCGGCTCTTCATCTCACTGCTCTGGTCGCTGCTCACTATGATGGAGGCATAGCCTGGCCAAACCTGGGGGGTGCTACAACCCCGTTGGACAGATCACGGTGCCACTCACTCAGGTTTGGCCCAGCCACCCCTCTGTCATGGTGAGCCTCACCCCGAGCAGCAGCAGGATGAGCAGCTGGTCCCAGTGGATCCACAGGAAAGCCAGACCAGTCACAAGCAGCATCCTGTATAGCTGTTTGTTGGGCCCTCCGCTCCACACCCTCACAGCCCCTACCTGCCTGGGTCCCAGGTACATGCCTACTTTGTCTATGTGTTAATCTGGCCCGATCTTCCCCAATGCCAACAAAATAAACTAGGTGATTTTCTGAATGGCTCCATACTGCCTAGAGCCCTCCTTGATTACTTGAAATGAGGAGCTTGGATTCTCCCAGGTTCAAGTGCAGTTTGGGGAAGAAAATGGTGGGGTTGATGGTTTGGTTTAAATGAAAACTCAGACACCACCTCGATGAGGTGCTTAGGGTGGGGCCTCAGCCCCATCTTCTCCCTGTGGAGGACAGTATAATGGAGCTGCTAGGAGGCTTTGCGAGAGCCAAGCACTAATAGCTGGGGTGACAGCCACCATGAAGGTGGTTTGGAGAGTGAGATGGTGAAGATGGTACCTGGATAAGGGTCAAAGGAGGTGCCTGCCAGGCTCCAGTTTACCACATTAAGGGTCCAGGAAAGAGGGGATCATGGACCAGGGTTAGGTGTGGACCAGTCCTTTTAGAATGTTTGAAACAGCCGGACAGGAGAATACCATACAGACTTGCACTGGAGCATGGCTAATGGTGAGGCTCAATAGCTTGAGGTGAAGGATGTAGTCCAAAATCTTGGCATCTAATGGGCTGATGTATTGTGAAGGAAGCTCAGATAGAAAGTCTCTCTCATTACTCTGATCCATAGACTGATCGTGTGCTTCCTCCTCTCTATAAGGATTTATTGGTCTTCTCTAAAGCAGTCCCTGGCTGTAGTGCACAGCCAGCCCATTTTCAAGCCACGAGCTGTAAAGAGGTTGGGTTTGGAAGGAGAATTTTCCTCTTCTCTGAGAGAATACATCTGGTAGACTGGAGTGTTGCGGACAGTGCAATAGGTCTGTGAGGCATCACTGATGCTACAAGTATTACTGTGGTCACATCCTGCTTGATCTTTTTTATGACCCTGGATATCAGAGGAATGGGAGGAAAGGCATAAAGGAGGCCTTGAGACTAGGATATGGGGGAAGCATTCTGGAGGGAGCCTGGGCTGGTACCTGTTCTGGGGCAGAAGAGAGGGCATTTGCTGTTCTTGTTAGTGGCAAACAGGTCTACCACAGGGAAACCCCCTCTGTGGAACACAGGCTTGAGAGACTATTGGTGGCTGGCTGAGTACTGTCATTGAGGTAATCCACCAGATTGTTATTTGCTCCTGGTTGGTGAAGGGCCATGGAAGTTTTCCTGTGCAGATGGCTCTGTTTCCATAGTTTGATTCCCCCCTCACAGAGCCCCCCGCCTGTTGATATTATACATTGCAGGGGTGGTGTCTGTCAGGATCTGTACTGTGGTCCCTTCCAGCACGGTATTTCAGGTGGCCTCTCCTACTACCAGGCATTTTGTGAACACTCCTGGGGTGTAAACAGGCTAGACGATCGTAACCAGTATCAGGTATTGTGTCCCACTGGAAACTGGAGATATTTTCTGTTGGCAGAATGAATCACTGTGTGAAACAAGCATCCGGAAGGCTGAGGTGGTAGAGACTCTGTCCTGTATGCCCTAGTATGAGGGACAAATGGACATGCAGGGCCCAGGCATGGACCCAATGGATACTTCTGGTCAAAAGATTCCAGTCTCACACACGTGAGATGCATATGCACTATAATGGATCCAACTGAACAAAATATCTATGTATCCCTTCTGCCCATCAGAGTTGGCAGCAACAAGGGCCGGGTTCAGTATCTAGGGGTTCCACTCCAATAATGAAATGCAAAACTGGCTTGAGCCCCCACCCAGTGACCTGGGACAAATATATACCACCCCCCTGGCACCTCTAAGAGAGAATACTTCCCCTCTTGCAAGCAGAGTCTGAGTGTAACAAAAGCCTTTTAATAACAGAGAGAAACAATATGGCATTATGTTAGGGAAACAGCACCAACAGTATTCATAACACAAACAATGAGCAAAAACCCACCCCAAGCAAATTGGGCCGTGTCCTTTCCCTTTGGTTCTTGAGTCCAGCAACCCAAAAGTCTGTCATTGGTGAGTCCAGAGTTCAAAAGTTCATCTACAGAGTTTTAACCCCACCACCACCTGTGTGGAAACGGGGTCGGGGAAGAAGCAAAAGGGTACCTTACATGCTCCACACTCCTCTCCCCAGCTGCTCCCCCACCTCTCTGCACTCCTCTCTGCCAGCTGCTCCTCCCCAGTAGCCATCCTGTGAGCCATCCACCAGCTGCTCCTCCCCCGTAGTCATCCTGCAAGTCACTCACCAATATATCTTCAGGCCCCCTACTATTTTTAGCACAGTACTCAGTGATTTCAGCTCATAGTAAGGGAACCCCAGTACTGGTGCACCATTGACCCAAAACAAATTCAGCTCTGTAATCTGTAACCAGGCTCCTAACTAAATCAAAATTAGCTCTGCTATTACATAGTAGAAAAGATACGTCTGGCATTTAGGGCCCTTAAAAAGAACCCATACCACAAAGTACAAATGCCTATTCCCAACCTCTCTCAATTCATTGGGTTTTGGAACCCATGACCCTTGCTTAGCAAGCGCTGCTTCGGTGATGACGAGTCCCTCCATCATAACAAAAGGCCAAGTACAGTTCCACTGTCCTTGATTCACATAATTAGGATAATAACAGTTTATTCTTCCTGTCCCAACAACAGAGAAACAGGCTCCTACAGCAGCCAAAGTGACCATCTAGGAGGGGTGGGTGTGCCTATGCAAATGAGATCAGCCCCTGAAGTTCTTCTCCACAACCTGCCACAGCTCACCACCAGATGTCAGGGTAGAGCTCATCCTGACTCTGCTTACATCTCGAAGAACCCCACCTCCTGTAAAGGACAATAGAACCTCAATTTTACAAACACCAGCCTTGGGAATGACCCTTTTCCTGACCAGGAAAAAAATCCTCACATAACAAGTGATGTTGATGAAGACTAAGTCAACATCCCTTCACATTCTGATCCATTTCCAGTGCATTGAAGGTCTCTGCAATGGCATGAAGGACTGGAAGAAAGCAATGTAGTGCCCTACATCACAGATCCACAGGGTCTGGTCTAAGCCCCAACCTGTAATCAGTTCCGTGGAGTGACGGAAGTTTTAGTGTGTTGGGCCCCCAGCATCCACACACTTCCACAGGGGTAGGCCCATGGACTCCATAACTGAAACTGGGCCTTTGGGTACCAGGGATCCTGGTGGTTCCCTGCTGCAAGTCCAGACTTTTGTGGGAGGCTTGTACGGTGTCCCTTCAGGACGCAATGCTCCCAGTAAGCATTTACAATGGCACCAGACAGCCTTTTCAAAAGAAGGTAATCTATTAGTCACCTGGCCTACAGAATCTGACAGTCCTTAGAGAAGCAAAGGACAGGACAGAGTTCAGCCTGGCCAACATCAGGTCTCTACCCCACCAAGCTGCTGTAAGATCCATTTTGACCCCATCTCTGTCCCTTTGTGTTTGGTTCCATGTGTGTGTGCTGTAGGTATCTATGAGTTCAGCTTTTAACATGGCCACCGACCACTTTTCCCCTTTGTTCTCCTGCTTGGAGCCCTTGCTCAGCTTCCCTGCAGAGAGGTGGGTGGAAATCTCCTTCTTCTTGCCAGCTGGACACTCGCTAGGTGGAAATGTCCTGGCCATTGGGGTTTCCATTGTCTCTTTCACTCACCCATGTAGACATTTACTCTGGTTTCCAACCAGGCTGCTGAATCAACACCTCATCCCTTCTCTTTACACTCAGTGCAAGACAGTGTAAAGCCCAAGGGGAAAGTGAGACACACATAGGGATCATAAAAATATTATCAAAATTCCCACATTTGTCACACCAAATACTGCCACTCATGCACCAGACTGACTGTTGTGAGATGTTCTATTTTAGAAACTTTTCAATCCCTGATTAGTTTATAAGAACGGCCATACTGGGTCAGCTCAAAGGTCCATCTAGCCCAATATCTGATTTTCTGACAGTAGCCTATGCCAGGTGCCCCAGAGGGAATGAACAGAACAGGTAATCATCAAGTGATCCATCACGCATCACTGAGTCCCAGCTTCTGGCAAAAAGAAGCTAGGGACACCGTCCCTGCCCATCCTGGCTAATAGTTCTTTTATCTAGTTCTTTTTTGAACCCTATTATAGTCTTGACCTTCACAACATCCTCTGGCAAAGAGTTCCGCAGGTTGACTGTGCGCTGTGTGAAGAAATACTTCCTTTTGTTTTAAGCTTGCTGCCTATTAATTTCATTTGGTGACCCCTAGTTCTTGTGTTATGAACAAACAACACTTCCTTATTTACTTTCTCCACACCAGTCATGATTTTATAGATCTCGATCATATCCCCCTTAGTTGTCTCTTTTCCAAGCTGACAAGTCCCAATCTTATTAATCTCTCCTCATATGGAAGCTGTTCCATACCCCTAATCATTTTAGTTGCCCTTTTCTGAACCTTTTCCAATATCTTTTTTGAAATGGGGCAACCACACCTGCGCACAGTGTTCAAGATATGGGCATGCCATAGATTTATACAGCAGCAATACGATATTTTCTGTCTTATTATCGCTTCCTTTCTTAAAGTTTCCCAGCATTCTGTTCCCTTTTTCGACTGCCCCTGCGCATTTGAGCAGATGTTTGCAGAGAACCATCCACAATGACTCCAAGACCTCTTTCTAGAGTAGTAACAGCCACTTTAGACCCCATAGATGTAGTTGGGATGATGTTTTCCAACGTGCCTTACTTTGCCTTGATCAACACTGAATTTCATCTGCCATTTTGTTCCCCAGTCACACAGTTTTGAGAGACCCTTTATGTAGCTCTTCGCACTCTGCCTGGGACTTCACTGTCTGGACTAGTTTTGTACTATCTGCAAGTTTTACCATCTCACTCACCCTTGCCAGGACAGACAGACCCGACCCCCACCCACCCCGGGGGGGGGGGGGGAGGGGCACCCCGAGCCAGGACAGACAGACCCGACCCCCACCCACCCCGGGGGGGGGGGAGGGGCACCCCGAGCCAGGACAGACAGACCCGACCCCCACCCACCCCGGGGGGGGGGGAGGGGCACCCCGAGCCAGGA
Source organism: Caretta caretta (assembly GCF_965140235.1). Taxonomy (NCBI): domain Eukaryota; kingdom Metazoa; phylum Chordata; order Testudines; family Cheloniidae; genus Caretta; species Caretta caretta. Next base: position 8,071,450 of record NC_134228.1, read on the forward strand.
CAGACAGACCCGACCCCCACCCACCCACCCACCCCGGGGGGGGGGGGGAGGGGCACCCCTAGTTACCTCTCTCCAGCCTGGAAATGGACCAGTTATTCCTACCCTGTATTTCCTGCCTCTTCACCAGTCACGGATCCAGGAGCCGACCCTCGCTCGGAGCCCAGGGCAGCTCACTGGCCCGCAGCACCGACCGCGCCGCGCCAAGGACCCGGCGGCCAGGAGCGAGTCGAGTCCCCGCCCCCCGCCGCGCTCCTGCTTAGCGCTCCACGCCCCACCCGCGCGAGGGCCCCTAGAGCGACTGCGCAGGCGCCTCTCTACCCCCCCCCCCCCTCCGCCAGTTTATCTCAGCCCGGCCCCACCCCGCAGGGCGGGCCCCCGTGGGGAAGGGGCAGCCATTAGCTCAGGAGGTTGAGCCACGTGATCGGCACCAGCCAACCGCCGACGGGGCGAGTCTCTCCCTTTTCCGGTTCCGGGTCAATTTGCCGCGCCCCTCCGCAGGTGAGTGGTTGATGGCGCCGCAGGTAGGAAACTTGGGTGGGGTGACGGGAGCTGGGCACATTCCCCCCCCATCTCCCCGGGGCGGGGCTGGGGGGGGTGACGGGAGCTGGGCACGTTCCCCCCCCCCATCTCCCCGGGGCGGGGCTGGGGGGGGTGACGGGAGCTGGGCACGTTCCCCCCCCCATCTCCCCGGGGCGGGGCTGGGGGGGGTGACGGGAGCTGGGCACGTTCCCCCCCCCCCATCTCCCCGGGGCGGGGCTGGGGGGGGTGACGGGAGCTGGGCACGTTCCCCCCCCCCCATCTCCCCGGGGCGGGGCTGGGGGGGGTGACGGGAGCTGGGCACGTTCCCCCCCCCCCATCTCCCCGGGGCGGGGCTGGGGGGGGTGACGGGAGCTGGGCACGTTCCCCCCCCCCCATCTCCCCGGGGCGGGGCTGGGGGGGGTGACGGGAGCTGGGCACGTTCCCCCCCCCCCATCTCCCCGGGGCGGGGCTGGGGGGGGTGACGGGAGCTGGGCACGTTCCCCCCCCCATCTCCCCGGGGCGGGGCTGGGGGGGGTGACGGGAGCTGGGCACGTTCACACCCCCCCCATCTCCCCGGGGCGGGGCTGGGGGGGGTGACGGGAGCTGGGCACGTTCACACCCCCACCTTCCCCGTGTTGGGGGGGCCAGGGTTGATGGTAGCTGGGCATGTTCCCCCGCCCTCCCCTTGCAGGGCAGGCTCTGGGGCTAATGGTACCAGGATATGTGCACACGTCCTCCGACCCCCCCCCCCCGCCTTGGTGTGGGGCAGGTTGAGGATGGGGCGATCAGTGGTGGGGCAGGGCGGCAGTACAGCCAAAATGGAGGAGCTGCCTGTACTGGGCACTGGCTCCTGCGAGCGGCAGCCGAACCCGCTGCTGCTGTCACCGCGGCAGGTTACTGGTAGAGCCCTGCAGTTCCACAGATCTGCTTTATATCCACGGATATCCGCATCCACAGATATAAATTTTGTATCCCCACAGGGCTCTAGATCAGCATTTCTCAAATGCTGCCACCATGGCTGCATGCAGCTGCCAGGGGCTTTTGCGGCCACAGCATCCTGGGCAGGGATTGGGGGGGGGCTTACCCCATTCTTGAGCCACAAACGCTGGATGAGCAGACAGCTGGTGTGAGTTCTCCACCTTCCCAGGGCCGGTGGGGCTCAGGCTTCCAGCTTCAGCACTGGTGTGGTAGGCGGCAGGCTCTGGCTGAGCAGCAGCGGGCTCCGGCCACGGGCTCCGGCCACTGGCTCTGAGCGTGGGGCTTCGGGCTCTTGGCTTTGGCTGAACAGCAGCAGGCTCCATCCCCTGGCCACTGGTCTTCGGGCTCATCCCCTCCTTATCACCTCTGGCCCCTGCTGCTGTCCCTGGCCCCTCACCCATCCACCCCATCACCCCTGGCCCTCATTGCCTCCCTACCCATCTCCCCATCCAAGGCTTAATTTGTCCCCTGGCTTGGGCTGAGTACATCTGTTGTGAAAAGTGATATTTGTATGTTTGTTAATGTCACTTTTCACTGTCTCCCAGCTAGCTAACAAGTGTGCTGCTGTGAAAAGCTATATTAACAAACGTACCAAGCAGACTTACTAGGTAGCAAGTCTTAAAAAAAAAAACCAAAAAAAAAACCCCACCACAACCAAAAAAGCAAAGGAAACAACAAAAAAATACGAGAACGTGCAAAGCACCCTATTTGGGTTTCTACTCTCTAAATAGAGACAAATGTAGTTATTACTGAATCTGTAAAAAAACAAAAAAAGAAACCCTACATAAATAAATTACAATGATTTGGACATGGACAAGTGCATATTTATTTATTTTTTTCCTAAAGTTCGTTAAATATTTTAGGAAAAATGATCAAAGCATCCACCAGCAAGAGTTGGTGGATGCCCTCTGAGGTCACCAAAAAATGTGTTGTGAGAACCTGTGCAAGACATTAGGAAAAACTCCCTGTCAGTGTGGTTAAGCACCGGAATAAATTGCTGAGGGATGTTGTGGAATCTCCATCGTTGGAGATTTTTAAGAGCAGGTTAGACAAACAGCTGTCGGGGTGGTCTATGCCCGTGATTCTCAACCTATTTACCATTATGGGCCACATATGCAGTCCATAATGTGTTATGTGAGCCACATCCAATACTACCTGTATGGCCCTGAGTGTCATGTGGGCCGCAGCTGTGTGTTGATTGGGCCGCAGGTTGAGAACCACTGGTCTAGGTAATATTTAGTCCTCCCTTCCCGTCCTACTGTTCTATGAAATTTGAGTGTGATTGTATGACGGGATGATAGGATAGGGCTCAGCAGCCCTGGTGCTCCCTTCTGATTTGTGCGTCATGTTCCTAAAAGTTTGTGCATCAGGGCTTCAGCCAGCTGCCTGCTGGGGTCAGGAAGGGATTTTGTTTTCTTCAAAGTATTCTGGGCTTTTTTTTTTTTTTTTGGCTTCCTTCCTTTGATGCCTCAAGCATGGCTCTAGGTGGAGAGGGGCTATTTGGTGAGGTGACACTGAGCACTCACTCTCTCAAGTGCTTGGCTGGCTGGTTCTTGCTCACAGGCTTGGGGTCTTGCTGACTGCCATATGTGGGGTGGAGGAGGAATTTTCTCCCGGGTCAGAGTAGCAGGAACCTTGGGGTTTTTTCATCTTCCTCTGCAGCGTGTGGGTGTTGGTCACTTGCCAGGATTATCTGGGTATATCTCACGGAATCATTTCCCTGCCATTGTGGGTGCCCCTTAGTCCCTCCTGTTCTCTGCCTGTGGCACGTAATAGTCTCGTCTCCTGTGGACTGCAATGCTTAGGTTGTTTAATTTAGGTTTAATTTCAGTTGTTGGGTTTTGTGGTGTGGGTGCTGAGTGGTGTGGGTGGCCTGTGACACACCGGAGGTCAGACTAGATCATCTGGTGGGCCCTTATGCTCTTAAGCTCTATGCGTCCTGCTGCCCCCCTTCCACCAGTGTGGTGGGGGATGCAGGGAGCACTGTCTCCCTGAGTGCTGTGGGGCAGGGTAGTGGGGGTTGCCAGTGTGTAGGTGCTGCCCCCTCATGCGGGGCAGGGAATGGGGGTGCTGGTGCCTGGGCGCTGCCCCCCGGTGTAGGATGAGATGGGTGCTGCTGCTGTCTAGGTGAAAGCTACTCAGCTTTAACTTCTGCCCATCCTATGCCCTTTCCATGCAGGAGCTTGTCAGCTTTTTCAGAGAGAAGATCAACCAAGGCATGATGTAGCCGCTGCCTCTCTTGGATCGGGAATATTCCTTCAGTAGGTCCATTAATAGTGAGGAAAGCCTTCTGCCCTTACCCCTCAGGCTAGAGATGGCAAACTTGGAGCTGACAGAGCTGGGCTCCTGGGGGGGTTCCCGAGTAAGTTTGGGGTAGAAGCAGCAGCAAAGACTGCTCAGCCAGTGGAGCTCCTGGCTAGCCTGACTCTCCTCATGTCTTGGCTGTGATATTGAGTGTGAATGTGTGGGCCAGGGCTCATAGCAGAGACCTTTCCCTGCAGAGTTGGAAGAACTCCTAGCCCATTTCTGCAGCCTCCCCAGGTTGGGGGCAGCGCACCTCCTGTTCTGTGCTGCGGTCAGTCAGGTGATTGTAGTGAACCTGTGCGAAGGACAGAGCTGCTCCTGCACACAGCATGTGTCCCCTTGAGGGAGGGACCCCCATCCTCCCACACTCAGAGACCCCTGGCCTTCGCTCTCTTTGTTGTAGCCCTGTGGTGTGCCTGCCCAGGTCGCTGACCTGCAGTGTTCTCTTTGTTTAGGCTCCTTTTCCCTTGGCTCATGGGCTGTGCTGAGTGAGCACGCAGCTGCTGCTCCCAGGTCTCCACGCTGCTGTTCTGTGAGTATTGCCCTTCTCCAGCCTGTGACCTCTCTGAGGTGTCTCTTGTGATTAACCCCCCCCCCCCCCACCCTCACTCGGCTGGGCACTCAGAGTGTCTCTGCGGAAGGGCTGGGTAACTGTTCTGGGGGGAATTTGTGGGCGGGGAAAGGCCTGAACGTGTGGTGTAAAGTGGACTGGAGGTGAGCTAATGGGGCTTTTCAGTCCTTTGCCTCCAGCCCAGGGCTCTCGGGGCTTGTCCTGATGTAAGCGCAGCCCATGTCTGCAGGGTGTCTTTGGGATGCTCACAATGCAAGCACCTGTCTGGCTTGCCCTCAGCCTTCAGAGGAAGGATGGCCCAGTAGCTACAGCACCAGCCTGGGCTGTGGGAACCCTGGGGTCAATTCCTGCCCCATCACAAACATCCTGTGTGGTTCTGGGCAAGTCACTTAGTCTCTCTGGGCCTCAGTTCCCATCTGTGAAATGGGGGTAATAGTCCTGCCCTGCCTTACTGGGGCATGGGTATAGGTACATGAAAGATTGACATGCTCAGATGCCATGGTGATGTGGGGGGGCAGAGAGGTATCCTGGCCGAGTCGGTGTTCCTGCTGCCCCGCTCGCTCCCTCTTGTGGTGTATTTCCTTTGGAATAGCTGTCCCTGTGCTAAGATGTTTTTCTCCTTTTATTTCATGCCTGTCTCTCTAATCTCAGTGCATTGTCATTGGTGCTCTGTGACTGTAGTAACCTCACTACAGTAACCTGACTGGCCAGTCTCAAAGCCAAGAGGCTGGTTTCCACCTGCTCAGGTAGAGACCAGATAGACCCCTTGCTGTGGTTATTGCCAGAAGCTGGGACTGGACGACAAGGGATGGATCGACATAATTGCCTGTTCTGTTCATTCCCTCTGAAACTCTGGCATTGGCCACTCTTGGAAGACAGGATACTGGGCTAGTTGGACCATTGGTCTGACCCAGTCTGGCCATTCTTGTGTTCAGCCCACTTGTCCAGGATGCTCTGACTCTCCTATTCATGGCCCTTGCCTGATGCTCTCCTCTGTACCCTTCTGCCTAAGACTTTATGATCTTGGAGTCTCTCAGGGTGGGTGCCATGTAGCTGATTTTTCCTTTTGATTATGATCTCTTACAGCCTCCTGGTCCTGGAATGAGGAGAGCAGCGTGATGTTTTTCTACCCTAAAATGCTTAGCCTAGTCTACACTACAAATTTACGTTGGTATAACTATGTTGCTCAGAAGTGTGGAAAATTCACACCCATGAGTGACGAAGTTCTACTGACCAACCTTCTGGTGTAGGCAGAACTGTGTGGATGGGAGGGCTTCTCCTATCAACGTAGCTACCACCACTTGGGGATGTGGAGTAGCTACGCCAACAGGAGAAGCTCTCCCATTGGTGTAGGTAGTGTCTTCACTAAGTGCTTCAGCAGCACAGCTGCACCGGTGTAAGTGTAGACAAGCCCTTAACATCTGCATTGTGTGATTGGTCCCCTGGGGCTGAGGCTTGGGGGAATGTTTGATTGTAGCTGTTGGTGATGGCTGTGGCATCTGCTGCAGCTCTCTGCAACAATGTGTGTTCCTGGATTAACCCGTAACTCTGTCACTGAGCTTGTTGGTGTCTGTGTGCAGAGTGGAGTTTGCGTTTCTCTCCTTGGCTGTGTGCACACATCCTAGAGTGCACCCCAGTCTCTGGGAATGCTGAGAGGTTGTTGCTTTTACTCAGTTCTGTGTTCCTTCCCTTTGACAGCTTGCAGACAGCAGGATGTGGCACGAAGCCCGGAAACATGAGCGCAAGCTCCGTGGGATGATGGTCGATTACAAGAAACGAGCTGAGCGTCGGAGAGAATACTATGAGAAAATAGTGAGTGCCCCTGCACAGTCCCGGCCCCGCCATCCCGGTCTGTGGCCTTTGCTGTCGGGTTGGGTACTGCTCCTGTTGTTTTCTGTTCCCATGTCTGGCTTTATGCAGCTTTACATATTGCTGTTCAGTTGCAAAGCACGCACAGGAAGCGTCCAAGGTGTGCATCTGCTACTGCTGGGACCTTCGGCCCTTCCTCATTTCTGTGACTTTACTCTTGCTTTAAGTTTTTGCCTTTAATGATGGTTAGGCCTGGACGGTTAGTGCCAAGTCTGTTTGCCTCGGGCTAGAGACACCGCTGTGCTGTGGGGTTTTGCTGTAGGTCAGGTGGCTACAAACCACATTATGGTGTCTCGCAGGGAAAAATTAAAGTGTCTGTGAAAGTATCGGCTTTCCCTGTGCACAGTGTGGGCCTGGACTCTTGATGCTCTGCTGGGGCAGGTGCAATATTCATTGTGCCTCCCTCCAAAGCTGAAATGGAACGAGGCCTTGTGGCAGCCACTCCTATTGCTTTGGGAGCTCAGCCCTCGCCTGAGAGCTGCAGTCCCCCTCTGCCTAAGTGAATTGATACATGTTGAATCCCATACCAATGTCTGACTTCCTGAGCAACCTCTGTTTCAGCAGGCAGAACTGTCTCAGAGGTGCTGTGACCGCAGAGCAGCATGCTGGGCTGCTCCAAGGAGAGGGATGCAGAGTTGTGATGCTGACTGGCGGGCTGTGTGGTTATCATGGTTTGTTGGCCTGCTGTGCTCTTGTGAGGCATTATGTAGAACTGAATTCTTGCACGTTCAATTTCCTTTCTGGAAGAACAGAGCAGGATTACAGGAAACACTCCACATGCAGGAGTGCCTGATCTGCAGCTTGACTCTTGGATCAGCTCTTTGGCCTGCTTCCCTGTGGTGTGTCCCTCTCTAAAATGCAGTCCTGCTCTGAGCCATGGTTAACGCCATATCAAGGCTGCTCGGTTTACAAGTAAAATGTTTTTTTTTTCTAGCTGCCAGCATCACAGAATTCACCTGGGATCTGTGAGCAAACCTTGATTCTTTTGTTGCACAGCAGCACCAGTAACAAAGGTTCTGCAGGCCAAGCCGGCTCTGCTGTACCACTTGTGCAGTCCCTTAGCCTTTCTTGGATGTGCTCAAGTGCAACTGCCTGCAGCGTAGGAAGCAAACTGGTTGACACATACGAAGGAATCGAATCCAGCTCCTTCTGTCTCAGCTGTGCTGGCTCTGCAGGGCTAAGAGCAGTGAAAATTTTTGTCACTAAAGGCATCAGGCTTGCCCCTGATAAGCACATGAGGCAGATTCGAGTAAGCAGGGGCTGCTTCTATTGTTGCTTTTCAGTGTAGCTCGGCACTTTAACTGCTGCTGCCTGAGATCCCCAGGATGTGTTTAACACCCCCCTGCACATGGTACTGTCAGACTCTCTGCTCTGAAGGGATTTCACTTGTAGCTTTAATGAATGCTTAAACCCCTTACAAAGGCTTTGGACTCGGCCATTCAGTGTCTGCATAACTTGGTGCCTTGCTCAAACTGACCAGATCCCGTAAAATGCCAGCCTTATACATCTCGCTGTTTGTGCTTCTTCCAGAAAAAGGACCCAGCTCAGTTCCTCCAAGTGCATGGCCGGGCATGTAAGGTCCACTTGGATTCTGCCGTTGCTCTTGCAGCTGAAAGTCCTGTCAACATGTGAGTAGCTTGAGCGGGCCCTGCCTCCTAGCTCTGCACTGACAGGCAGGGAGCATAGTGAAGCAGATGGGGATTGTGGCTGGAAGGCCCTCGAAGGGGCACCATCAACTTGCTCTCTTCGGTGTGTCTGTTGCACTGCTAGTGGGCTCCCGTAAGGTGACCAAGTGAAGGAGAAGAGGGGGAAGGTCTGGAGTGTTCCTGTTTGTCTGCTTTTGTGCATGGTCAGCGATGCTGAGTCCCTTCTGTGGCCAGTTTCTTCCCCTCATGTTCACACAGCACTGTAGAAATCTCTTTAAAAGGTGGGAAGAAGTGACTGTAAACCCCCCAGAATTGGTGGGAGGCTTGGGGCCTGTTGTACCTGAAGCTCCTTTGCTGTCTGCACTTCAGGCTGACTGTCCCTTGAGCATGCTACCTGCCAGCTCGACTATGCAAAGGTCAACGTCGGCTTGGCAGGGGCATGCCATCTTGTGAGTACAGTTCTGTACCCTAGGGAGTGACCTTCCCTCCTCTCCCTACCCCATCCTTGGGGCATATGATCAGCATCTCAGCACAGGGACCTTGGGTCCAATCCCCAGGAACAGTGGAGACTGTGGAAATGGCTAGTTCTCCCTGTAATAAGTCAAGGTACATGAGTAGGGCCCTACCAAATTCACAGCTGTGAAAAACGCGTCACGGACTGTGAAATCTGGTCTTTTGTGTACTTTTACTTTATATTACACAGATTTCACAGGGGAGACCAGCGTTTCTCAAACTGGGGGTCCCGACCCAAAAGGTGATGAGGGGGTGGGGGCGTTGCAAGATTATTCTACGGAGGTGGCAATATCGCGACCTTTACTTCTGCGCTGCCTTCAGAGCTGGGTGGAAAGAAGCAGCGGCTGCTGGCCAGGCACCCAGCTGTGAAGGCAGCACCGCCAGCAGCAGCGCAGAAGTAAGGGTGGCCATGGGCGGCCGGAGAGTGGCAGCTGCTGGCTGAGGGCAGCAGGTCAGAGGTAAGGATAGCAATACCATACCATTCTCACTTCTGTGCTGTTTCTGGCAGTGGCGCGGCCTGCAGAGCTGGGCTCCTGGCCAGCAGCTGCTACACTCTGGCTGCCCAGTTCTGAAGGCAGTGCCACCAGCAGCAGCAGAGAAGTAAGGGTGGCAATAACACAACCCCCCTACAATAGCCTTGCGACACCCCCACTTTTGGGTCAGGACCCCTACAGGTACAGCATCGTGAAATTTCAGATTTAAATATCTGAAATAAGGAAATTATGATTTTTAAAATCCTATGACCAAGAAATTGACCAAAATGGACCATGAATTTGGTAGGGCCCTATACATGAGGCAGGCAAGGCCTTAGCCAAACCTGTTTGTGGAGCTGGGGTCCTGCCGCAGGTTTGTTTTGAGGGGTGGGAGACCACAGGGAACTGTTCTCTTGGGCACAGGCTGACTGTGGGACAGTGGTTTGAGGGGAGACTGTCCAGGCTCAGACCCTCCCTCCTCATGGCTCCTTCTGACTCTTTATCCTCCCTGAGGCAAGGTGGCCTCTTTTCAAACTGAGACAAGTTCAAAGATGTCTCCCATTCCCCACCCCAGGAGTGGGGCAAGTGCTGCATCTTGCTGGATAGAGGTGCCTCTGAAACCATGCTCTGCCTGGTGTTTACCTTTAGGAGAAGCAGGAACATCCAGTCGGCTCTTCCCCACTCTTTCAGGGCGCTCATTGATGGGTGGGCAGTCAGCTGGACTGGCTGCGTTCTCTGCTCTTCATTGGAGGGACGGGCATGAAGGATCTTTCCGCCAGCTGCCAAGTCTGAGTGAAATACGCAGGAACAAGCTGTTCTGAGGTGTCTGGCTCTGCCTCCTTCCCCTCCTGAGTGCTCAGTTTTCACTAGTGTTTTCCAGCAGAGAGCACACTATGTGGACAATTCCTAATGTTAATAATGAGCAGAGGCCCCTCCCTTGCACTTTATTTTAAAGGATCCCACAAGCCCCAGGAATTTCTTTTGGCAGCACCTCTGAGGAGATACCCGTTACACAAAACAAGTTCACTTGTCTTCCTCCCCACTGGGGTGGTGAGTAAAGTATGAAAGTCCAAGTGCACCAGTGTTTTTATGCTGGACTACTTCGCCCTGCTGAGGTGAAGAACAAGACTCTCAAAGGGATGGCACTAAGGCTCAGGGTAACAGGTGGCTGCTTGTACTAATTTAGGTGGAATAAATTGGTCAAAGAGTCAAAGGTGGTCACGTTACCTGGGCAGAGTGTTAATCAAGGTTCAGGGTTTGGTATACAGAGACCTCAGCCTGCTTAGTGCCATGGCAAACATACAATTAAAAATCCCTCTAGCTTTTTGTTATAGATGCAAGAGAAGTAGAAAGTGTAGAAGCATTTGAAATGTAAAGTATTAAGTAAGGCTTTTATTGCAACAGTATCCCTTGTTCCCTTTCCCTTTAGCTGGAGACCATTTTTAGAAGGGGAAAAATCCCTTGTGTGACAGTCTCTTAGATGTTATCAAAGATAATTGTTCTTTTTGGGGAAAAGAGAAAAGACGGGCTGGAGGAGTTGTTGTTAAGGTCTATTCCTGTTTCCTAGAAGACAAGACAAACACTGCTAGAAAAACACAGGCCTCTTTAAGACCTGGCAAACTTGTACCAGCATCAGGCTGTTTAGGGCCGAGCCTTTAGTTGCCTGTCTGATCACAGGCTTACAGCGGTGTTTACAAAATGTACAGTCTTCGCCTGCTAAACCAGACTCTTATTAAATAGAAGGCAATGGGAGAAGGATAGGAAAGAGAAGAAATAAGGCAGAGAAGGACAAAGGTGCACAAGGAGGTGCGGGACAACAATCTCATATCCCAGATAATTTTCAGGATTTAACCGGTGGAGGTGGCGCTGTCATCTGGGTCCCTCTCTTTGGCCTGGTTTTGTCTGGACTTCTCTTGGGATTAGAATGCCCAAGGCTTAGCGGTGGTATGGTGGATATCCAGTGTTTCAGAAGATGGTGGGGGTAGCAGCCATCACTCCTCCTTGTTTTAGTCACCCAGCATCGTTCTTGTTGATTTTTTTTCCCCTTAAAATCTTTCCTTTTGAGGATCCCAAGACACAGTGATGAAAGGAATAGCAGACTCCTTCATTATTTTGTTAATCAGTTAGGCTTAGTTTTTGACTCACCAGTTTGGGGTTATTGATTTCCGGTCCCATGCTTTTTTGTGTACCGGGCATGATGTCCATCTCACATACTTGAGTTATATCAGGAGGCCTTTCTATTTAGACTCATTTTGTTTTTCTGTCTCCGTTTGGCACCGTTATTGTTATAGATTATTGTGACATTTGATGAAGTTTTATCCACTTTCCCACGGTTAGGCTTATACCTGGGGTAGACCTACTATGCTCCGATTGTCACTACACGCTGGCTCTGGCTAAGAGCGTGTCCCATTGTGTACCATGCAGCAGAGCCAGTGCACAGATGTCACAGGACTGAACTACGTTGGGTCTAGACTGAGTGCCCCAGCACCTCTGCCTTCTTCTTCATAGCAGTTTGTCTCTGGCAGGTCTGTCATTTGTCCCAGTTGAGGTGCTAAATGACTTTGGTTTGTCTGTTGCTCTCTTGCTGCAGGATGCCCTGGCAAGGCGATACAAACAACATGATCGACCGGTTTGATGTGCGAGCTCACCTGGACTACATTCCCATGTACACTCCACCACTGCTCAACCCAATGTAAGCCATTTCCGTGGAGTGCTGCTTGGGAGCAATGCTCCGGAAGCCCCCAACCTCATCCTTTCTAGCAGGGCATAGAGTGCTGGGTGATCAGTGCAGACCAGGGGGACTCGGGAGCATTCCGTGTTGTTGCTGTTGGTATCCCTTAGGACATAGGGTTGGTAAATGTAACCTGACCCCTGACTTTCCAGGCTGTCCAACACTGGTGATGATGGGGTGCTGCAGCGGGTTCTCCAAGCATGGATCTGCTTAACATAGCTCTTAATGGACCCTATGGCACTGGGATTCCATGTTTCTGATTGGTTCTGGGTTGAGTGTGCTTGGCTTCCAAGTAAAAAGACTGTTTCCTCCTTCCTCCCCATCTGCCGGCTCTGCAGACCTGACCCAGGCTTGGAGTCATACCAGGGTCTCTTTTCACATTTCATTGCTATAATGTTCTGCCAAACAAATAAGGGGCCCAGGGCAGCTCCATGAGCTTGCCGAGGTGTGGCTGATGGGAACAAAGCAAGCAGGGCTGCTGTGGTTGAAGTCTTTGCTCTATTGGCTCTGCAGCCCTAAGAAAAGCCAAAATCATTGATGGGGAAGGCCATCGGTTCACATATGGAGCAGAGCGAAGTAGAAAGATCCATTTACAGAGTCCATTTTGGAACAGAACGTCACTAAATGGGGTTTTCCCTTGAACAACTGATCTCTGGTACTTCCAGCTCTGACTCCAGCATTAAAGGGGGCTGGGATCTCCCTTAGTTTAAAAATTTGGTAAGAATTGCCAAGGCAGTTGACTCTGGAGTCTGCCAGATGAAAGGAGCAGGATCTGTCCCTGCACAACTCTGCCCATGTGGCTCCCTGCTTCCCATCCTGGTGTAGAGAGAGCTACATTGGGTGGACTGGGCTGGAGGTGGGTTTATTTGGGAAATGGTCAGTAGACTTCTAGATGGGTTCCCTTCCTGCCCATCCCCTCCATCTGCCGCTCCTCCCATCCAGACTCTGCAAAGTCTCTACTGAGTCCTGCAGAAACAGCTTCAATAACTAAATTTCACCAGCCAGCTCTCCCCTCTCAGAGCTTGTCTTCTCTGAACTTAATGTTTCTAAGCCAAGTCAGTTGTAAGTGGGGGTGACCGTGCATATCTCCCAAGCACCCCAGATTTCCCGGAATTCTAGGCATGTTGTCCCCTGTGAAACTTTAGGCCAACTGGGTTTCAGGGGAGGGAGAGTCGCATCAGTTTGGTAAAGGAGAGCTAGCTTCAGCCTTGCCTATGGAGACTCCCGTGCAGCGTCCTGCTGAGGTCTGTTAATAGCCCATGGAAGTCATTGATGCATGGGGATGGCCACCAAGGGGTTAATGTCGCACTGTTTGAACAGTGGAGTTAGCAGAGTGCAGCCGCAATTGCTTTAGGGTCCAATTTCCATAAGTGCTTTGCTGAGATGTGACATGCGAGTCTGAATCTCACAGGAAGTCACTTGTGGAAATGGGCCATGGGCTGCTAGGTCACTGAGGTGCTTCTGAGCTGGTCACCTTTAGTTCTGTCCTGTCTGCCCAGTAGTCTCCTGGTGCCAGTGTGTGTTCTTGCTTCTCAGCTCTCCTGAGCAGGAGTCGGATGAGAGGAAGTGTAACTACGAGCGCTACAGGGGTCTGGTGCAGAACGACTTCGCTGGCAGTAAGTGTCTGTTGGAGACCACTGTCCTCTGGGGCACGGAGACATCCTTGGGGGCGATGCTGTGAGGAGAAACTGGCTCTGGTGAGAGGTATCAGCTGGCAACAGCAGGGCATGGTTCCTGACACCACTCTGTGAACTTCTGCTCTGCTGTGCTCTGCCAGGAGCCCCTCTGGGAAGGAGGAAGGGACCCTCCCTCCCCCTCATGGCCCGTTCGACTCTTGGGTTCTCTGCCAAGAATAACACTGAGAGGGCAGTTAGTGCACATTTGGTAACTTGCACATGTCACCCAGCTCTTCACCTAGGAGTCCTCAAGCAGACTTCAGCTGGTAACAGCTTTCAGCCACTCCTGGGCAAGGCTGCATTCCAACAATGACTTCTAGGATTCAGGATCAGCAATCCATCCCCGTTCCCCTACGCCCACCCGGCTCTTGAGGCAGGGATCCTGCTCTGCTCATGTGGTTTGATGATACATACAGGAGAGGCTCCCTCTTACCTGTGTCACCTCGAATGAGCCCTGTCGCTCAGCTGTAATCAAGGCCTGTTGGCATCGGTGTTTGCCCTCAAGCTGGCATGTAACTCCCTTGTCTGTCTGTCTCTCTGTCTGAAGTCTCGGAGGAGCAGTGTCTCTATCAAATCTATATTGATGAGCTCTATGGGGGACTCCAGAAGCCCAATGAGGATGAGAAAAAGAAGTGAGTATGGGAGAAAAGAGGATCAGTGCTGGTCCCCAGTGGCGTGTGTGCTGAGCTGCCCCTCTAGGCATGCTTTGGAGGGGACAGAAGTGAATGTATTTGTGCCCCAGGTTGGATCAGAATGAACAACCGCTGCCCTCTGAGCCCCATCTCCCCGGGCCTGCGGGGCATCAGTCCTTCCTCTCTGCCCTGCCTCAGAATTAGGCTTTCCAGGGAGTGTGGGAGTGGCTGATACCTGATGCTGCAGAGGAAGTCCTTCCCTCTTCTTCCTGAATAATAAAGCTGCTGGGCAGGAATAGCACTGGGGACAATGCCTTCCTGACCCTGCGGTGCTCAGCTCGTCCTGAAGCCTGAGACTGGGTTATTTCTGCCTTGGTGCCAGTATTCCAACCAGTCAGACTGCATGCGTAGCACCGCCTAGCGATTGGAAGAGATGGAATATAAAGAAAGGGAGCCCTTTTTCCTTGTACCTCCTCGCCTGGTGCCTCAGCATGGCTTCAGAGGAGGGCAAGGTGATGCCCTTATGTGTCTGGGGCTGGGGGGAGGCCTTTGGTCCCCTGGGCTCTTTCTGTAGTGGTTCTCCATTAACTATGCTTTGGGTTTTCAAATGTAACTGAGGCAACGTGGGGGTCAACAAAGCAGCCCTTAGAGAGCAGGGAAAGCTGGTGCTGCAAGACTCCAGGGACCTTGGGTGTGCGCCCTGTGCCCTTGCCCCGGCAGTACACGTTCACAGACAGTGTTTGTGCCCAGGCTTGCGGAGAAGAAGGCATCGATTGGCTACACATACGAGGACAGCACCGTGGCCGAGCTCGAGAACTCCTTGGAGAAGCGGGGAGACGAAGAGGACTCTGAGGAGGACAGCAACACGGATGAGGACGAAGTCATTCCGGATATTGGTGTGTCTTGCTTGTCCAGGCTGTCCTGCCTCGGGATATTGCCTGTCCGGGCTGTGCTTGGGTAGCCTTTCTCCCCACCCCACACGCACAGACTGGCTTTCCCAGGCCTTGTGCTTACGAGTTCATCCTTCAAGTGCCAACTCCCCAGTGTGTTGGGCGCATGCCTGTTTTACGTGGTGCCTGTGTGTATCTCTAGGGGAGGGGTGTGGGGGAGCAGTGTGTTGCAGTGCAGTTGTTGTGGGGAGTCCTGGCTAACGTGGGGAACCTTGGCCAACCCTTCCCAGCCCCCTCCTCCCTTCATGCATCAGTGGGTGCTTGAAGGGGCCTTGGGTGCTGGCTGGGGTTGTGTTCTCTTCCCCCCACCATCCCCCACTGCAGACCTGTCCCCTGCTGCTGCCTTAGGGCTTGTAAAGAGCTCCTGGGGAATGGGAGTCTGGTGGCTGACCTCAGAGCCCTGGGTTGGGCGGGAGCTGCTGTCCCTGCTTCCCCAGCTGAGCTCAGGTAAAGCTGCTGCTATGTGTTCCAGGGGGGAGGGTAAGAGGGGCTGCTCCCCAGCTCTACCCCCTCAATCCTGTGAGCAGTGGGTGGAGGACTATGTGGGGGTGGAGGGGGCATGTTCACTGAGCTCAGCACCAGAAACAGGCTCCCTGAGAGGCCCAAGAAAGTCCTGTGGCCCCCACATTTCAAACCTCAGCTGCACTATGGTGCAGCAGATACTCCAGCAACACCCCGGGTGGTCCCGGGGCAGCTGGAGAGCAGCCCAGCTCAGCTGTCTGCCCCGAACGATGGTGAGGCATGCTGACACCGGTACTCTGCTTGCAGATGTGGAAGTTGACGTGGATGAGTTAAATCAGGAGCAGGTGGCTGACCTGAATAAACAGGCTACCACGTACGGGATGGCTGAGGGGGACTTCGTCAGGTACGGCCCACGTGTGAGTCAGGGCTCAGAGCCGAGCTCCAGGCGCACCACCAGGTGCTCTGGGGGGTTGGATTGCCATAGTCACGAGCCACATAGGGGAGCTATAGCTACTGAGGGATGTAGGGGGCAGATGTACCCACTGTGGCTTGGTGTGGGGGCTCCCGTGGCAGCAAGCCCTTGGCAGCCCTGGCTTATGGGAAGCTGCTGCTGCCCCTCTGCCCACATGCATGGAGAAGGTTGCTTTGGGGCAGATGTGTACAGCTGTCTGGATGCTGCAGGTATCGGTGAGAGGCTGGTGCAGCCTCAGGGCAGCCCCATGTGTTTGGCTCGCTGCCTGCTGCATCACCTACCATACATGTGAAGTGCCAGCCCTCGGTGGGGAGGAGCGTCCAGCTCTGGCATCAGCACTGCTCCCATAGAGGGGCAAAGCATCTGACCCAGGTGGCAGGAGAGCCAGGGAGAGGTGCAAGTTAAATGCAGCTCCTATCTTCACTGATGCACCTGGGGGAGCAGTGGCTGCTCAGTTAATTTTAGTGTAAGACCCTTTGGATGGCACCTGCCCTGCTTTCCAGGGGCAGCCCAGACGCTGCTGCTGCATGGACCGCTCCGACTTGGAGCTTCCTCCCGTGTGCCAGTAACACCCTGGTACTAGTTTTAGACCCAGCCCCAGCTTAGCCCCTTGACTCTTCCGTTGAAGGCCTAAGTGCTCTGGTAGCAGCCCCTGTGCTAGAGACAGATGCTGGGGCTGTGTCAGGGTGGAGGCAGAGCAGAGGCTCTTGCTTGCCAGCACTTGTTGTGGTAGTGAAGTCCCTTTGTCACAGCGCACCCATGCCCCTGAGCTGTGTACCTCCATCCAGGGGCTGAGCAGGGCAGGCTCTGGGAGCAGCCACACTTAGCCAGCTTTCTTTCCTTTTCCGGAAGGATGCTGCGGAAGGACAAAGAGGAGGCAGAAGCCATTAAACACGCCAAAGCCCTCGAGGAGGAGAAAGCCATGTACTCGGTAAGGCGTAGCCCTGGGGAGGGCTGTCCCAGCCAGGCCTCTTTCCAGCCCTGCTCTGGTCTGCCTGTATTTCCCAAGCCTGACGAAGCTGCTTTCCCCATGGGTCAGCAGTGCCCTCTGGAGAGCTCTTCTGCTTTCCAGCTAGGCCCTGCTTCCAGAGGGTTAGCAGTGGGATGCAGAGGAGGTTTTAAAAGACCTGGCCATGTTAGCCAGGACTCCCCACAGCTGGCCTGCACCCAGACTGGGGCAGCTCAGCCCAGAGGAGCTGGATGGGACAGACTGTCATTTCCCACCTCCTAGTACTGGGGTAGAGCAATGGAAGTGCTGAGCCATGGGCTGGGCGTTCCTGGTAGGCTTTCCTCCGCCGCTCAGCGCTGGGCCTTTCTCATCTAGGGCCGTCGCTCTCGCAGACAGAGGAGGGAGTTTAGAGAGAAGCGCTTAAAAGGAAGAAAAATCAGCCCTCCCAGGTAAGGCAGTGACGATGCAACGTCCCCCTGCAGCAAGCTAGTCAGCCAGAGGGGCTGGCGAGCAACAGGGTGCTGGGGTGGGGCCTCTGGCACTAGCTGTCCTGGGCACAAGGGCCTGGGCTGGGTTCTCGTCTCCCGTGTCTGGCCCCTGCTGCAGTGTCAGGGCAGCTCCCCCAGCCCTGAACACAACTCCTCCTTCTGGAATCATGGTTATTTCAAACAACTGGCTCTGAAAAGGCTATGTCCACATGGGTTCTGCTAGTGCAAACTGGCCAAGGGGCTGGGCAGTGTGATGCTTTCTCTGGCCAGGGGTCTGTGTGTAAGGTAGGGAATCTTCTGCTCTCACACGAACTTATAAGACCGTGATCTGGTAAATTCATTAGCTCTGTCCCTCAAGGTCTCAGGGCGGCTCGCTTAGCTCCAGATGTTCCATGTGCTTCCGTCTCTGCCTCTCCTTGTCTGGACTCCTCTCCTCTGAACCCTTTTAGCGGGGAGGCTGGTGTCACCATTCGTTCGTGGGTCACAACTGAGAATACCAAATGCAGGACAAACTGCTGAGAAATAGGGCAGACACATCCAAAACTGATGGTTATTCTCCTATAAGATATACCAAACCAGCAACAAAAGTAAACTTGTTTCACCACACTGGCTAACAAGAAGTCAGAAAAGCTGTCTCCTTAGGCATTCCAGTCCTTGTATCACAACCAAAAACACTAAACTTAATGAGTAGTTATTTAAAGTCAATTCCATCAAACAAAGGGTTCTTTACCCAATAGTCATGCTGTTGCCAATCCTTTAGTATCTAAAATCTAAAGGTTTATTTATAAAAAGAAAAAAAGGAAGGTGAGAGTTAAAATTGGTTAAAGGAATGAAATACAGTAATTGCCAAGTTCTTGGATCAGGCTTGTAGCAGGCCTGCCCTGCTCAGCCCCTGGATGGAATAAACTGCTGGCTTAAGTCAAGTCTCTGATTGCTTCCAAATCATTGGAAGGTCCTCTATCCCTTGGTTAGAATGCTCCCATTAGTATAAGTTCATAGTCCAGAGGTTTGAGCAGGAAAGAGGCAAAATGGAGATATTTCTAGGGCCGTTTATAGCTTCATAGAATATCAGGGTTGGAAGGGACCTCAGGAGGTCATGTAGTCCAACCCCCTGCTCAAAGCAGGACCGATCCCCAACTAAATCATCCCAGCCAGGGCTTTGTCAAGCCCGACCTTAAAAACTTCTAGGGAAGCAGATTCCACCACCTCCCTAGGTAACGCATTCCAGTGTTTCACCACCCTCCTAGTGAAAAAGTTTTTCCTAATATCCAACCTAAATCTCCCCCACTGCAACTTGAGACCATTACTCCTTGTTCTGTCATCTGCTACCACTGAGAACAGTCTAGATCCATCCTCTTTGGAACCCCCTTTCAGGTAGCTGAAAGCAGCTATAAAATCCCCCCTCATTCTTCTCTTCTGAAGACTAAACATCCCCAATTCCCTCAGCCTCTCCTCATAAGTCATGTGTTCCAGTCCCCTCATCATTTTTGTTGCCCTCCGCTGGACTCTTTCCAATGTTTCCACATCCTTCTTGTAGTGTGGGGCCCAAAACTGGACACAGTACTCCAGATGAGGCCTCACCAATGTCGAATAGAGGGGAACGATCATGTCCCTCGATCTGCTGGTAATGCCCCTAATTATACATCCCAAAATGCCATTGGCCTTCTTGGCAACAAGGGCACACTGTTGACTCATATCCAACTTCTCGTCCACTGTAACCCCTAGGTCCTTTTCTGCAGAACTGCCAAGTGAGGGAAAACCCATTGTTCTCACTGGAAAATTACAGGGAATAAGATGGTGTTTGGAGTCACGTGGGCAAGTCACGTATCCATGCATGCTTCGCTTAGTCATAGTAGAGGCCATCACACGAGAAAGTCCATTAAGTGTAGCTAGGCGTCTTCTATTGTGAGTTAAGTGTTCTTTGATGGGCCATTCAACTTGAATAGTTCCTTCACAATGTGCTGGCTAAACACCTTGTGGGTGTTTCCATATGAGCAAACATTTGAAATACAGGTACATAGTTAATATTCATAGCTTCAGATACAAAAATGATACATGCATACAAATAGCCTAATCATACTCAGCAAATCATAACTTTTCTGTTGACACCTTACTTTGACACACTTTGTGTAAGATCTGTTGCAATTGTGTAACAGTGGAAGCAACAATGATCTACGTGGTCATATTTTAATCAGCCAACATCACACCTCCAACACAAAATTGATGCAGGAAGGGGTGTCCCAGATACTGCTGAATGCATCGTAGGGGCTTCCCATTCTTGGTTCTGTATTACTACAGCTTCTGACCCAGTCTTAGAAGTATCAGTGTATAACAGAAATGGCTCATCAAAATCATGTTTGGCTTAAACAGGCTTTTTCTTTGTAAGGTTCATTATGGAAGTAACAATATTGAATTATTTTACAAACCAAGGTAAAACTTGGTTAGATCAATAGTGGATTGGATGTGCTTTTGCAGCATAATTTCTGCCGGTCTCATATGATCCTGCCATGAGCTAATGAAAATAGTTAATTTATCCATGCAAGCTCTGGCAAATGTTTGGGACGCAATTAACATCGTCAATGTAGATATTAATGTTCTCCGTAGTGTAGGAATCTTGGCATTTAGCCATGAAAGCAATAGGGTGATATGCCTTAGTTTACCTTTTCATACACACATTAGGTCTATAATGCCATCTCTGATGTGAAAAGTTTTAAGACTGGTTACAGGCACTGGCTGTGAAATATCAGTATCACAAGGCCTTTTAACATAAAGTGTGTTGTCATGTAAAGAAACAGTAACCCATAAAGGCTTCTAGCACATAGTGAGTTCTTGTGCACCACTCCCAAGGGTTTTTCCAAAAGATCATGCACACTGTACATTTTTACAGTTTTTGGTATCCGCAACAAACTAATCGCAAGAGTTAACGTTAGCAATAATATTAACATCAAATCTGTCCCATGTGTACATTTACACGCATTTGTGTTATGCCATGCCTCTGGCTCAATACTGTTGAGGTTTTGGCATTTTAGGGCTAACCTGTGGTTTCCGTTAGCAACATGAAGTTTTTCCCTTCCTCCCTGTCCTGAAAGGTCAAAATCTGAGCTATTTTGTGTAACAGAATCCATTGGCTGGCTAGGTGTGTCCTTTTTGCTAACAGTTTTGGTATGGGTAAGTCTTTTCTTCCCCTGTCAGTCAGGTAATCTGCATCAACACAGACACTAGTTTGTTTACTAGTTTTCAGATTCTTAACAATTACCAATTCCAAGGCTGGACTCTGTCTTAAAGAGATACCATCCATTTTCACTAGCATGTTAGACTCAAGGTTCTTGTGTCCTTTAATTACCAACCTCTGCTTCCGCATGGAATCAGATGTCAAGTCCACTAAGAGACTACAAGTCATATCCGAAGTATCTAGGGGTGAAAGTTTGCCTGCCATCCCCTGTATTCTCAAGAGATAACTGCACAGCTGTCCTGCTCTGTAGATTCAGCAACTCAGTCCTCCCTCTGAACCTGAGACCCAGACTGTTCACTCACAGAATCAATATGGAGACATTCATGTTCCAACAAGCTGGTCAAGCACAGCCACTTGGTCGTCATCATAGGGCTGTTCCAAATCCCTGACAATTTTCATTCTATCTGATGCCTTCTCTAAGTTATTCACACTGGGTCTTTCTAAAGCAAAGTCAGCGGATCCATTTTCAACAGAAAAATTCTGGCTGTTAGGAACTGAAATAAATGTCTCAATCAACTGTTGCCTTCTACAGACAGAAATTCATCCTGATCTACATCAGTTAATTCACTTGCACACCCCTCAGTTACAGCAAACTGCTTGAAAAACTACCATGAGGCTTCTTCTCCTTAGGAGCGTCTTTAAGCAACAATTCACGTTTATCTTGCTCCACAGAAGCATTCCTCTGCAGAGCCACCACCACCTCCTTCTAAGTTTCACTTACACTCAGAATCACCACTGGCCCATTAGGAGGATTTTTACACAACCCCCTTTTAGGCAAGCTGCTAGACTCCATAGTTAGAGGCTTTCTCCTTCCCTTTGCAGCTTTCCTCACCGGCAACATGGCTCTCTACACACAGTAACTTAGTTACAAGTTTCCACAATGTCGGTGGGTAACACAGTTAAATCACTTTCATGCTCTCCTTGTGCCCTGGCTATATCAACCTGATTAAAGAGAGTTGTCATATCTTTACCCAGCAACACACTAGCAACAGGCAGAAGAGAAGCACCAGCATCGCCTGGTCCCTGGGACTAACTGGATGCGACCTAATTACAACGTCCTTCTCCCTAGCAGACGCAAACTTAGGAACATTTCCTTCCTGGGCTTTAGTTAAATCCAGAACCAATTCTGATGCAACTGATAAATTTTCAACCATCATAGGCTGACGGGCTTCTTTTGTCTGAGTCACAAAGAGCTAGAGCAGCAGTTCTCAACCTCCGAGGACGCATGCGGCCCAATTAACACACAGCTGTAGCCCCTCTCAGTTGTGTGCTAAAGGCTGGCCCGCATGCCGGGGGTCTGTGAGGTTCCCAGCTGCCCAGCGCAGAGGGGTCCGGCCGGGCTGCCCTGTGGGTCAAGGGCTCGCAGCCCCACCCCTCACGAGCCCCGAGGCTGCCGCTGCCCTGCCACCCGGCCCCTGCAGCCCAGGTAACGCATTGTGGGCCACCGCTGGTACCTCTGTGCTCTCACCTCCATGTAGAGCCAGTACAGGCCGCGTGCACCAGGGTTACGTTCCCTCTCTAGGAGAGGCCTCTGCTCCATTCAGAGGCCTTTGGCTCCCTCACTAACCCTCCTGCTTGTACCGGCAGATGAGGTCTGGGGGGGCTGCGACCCTGGTGGGGTGGGTTAAACCCAAGAGGAGTAGCTCTGCCCTGCTTCCTGCACTGAGTGGGGCACTAGGGAGGGTGAGCGGTGTGGCTGTGCTGCCAGCTGGTCACTCCGCAGGGCGCCTGGCTGCTGGCCACGTGGCAGGCTGTGCCCCTTGGATCTCTCTTTGGCCATTGCCACAGGCTCTCCCTAACGTGTTCTCTCTTTGCAGCTATGCTAGGAGAGACAGCCCCACATACGATCCCTACAAACGGTGAGTGCCTGTAGCTGCTGGGCATGGCAGGAGTGGTTTGCTGTGCCTCTGCCCGTCCTGGGGGAGAGGCCACTGCAGCGACAGTCTCTGAGGGGGATTCTTGTAGTTGACAGACTCTGGCTGTTTCTGAGGGGCCCTTGGGCTGGGGAAAGGTCACCTCCTGCTGGAGCAGGTGCTACGGTACGTGCTGGGTCTGCTGCAGCCCTTGGGAGGTCCAGCAGGGGTCCAAAAGCTGCATCCACCCCAGTGTGCTGCCCCCCTGGGGGAGCTCTTGGCAAATTCCACCTCCTGCAGTGAAGCAGCCCTCCTGTTCTCACTTTGTTCCCAGGTCGCCTTCAGAATCCAGCTCTGAATCCCGCTCACGCTCTCGCTCGCCTTCCCCGGGCCAAGAAGAGAAGATCACGTTCATCACCAGTTTCGGGGGCAGTGACGAGGAAGCAGCTGCTGCTCAAGCCGGAGGAGTCCCCGGGAAAGCCGTCTCCCTTGGCAAGCCGCGCTCCACCCAAGTGCATCAGGGCAGCGCTGCAGCAGGTCATAGCGCCGCCTCCCGGTCGGTAACTCCCCCGTCTGGCTCGCTTTCCCAAACCTTAACACCAGAGACTCAGCAGGGGCTAACGGCCCATCTACGCGATCGGCCTGCACCCTCTGTGCCCCCAATGGGCACCAAGCCAAGCTGCCCCTGCTTGGAGACCCTGTCCAGTGGGAGCTCTTGGCATCCAGTCCTTTCCAGCTGCCATTTCGTTCTCAGCCCTGTCCACAGGCTGGCCAAGCGCTGTGTGGGGTGGCCAGTTGGGGGCACTCTCCAGGAGACTGAGCAAGAGGCCTGTTTGGGTAGACGGTGCCTGGAAGGCCCTGAATAGCCCTATTTTCAACCTATGAGGGGAACTCCGGGAGGGCAGCTTGTCCTGGGGCCCAGGGAAGGGACCTGGCACATCAGTGAGGGAGAGAGATTCTATGACATGGGGGATCTGGCAGCTGGAAAGGGGCAGCTCTTCTACTTGCCCACAATATCCCTTCCTCTCCTCTCCTTTCCTCTCCTCACCTGACCCATACCCTCCACCCCCGAATTGCTGTACTTCCCCTCCCCTCCTGTGCCCAGGCACTTCCTGGCCCTGTTCTCAGCGTACTGGCCTGTCCCAACTCCCTCTCCAGATGAGCAGGGCATTTGAGTGCAGGCTGAGAGCTCACAGGGTTGTAAAGTGCCTGGTATGCACTGTATAGACCAAGCTAGTGCCTGGCCTTGGGGCTGTGGCTGCATCATTGCCATTGTGTGTCTGTGGCTAACTAGCTTGAGCCGGAGGCTCCACCTGCACCCCGTTGGCCAAGGCTGTGTAGGGAGCCAGAGCTGCAGACATTCTGCAGAGCCCTTGGCTGGTGCCCTCAGGTGGAACTGCATGTCCTGGTGTTTTGGGCTGGCACTGGCACTGCCTAACGTTACTGCCCTTCTCAGTGCCTCCCCTGCAGCGTTGCCAGGAGCCAGAATCCTGGTTGGCCCCGGTAGCTCTGCCCCATGAGAGAGTCGTCACACGTTTGAGCCTTCTCATGGCCCACGTTGCAGGAGGTGAAGGTCCACTCCTCCAGCCCTCAGGACGTGCTGGGGGCATGGGGGGCTGTAAAGCCGCTTGCCTGTCTTAGGCAGTGAGGCCATGGGGGAGCTGTGAGAAGAGCCCAGCATTCCCGACGGTCTTTCTCAGAACCACTTCCCTCCTAACTCGCTGTGCCAGCCAGAGTTGAGCCCGGTGTGGAGCCTGTACCTTGCCGGAGGCCTCGTTGAAGGACCCAGGCATGGGCATGGTCTCAGCCTTTAATGGGGAGGGGAGTGATAAGACTTCAGGCTTTTCCCCAGCATTGTGGTAGGATGGTGTAACCAAACCTGCACTGAGCCTGTACCATCGCAATTGGGTTTCCCCTGCCTGCTCTGGGACCATGGAAGTCACTGCAAGCCCTGTCCTCTGTAGAGTCTTCTGGGGCAGACGGGCAAGACCAGAATGGCCTTTCTAGCCTAACGAGCCTTCATGGCCTCTGGCTGCACAAAGGCCTGAGCCCCACTGTTCTCCCTGCAGCCTTCCTTTGTGGGCCCCCAGGGGGAATGGATGGTGGAGGATTCTGGTAGCGGAAGGATAGACATGAGTTACTGAGCCCCTAGCCCCTCCTGTTGGGGGGGCTCCCCCTGTCAGTGAGCCATGGACACCCCCAGATGCTCTCATACTGTGCACGAGTGAATTGGGCAGCAGGCAGTTGTGTTGCAGCCGCTGATGTGTAAGCCCTGCCCCTGTGGACTGGAGTGGAACTGCTAGCCACAGGGGGGTGATGGTGCAGAGTGTGAGGGACTGGTCCACAGGGTCCTCTCCGCAGCTCAAGCCCAGGGACGCTGCTGGGGGGGCAGGGGCCACTGAACATGCTGTTGAGTCATTTGGGGGCACTGCTGTCCTTTCCTTAGCCCTCCCCTGGGCCAGCATGCAGGGATCTTGGCGGCAGTGAGGGGACGGTTGTCTGATGCCTTCATGTGGCCCCACAGTCCACTTGCCGATGTCTCCTGGCTCTGAAGAGCTGCTGTATTGAGATTGTCTCGGAGCTGGACTGGGGGAAGAGCTGGTAACAACCGTCGCAACGTGCTTGTTCCTCCTTCATGCCGAGCCCGCTTCTTGGCTGGCTGTGCTAGCTGGGGGCAGAGGCCAGAGGCTGAGTCTGCCCAGTGCTACTTAAGAGGAGGGCAGGGATCTTGGCGCGCCATGATGCTCCAGTTCTTCGGCACCCCCGTGTCACATCTCTGCCCTCTGCGTGAATGGCTTGCGTTGTCTCTGATCCTCTATAGGAGACGCTCATCCTCCTCCTCCTCTTCCCCATCGTCCTCCTCCTCTTCGAGCTCCCGCTCCAGCTCCCGCTCTCACCGAGCCAGTGGGCACCACCACCGGTCCAGCCGGTACCGCCGCTCCCACAGCCGACGGTATTCCCGCTCCCGCAGCAGGAGCCGGCGCTACTCCGGAGGGGGCTCGCGGGATGGCCGCCGCCGCTCCAGATCACACTCGCCTGATCGGGGCCGCCGGTACAGCTCCCGTCGCAGGTCCAGGTGAGTCCCGCCCGGAGCTGTGCAGTGAGCCGGGTGGGGAGAGTGGGGGGTTGCAGGAATTTCCAGGCATGGCTTGTTCACCCTGCAATGGGACCATGTGCTGCTGTGACCTGCAGGAAGGTGCCTCTGGAGGCAGAGATAGTGACAGGGCTGGGTGGGGCGTGAGATGGCAGCTTTACACCCTGGGTTCCTCCTCCCTTCTCTGTCCCTTGAGGAACCGCTCCAGCCCTGGCCGGAGGCCACTGACCCTCTGGATGGGGCTATGGTGGACAACAGCACTTCCCGCAGTTATCCGCAGCTGTGGGATTGGCAACCTTAATGCCATGCTACTGCCCCGCTTCCAGGGCATGTGCGGTGTGGGAGGGAGGCTGGCTTGCACTGTGGCATAGGGAAGGCTTGGAAGCCTGCGGTCCTTGGCTATGTCCTTGGCACTCTTAGGAGCCATTCCCGGTCTGGGGAGCGCTATCGCCGGAGCGGCCGAGCTGGGAGACACTGGAGTAGCAGTCGGAGCAGCAGGAGTCCCAGTGATTCACGAAGCCGCAGCAGATCAGCTTCTCCAGCAAGAGAGAAACTGCTGAGGCCTGCAGCTTCCCCAGCCGTGGGGGAGAAACTGAAAAAGTGAGTGAGTGGAGCCGGGCCCGTTCAGGGAAGGCCACCCCTGTTCTAGTTCTTCCCCCTGGCCTCCCTTCTGCATGCTGTGTTTGGCCTTGAGCCCTGCAGCAGAAGGGGCTTCTTCTGCCCCCGCCCTGGGGAGTGCTGGCACCTGGGAATGTGGGTACAGGAAGGAGACTAATGCCGAGCTCTGCGTGAGCTGCCTGGTCTGCCCATGTCTGAGGGGGGAGGTTAGTGCTGGGCCTCTCACTCTCCCAGACAAGGACGTGGCGTCCCATCTGCTCCACAATGCTTCTGATCACAGCTCTTTTTCCCCCTCTAGGGCTGACACTGCTGGTGGTAAAGAGACAGGAGCTGCCAAAGTCAGTAAGAATTTAACCTCACCTGTTTAATTCACATCACTGCAGAACAAACTAAGGGACCCCGTAGTTCACGGGAGTGAGGAGATGCAGGGACTTGTCTGAATGAAGGGCTCCTTGACTGCGTTTGAAACCCAAGTCCCCTGTCCCTGGGCTGGAAATCCTGAGCCCTCTCCTCAAGGTGCAGGCCCGCCAAGCCCAGTAGCTCCTTAGAACTGAGAATGGATGGCAGCCAGCATAGGCAAGTGCCAGCAACCCTGCCTCCGAGCGAGGGGGTTAACGGAGCAGTCTCAGATCTGAGTGACATGTGGCGATGGGTTTCGGGTCACTGTCCCTTTCGCTGAATTCCTGGGAACAGAAGACACCTTCCCTTATACTGGCTCCACAAAGACCCCAGTCTGCTGGGTAGTAGCCAGTCCATAGCGTGGGGGGTGGGGCTGGCAGGTACGGGGGCTAACCCAGATCCCCCACTTTCAGTGACCCTGTAAGTGGATGAACCTATGTCCTCTATCGCACTGACTAAGCTAGAATGCAAGAGTGCCAAGTTCTGGGATTATTGCTGCCCCTGGAAACCAGCCTGGTGCGTCAGTCCCCCTGGCAGCTTAACACCCACCCTGCCTTGCCAGCTGTGCTCTCCAGACCCTGTCGGTCTGGGGCTTGGGCTGCTCTGCGGCGAGTGTCTCGTGACTGCTCCCACTGGCTGCCTCTGTGCCGATGCACAAAGTAGTAAACAAAGCGCTGCCAATAGGAGCTGTCGGAGACTCGTTGACAGGAGAAGGTGCTTTGAACTGCCAAGGGGGCTGGGGCCAGGACACATCCTCCCGTCCCAGCTGTTTGGTTCCTGGAACAAACCTCCTGGTGCTTTCGGACTCCGGGCCTCGCAACTGTGGGATCTCTGCATCATTCTGGAGCCTGCTACCCGTTCCTGTGCGGCAGGTTGGAGCACCTTGACCTAGGGTTAGGCTGCTGATCTAAAGCATGGCCCTCCCAGCCTGCATGGCCCTGACTCCAGATGAAGCCCCTAGGAAGGAGCTCCAGACATGGAGGGAGAGGTGCTGGATTAGAAGCAGGGGGCCTTGCTGTACTCTGCAAAGGCCATTTCATGGCCAAGTCAGCCGGCAATGCAGAGAGGCACTCTGTGTTCTGTTGACCCTTGTGTCCTTGAGATCCCAAATAGGAAGGGAAAGCACGTCACTGCATTCCTACCTGGGATCCAGGCGCACACTGGCTCTCCAGGAATGGGCAGCAGGGTGTTGGCTTCCCTCCATGTGTCTGGGAAGGAGTGGCACCCAATGAACTCCTGGTGGTCTAGATCCCAAGACGGCCCCTAGGGAAGCAAGGTGCCTGTGTGGGGGTGTGCAGTGGGATCCTCTGCAAAGCAAGAGAGGGAGTGCCCTTGAAGTTACCCTGGCCTCCCTCTGCCTGCCGCTCTGCAGGTCATCTCCAAGCCACCACCACCATGGGGAGCCTTTGTGTGACCCTTAGGGCTCAGGCTGTCAGATGGGTGCTGTCTATCAGAAAGGAGTGAGGGAGGGGTGTATATAGGCCAGCCACCTTCTTGGTATGATTTGAATGTGGGGAGCTGGTTCTAGCCTCAAGGCAATTGTTAAATATGTTTTCTTGTCTGCTTAATACGCTGGGCTAATGGATCAAATTTGCTAAAGCACTGGGGAAATGTCAATCAACGTGACTGACGGCCAACAGCAGCAATCCACATGCTCAGTCTTGGTGGACTAACTTCTTGCATTCAGGGAATAAGACTTGGGGATGAGCTTCTGCATTTCCGCCAGTGGGCAATGGAGGTGAAGCCCTGGCCAGCCTGGCCCTCCATGAATGGAGCTGGGCTAGGGTGGCCAGGGCTCCGCAGCACTGCAGGTGTCAGACACACTCTTCCTTGGCTAGAATCCCTGCGAGAGATCAGTGCTGTCCCCAGAGTCGTGGTGCTGCCACATGGGTTCTCTCTGGTCCTACCTGTGCTAACTCGTGGGGCTAACGGTCAGGAGAGCGCTAGGCCGAGCGTAGCAGGAGTCTAGTATCAGCTGCCCCATTGTGGGTTGATCTGGCTTTCCATGGGAGCGCTTCCATGGCCCTACCCTGAAGGACTGCAGTGGTCCCATGCCGCTGGCAGATTCGGGGGGGTCAAAGCCTGGGCACTCTTGTGGCATGAGTACCGGTCTGTAACCTGTAACTTAAGGCACGTTAAAGCTGCCCAGGTCACATTTCCGTGTGGGGTTGGAGGGTGTTAAATCAGAGGAGTGCTCCAGGGGTTGGGTTTCTTTGCTCCAGGGAGCCCAAACTGTGGCCCTAAGGCTGCTAGCTGGCCACGAGCTGCAGGGTTTCCCTTAGCTGGTATTGAAAGCTGCACACTCCAGCAAGCCCCTGGAGTGTTGCTGGTGCTGGTCTCCTCCCGGCTGCATGAACAGACGTGGCTGCCTGGGCTGAGTTCCTCCAGTCCTGTGGCTGTTAGAGGAGCAGCAGCTTCTGCCCAGCTCCCCGCCCCATCTACGCTAGAACCAACTGGAGAGTGGCCCTTGGCCCCTACTTTGGGTGCCCCTGCCTGCCTGTGAGTGGGTCCCTGCTGGCCTCAGTTGAGTTGCGTATTCTCACCAGTGAAGCCTCTTGTTTCTGGATGCCTGTCCACAGGGCAGCTCCCCAGAGCTGAGAGGCCCAGCTTGAAACACACAGCCTGAGAGTGCTCCCAGAAAAAGGCAGGAAAGTACATTGTCCTCCCCCTCGCCCACCTTGGAGTGATGTAAATGTGGTGTCCAGTCAGGCCAGAGACCCGGGCACCATTGCAGGCAGCTCCTAACAGAGCCCTCTTCAGTATGCCGCTGCAGCCAGGAAAACAAACCAGGGGCTAGGGTGCAAAGGATCGGATAGAGATTAACAGGGGTGCAGACTGGTCACCCTATCTCACACAGGATACCCTAGAACAGGAGGTTCAGAGGAGGGGGGGGGACTTGATCACAGTCTACAAGTACTTGTGTGGGGAACAAATATTTAATAACTGGCTCTTCCATCTAGCAACAAAAGGTCTAACACGGTCTGATGGCTGAAAGTTGAAGCTAGACAAATTCAGACGGGAACAGTGAGAGTCATTATCCACTGGAACAACTTACCAGTGGTCATGGTGGATTCTCCATCACTGGCAATTTTTAAATCAAGATTGGATGGTTTTCCAAAAGCTCTGCTCTAGGAATTATTTTTGGGCCGTCCCCTGGCCTGGGTTATACCCAATGGTCCCTTCTGGCCTTGCAATCTACAAATCTGTAACAGTGGTCAAAGGCCTAGAAAAACTCTTGGCTAGAGAGAGTGAAAAGATTTGGCTTTATTCCCTTAGGGTATGTCTACACTGCAATTGGAAGTGGGATTGCAGCATGTGTAGATATACCTAAGGTAGATTTGATCTAGCTACCTTGGCCCCTCGGAGCAGCTGGCCTATACCTCCACCCCTTCTGCTGTGACTTCAATGCTATTGTTACTCAAGCTAGCTTTGATCAAGTTCAACCAAAGCTAGCCTGAGTATGTCTACAAATTCACCTCCTGGCGGTAGGGTAGACATTCCTCTAGAGGAGGTGAATAAGAGGCGACAGGAGAAAGTCTATGAATTACTGGCTGGTCAAGAAGGGAGATTGGGAGCTTCTCCCTGCCTCGCAGCATTAGAAGGGGACATTCCATGAAATTAGAAGGTGAAAATTCAAAACTGATGAAGACATCCTTTTGAATAGAATATGAGAGACAGTCTGTGGAACTCCTTGACACAGGATATTGCTGAGGCCAAAAACTTGGCAAGATGCAATAAGGACTGACCATTTCTGTGGCTGACAAGAATATCCTGAGTTCCTCTAGTCAACACAACACAGAACATTGGAAGTGGGGGGAGAGGGGGGGAGAATCTCCTTCAGGGCCTAACCCAATCTCTAGGTGTCAAGGATCTGGATGAGACCTGCCGGGGCAGGTTGCTCCCCCATCTGTCTGCTGCAGGGTTTCCTGTCTCTTCCTCTGAGGCATCTGGTGTAGGAGATGCCCTCCTCGGCAAGAGTGCCTCTGGATCTGATCCTGTCTGGCAGTGCCGATGTCCCTGTGCCTTCCCTTAACATGTCTCTGTTTAACTTTCCTCGTAGCCAAAGCTGACTCCACAGGAGAAGCTGAAGTTGCGAATGCAGAAGGCTCTCAACAGGCAGTGTAAGCAGGACCAGTTTCATTATGCAATTCACTTGCTGCTCTGGCCTGGCCTTGTGGCAGCTGCTTAAAATCTCTCTCTCTGTCTCTCAGTTAAAGCTGACAAAAAGGCAGCACAAGAGAAGATGATGCAACAGGAACATGAAAGGCAGGTACGTGACCCAGCTGCACCCTGACATGGGTCTGCCTCTGCTTCTAATCACTGGGCTGCGCCACTACTCCCATTTCACACCCCTGGGTGGAGTGTCTGGCCATTTGGAATGGCCTCTCCCTGCAGACCCCTCTGCCTGGTTAGGAGCGCTCATGGATGTGTTACCTGAGAGCAGAGCTAGCATCCACAGTGGTGATGGTCCAGGGACTCAGTAGGCAGGGGTGGGGAGTGAAGTTGGGGGAACACTGCTGTGCTGAGGGGAGTGTGTGTGTTTGGGGGTTCACACTGAGCTTGGCTGATCCGTGCCTCTCTCTTTCAGGAGCGAGAAGACGAGCTGCGAGCTATGGCCCGGAAGATCCGAATGAAGTAAACTCTCTTGCTTTCCCTGTTGTTCTCTGGGCATGTTCTCTGCAGGTTGTGCGCTTAGCCCTCTTGTTTCTCTGCAGGGAGAGAGAGCGGCGAGAAAAGGAGCGGGAAGAATGGGAAAGGCAGTACAGCAGGCAGAGCCGCTCCCCGTCCCCACGATACAGTGAGTACCCGCTGCTTGGCACCGCCTGGGCAAGTGACTCCTGTGCTGACAGAGAGTGGGGCAGGCACAGACTCGGGGGCAGGGAGCGTGATGGGTTTGATCACAGAGACCCCCCCCTTGGGACTGTCACCTGATGTGCTGAAATTACCTCTCAGCCCGTTTTCCCTGCCAGCTTGGGACTCCAGAACCCTGCCTTGTTGAGCCAGACACGCTAGCCTGCTGTAACACAGACCCAGGGTCTGAACCATGCCCCCAAAGCAGCAGACTTAACTGAAAACTGCTCGGCAAATACTCCTGTCTCCAGCATCCAGACACCCAGCTCCCAATGGGATCCAAACCCCAAATAAATCCGTTTTACTCTGTATAAAGCTTATACAGAGTAAATTCATAAATTGTCTGCCCTTTATATCACTGATAGAGATGCACAGCTGTTTGCTCCCCCGGGTATTAATCGCTTACTCTGGTTTACTAATAAAAGTGATTTTGAGTATAAAAAGTAGGATTCAAGTGGTTTCAAGTAATAACAGACAGAACAAAGTAGGTCACGAAGCAAAATAAAGCAAAAACACGCAAGTCTGAGCCTAATACATTAAGAAACTGATTACAGGTAAAGCTCACCCTCAGAGATGTTCCAATAAGCTTCTTTTACAGACTAGACTCCTTCCTAGTCTGGGCGCAATCCTTTCCCCTGATACAGTCCTTGCTAGTTCCAGCAGCCATCTCAGGTGGTAACTAGGGGTTTTCTCATGATTGGGACCTTCCTTGTCCTGCTCCACCCCCTTTTATAGCTTTGGCACAAGGTGGGAATAGTTTGTCTCTCTGGGTCCCCACCCCCCTTCTAAATGGAAAAGTACCAGATTTAAGATGAATTTTAGTATCCTGTGACATGGTCACATGTCCTGTGAGACCCCAGCCTCCATTCTTCCTGGACTGGCCTGCTCTTCCACAGGAAGGTTTGCAAGTAAACAGAGCCATTTACAGTTCATTGATTCTGAAGCACCCTTAATGGCTTCCACTTAATATATTTACATCAGTAATACAAGTTTATATGGCACCTTAGAGACTAACCAATTTATTTGAGCATAAGCTTTCGTGAGCTACAGCTCCGATGCATCCGATGAAGTGAGCTGTAGCTCACGAAAGCTCATGCTCAAATAAATTGGTTAGTCTCTAAGGTGCCACAAGTACTCCTTTTCTTTTTGTGAATACAGACTAACACGGCTGTTACTCTGAAACAAGTTTATATCTTCTTCCCCTCACTCCAGACATAGAAATAACACATACAAACAAGATGACCACACTCAGTAGATCATAAGCTCTGTAATGATACCTTTCAAGAGACCTTTTGCATAGAGCATATTCCAGTTACATCATATTCACATTCATAAGCATATTTTCATAAAGCATATGGAGTCCAGTGTCACAGGGAGCAGCTGCTGTTTAGGAGCTAGCTGTCTGCAGAACTGGAGAGAAGCTGCTCCTTGCTCCAGCATTCACTGGGATGGTGCTGCAGTGGCCGTGGGCTAGGCTGGGAGGTGACTCAGTGCTGCATGAGTCCAGCAGATGTCACTCTTCATCCTCAGCATGTGCTCTGGACACTGGCTGGGTTCCCAGAGATTAGGACCTAAATCTTCAGAAGTGGCCAGTGATTTTGAGGCCAGTGGGAGACCCCTACTCCCAGTACCCTCGAGGTCAGACTCTTGCAGTCCCTTAGAGCAGCCTCTTCAGGGGTCCAGGTGTCTGTGAGGGGGAAGCGTGGTGTGTGGTGTTCTAGGGGAACAGTGCCATTTGGGTAGCTTCCAGCCTCACTAATGGCTCATGCCCCTGGAGGGCCAGCACCCGAGCGGGAGCCTGCTGTACCCAGGACTTCCCTTTTCGCCAGGTATTAAGAACATAAGAACGGCCATACTGGGTCAGACCAAAGGTCCATCTATCCCAGTATCCTATCCGACAGTGGCCAATGCCAGGTGCCTCAGAGGGTAGAGCTAAATCAAGATTAATAAGAATAAAAAATATTGATTGTATGTGCAAGTTTAAAAGTGTAATTAGCTTGTTCTGTTTCCATCTGGCTAGTAGGGCTGCAAGAGTCAGGTTACCCTCCCCAGCTTTCAGGGTCAGGCCTGTACCATTCAGTACGTCCTTTCCCCAGAGCAGTTGGCTGATCTCCCTATTAGCCAACTGCTTCTTGGTTCATCTCCAGTTGCTGAACTGGATGGCTCATGCATGACTCCGCAGTTTGCTAAGTGTTCAGAGAATTTCAGAGCTTACATAGCAGTTTTTCTACTAAGATGTGTCACTCTCAAAATGCTCATCTGTTCTGAGAGAGATGAGTCCAGGGCGTCGTTAACATCTGTTCTGAAATCACGTGGGAGCTTCTGGGAATCCCACCCTTAGATGCCTAAATGTGGGCTGAAGGGCCACACTTTAGGCTTCTACTTCTAAAAATATTGGCCTGTGTATTTAAAAAAAAGTTCTCCAGGCTGTGTTGCTCATGTCAATTCCAATTAGGTGTGTGCATGCTGCGTGCACGGCAGCTGGAAGATTTTTCCCCTAGTGGTATCCATCGAGTTGGCCTGGGCGCCCCTGGGGTTGCACCTTCGTGGCGCTCAATACAGGGCCATGCTGACCCACCATCCCTTAAGTTCCTTCTTACCGCCAGTGACGGTTAGCCAGAACATCTTTAGCTCTTGCTTCGGCAAGCGTCCCCACTCTTGCAGTGTCTTTTTATAAATTGTGTATATAGTTATCGTAGTTGTTGTGGTAAGATAAATAGGTAGTTTCTTCGCTAGGTTTAATTTTGGGGGTACCCCTCCCCCCAATGCTCTCCCGGCACTGGGGCATGCCTCGGTCCCCGGGTTTTAAAGCCTGCGAGGACTGTGGCAAGTCTATGCCCAGGAGCAACCCGCACAGATTGTGTCTGAAGTGTTTGGGGAGAGCCATCAGAACCCCTAAAGTCCGGGATCAGTGTCTCAAGAGCCTCCTGATGGAGGCTGCACTCCACCCTCAATTGGACCCCGGCTTGGCAGAGCCAATCCCGAGCCCCTCCTCGTCAGTGCGGAGTGCGCTGGCATGCAAGCCGGTGCCGAGGAAGGGCTCTTTGAGAGACCCTCTGCACCACCATGGTTCCACCCACAAGGCCTCGGCACAGGCCACAGGGAGGCACCAATCTCAGTCTCCGGTGCCCCAAAAGAAGAGGAGGCTGGAGAGGAGCCGCTCTCCTCCAGCAAAACCCAAGGAGCGGTTGGGTGTGTGACCCGTGTCAGGCCAGGCCAGGCCACGCCACCTCAGCCCCACTGCCAACCACTGTCATGCCGACTCCTCCCTCATGGGGAGCCACTCGAGTCCGGACCCTCATTGCTCACCGGCCCGCCACAGCCGAGAGCAGCAGCTCCCCTCCACACTAGAGGCAGCAAGGGACCTGCTGGAGCTTACAGCGCCATCCTCCCCTCCAAGGAGGGACAAGTCACCAGGGCCAGTGTGACCCTCGGTGCCGTTGAGGGGCAAGCCGGTGATGATGGGGCAGCAATCACCATCTCCTGCACATTGTTCCCCGGCACCAGCTACCCATGCAGGGGAGCTGCACCAGTCCCCCGGCACTGATCACCGGCACCAATGGGCACCACTCCTCTGTGGTCCTCCTATATGGAGTCCTCGGAGGTGGAGTTGTATCACTCCAGCAGGAGCAGAAGATCCCGGTGCCATTGGCAGCCCTACCTGCCACCATGGCCGGGTCAATGGCAGGCTCCACTCCAGTGGCTATTCTGGAGTCCCTGGGTGTTCCATCAGAGCCGGGGACAGAGCCAGAGGTCCCATTCCAGGTCATCATAGGTGGCCTTGGCATCAGTTATGCCATCATCGACGCTGTCGGCACTGGGGGCATTGGCTGTAGCGACCACTGCAGTCAGCTGCCATGGCTCCAGTGTCGGTGGCTATGGTATATGTGGCACCGGCATCCACAGCACCGACTTCCATGGCACCACCTGTTGTGGCCACACTGTTCTTCCCATCGGGGACTGCACCAGGACACCGGACGCCACAAGACCCCCTTGGCGCTGAGGGCAGGGAGCACGACCCACTGCCAGACAGGCTTTTGTCTTCGTTGTCACCAGATGAGGCAGTGATGCGCACGTCAACAGCCCCAGCCCTGGAAGACAGCAGGGTCTTGCAACAACTGCTTGGGGGGGTGGCACAGAACCTAGGGATCCAGGCGGAGGAGGTAGTAGAGGACGCGGACCCTATGGTGAACTTTCTTGCCCCCTCCGGGCTCTCCTGCATTGCCCTGCCACTTATTTAAAACTATCAGTGAGGCCACTAAAATCTTGTGGCAGACCCCGGCCCCTTTGCCTCCCACGGCGAAGAGGAATGAGCAGAGGTACTTTGTTCCCTCAAAGGGATATGAGCACCTTTATACGTGCCCTCCACCAGATTCCCTGGTAGGGGACGTGGCTAACCCTCCCCAAAAAACCGGAAGGTGAAGAAATTAGATCTGTTTGTCAGGAAGGTCTATTCGATGTGGGGGTTGCAGCTCCGCATTTCAAATCAACAGGCCGTCATCAGTAGATACAGCTACCACAACTGCGGAGTGATGGCCAAATTTGAGGGAGCTGCTGCCACAGGACTTCCGCGCAGAGTTGTCTGTGCTGGTTGAGGAGGGCAAGCTCATTGCTGGAGCCACCCGCATGATGCAAGGGGGGTAGCCATGATGAGGAGCTCCTGGCTGCAAGTCTCTGGCCTCCCCTGTGAGGTCCAGCAGACCATCCAGGACCTCCCCTTTGAAGGCTCGGCCCTCTTTGCAGAAAAGACAGACACAAGGCTCCATAGCCTGAAGGACTCGAGGGCCGCACTCAAATCCCTTGGCCTGCACACCCCCGCTACACAGCAGAAACATTTCAGGCTGCAACCTCCGCCATGGTTCTACCAGCCACAGAACGGATGGGATGGCTCTTGGCGGAGGAATAGGAATGATGGGAAGAGGCCCCACCCTTCCTCACGCCAGGGCTATGGCCAGTTGAAGCAGTCTCCAGGCCAGAAGCAGACCTTTTGAAGGCGCAGTCGAGGACAGCGCACCAGCACGAACACTGGATCCACCCCTCCTTACCTTCTTGAGCAGATTGTCCCCTTTCTACCCTGTATGGACCCATATTACATCAGACTGCTGGGGGCTCCGCACAATAGAAGGGGGATACTCCCTCCAATTCTTGGCCCTTCCACCCCCCTTCCCCATCCCTCTTCAGGGACCCTTCTTGCAAGCAACTCCTCATACAGGAGGTGCATTCGCTCCTATCGCTGGGGGCAGTAGAAGAGGTTCCTCAGGAGCTGAAGGGCAAGGGCTTCTATTCCTGGTATTTCCTAATACCAAAAGCCAAAGGCGGCCTCAGGACCATCCTAGACCTGCGAGAGCTCAACAGGTTCATGGAAAAAACTGAAGTTTCGCATGGTCTCCATTATTCCTTCATTGGATCCAGGGGACTGGTATGCCACCCTCAACTTGAAGGACGTGTACTTTCACATCTCAATCACATCGTCCCACAGAAGGTACCTCAGGTTTGTGGTGAACCACAATCACTACCATTTCACAGTCCTCCTGTTTGGCCTCTCAGTGGTGCCTTGAGTGTTTACCAAATGCATGACATTTGTGGCCACGTTCCTGCACAGGTGACAGGTACAGGTGTTTCCATACCTCAACGACTGTCTGATCAAGGGCTGCTCCAGAGAGCAAGTGGAGGCCCAAGTTGGGTTCATAACCGCAACTTTCGATGAACTGGGCCTTCTTCTGAATGTGCAAAAGTCAACTGTCCCCAGTCCAGTGAATAGGGTTCATAGGGGCGGTATTGGACTCCATGCAGGCCAGGGCATACCTCCCGGAATCACGGTTCCAGGCCCTGGGCAACATTATTTGAAATCTCAGGCAGTTCCCTACCACAACTGCAAGGAATTGCCTAAAGCTTCTGGGACACATGACCGCTTGTACCTATGTGGGTACAGCAGGCTCAGACTCCGGTCGCTCCAGTCGTGGCTGGCCTCGGTATATCGGTTGGTTCAGCACAATCTGGACAAGATCATCACCCTGCCTCATCCAGCCCTTGACTCCCTCCTGTGGTGGTTCGACCCACAGGTGGTATGTGTGGGGGTTCCCTTCACCAGGCCTCTGACATCCCTCTCACTGGTGACAGATGTGTCGGCCTTGGGGTGGGGTGCACATCTGGGAGACCTCAGGACACAAGGTCTCCGGTCTCAGGCAGAGCTCGCTCTCCACATCAACGTCAGAGAGCTGAGAGTCGTCCGCCTAGCATGCCAGACATTCCAAGTTTATCTGGAAGGGAAATGTGTATCAGTTATGATGGACAACACCACAGCGATGTTTTATATAAACACATGGGGATGCACGCTCCTCTCCCCTTTGCCAGGAAGTCCTCAAGTTGTAGGACTTCTGCAAAACTCATTCGATACAGCTGGAAGCATTGTACCTCCCTGGAGTACAGACTATCTCAGCAGGTCGTTCCATGGCCACAAGTGATCCTTGCGCCTGGATGTTGCACACTCCATCTTTCAACAGTGGGGGTTTCCCCGGATAGACCTGTTTGCCACACGATGCAACAAGAAATGTCAGCAGTTTTGCTCCTTCCTGAACCACAGCCTGGGCTCCATCGTGGACATGTTCTTCCTTTCCTGAGAGGGCCACCTCCTTGTATGCGTTTCCTCCCATCCCTCTTGTTCACAAGATGCTCCTCAAAGTTCAGAGGGACGGGGCCTCAGTGACATTGATAGCTCCAGCATGGCCCCGTCAACACTGATGCACATCTCTCTTGGAAATGTCTGTAGAAGCCCCAATCACCTTGCCACTTTTCCTGGATTTGATAACTCAGGATCATGGCTGTCTCCAGCACCCGAACCTTGAATCGCTGCATCTCACGGTGTGGAAGCTCCATGGCTAAACCCAATGGAGCTCGCTTGTTCGGACCTGGTCAGACAAGTCCTCGGCAGTAGGAAACCTTCCACGAGGGCCACCTACCTGGCCAAGTGGAAGAAATTTTCAATCTGGTCGGTGCAACACCGTCCGTCTCCAACACTCATGTCCATTCCCCTCATACTGGACTATCTGCTCCACCTCAAACAATAGGGGCTGTCCATGTCATCAGTAAAGATTCACTTGGCTGTCATTTCTGCCTTCCATCCAGGTGCAGAGGGCCAGTCGATCTTTGCCAACCCCACGGTCAGTCGTTTCCTGAAAGGTCTCAGCAAGCTATATCCACACATCTGACAGCCAGTCCCGGCCTGGGACCTCAATCTGGTCCTTTCCAGACTAATGGGGCCACCTTTTGAATCGCTGGCGACATGTTCTCTGCTGTACCTCTCATACAAGGTGACGTTTCAGATAGCAATAACAGCCAGGAGGGTGTCTGAACTTAAGGCCTCAACATCAGAGCCTCCTTACACTGTGTTTTGTAAGCACAAGGTTCAGCTCAGGCCACATTTGGCTTTCCTTCCCAAGGTTGTCTCCCAGTTTCACGTCAACCAGGACATCTTTCTCCCAGTTTTCTATCCTAAGCCGCACTCAAGCAGCAGAAAGCGGAAACTTCACTCGCTGGACACTGGCATTTTACATTGAATGAATGAAACCGTTCCAGAAGTCCATTCATCTGTTTGTTGCCATGGCAGACAGAATGAATGGGCTTCCAGTCTTCTCCCAGAGGATCTTGTCGTGGATCATGTCCATGCATCCAGGAGTGCTATGGCTTGGTGAAGGTACCTGCCCCTTTGCTTACAGCACACTCCACCAGGGCACAGGCCTCGTCAGCGGTGTTCCTGGCACATGTTCCAACCCAGGAAATATGCAGAGCAGCGACCTGGTCAATACACACTTTCACTTTGCATTATACAATTACCTAACAAGCCAGAGACAATGCAGCCTTTGGTAGAGCAGCGCTTCAGTCAGCGAACCTTTGACCTCCGACCCCGCCTCCAAAAGTTAAGGATAGGGTTCACCTAATTGGAATGGACATGAGCAATCACTTGAAGAAAAAAGTTACTAACCTTCTCTTAACTATTGTTCTTCGAGATGTGTTGCTCATGTTCATTACAATACCCACCCTCCTACCCCTCTGTCGGAGTAGCTGGCAAAAAGGAACTGAGGGGATGGTAGGTCGGCATGGCCCTATATTGAGCGCCGTGAAGGCGTGACCCCAGGGAACGTCCAGGCCAACCCGATGGATACAGCTAGGGGGAAAATCTGGCTGCCATGCATGCAGTGTGCGCACACCTAATTGGAATCGACATGAGCAACACATCTCAAAGAACAACAGTTACGAGAAGGTTAGTAACCATTTTTTCCCAGTCCTTACGTTATGTAGCCAGCCAGTGCGTGAGGCTTTGGTGTTCACACAGAACCGGTTGTGTTGTTGAGTGACAGACCTTTACACTGCTAAGGTAATGAAACTGCTGCCATAGCCCGCCGTGCTGTAGACACTTGCATGTTGTTTGCCTTGGCGCTCGCCAGTGATCGCATAGGTGTCAGTGGGACGGTGAGTCAGGTTACCCTCCCCTCCTGCAGGGTCAGGTTGGTACTGTGCAGTACGTCCTTTCCCCAGCGCCCTGCATTTCTCACTTCGTTCACAATAAATCAGCACAAGTTTTGAGAGATGCCTCCCCCAGCCTAAAGCTGCTGGAAAGGGCTGTCCCACTTTCCAGAGCAGCCAGGTTACCCCTCTCCTGACCGCTGAGCTATTATGCCCACAGGGCAGCTGCATCTCCTAAACCCCTGCCCGCCAGTACAGAGGCTTCATCTCCAACTTGTAACCCTTGCTTTTTCTTTGCAGGTCGGGAATATGGTTCCTCCAGGAGGTAGGTTCAATCTCCCCTCGTCTGGGATGGGGTAACCAGCTGCCTGCAGCTCCCAGCTGTGCCCACAGGGGAGCTGTGAGGGCAGCCAGTCCTGAACCTTGGGGCGGGTGGGCACAGGGAACACACATCACTCAGGACCCCATCCCCATGTCTTCATAGACCTGGCATGCCCTGCTGGCCCCGCTCACGCCCCTAGCCTGGCCCCTGGCACTCCGCGGGCTCCTCCAGTCGCCACCTAACACGCTGCTGGCCCTGCTCACACCCTTGGCTGTTCACCTGCATGCCAAGGCAGGGGGTGTCCTGGCCCTGCAGCAGGGGAGGGCAAGGCTGGCTGTGCTGAGGGCAGGCTCAGGTGCACTCAGCCAGCTGTGTCTGTGACAGCTTGGCTGCCCTGTGCAGAGTCGTCCTGCATAGGTGGGAGAATCGAGTGGCCCAGTCCCTGTGTGCGGCTGGGTTCAGCAGACAGGAGGGAGTCAAATGCAGGGAGTCCCGTGTCAGGCTTTTTCATGGACCAGAGAAGTTGATGTAGCTCTGCTGCCCCCTATAGGAAGGGGGGCAGCGCCGGCCCCCTCTGCGCATTCCCCTCCTTGCTTTAACCAGCTTGTCTTCTCCCTTTGCAGGCGTTCCCGCTCCCGGTCCAGAAGCCCTCACTACCGCCATTAGAGCGTGGGTCCCAGCGCAGCCCTGGTCTCTGCCCCCTGTGGTGTGGTCGGCTCAGCAGGCCCCGCCAGCCCTGCTGTGTAGCAAAGCTGTACATTGCTGTTCTGTTTTTAAGATGCCAGTATCGGATAATAATAAAAAATCCTCCTTAGCCCTTGCAGGAGCCTTAAACTGGACATACAGGACGAGGCCTCAGATCAGTCTCTACAAGGACCTGCACCCAGGGTAACTGCCGAGCTTTCCTGTGACGGGGCAGGGCAGGGGTGGAGCTGAGCAGTTTCCCTTTGTGAGAAGGGGAGTGGGTCTGCAGTGTAAGGCAACCAGCTCGCACCCTGGAAATTGGGGTTAGGGGGCAATAGCTGTAAGCCATGCCCTTCCCTTTGGAATGGCTGTGGCCTGTCCCTGCAGGCAGCAGAAGGAGTAAGGCTTGGAGGACACAGGGTGGCTTAGGCTGTGGCTTTCCAAAGGAAAGGTCAGATTCCTCCACCCCAGGCCCTCTCTGCTCGATGGGCTAGTGGGTGCTGTTAGGGTATGCCTAGTGTGCTGAGAGGGGAGGCTCCTTCCAGCGTGTTAGAGGGCTTACTTCTTCACCCTCCCATTCGCTTGGTCCTTCTCGCATGAATAGAGAGCACTAATACCCAAAGTCCGAAGGTGCAAACAATTTGATGTTTATTGGGGTGAACTTTCACCAAGCTTAAATCCAAGTTCCGTTTTCCTTATTTTCGAATCCCAACTTACTTCCTGTTTGCCCCTAATTTATATAGTAATAGTCTGTTATACCTTAACCAATCATTTTACTGAAACTTACCTAACCAATCTTAATATATTGTAACATGATTAGCTAACCAACTGTATCCCACCACCTTAATTAGTTTACACCCAGCAAAATTAATTATACAGCAGACAAACAATCACAGAACCAGACACAGACCATACAAATAAACACTAGCAAAGTAGGAACGATGACAAAACAAATTAGAAGTGAGGATTTCACAACTACATCTATAAAGACATAAGGGTTTCCTAACTATGTCTATTGATAAGTGACTTCCTACCAAACAGAAAACTATCAAACTAAATTTCCTTTTACATCTTCTAGGCTCTTCCCTTTATCTGGAGGCGATAGATCGGATCACCTTTCTAACAGCACCAGATTGCCTTATTTCAGTATGACTAGTTTTGGAATGCGAGCATGACACCATACACTTCCCAGCTTATGGCTGCCTCTGCTGCTTAACCAAAGGCTTTACCTTAAGAACAGGGCCTCAGACTGTCCCAGTGAGAGAAGGCCGTTACGCAGGCAGACAGTGATTTTGATTCTTTCTTTTATTCCTCTATAACTAGCAAAATGATAAACATATACCTACATTCTTAAAGTATGGGCTGGGGTAGGCAACCAGCTCGTGTACCGCCTTTGGCATGCGTGCCACAGATTTTCAATGGCCCTCACAGTGCCTGGGTCCTGGCCACCAGTCCTGGGGGCTCTGCCACTGGCCCCTGCTAGCCGGGGTTCTGTCCACCGGCCCTGCTCGGCCCACTGCTGGCTCCAGGTCCCAGCCACTGGTCCCAGGCGCTCTGCAGCTGGCCTGAGGTGCTGGCCCACTGCCACCTGGGGTTCTGTCCGCTGGCCCCCTCAGCCTGCTGCTGGGCCCAGGTCCCAGCCATTGGTCCAGGGGGGCTCCACTGCTGGCCTGATGTACCGGCTGCTGGCCCCCTGCCAGCTGGGGTTCCGTCTGCCAGCCCCACTGCCAGTCCTGGCCACTGGTCTTGGGGGGGCTCTGCTGCCATCCTGGGGCTCTGCTCCTGGCCTCTGCCCAGGACTCTGCAGCCTCCCCCAGCTGTGGCCCTCTGGCCCCAGCCTGGGGCAGTGAGGGGTGCAGACAGGGCCAAGAGGGGGCATAGCTCAGCATGGATCGCATGGATTCTTATTACTGGCACGCGAAACCTTAAATTTTAGTGAATAAATGAAGACTCGGCACACCCATTTCTGAAAGGTTGCTGACCCCTGGTATAGGCCTTTGCAGACAGGCCTAAATATCTATATCCTAACGCGGGGCTATGAGGTCTCCATGCGCTAGCCTGGGACTTTTCTCTGGAAAGGTTCTGTTCCAGTTGGGTATGGACTTGTGGCTACTAAGCCTGTATATGGCAGGTGCAAGCTCACCTGCTGTAAGTAGGGTTTAAACTGATGGAAGTGTTAA
The DNA here is from genome assembly GCF_965140235.1 of Caretta caretta. Lineage (NCBI taxonomy): Eukaryota > Metazoa > Chordata > Testudines > Cheloniidae > Caretta > Caretta caretta. The sequence continues at coordinate 8,114,379 of NC_134228.1, forward strand.
ACCAGAACAACTTATGTACACGTACGGGTGGGAATCCAAACCAAGTGCCTACTCTGGTACCTGCAGCATGCCATTACCTAGCTCTTTAAATGCCACTACACCACTGCGAGGAGGCTGGATAACAAACCAAGAAGAATTGCAATTCATAGAATCCTAGGACTGGAAGGGACATTGAGAGGTCATCTAGTCCAGTCCCCTGCACTCCTGGCAGGACAAAGTATTATCTAGACCATCCCTGACAGGTGTTCATCTAACCTGTTCTTAAAAATCTCCAATGACGGAGATTCCACAACCTCAGTCGATAATTTATTCCAGTGCTTAACTATCCTGACAGGAAGTTTTCCCTAATGTCCAACCTAAACAGCCCTTGCTTCAATTTAAAGCTATGGCTTCTACTCCTGTCCTCAGAGGTTAACAAGAACAATTTTTCTCCCTCCTTTTGGTAACAACCTTTTGTGTACTTGAAAACCGTTATGTCCCCTCTTTCTTCTCCAGACTAAAGAAACCCAGTTTTTTCAATCTTCCCACATAGGTCATGTTTTCTAGACTGGTGGCTCAAAACCTTTCTAGACTACTATATCCCTTTCAGGTGTCTGATTTGTCCTGTGTACCCCCAAGTTTCACCTCTCTTAAAAACTACTTGCTTACAAAATCAGACATAGAAATACAGAAGTGTCACCACATGATTACTGAAAAATGGCTTACTTTCTCATTTTTACCATATAATTATCAATTGGAATATACATATTGTACATTTCAGTGTATAGTATATAGAAAGTATGAACAAGTCATTGTCTGAAATTTTAGGGTGTGCTGACTTTGCTAGTGCTTTTTATATAGCCTGTTGTTAAAGTAAGAACAGGGCCTCAGACTGTCCCAGTGATAGAAGGCCCTTACACAGGCAGACAGTGATTTTGATTCTTTCTTTTATACCTCTATAACTAGCAAAATGATAAACATATACCTTACATTCTTAAAGTATAGGCCAGGGTAGATGATAGCTAGATGAGTTGCTGTACCCCCTGGAAAACCTCTGAGTACCCCAGGAGTACACGTATCTCTGGTTGAGAACCACTGTTCTAGTCCTTGGATCAGTTTGTTGCTCTTCTCTGGACTTTCTCCAGTTTGTCCACATCTTTCCTGAAATGTGGCGCCCAGAACTGGACACAGTACTCTAGTTGAGGCCTAAGCAGCAGAGTAGAGCAGAAGAATTACTTCTTGTGTGTTGCTTATAACACTCCTGCTAATTTGATCTGGTTGGTATTAGTGAAACCTGCGGGAATGATCTGCATGCTTAGGATGTTACAAACCAATGGTTATAACCTATTTAGTAGGAGGACTAAAATGGGCAAAAGGGGAGGGGAGCTTGATGTCAAAAAGGGCATTAGCTGTTTGAGACATTGATAACAGAAGAAAGTGACGGTGAATGCTTACGGATCAATGTCTAGCAGATAAAGCACAAGATGGGGTATTAGTTGGTGTCCCACCACACACTAGGGAACAGCCCACCACACACTAGGGAACAGGCTGACTGGCTCCTTACACACCTATCTGTAAAATGTAGGGAAAACACTGATCACGGGAGACTTCAAGTACAGTGACACATGCTGGGTCTCATGCTGCCTGTACTAAAAATCCTTGTGTTTCAGGGGCACGGCTTGCTGCTTGGCCCCTCTTCCTCTTTAACATTTTTATTAATGACCTGGAACAAAACAAAATCATCACTGAAAAAGTTTGCAGATGACACAAAAATTGGGGGAGCGGTAAATGAAGAGGACAGGTTGCTGATTCAGAGCAACCTGGATTGCTTGATAAACTGGGTGCAAGGAAACACTGTGTGTTTTAATACAGCTCAGTGTAAACCTAGGAACAAAGAATGCAGGCCATACCTACAGGATAGTCCCCCAGCCTGGGAAGCTGTAACTCTGAAAGTGTTTTTTTGTGGGGGAGGGCTAATCGGCGGAACATGAACTCCCAGACTGATGCTATGGCCAAAAAAACTAATGTGACTCTGGGATGCATAAGTAGGGGCCTGAATTTCAATCTAAGTTACCTTAAAGGGCCTGATCTTCAGAGTCCTCTGCAGGTTCTGAAAATCAGGTATATCTAAGACATCTCCCACTGGATTCCTAAGGAGTGCAAATTGAACTATTAGTCACTACCGAAAACCTTGGCCAATTAGCTCATTTCCAGGTCACAGGAGTGAGCCCCATGGCAGGTTCCAGAGCAGAGAGTTGAAATCCCTGCTCCACTGATGCCAATTCACAGAGTACATTAGCTTGCCAAGTTTCATCTCAAACGGCTAAGCTCAACCGCTCTCTGTCCCACCAGGCCAATAATCCATGCAGCCACAAGAACCTGCAGCCTCCCCCTGCAAGCCAGTGGGGTCCTCTTGCCCTTCTGAACTGGCCAAAAGGAACCAGGGAGATCAGATATTAACTACAATCTGAAAGAAATTGGAGCTGGAAAATCCTACTGCATCTAGTAGGCTACCCCTCTGTCCATGCCCAATGGTGCTTGGCAGATTTCTACCAGCTTCCCCGGGAGACCAGAGCACAGCCTGAGACCTTGCTCCTGGCTCACATTCATCTGAGATTATTATGTGCTCCGCTTCATCCTATTACTTTTCAGCCTCACCTCAATCACAGTCCACATGGGCTGACATCTTCTAACACTGCCTGGGCTGTCACAGGCCTCACCTCTGTACATCCCAGCTCTGCTCTGCACCTTGCCCCACACTATGTTCTACACAGGCCCAAGGGGCTGGCAGTTCAAACCTTACAGCAGGCAGAAATAGGGAGACTGGTTTTACTGCCAAAATATCCATCCCTCCTCTGCTATTCATGGATCCCACACTGGGTCGGGTGTCTAGACAGAAGGGAGGGGAGGGGAGGGGTGCAGCAGTAATAGACAAGTTCCTCAGGTTTCTTCCCCTATTTGAATAGGTGCTCATAAGTTACTCACAGCCAATAACAAGGATGCCAGGTGCTCACTGAGCCACCCAGACTGGTAACCTTCAGTGAGCAGATTTGGTGATCATGAGCTATTTGCAGAATGATCATTTTGGCCTCTGTGCTCCAAAGTGATGGAAACTTTTAGGGGTTCTATTCAGTGGGGCCAAGCGGATTAGCCAAGGGAATGGGATATCTTGTTTCCATAACTAGCAGATAAAAGAAACAGATGAGTTGTGCCAAATGGATGCAGCTCCATGCACCCCCAGCCCCCAAGCTCATTTCCACTCCAATTCAGGGCCATCTCAGAGCAGCACAAATGGGTGGAGGGGAAGCACCACTTTCCAGCTACGATGCAGGGGCCTGAAAATTCACCTCCACTCTGAAAGGCGAAGAAAGAACTCTGCAAGCTGTACCCGAGCGTGTTTTTATTAGAAAGCAGGACAGGTGGGGGGCAGGGTGCCTGTGGCAGTCACAGCTCGAAGGTGTAGGAGATGATGTCCGAGCAGCGGAGCAGCGCCTCCCTGTGCACGCCCAGCGGGGTCTGCAGGTCGGACACCTGGAAGTTCAAGATGTCTATGTCTGAGGCGTCGAAGAAGGCCGAGACATTGACTCTCTCGTACATTGTGAAGTGGATGGTGCGGCCAACCATGGCAAACAGGCTGCGCAGGTACCGCTCCCGCAGAGCCACGCGGCCCTGCTGCTCCCGCTCCAGATCCGCCTCGTTCCCACAGCCCACAGTGGAGATGCTGATGGGGCTCAGAGCCTGGTACCGAGGGGAGTTGGGGTCAAAGCCGCGGCTTGTGCCATCCGGCCCACGGGGCAGGCGGGTCACGCTGACTGGCACCTTCATGGCAGGCTCCTGGGGGCAAAGGCAGCAACATGTGAGCTGGCAGCACAAGTGCCATGCTAGAGCAATGCCTTCCACAGACTCGGGATGTAAACAGCAGTTAAAAAAAGTAACCGTGCAACCGATTACAATTTTATCAGTTACACGTTTAACCGGGGAACTAGCGGTGCAGGGGGTGCTGCAACACCCCCACGTTTTACGTGGGGCCCTAACGCCCGTGCCTGGGGATGCTGGACCCAGGGGTCCCGGCTGCTGCCCCTGGGACAGCAGCAGCGTCCTGGGCTCCGGCCAGCAGCAGGGTTTAACGGTTAGACTGATGCTTACTGGCTAAACTTTTATATCCCTACCACAGACCTGCTTGGGAAGGGCAGGCCCCCGGCTGCCACCCACCCCTGCCTTCCCCGCAGAATTAACCCCTACGGGCAACCATCCTGATACACCAATCCCCCAGCCGCCACTCCCCTCCTCCCCCCAGAGATACCCCTACCAGTACCCCCCATACCCCCCCCGAGTAACCAACCCCAATACACCCAACCCCAGCTGCCACTCCCGCCTCCCCCCAGAGATACCCCTACCAGCACCCCCCCGATACAACCAGCACCCCCATGCCCCCCCGAGTAACCCACCCCCAATACACCCATCCCCCAGCTGCCACTCCCCCCTCCCACAGAGATTCCCCTACCAGCACCCCCACCATGCCCCCCCCGAGTAACCCACCCCCAATACACCCACCCCCCCCGCTGCCACCCCACCTCGACCCAGCTCCCTCCGGAGATACCCCATCCCCGATACACCCAGACCCCGAACTCCCAATTACCGCCCCCTCACCCCACCCTATAGCAGCCCCCCCTCAGCCCCCCCACTCCCCCGAGATCTCCCCGCCGGCCCCCAGGCGCCACCCCCCGCGCTCCCTAGGCTACACCCCGCTCGCACCCCGGCCGGTCCGAGTCAGATCCGGAGGCTCCGGCCCGGCCTCACCCTGCGGCGGCCGGTCCCGGGCGGCTTCCGGAGACCGGTGGACTCGGTGCAGCAGCGAACAGAGCCCGGCCGGGAACACGAACCGCCCGTCTGGTTCCGCCCCCCGCGGCCCCGCCCAGCTCCCCCAGACCCCGCCCCCCGCCGCTTCGTCCCCCCCAGACACCAGCCCCCCCCGCTCCTCCGACCCCGACACCTGCCCCCTGGGCCTCCGTCCTGGGCTCCCTCCGAGATGTGCCACCCGCCCTGCCCCCCCGGACACCTGCCTTCCCCCGACACCTGCCCCCTCGCACCTCCCCCTGCCCCTCCCCCGGACACCAGCCCCCCCCACACCTCCCCCTCCCGACATTTGCCCCCCCTGCTCCTCCCCGCCCCTCCCACCCCGACAGCTGCTCCCTGGGCCTCCGCCCTGGGCTCCCTCCGAGATGTGCCACCCGCCCTGCTCCCCACACCTCCGCCCTGCCCCCCCAGACACCTGCCCCCCGCGCCTCCGCTCTGTCCCCCGACATCTGCCCCCTCGCACTTCCACCCTGCCCCCAACACCTCCCCCCAACACCTCCCCCTGCCCCCCCAGACACCAGCCCCCCGCGCCTCCGCTCTGTCCCCCGACACCTGCCCCCTCGCACCTCCACCCTGCCCCCAACACCTCCCCCTGCCCCCCCAGACACCTGCCCCCCGCGCCTCCGCTCTGCCCCCCCAGACACCTGCCCCCCGCGCCTCCGCTCTGTCCCCCGACACCTGCCCCCTCGCACCTCCACCCTGCCCCCAACACCTGCCCCCCAACACCTCCCCCTGCCCCCCCAGACACCTGCCCCCCGCGCCTCCGCTCTGTCCCCCAACACCTGCCCCCCCACACCTCCCCCTGCCCCCCCAGACACCTGCCTCCCCTCGCCTACGCTCTGCTCCCAGATACCTTCCCCCTGCCCCCCGACACCTGTCCCCTGTGCCTGCCCCTCCAGACACCTGCTCTCCATGCCTCCGCCATGTCCCCCCAGACACCTGCCCCCCAAGTCCCCCCAGAGGAGCCCTGCCCCAAGCCCCCGGTCACCGCCATAGGCGTGCCCAGCGGGTGTGGCGGGCGTGCCCGGTCACACCCTAATCAGGGCCGCCCCAAGCGCAAAAAAAAAAAAAAAAAAGGGCGGCCGGAGATGGGGGCGGGGGAGTCCGGGGTGGGGGGGCCCAGCCCCTCTTCTCCGCCCTTGCTCTCCCCTGCGGGGCAGAAGCGTGATGGGGCTGCGGCCCGGGCTCGGTCCTGCTGCTCCGCGGCAGCCGAGCTCCCGCCTCTTCCCCCAGCGCGCTGCGGACTCGCCCGCACTCCGCTCCCTGCCGCCGGTCCGTGGCGTGCCGGGCAGAGAGAGGGGGAGGTGGAGAAGAGGCGGGGGCAGGGCCTCGGGGAAGGGGGTGGAACCGGGGTATACCCCCTCCAGCCCCCTTCTGTGAACCGCTCAGGGCAGGGGGCTGGGAGCACCCCCACCACCCCCGTCACACACCCAGCCCTCTGCCCTGACTCCTGCAGCCCCCCACCCTGCCCTGACTCCTGCAGCCCCTTACACACCCCAGCCCTCTGCCCTGACTCCTGCACCCCCCTCCTACACCCTGCTGTGACTCCTGCACCCCCATCACACACCCCAGCCCTCTGCCCTGACTCCTGCACCCCCCTCCTACACCCTGCTGTGACTCCTGCACCCCCCCACACACACCCCAGCCCTCTGCCCTGACTTCTGCACCCCCCAACCCCTGCCCTGACTCCTGCACCCCCCCACACCCTGCCCTAACTCCTGCACCCCCTTGCACCCCCACACCCTGCCCTGGCTCCTGCACCCCCCCACACCCTGCCCTGGCTCCTGCACCCCTTTACACACCCCAGCCCTCTGCCCTGACTTCTGCAGCCCCCTCCCACACCCTGCCCTGACTCCTGCACCCCCCTCCTACACCCTGCTGTGACTCCTGCACCCCCCTCACACACCCCAGCCCTCTGCCCTGACTCCTGCACCCCCCAACCCCTGCCCTGACTTCTGCACCCCCTTGCACCCCCAACCCCTGCCCTGACTCCTGCACCCCCCAACCCCTGTCCTAACTCCTGCACCCCCTCGCACCCCCCCACCCTGCCCTGACTCCTGCACCCCCCCACACCCTGCCCTGGCTCCTGCACCCCTTTACACACCCCAGCCCTCTGCCCTGACTTCTGCAGCCCCCTCCCACACCCTGCCCTGACTCCTGCAGCCCCCTCCCACACCGCAGCCCTCTGTCCTGACTCCTGCACCCCCCAACCCCAGCCCTGACTCCTGCACCCCCCTCCTACACCCTGCTGTGATTCCTGCACCCCCCTCACACACCCTAGCCCTCTGCCCTGACTCCTGCACCCCACACACCCCAGCTGGTGACCAATCCCCCCCATGCCCTGCTGTTCTCTGGCCCTTGCCTTGCTCCAGCTGGGGACCAATCCTTCCGTCCCCCCATCCCCACCATGCCCAGCTGTTAGGGTGGATAAAAATCAATGACTTTAAAAAAAATCAAAAATATTGGATTTTTTAAAATTTAAATTGGATTTTTGAGGAAAAAACATATCTAAAGATAGTTTTAATTAAGATACATTATATCTCATCATGCAATAGGGATTATGAATTCTAATTCTATAGTATGAGACAATATATTAATGTAATGTTTAAGAAAAGTTTTGTAAATGAGTTCCAATAGTTCATGGATTAGGGACCCAATTTTATGGGGTTCCACAGGTTTCTGTATAGATTATTTAGGTTAATCTTTCTATCTACCCAATGGGACTCAGTCTAGAAGATACCATCAGAAATGCTTAGTTTTGCAGTTGTATTATGTTGTACTACGCAATAAGCGCCGACTTGCATAATATAGATGTTGTAGAAATATATAGAAAGCCCGTGTTCGCTCACAGCATGCGTCCCCACTACTGCGGCACCATATTACCATTGGTTCTCCCCTCCCCCTCCGACTACTATTCTAGAAAATTCTTTGAGCTATATAAGCGGCCGCGTCAGGCATGCCCAGCACAGTGTCTACAGTGTTTGTAATCTTTGTTGCGCGTACTGTACTGAAATAGCATAACAAGCCCGTGGCTTTATGTTTTAATTCAGTCGTATGATACCCCCTTTTAATTTTAAAATATGGATCGGTTCATTGTTAATATAAGAAAAGGAGCAAACTGAATTATAATGAATGTGCTGATAGAAGTGCAAATACCTTGGACTCCTCGGTTAAGAATTTACATGAAGATAATGCCGCCACCAGTTCCAGTGTGTGCAATAAACTGAGTAATGACCAACAGTAACAGACTTTGTCTCTTAGTTCAGGTCAGTATAGTTCCTATTCAAAGCCATCAAACATTCCATCTGATGACCCGGTCTGTGATATTCCAAAAAATAGATTAGAACGCCAGTCTCGATTATCTAGAGGTCCTTATTAGCCTAGATTGAGTATGTTTCCTAGAAGTAAAATAGGGAATAAACAAAGAAGCATTTATTGATAAGGGATTCAGAAACTGATATAAGGCCAACGAATGTTTTTAATACCACCGACTGTCAAAATCTCATGTGTTGAGCTGTTCTTCATGGTCAAGTTTTAATGAAGGGAAACCTATTGATATATTGTTGGATGAGGGCAAGCAGGATTATCTGTCTAAACAAGAAGAAGAACGGTGCCATAACCGAAGTGTAATGGAGCAACTGATTGACATTGTTCTGTGTTTGGTGAAAGGTGGGAGACCATTCAGGGGTCACAATGAAAAAGCTGACAGTTTTGAGAAAGGTTTATTTCTAAATCTTGTCAATATGCTCCAAAAATATGATCCCATAATGGCAAAGCATGTGCAACAATCTCCTTGAAACGCTACCTCTCTGAGTAATCGCATCCAAAATGATTTAATTGTAGCCTTGCACAGCATTGTGCAACAAAAGATTGTGTCTTCACTAAATGGAAAAAATGGTCTCAATAATTGCCAACTACACTACTGACTGTGGACACCATGAACAGATGTCCATTGTGGTGCGGTATTTTGACAATGAAAAACATAGTCCAGCTGAACATTTTGTGTCTGTTCAGAGACTATTAACAGTTGATGCTCAGTCTATTTTTGACCAGTTAAATGACGTCCTTGACATTCTTAAAATTGACTGGGCATCAGTGATGTCTGTCTGTTTTGATGGCGCGTCTACTATGTCTGGATGTACTGTGGGAGTTAAAATGAAATGTAAAGAAAGAAACAGTGAAATACTCTATGTACACTGCTATGTGCATTGTTTGAACCTCATCCTAGAAGATGCATGCACTGCTAGTAAACAGAACAGAACTGTCTTTGATTTTTTCCATGTTATTCAGACTCTTTATGCCTTCACGGAGGGGAGTCCTGTGCGACATGCAGTAATGGAGAAGATTTCACAAGAAGTAGGATCCCAGTTGAAGACTTTGAAGTCCCTGTCAAACACAAGATGGGCATGCAGAGCAGAAGCAGTGGCAGCTGGAAAGCAAAACTACTCCATCATTTTACAAGCTTTACAAGAGATTATCGAAACAACTCGCCTTGCTGATGCTAAAATAAAAGCCAGGGGCCTTATCCATGAACTAAATTCATTCAAGTTCATCTTTGCCCTTCACATGTTGCATCCTATTCTCCAGATGGTGGTAAAAGTGAGTAAGGCTCTTCAAGCTCCGGATCCAGGGCTGGCTCCAGGCACCAGTTTTCCAAGCAGGTGCTTGGGGCGACATTTAGAATGGGGCAGTAGTCCGTGTCCCGCAGCAGCAATTCGGCGGCAGCTCCGCTGCTCTTCCTGCCACAGCGGCTTGTGGCAGTGGCAATTCAGCGGCGACTGCTTAGGGCGGCAAAATTGGTAGAGCCATCCCTATCCAGATCTCAACTTACTGCAATGACAGGGGTGAAAAGATTGTGTAACTCTTTTGCTGCGATGAGAAGTGGCCCAGAATATTTTCAATCTATTTTCAATGAAAATGTGTGTAGAGAATGATATATCGATTCCTCCAGTTAAGAAGAGAAAAACGTCCACTCGTATTGATGATGCGTTTGAGTCCCAGCATCACTTTGATACAAAAGAGGAGCAGGAGAGAATAACTTCAGTTTACCCACTCCTAGACTCAATGATTACCAGCATTGACCAGCGATTTGAACAGGAGACTTGTAAAATTGTGACTGCAATGGGAAAACTGCTGAGCTTAGACATTGGCCGGATCAATATGAGAATCATTGCCAACAAATTTAAAAAGAAAAGGAGTACTTGTAGCACCTTAGAGACTAACCAATTTATTTGAGCATGAGCTTTCGTGAGCTACAGCTCACTTCATCAGATGTATACCGTGGAAACTGCAGCAGACTTTATATACACACAGAGATCATGAAACAATACCTCCTCCCAAGTCTGCTGCAGTTTCCATGGTATACATCTGATGAAGTGAGCTGTAGCTCACAAAAGCTCATGCTCAAATAAATTGGTTAGTCTCTAAGGTGCTACAAGTACTCCTTTTCTTTTTGCGAATACAGACTAACACGGCTGTTACTCTGAAACAAATTTAAAGTGTCCTTGGATGAGTTGGAAGCTGAAGTTGGATTGCTTTGGGGTTATGACGGATCTGTTCCTAAAGGTAGCACTACGAACACCACCAGAGAGTGGCTTGATTCGCTAAAGGAATCGGATCGGTCTTCCATGTTCCAGGCCTTTTACAAATCTATTCAGTGCTTTGCAGTCTTACCTGTTACAAGCTTCAGAGTAACAGCCGTGTTAGTCTGTATTCACAAAAAGAAAAGGAGTACTTGTGGCACCTTAGAGACTAACCAATTTATTTGAGCATAAGCTTTCGTGAGCTACAGCTCACATCCGATGAAGTGAGCTGTAGCTCACAAAAGCTTATGCTCAAATAAATTGGTTAGTCTCTAAGGTGCCACAAGTACTCCTTTTCTTTTTGCTGTTACAAGCTGTTCATGTGAAAGAGCCTTTTCGAAACTAGCACATGTAAAAAACAAACTAAGAAGTACAATGTCCCAACAGCGCCTCGACTCACTCATGATTTTGTACATTGAACAAGAATTGGCTTTGTCAGTTAATTACAACAATGTGATTGAGGAATTTAAGTCCATAACACCTGGTGAGCGATGTCTCATTCTCTAGGACAGGAAGATGAAGAAACCTTAATCTGTTTTGGTCAGTTTGGGTTAGCTCATTATCTGGTTAAAGATAATGAAAATTGACTGTATCTTTGTATATGCCTGGTTACCACTACAGAAAAATTTGAAATTTTGTGTCTCATTTTTTAAGTTTGTATTTTTTAAGTACAGTTTAGTTGTTAATTTAAAAAACATTAAGTTTAGTTAAGTTTTAGTTTCTTTAATTTGTTTGATGAATAAAAATGTCCTTTATGATTGAGTATTCAATAAATGTTCGCCTTTAAAAAAAAAATTCCCTGGGTGCACCCTCTAATGAAATGTGCACCCCAGCTGTGAATCACCAGATACGCCCACCCCAAGCTGCGACCATCCCCTCACACTCAGGGCGTAGCCTGGGCTGCAAGATCTGCACCAGAGCTAGGCCCTGATCTCTTTCAGCTCCCTGGGCCCAGCCGCTCCCTGGCTCAGTTTCACCGACCCTGCAGCAGGGGCTGCTCCTCTCTGCACTGTCTGGGATACTTGTCCACCCTTTCCTACTGCAGCCTTGGGCAGCCCCCTCGCAGGTCTGTGGGGGAGCTCAAGGACCCAGGGCAGAGGGCAAACGAGGCAGATAGGTCCCTGCTTCTCCCAGCAGGAGAGTGTCCATCTTAACCATGCCTCCAGCCCACTCTTCCTCTCTAGACAGGAGCCACCCACTCCACATGCTACCCCCGGTCCCACTACACTGCCCTGCTGCTTGCGATGCTGGAGCAGCCTCCATGCTGGGCTCCTAGCCCCGCCATCGCTCCTTCTGTTACTAACTCTTTTGCTAAAACAGAGTGCTCAGCTGGGGAGAGCAATACACTTTTTTACAGAAGACTGGGAGCATCTATTTTAGCAGTCTGTAAGGATTTTTTAGGGGACCTATCTGACCAAAAGACTTTGGGGAGCCTTACAGTATACCTCCCGCTGGGTCCCCCCTTAAGCCCGTCTATCAGAGCTGGAACAAAAGAAACCACCCCACGGACGTAAACTCAGAACACCACTTTATTTACTAAAGGAGGGGGATGGATTAAGGACTCTGGAGATTTGGACTATGCACACACACTCGAGAAGGCAATGGTGGTCTTCTGCCTTCTTCAGGTGCGGCTGATGGAGTGGCTGCAGAATCCGGATCGGCGATGGCCACCGACGGTGGATCACAGGTGTAGAAGACAGGTATGTAACCCTATCTCAGACCCCTCCCCCCACCCATCCCTCGCTGCGCTGTCTATGGTCGTATGCCTGAACTAACTAATCGGACCGAGTCCGCGCTTCCCAAAAGAAAATAACAAACAACCCCCCCCCCCACCGACAGTGCTGTTTAGTGAGTGGCTGCTGCAGGCCAGTCCCCAGTGTGAAAGGGGGTCCCACACCACAGAGAGAGAGCGTCGGACACCTGAGCCCCCAAAGGCTCCAGAGCCTCTGACCCCTCCCCTCATCTGCCTTTATAGGAACCGGTTGCTTAGCAACAACAGATTCCCGCTCTTTCTACTTTCCCGCCTTTTGCTCAGCCTAGGGGAACAAGAACCTGCCACAACATGGAGGTCACCTTGTTCTTATCCCAGACCAAGATGGCCGCCGAATAAACAATACCTGACAATCCAGCTTTGGAGCCTTTCCCAATAATTTGGCAGGGGCGAAGCTGTGACTAACCTAGGGAGGGAATGGGGCAAGCTGCGGGGAGAAAGCGTAAAGAGGGGGGATGCATCGGGGCAGGAGCTGGGGGGATGGGAAGCTGCAGGGGAGGGGAGAGAGCCAGGGGAGGTAGTGGGGAGGCCGTAGGGAGGGATGCTCAAGGGGCAGTAGGCATGGGTGGTAGGCACGGGAGGCGGGAGCTCGTACACGGGTTGGGGTGTCAGGCCATCTCCTTGTGAATCCCACCAGGCTCCAGGGAACCCCACGGCCAGCAGATCCCCCTGCCTCACAGCCTGGATCCCCAGCATGTAGTCTCGGGGGGTGGGGGTGGGGGGCGATGTGACTGCCTCAGGGGCATTTACCCCACTCCCACCCCAGGAGGGAAGTGAGGCAGAAGCACAGGACCTGCGCTGCGTGCGTGGAGGCCTTGAGCTCCCCCAGCAAGTGCTTTGGGGCAGCCCTCGCCCTGCGCACCATATACAACCTCAACGGGTGAGCCGGGCACTGGGGGTGGGGGCGCAGAGTGAGCCTGGCAGCCAGGTGGGCGAGCAAGAGAGAATAGACCCCCTGGGGGGGGGGCACTTCCAAACCCCACCCCACACTCCTTGGTGACCGCAAAGTTCTCAGTGGGGCAGGGGCTTGGAGAGGGGTTCAGACTCTCTTGGTTATGGGCCAAGGGATTGGGACACCTGATAGGGCAGGTGAGACTCTATGGGGGATCTATCACAAGTGGATCTCTCATGCATGGATCTATAGGGTTGGGATCTATTATTAGGGGATCTCAATCTGAGAGCTCTGTAGTGAGATCCATAGTGAGGGGATCTCAGTGTTGGGGATTCATAGTGAGGGGATCTCTCTGTGGTGGGGAATCTCTAGTGAGGGGCTCTCTCAGTGTTGGGTCTCTCTCAGTGGGGATCCACAGTGAGGGGATCTCTCATGGGGGAATCTCTAGTGAGGGGATCTCTTGTGGGGATCCATAGTGAGGGGATCTCTCGGTGGTGGGGAATCTCTAGTGACAGGATCTTGGTGTTGAAGATCCATAATGAGGGGATCTCTCAGTGTTGGGGATCTCTAGTGAGGGGATCTCTTGTGGGGATCCCCATCGTGAGGGGACCTCTCGGTGGTGGGGAATCTCTAGTTAGGGGATCTTGGTGTTGGAGATCCATAGTGAAGGGATCTCTCAGTGTTGGGGATCTCTAGTGAGGGGATCCATAGTGAGGGGATCTCTCAGTGGTGGGGAATCTCTAGTGAGGGGATCTCTTGGGTGGGGGATCTCTAGTGAGGGGCTCTCTCAGTTGTGGGGATGTATAGAGAGGGGCTGAGACAATCTGTAATAGGAGTACGGCTCCCCTTTGGGGATCGATGTACAGTACTGGGGTCTCTCGCTCAGGAGATCTATAAGGGGTGATCTGCAGGTCAGCACTCTCTCTCAGGGGGATGATTATGGGGTGAATTGGAACTCTGCCATGGGGTGGTTCTGCCTATGGGGAAGGTGGGGCTCCCTTTCTCCAGGGACTGCTGTATAGGGTGGGGTAGGGGCTCATGGAGGAGGCTGGTGGCACTGCAGTGCCAGCATCATGGAGTGATTTTACCTCCCCCCACTCCGGCTGACCCCAATTCATTTCCCTTTCGCTCAGAGCGATCCAGAGAGCCGGGATCCTCCCGTCCTGCAATCACAGCTACCAGGTACCTCCTTGCGCTCCTGCCCCACAGGCTCCCTAGGGCCCTGTCCCTGGTGTGAGGGGCTCGGCTCATCCCCGCCCCTTGGGATCCCTGGCCTTTTCTGGCTGGGTTTGGCCTTGGCCGCCGATGGTTTGTGGAGGGGGAATTCCTACCTCCCTGTCACCACCCCTGTGTCCTGTTCTCTGACTCATCTCATCCTGCCTCCGAAGCTCCACTCCCTTCAGGAGGCTTTGGTTCCCATCATGGGAAAGGAGCATGAGCTGCAGTGCATGGCCCATGGGCTTTCTCATGCTCCCCAGGGGCCTGCAGGCGACAGCTATGGGGCAGGGTAGGGGACACTGGGGATTCTGGGTAATAAACAATGGGGCTCTGGGTGTGGGCAGGGGCTACAGGGAATTCTGGAAAACAGAGACTGGGGTGCCGGGGTTGGGCAGAGCCCCAGGGGATTCTGGGTAACAGAGAATGGGACATGGGAGTTGTGCAGGAGCAATGGGGGATTGTGGGTGCTGAGGCCAAGCAGGGCTTTGGGGTCAAAGAGAATGGGAACATGGGGCTGGGTAGGGTCGTATGTTTTTGCTGAGCTGAGCTCCTGCTCCACTCCCAGGCCTTCTCCAGAAGCTGAGAGGACCTGGCCCTCCTGCAGCAGGGAGTTCCGCAAGTTGATGCATGGCAAAGCTTTTATTTCTGCTCCTTGGTTGTAGGCCTCACCACCTTTCTTCTCTCTCGGTGTGTTGCAGGCCCGCCAGGTCCTCTTCAGCAACTTCTCTGCTGGGTGCCTGGAGCAGGGAACCAGGGATTTTTCCCTCTATCGGCCCTGTGAAAACCAGAGACGCATCTTCTACTTCCCTCCAAACCAGAAGAACCCACGGGACCCCTGCCCCTGCTGGTGGGGAGTGGGACGGTCTTGTGGCTCAGCAGCAGAGAGCCCATTTGGGAAGGTTCCCCCCGGGGAGGTTGGAAATCAGGGTCCCCGTCATCAGAATAAAGTCCTCAGAAAGGATCGACTGAGTCTTGTGCGAGGGATTATTTTGTTAGCATGGCCCCTGCTACAGAACAAAGGCTACAGGGCACCCAGACGTCCGGGACACATAGTGGTTATAAGGGAAATAAATTCCTCCGGCGGAGGGGGTAAAGGGAGGGCAGCCCCTAGACAAGATGGGAAGCTGCGAGGTGGGTGACAGCAGGAAGGCTGAGACTCACCAACTCATCACAGCAGTGGCTGCACAAAGTGCCACCAGATCCTGTGTCCCTGCACCCCCCTCCCTGCTGCATCCCGGGGGGGGGGGGTCTGGTGACTGCAGCCCCCGTCTGTCTAACTCACTGCAGCCCCCGCCACCCGCTGCACCCCAAGGGTCTCTCTAGCTCACTGCAGCCCCGCTGCGCCCCAGGGGGGTGTCTGGCTCACTGCCCCCCCACCCAAACACGGGGCTGGGGAAGCGTCCTTCTTGCGTTCTAATTGGTGAGGGCTCTGTCTCCTCTTCCTATTGGCTGTGTCGGGGGGGCGGAGCTTCCCAGGGCGGGGGCGGGTGTCAGGGCGCCCGAGGCTCCGGGAGGCCGCTCTTGAGCGGCACGTGGAGCAGCCTGGCGCGCCAGAGGGTAAAGGAGGTGGGGCCGCCTTGAGTTCCCCCCAAATACCCCCCTAGCCCCCTCTCCCCAAATGCCCCCCACCCTCCCCCTTTTCTAGCCCCTGCTGCCAAATTCCTGCCCCCTCTTCTACCCCTTGCCCCCAAATACCTCCCACCCCTTCTCTTCTAGCCCCCTGCCCCAATACCTCTCATCCTCCCCTCTTTTCTAGCCCCCCACCCCCAATATCGTCCATTTCCTTCCTCTTCTAGCCCCAAATATCTCCCATCCCCCTTCTTCTAGCCCCCCTTCCCCAAATACCTCCCACCCTTCCAGCCCCCCAAATACCTCCCATCCCCTTCCTCTTCTAGCCCCCTGCCCCCAATACCTCCCACCTTTCCTCTTCTAGCTCCCCCATCCCCTCCTCCTCTTCTAACCACCTGCCACCCAAATACCTTCCACCCCTCCTCGTCCCTAGCCCCAAATATCTCCCATTCCCCCTCTTCTAGCCCCCAGCCCTGCCTCTAGCCTCCAAATATTTCCCATCCCCCCTCTTCTAGCCCCCCCCATACTTCCTCTAGCCCCCAGCCCTGCCTCTGTCCCCTTCCAAACACCTATCCTGAGCCCCCAGCACTCCCTCTAGACTCTCCCAAACACCATGACCCTTCCACTCCCTCCATTTGTAGACCCCCCTCCCCTAGTACCTACCCTGATCTCTAACATCCTTTCCTGTAGCCCAGTGGTTTTCAACTTTTTTTCATTGGTGGACCCCCAAAACATTTCAAATGGAGGTGCGGAGCACTTTGGAAATCTCAGACATGCTCTGCAGACCCCTAGGAAGCTGCGTACCATAGGTTGAAAACCACTGACCTAGACCCCCCCCCAAATATCTACCCCAGCACCTCTGTCCTCTAAGCCCCCTGTCCACCCCCTCTTTCCTTCTCTAGCCTTCAGAGATAAAAGGAACCAGAAAGGTTCCCGAGAGCTGGGCAGGCGAATGTGTTCTGCTGAATGTGTTGCCCGCTCCACAGGCTGGATGGGGGGAACAGACTCTAGTGTTATTTATCCAATCCGAATAAATAATCCCTCTCCAATTGTAATCTCAGATCCTTCCCTAATTTGCCTCTGGTGCTAATCCTGCCTCCTACCCAGCTAAACCTGCCTGTTCCCTTTACCCTGGCTATAACCCTGCCCCCTCCTCTAATCCCACCTCCTTCCTAATCTGTTTCTGGCACTAATCCCACTTTCTCCTCCAATTCCCCCCACCCCCTGCAATGAACCTAGCCCCCTCTTCTAATTGGCTTCCCCAGGACCCATCTCTAATCCTGCCCCCTCCTCTAATTCCCTCACTCTGGAACTAACTCTGCTTCCCATGCTTGGCTCTAACCTCCTAATCTTCCCCATATCTAATTCCAGGCCCTGGTCCCCTCCTAGCCCCCACATTTCCCATTCTGCTGTCTGACCCACAGCTGGGCTCTTGCTCCTTTCAGCTGGCATGGAGGGGCTGCACCAGATGGTCACCAAAAACACCGGCTGGGGACTTAGCTCTGGATCCAGCTCTTGTCCCTGTGCGAGTGCCTGGATTCGGAGGGGAAGGATCCCTGGCCCGAGCCTGGCTCTCCAGGTTGCGCCTCCTGGCCAGGGGGTGCTAGTGTGCAGGGGGCAGCTGGTGGGGGTGAATTTGGTTGAGCAACTATCAGGGCTGCATTAAACCAGTCCGCAGTCCTAGGTGCATCATGGCATTGGGCTCTGCCCCCCTTGCTGTGTCTCTGCCCTACCCAAAGTGACAGGGGTGACGCTCCCCTCCCCGAGAGGCAAGGGCATTGGTATGGGGCCCTATCCCCAGGAGTGGTACAGGGTCTGCTCTTCTCTGGTGCAGCAGGAGTGACAGTCCTTGCAGGGGGCCATACTAGCCCCAGCAGCTGGGGTGTGTCTGCTGGTGTGGGCCTGCTGCACTCTCCCCCTCCTGTCACACACAGCTCCCGGGGGTTGGGGTTGGCCAGGCCCCCTGGAGCATAAGGCCTGGAGTCAACACGCAGTGAAGCTGAGGCAGCTCCCCCTCACAGTGATAGGCTCAGGCTCTCGGTGGGCTCAGGCTGTCGGCGGGTTCAGGCAGCGTTGGTCACATCCCGAGCAGCTTCCCCCTTGCAGCCATGGTCTTAGGCAGCATTGTTACCTCAGTTACGCTTGGGTTACATTTTTTGAGCTTTTCTTGCTAACCACAGGAACGGTATTTTGCTTTTGGGTGCAAGGCGAGATTCTGCTGGGGTCTCGTGACTCTGGGAGCCTCTGCCATCACCCCTGGTGGTTTGGGGACAGGCTGGCACATGGCAGGGAGCTCCCAGTACAGTTTAACCAGACAAGAATGAGATGGAACAGCGGGTGGGGAAGAGTGGACCCTGTTTGGGGGGGGAGCCAAAGTGGGTGAGTAGGGCGGGTGTGTGGCTGCAGGCTGGGGGGGAAAGCTGGACATCATGGCATAGTGTGGGGTTGGTAGAAAGGGCTGGGGTTGGATGGATGGATGGTGTGGCATAGTGTAGAGTGAGGATGGGGGTGTGTATGGATGGCATGGCCTAGCGTGGGGGGCCAGGAGGTGGGGTACAGGGGGTGGCTGGATGGCTTTGTATGGGGTGGGCAGTGAGGCAGGGGTGCAGTGGGTTTATCTGGAGAGATTCATGCCTGCATTTCCCCCTACCCTGTGCCAATATCTGTCCCTGGTGTCTGTCCCCCCTGCAGAGCCCTTGTCTGGGCCGATTCCACCCTGCGTCCCCTGTGAGTGGCAGTTCCTGAGGACGTGCGCCAGAAACCCCGAGCCAGCTGCTCCATATGGAGACGGAGAACCCAGGTGAGTCTGAAGGTGACTCTGAGCAGAGCAGCACTGGGCAGCCAGCCCCATAAAGCCAGGTGGGGACCCCAGAACCCCCAGCCTGTGCTGATAATGCTGAGCATCAAAGACCTTTAATCTCTAGGGAGTTAGTGACTAAGCTAGGAGTAGAACCCAGGCATCCTGGTTCCCAGCCCTCCCCCCAACCCCCTGCTCTAAGCACTAGACCCCCACGCCCCTTCCAGAAATGGGGAATAGTGATACCCCCTTCCCCCCTGCTCCGTGTGCTCAGTCTGAGCTCCCCGCCTCCTTCTCCGAGTGCCTGGTTTGACTCCGTCGCACTGCTCCCTCTCCCCCATGTGCCCGGTCTGACCCCCACCGGGCATAAGAGGGTTATCCTGACGCCCATCACCGCAGCGCCTGGGCTGAGTCCCTCAATGCCCAGGGACCAGATCTGCTCTCTTCACATTCCCCGTCCCCCTGCTGCAGAAACCGTGTTCTCCCACGTGCATCGTTGTGCGGCCCTCACCAGCGACACGTTCGACCGGCTCCTGGCAGGGGACCCGCAGTACTGGGGCTGTAAGAACAGCGTGGCAGCCTTCATCCTGGAGCGAGGTGAGGAGCATCTGGCTGGTCAGGCCCTGCCCCCGCCCCACCGCCAAGGCCGGATGGCTGCAGGAGAAGCTCACCCTTCCCCTGGCACCTTGAAGGAACCGGTTGAGCAGATGCAGCCAGGCAGCTGATGGCCTGCGGCGGCTGACCCAGGCTACACTGCAGTGTGCGTTGGACAGAGGTGGTGCTCTCCCCAGCAGGGGAGATGCACCCAGCCCTATTGGTGGGGAGGTGGTCTATGGACTGGGGAGAACCCTCCGCAGATGAAAGAACAAATGGGTGGCTGATGATAAACGGGTTGGTGCGTTCCCTGGTGCTGGAAGCCAGGACTCCTGGGTTCTATCCCCAGCTCTCAGAGGGGTGTGTCATTTAAGGGTCGGAGCCAGGAATATTAGCTAGGAAACCTGCCCACTGCCTTCTTCCAAATTCTAAGTGATGCGGAAGTCCCAGAACCAGGAATAGAACCCAGGAGTCCTGGCTCCCAGACCCCTACCCTCTTTAACCACTCAAGCCCACTCCCCTCGCTGAGCTGGGAACAGAACCCAGGAGTCCTGGCTCCCAGTCCCCTGGCTCTGATCACTAAACTGGAGGAGTCACAGTAGTTTGAGGCTGGGGCAGTGATGAGGGCAGGTTACCCCTGGCCCCGCTGCCGCCTCAGCACTGTGGTTGAACCCTTCTCTGCCCTGCAGAGGTGATGGACACGCAGCAGGATTGCAGGGAGAGCTTTGAGCTGGTGGCACTGGGCACTGGCGATACCTGCTACGGTGGCTGGCTGGATTTCAGTGGCCGGCGGCTCCATGACATGCACGGCATGGTGGTGGCTCGCCGGGCGCTGCAGAGGTGAGAAGTGCTCCGGTCGCTAAGCTGCAATGTGAGGCTGGCTGGACAGGCTAGAGATGGGGGGGCGGGGGGTGGGATCTGGAAGAGCCAGCCTATAACAGTCAGGGAGGGGCCCCGATCCTCCTTATCGAGGATGGAGCCTAGCAGTTGTAATAGGAGACTCCGTCCCTCCCATAGGCAGGAATCAGACCCTAACTCCCCAGCTCTGCTCTAACTACTGGACCCCACTCCCCTCCCAGAGCTGGGAATAGAACCCAGGAGTCCTGCCTCCTAGCTCTCCTTCTGTAACCCACTGTATGGACAGGGTGGCTGAGTCCTTGGGGGTGGAGATGAATTTAGGGTGTTATTTGGGCTGGAGAAGTTGGGGTGAGTGTTAGGTTTTAAAGCGACGGGGGGCAGAGAAAGGGATCTAGTCCTCTGTCCCATTGTGGGTTTTCTATGGATGGATGTGAAGGTTGGGGAGATCAGTCCGATCCTGTGGGGGCGGGGGCAGAGTTCGGAGCTCTTGTGGGACCAGTCACTACTGTGATGGGGGATCTCTGCTTCCCCACTCCCCCCAGCAGGTACCTGTACAAACAGCTGTTGCTGGGGTGTAGCGTGAAGGAGCCGGCGGACCAGGAGAAATGCATCTTCCAGCCCTCGGCGGAGGGGGGGCGGCTGGCCCTCAAGCCGAAGGTCTTTGTGCACCTGTATCTGAGCTGCACACCCACAGGGGCCTCCGAAAACTTCCCGTGAGTGTGGGGGTGGGGCGGGGGGCTGGTGGGTAGAAGGGTCGAGGGTGTGGGGCGGTGCTGGGGAGTGCCAGGGCAGTGCTGTGGAACACAGGAGTGGGGTGGTGCTGTGGGGGGGTGGGCTGGGGAGGCAGAGCTGGGGATCAACAGTGCGGTGACGGAGGCAGAGGAGTGGGACAGAGCTGGGGGCAGGGTGTGGCCATGGGGCAAAGGAGCATGGCGGAGCTGGGGAGCAGTACTAGGGTATGGCAGGGCAGTGGGGTAGAGCTGAGGGGCAGTTCTGGGTGGGGGGCAGAGGTGTGGGGCAGTGGGGTGGCAGGGACATGCTGGGGGTGTGGTGCTCAGGATGGTGGGGATCTGCTGAGGGACAGAGGCATGGGTTGATGCTGGGGGCGTGCTGCTGTGGGGTTGGGGCCTGTTTGTCTTTTTTCCCTAGAAATCAGCCCTCTTTCTAGTGGCTGATAAACCCTGAGCTGCCCCCAGCCCAGTGCCCCTGTTCCCTGCCCCCCTGTGACCTGCCGTGCCCGTCCCCCTCCCTGCTCACTGCAGCATCCCGTTCCCTGGGAGGAAGCCCTCGGTCGGCCTCTACGTCCATGCCAAGGGCGCGCTGATGCCTGTCCCCAGCTGCCCCCCAAGCCTGCTGGCCGCCTGCGTCTGCTGCGCCTCTGGCAGTGACAAGCTGAGCCGCTGGAGCGTGCTGGGCCTGCAGGGGGCGCTCCTCAGCCACTTCATGGAGCCGCTGTACCTCTCCAGCATTATCCTAGGTGCGAACTGAGGCTACTCTGGGCAGAGGGGTTGAGTGGAGGGTGCTGGGCTGCAGGGGCCTCAGTGGGGAGGTGTAATGCGGGGGGGGGGGTCAGTAACAGTGCCAGACTGCAGGGAGTGGGGTGGAGGGCTCGTGGGGAGCACGATGATGCAGGTGGGTTCAAAGTAGGGGGCACTGTGCAGCAGGGAGCAGAGCATGGAGGGGGCTCGGTGGGGGTACCGTGCTGAGGAAGTGGGTGAGGGGGTGCTCAGGTCTGTGGAGCCGGGTGGAGGTTCAGTAGGGGGCACTCTCCCTGCACAGCCCTGACCCCAGCATGGCTCAAGGGGATGCTGTGCTATGGGACTGGGGGGCTCAGTAGGGGATGCTGTGCTGCAGGGGGAGGGCTCAGGAGGGGGCGCTCTCCCTGCACAGCGCTGATGCCAGTGTGCCACAAGGGGGCGCTGTGCTGCAGGGAGGAGGTGGGGCTCAGGAGGGGGCGCTCTCCCCACACAGCGCTGATGCCAGCGTGGCACAAGGGGGCGCTGTGCCGCAGGGAGCGGGGCAGGGGGCTCAGTAGGGGGCGCTCTCCCCGCACAGCGCTGATGCCAGCATGGCACAAGGGGGCGCTGTGCTGCAGGGAGGAGGGCGGGGGGCTCAGTGCCTTGGAAGGGGCCCTGCAGCAATGGCTCTGCCTCTGCCTCTCTCTTCCCCCTGCCCAGCGGACCCCGGCCCCGACCAGCCCGCCCTGAACTGGGTCATCAACGAGCGGCTGCAGCTGGGCCCCGAGGCCGGCCTGCCAGCCCCCTATGCCCAGCACCAGATCTGCTTCTTCCTGGGGCCCCGTGTCGGCCCCCTCAGCTCCAGCGCCGAGTGCTGCAGGCTCAGCCTCAACTGGTGCCGTGGGGACGCAGCCCCAGAGCGGGTGGACGGCGCCACTGGGCTGGCCGTGCTGAAGTGAGTGGGGGGACGGGGATCACAGTGCAGGGGGGTAATGAATCTCTTGGTCCCCTTGGTACCCTGAGTCCCCTGGCTGGTCCTGTAGTGCTAGCAGGATGGGCGATGCTGGGGGATGAAACCTAATGGACTGGGTGGCGGTTGTACCCGAGGGGCTGCTCTCTGAAGCAAGCTCCTCTGTTAGATCCCCCATGAACACAGTGCTTGGGCTCCCCCCAGATGGTGTCTCTGCCTCCTGCAGTGCCCCCCATCTAAGCCCCCTCTGCAGTCCAAACCTCTATCCCCCTGGAGCTGGGCACTGGAGCCTGGTTCACCCTCCGGTGCGGCCACAGCGTGTTGACACGAGCGAGCGGCTCGGTTCCTAATGGCAGAGAACAGCCGACACCCCAGTGTTAACTGGCTGCGGATGGGTGGGCGGGTGGTGGGGCACTGGGGCAGAGGTGTGTCTGTCCCCAGGCTGTGGGTAAAGCCGGATCGCTGGCACCCACGGCTGTTGATCAGCAGCTGGAGCTGCCCTTGCCCCCTCTATCTGAGCGTCTCCTTCCGCCCCCCCCCCCCCTCCAGAAACCCTGCCGCGGAGGACCGGGTCTTCCCCAGCCAGATCTGCAAAGCTGCCATGCTGCGATACTTCCGGCAGTTGGTGCACCAGATGAACGAGAATGCTCTGCTGGCGCTGCCCACTTACCACCAAGCCAAGGTTGGGCGCTGTGCGGGGTGGGGAAGGGGGGGCTGCCAAGTGCTGAAGGGAAGACACAGGAGCATGGGGTATGGGTGTCACGGAGTCCCCGGGCGATGCTCTGGAACTGCTCCCCATGAAGCCAGTCAGGACTCTGGGGAAGTCTCCTTTCTGGGAGCAGCCTGTCTGCAGGACACACAGCTCACACAACTTCTGACCTCGGAGCATTCAGCCTCCTCTGCCCCTCCGTGCGCTTCCCACAGCGAATCCACCCAGGCGGGGTCCTGGGGAAGCCAGAGGGTCCTGCCCCCCAACTCTGCAGTCAACTCCCCCAACTCCGCAAACCTAAACTCTCTCCAGCCCCCCTCCTCTGGGCTTTGTTCCTTTCCCGGGCCAGGAGGTCACCGGATTCCTTTGTTCTCCATCCCTTTAGCTCTCACCTTGCAGGGGGGAAGGGCCAGGCCATCAGTTGCCAGGAAACAGGGTGTCGGCCATTCTCTGTGTCCAGACCCCTGCACACACTTGCCCTCTAGGGCTCTGCAATGATCATACACCCTTACCCCACCACCTAGAGACTTAAGAACTGCCTAGGGGAAACTGAGGCCCCCCCCCTCACTATTCAGAGGAAACATTAAGAACAGTCCCACTTCGTCACAGTGGGTATGTCAGGAAGAATGGTAGGAGTCAGGACTCCTGGGTTCTGCTCCCAGCTGTGGGAGGGAAGAGGGGTCCAGTGGTTAGAAGAGGAGGGGATGGGGACTTGGGGTCAGGACTCTGGGGTTCTGTTCCCATCTGCCACTAACTCTGCATGTGACTTTAGTCAGATCACTTCCCCAGTTTATGCCTCAGTCCCCGTTCCGTCCCCACCAGCTCCAGCTCTGTAACACAGGGCTGATTCTGACCCACGTCTGACTGCGAGACTGAAACCCTTTTGCTCAAGCGTCTGTTAAACCCTCCGTGCCCTGGCCAATTCCCACTGTGCCTCTTTCTCCCTCTTTAGACCCAGGCTGCGTCTTACCAGAGTGCCAAGGAACAGTTCTTCGCTCACCTGATCACCCAAGGTCTTGGCAAGTGGCCTGAGAAGCACCTGGTGGACAACTTCACCGGTTAGGCAGTGAAATAGCCCCGGGGGGTCTGGGGAAATGCCTAGGAGAGGCCGGGAAGGAGTAAAATCTAGAGACTGTTGGAAATTTCGGGAGTTGGGGTTAGGGCTTTTAAACTCTGTTTGCTATGCTGCATAGGGAGGGGCCAGGGCTGTGCAATTAACAGACTAGGCTGTGAAGAAGGCCCACTTTTCATTTGATTTTTCTTTGAAGTGCGAGGGCGATGGAGTCCCCAGAGTGCTCCGGCTGGTTCAGCCCTGTTGGCGCAGAGCAGCTGCCAACCTGCTTTCACGGATGGGTTAGGTCACCAGACTGCACAGCCCTGCTACAGCAATGCCAGCGCAGTTAGCCCAGAATTTCTCCCTCTGTATCAACCTTGTCCAGTGGTGAATTACACTTGTTTATTAGCTAGATTGAGCTGCTTTTAGTCTCGCTCGCTCGCTCGCTCTAAGGCAGATTTTCCATCCCTGGAATCATTCTCATGGCTCCTTGAGCCGTTTCCAGTGTGTCCGCAGCCCTTCTGAAGTGTATCCATGAGAACAGGACGTGTGCCCCAGGCTGCATTGAAAGGTACCACCCCCTGTCCTTCCTCTGACAGGATCCCCCTTGGCTGTTCACCCTCTGAGCCCCAACAGTGCCCGAGTGCACCTGTGCAATTGTCTGCCACCAGACGCAGCGAAATCCTGTTCGTTCTGCTCCGGAGCTGCTGGTGGTGGTTTGAGTCACTGCAGTCTGGCCTTAAGAAGTGCAAGAACCTCAAGGAGTGAGCTGGAGCCTGCTGGCTGGGGAATGTGATGCAGGCAGGAGGGAGCATGGCCCAGGGGTTAGAGCACTGGACATCTGATTCTATTCCTAGCACAATACCTGGGCTTTTTGGGGGACCATGGGTGAGTCATTTCCCTGCTCTGTGCCTCAGTTTCCCCATCTGTAAAGTAGAGACAAGGCTGCTGACCTGCTTTGCAAAGTGCTTTGTGCTGGACTGATGCACAGCTGTAGCTGAGAGCGAGGAATCAATTTGAGGTGGAGCCTTTAATTCGCAAGCCCTACAAATCTCAGCGGTGTTAAATACTAGGAATAAATTGCTGGCCCTTGCCAGCATGTGCCATTTCTGGGCCCCACGACTGACCGCCAGCAGTGGCTGGTGACAGCCAAGCCCTGGCAGACATGCTCCTGTTCTGAGCGTTAACTTTATTTCAAAGGCAATAAGATAACTATCAAGAACAATTTTTCCAAGAAGTCCATTAACCCAGCTGCCAGTTCCAGCCCTCTGCCACCAACACCCATAACCTCCAGCCCCATCAAACACACATCCCTTAAATCCCCCATGCCTCAGGAGAGGGAACGTCTGGCTCCTATCATGCATTAGCCAATTAACACAGCAAGGTCCTCGTCTCTCCACAGGAGCACTCAGTGGGGAGAGATCCTGTCAAAATATTAGTTGTGAGCCAAGGGGGAAATGTTGCAAAGGGGGGGTGGGATGGGATTCTGCCAGGGAGACAGGAGATCCTGGGTTGAAATTTTTCCCTCTGTCACCTGCTCCCAGTCTTTCTAGTCAAAACCCGCCCAGTTCACGTAAGTTTTGAATGGCCCATTCTGCTCATCCCATATGACCTCCTATGTAACCCAGGCTGGAGCCTCACAAACCTGAATTCCTGCATTCAGCCCCTAGCTGGTGGTAGGGCTAGCTCGGCTCGAGAATGAGGCAACAATCTCGCTGAAAAGCCAGAGTGCTGAAGGCTCCATCCTGGCTCTGAGCTGGTCCAATGGTTCCCCACCCACCGTGTTACAAACCTGCACCCCGTTTCCCAGCTGAGACTCCCCAGTCCCAGGATCTCACGCTGCATTAACAAGGCCCCTGCTGTCAGAAATCACCTGCTGCTGCAGGCCCTGCAACACCCACATCGCTTTGCCTTTTGACCCAAGCTTTGAATTTTCAAACAACCCTCCAGCCAAACTCAGCCTCCAGCCGGCGTTGGGAGGGGAGAAGTTCAAGCGCTCATGATCTGCCTGCAATGACATGTCTGAAGAGAGACCAGTGGGGTGCGGGAATGTCATTCGTTGGCCCACTTCTTCCGAGGCTTTGGAGCTCCGGAGAGGCAGCCCCCCAGCAGAGTCTCTCACCAGCACAAGTTGGTCCCCATGACCACGTTCCCTCCCCCACCTTGTCTCTCTTGTGCCCCAGGACCAACAGCTATGCCAACTCTGTAGCCTGAACCATCAGGACATTTTCTCACCCCCCCCCATCTCATTTCACACCAACAGCAGGAAGAACCAGGGTCTCCAGCCGTGCCCCAGACACTAACTCAGCTCTTGGCTCCCAGGGGGCTGTGCTAAGAGGGGATGCAGACTGCGGAGCAGCTTGAGAAGACTCCTGGTTGTCATGGGCATCGCAGCCTCGCTCCTCGCTTCATGGGCTGGGTGGCTGCGTTGCTGTAACAAGAAGCCACTTCCAACACCAGCCGGGAAGGTGCTGTGCTGCGTATCCTCCGGCATTCAGGGGTTCCTTCCCCGGGGGTTTGGAGCAGCTTGAGCCCCTCCAAAGGCTGGAAGAGTGCAGAGCAGGGCTGGCCGGTGCAGTGAGGATCAGGAGGGATAATCCAGGGTGGGAATGGCTGGGGGAGGAAAGGATGGATCCTGGCGTAGCTCAGCCAGGAGCCCAGATTAGTAGCCGGCCCTGTGCACCGTGTGGCTAGTGAGGGGGAGAGGTGCACCCATGTGGTTGGAGAGGGATGGGGGGAGCTGTATCACAGCCTAGAAAAATCTATTGCAAATAAATAGGGCACTGCAAAGGCCCCCCTGCCCAGCAGTCCTGGCCCCCAGCCATAGTCCCAGACACAGAGCAGCTCCCCGCAGGGGAATGAGGAAAAGCCCCTCTCCAACAGCAGCCCATGCCCCCATCTCTGCCCTCCCTGCGCCAGCCCAGCCACAGGGGGGCACTCTGGGGGTGGGGGTTGGGCTTGTGGTTGCACGGGGGGGCCCACCTGGTTCATGAGCTTGGCCGCCATGGTGACGGAGGGCTGCTCCATGTTGGTGGCGTTCTTGGGGCTAGTCTCCAGGAACGGCACCTCCAGCACGTCCGTGTCTTCCTGCCCGGGGGGCACGTGAAAGGCCACAGGGTGTGCCAGGCAGCTGCTGGGCAGGTGTAGGTACAGCTGCCCCCTCCCCTGGCATGCAGAGAGAGGGGCTACCCCCTGGTGCAGGCAGTGATCAAGCAGAGCAGTGCAGGGCATAATAGCAAAGAGCTTTCCATTATTAATTGCATCCCTACAGCCCTAGGAAGGGGGCTTGTAGATCCCCCCTGTGCCCTGCCAGCTGACCATGTCTTACGCTAGGCTCTCCTTGTTATTCATGGGAGACCTCCCCTCTCTCAGGATTATCGGTGCTTATGGGCTGGGATTTCAGGGTGTGAGGGGCGCACTAATCTGCCCCTCCCAAGGCCTGCCGTAGGCATTGGTGTAATCTGGTACCTTCTTGAAGGTCAGATCAGCTTGTTCCCATTCTCGCTGGCGTAGCGGCTGGTCTCCTCCAGCCACAAGTGAATGTTGCTGAATGAGTCTTGGGAAAGGCTCCGAGAGCATCCAGCTCCTGCAGCCACTTCCACGGAGCCCAGCTTCCCTCCCCCACAGGAAGATCTGCTGCTGGGGAATCAGGGCAAGAGCATCACCTGCAGTCTAATGCCTATCTACAGATGGGAGCAGCCTCATCAGCCTTCACCTAGTCCATCCCCAGCCAGGATGGAATTGGCCTCTACAAGTCCATTTGCCCCTTGCGGGGGAGAGAACATGGCACCTTGCGTCTCAAATGCAATACACCTTCTCATCCAAACTGGGCCCACCGGCTTCTATCACACACACATATCCCCCAGAGCGGCCTTTAACTGGGAGCAACTGTCAGTCATTACTCCCCTCAGCGGGATTAAAACCCACAGCCTGGAGGGAAAGGCTCCCTAGCCTCATTCCCAAGCAGCTGAGCTAACCAGTCTCAGAGCAGCTGCTCTCTTAAAGAGACACACACACTCCTGGCTACGCAGCTCCTGGGATTCAGCCCAGAAGATTCATTTAAATGTCCAGGGAGACTTGATTTCTACCCCTCAACTTTAAAAAGTTTGTGTTGTTATTTGTACAGAGCCCTGGGCTAGCACTGAGGGGTCTGAGAGAATACAAAGATCATTCACATGCAACGCTCCGGTCTCCCACCAAACACGTGCAGCTGCCTCTAGGGTGGAATGTGGCAGCTGTTTTAAACAACACGCAGAGCACCGCTTCATTGAAGAAGTCCTGCGTTTGAGATCAGTCCATGGCAGAAGGCAGCCAGGTCTGTATTCTCTACACAGACGCCATAGAAAAGGGCAATTCATTTAAAAATCATCTCCCCATGCAGTTACCATTAAACTTTCCCCTGCCCTTCCTTAGGATGCTGGATTCGACTTCCTTCCCCACCTTAAAAGGATGCAGTTTCTATACAGCTGTTGGAAACATCTCCCATATCCCAACACAGACGTAGCTTTATCTCTGCAATAGGTGACATGATCCCTGTATATAGAGCCACTGTGCCTCACCCCAGAGGTGGCTGCATCTCAGTGCTGGGTGATGTGATCCTGGCATAAATAGCTGCCGTGTCCCACCCCAAGGCTATATACAGGTTGTGAAATATTTCAGGATTAGCCACAGCCATTTTTAACCAAGGGCTACAGCAAGTCAATTCCCCGCGTAACAGCACCTCCCTGATCATTCAGTTATTATCCACACCAAGCATCCATCCACATACATCCTCTATCTCTATTTTAATCACAATTGTTAATACAACAAAAGGGCGGGGAGTCTCTGGGTGCTGTTTCTGTTGTTAGAGTATTGCTTTGAGTCTCTCTCTCTGTGAATTGCTTTGAGAACAGACTCTGTCTTAGAATGTACTAACACAATTAGCAGCTTGCAGGTTTCACACATAGAGGGAGAGAAACAGCACCAAAAACCAAGAGACCTCTTAATTAGTAATACCCTGGAATTGAAACTATGGGGAATCAAACTCATTTGTGATTTTAATACAGAACTTCTTTAATATGATCCAACATAATCCCCCTTTTCACACTAAGATTTATAATCGTCAGTGTCACTTTCTATGTAGCCTATCCAGGAGAAAGTACTGGAGGCAATTTGAGTTTGTGATTCCAATTCATGCCACATACATGATCCTAGTGATGTATCTTTACTACAAGGTTCTGGGGCAACAGGCAAGGTGAGGCACACCCACTTTTGAGGAGTCCATTCGGTACAACCTCTAGTGTCCAATAGCTTCCCTCCCTCCCCAGCCCACTGGCTCAAAGTCCAGGGTAGCCAGAAGGATCCCATGTGTAATATATGGGGAGTGGGTTAACCTTCAATACCTTTGCCTCCAGGGACTATTGGTGTGCAATTTTGACAACAATTTCTCCCATTAACAAGTCTGGTTTACAATACTGGAAACATATTGCATCCATTCATATTGATAAGTGTCAAACAATGATCTCTTTCTTTTTTTAACAAATGCATCAAACCCTTAATATTTCCCAATATGACCCAGAGCATTTTGTGTCCCAAAGTAGCTAGTGCAAGTATCTGCATTTCAGTGCATCCCATAGCTATGGCTGTGTAGTTTCCTATTTCTAATATTGTTTTTCCTTATGGATAAGCCATGTGGTCCATTACTAAAGATTCCATCGGCCTTTTAGGTTACCCAGACCAATTTGGACCAAGTCTACATTGGCATGTACTTGTTTTTGTATCAGGCTGTCCTGTAGCTGGGACAGAAAGCTTAATTTATTTTTAAGTTCCTGCAGGTCTTCAGTATTTTTTTTTTAAACACACAACAGTGCTAGCAACAAGACAAAACATAGAACACAAAACACAATTTCTATTGTGACAGTAGATTCATGGTATTGGGTTGCTTTTCAGCTGGCATCAGCTTTTCCTGATTTTTCTGAAAGACAAAAAGAACATGTTTCTACCCCTTTTGGGGTGGCAGATTATTGCTTAAAATATTTCTTTTACAAATACCCTTGCTGATTGCAGGCAAAACAGAGGAATTGCCCCCACATTTTCCTGTTTTTGTTCTATAGGCAGGCCAGGTTTCAATGGCTTTTATCTTTTAAGGGTTATGGGGAAATTATCCCACTGTTTAGTCATTAAATCCCTGAGTTTTCCTTCTTATACAGCAGACCAAGTTTATAACGTTTTTCCTGCTATGTTAAGCTTTAATTTTTATTTACAGGTAATAACTGAGAAGCATCATTACCATACGACCTTAAAGGGGTTTTCCAAAAATCATACACACTATACGTTGTTACAGGGATACTTATTATCATTAAATTTATTAAAATTATCTTTTTATCCCATGCCTTTTATTTAGACAATTTGTTTGCTGACCAGGTATGTCCTTTATCTGCAGCTCCTTTGTGCTGCTAGTTCTTTCCTTCCTTTATCATTTAGGTCATTTGCATTTTCACAGAAGCTTCCTGCTTTTGGATTTAAAGCCATCAGCAGCTCAGAGACTCTGTCTTAAAAGGAAAAGGAGTACTTGTGGCACCTTAGAGACTAACCAATTTATTTGAGCATGAGCTTTCGTGAGCTACAGCTCACTTCATCAGATGTATGAAGTGAGCTGTAGCTCACGAAAGCTCATGCTCAAATAAATTGGTTAGTCTCTAAGGTGCCACAAGTACTCCTTTTCATTTTAAGACTTAGTGTTTCTAACATTGCTTTTGTTTTGTGCACCTCACCCCTGCTGTTGCTTCAGAGAGGCACTGTCTTTTTTTAATTTTTTTTATTACAACTCTCATCTGCTATTTTGTTACAAAAACAAACAAACAAAAAACAAACAAACAAAAAGAATCCAGAATTTTTTTTTCTATTCTCCTGATTTTGACTGCCCTGCTGCAGCCACAACTTAAAAACATTTTAAATTTTGTAAAGCATTGAGTTACCTTTTAAGGGTTAAATGCCAAATCCCAAAGCCAAACAACACTAATTACCTGTGTCTAGCAAAAAGGTCTGTCAGTTTTGCACCTTTGAATTAAAGAGTCAAATGGATTTTTAGTGGCATTATTTAAAACAAAAACAAAACCAACTGGTCCTTAGAACTTTACCGATTTACACACACACAGATAGATACATACATATTTTCTTTTCCTTAACATCCCTTCCACACTGCTCTGTTTTTTTTACATCTTACATTCCCTTTATACATTTGAGGCAGCTAAGTTCCAATAGAACCCCCTTATGTTCTTTTAGCAAATTTGACTAAATTGTCCAGTCAAATGATTTTAATCAGATAGTTTATTTTTGCCTGGCTAATTTACAGACATTCCTTTGGAAAAGGGCCTATTTTTCTTTCAGAATGGCTGCGAAGAAACCAAGAATGCTCTTTCTCTTAACACTTTTCCTTTTTAACATTTTAACAAAGATTAGCTGCTTAATTCCCTCCAGCCTCTGCAGAGTTAACTTTTTTTTACTCTCTTTTCTCTTTGTAATTATGCCTGGGGGTGCCGTACATAGGACCTTCTCCCCATTTACCTGCCTCCCTCCAGCCTCTGCAGAGTTAACTTTTTCACTCTTTTTGTATTCCTGGAGTGCCTCTTTCACTATTTTCAGCTGGCTTTGGGTATTTGTAGCCAGCACCTTCCAATTGTCTGCTCCCTTTTCCGTTTGTGCCTTTTCCTCTTTACATGAAGACAAGCGGAGGGAAGAATCCTTACATGCCTCCCACAACAACCAAATTGCTGCTGCATCTCTTTTGGCAGCACTAGAAGGTTTGTATATGAGGATATACTGAGCCAATCTATCCTCTAGGTCCGAAATAGTGCAGACATCAGCTAAGGCTTGTTTAGTCCAAGGACTGTGCCCAAATTTTTGAAGGATTTGTTTAAAAGGTGTAATTTCTTTAACAAAAGGTGAGGTTGGAGTTCCTTCTGACTCCATTCCTCCCTCTGGTACTGGCTTACCCTGTTTTCTTTTAAACATCTTAACATGGATATTTCAATCTCTTTGTCACTGCTGGTATTTCTTAGCAAGTGACACAGCCTAGATTCTGAAATCGAAGGCCAGCAGGTCCCCTGCTACCTTCCTGGAGGCCAGCAGGTCTGGTTAACCTATTTCTCCCTGCTACCTTCTCGGAGGCCAGCAGGTCTGGTTAACCTGTTCTTCCCTGCTACCTTCTCGGAGGCCAGCAGATCCCCTGCTACCTTCCCGGAGGCCAGCAGGTCTAGTTTAATCTGTTTTCCCTGCTACCTTCTCGGAGGCCAGCAGGTCCCCTGCTTCCTTCCCGGAGGCCAGCAAGTCTGGTTAACCTAATAGAAATGCCTAGCTCAATAGAGCTGGCGGTGTGCACACCAATATTTACAAAAACTGAGGTTTTTTACCAATATTCCCCCTTTCGCATTTCTCCACCAAAATGTTATACCAATAAAATAAAAACCAACAGGATCTCAGGAAAGGGAAAAAGGCAAAATACCACATTTATTGTGAATACAGAAAGAATCATAGTCAGCAGTTAGTTATAGCTGTAACATTCCATTCAATCTCATATTTATTCACACATTCATTCTTACAAACACACACACACAGGTTCTGCAAGGTTGTTAACATAGTTACCAGCCTTAGAGTTGCTCATGTCAAGCCACTGGCCAGGTGGCCTGGACATGAGGAGGGAGCAGGGCCTTGTCAGATGCTCATCTGATGCTCCTGGAAGTTGGTTTGCAGAATCAGACCCCAAAGTTCTCACTTTTTAGAGTCTATTTTTATAGGAATTTCTTCCTATGCCAGTCTATGGGAATTCCTTCATCATGCTGTTGCTGAATCAATCAGCAGATAGCACATTCCTGAGGGCTCCGAGCTGCTAGATGTTATCTTGTTCTTTGGTTCTCCCATTCTTGAGGCTGTTGGGTGGATTCCAGTCTGCCCTCCGGGGGGTCCTCTGGTTATTTCCACTTGACTCCTTCTTCAGCGGATGGACACTGGATTCTTAAGCTGGCACCTCCCTGATCATTGAGTTATTATCCACACCAAGCATCCATCCACATACATCCTCTATCTCTATTTTAATCACAATTGTTAATACAACAAAAGGGCAGGCAGTCTCTGGGTGCTGTTTCTGTTGTTACAGTATTGCTTTGAGTCTCTCTCTCTGTGAATTGCTTTGAGAACAGACTCTGTCTTAGAATGTACTAACACAATTAGCAGCTTGCAGGTTTCACACATAGAGGGAGAGAAACAGCACCAAAAACCAAGAGACCTCTTAATTAGTAATACCCTGGAATTTAAACTGTGGGGAATCAAACTCATTTGTGATTTTAATACAGAACTTCTTTATATGATCCAACACCGCTCCCCACAGTCAGAGACGTTAGGCTGGAAGGGACCGCTGGGCTCCTCTAGTCCCAGCTCCTGCAGACCCCAGGCCAGAGCCCCTCCCTGCGTCCATGTGTCACGGAGTCCCTGGGCGATGCTCTGGAACTGCTCCCCATGAAGCCAGTCAGGACTCTGGGGCAGTCGCCTTTCTGTGAGCAGCCTGTCTTCAGGACACGCAGCTCACTCAGCTTCCACCTTCCTGGGTCTGACCTCGGAGCATTCAGCATCCTCTGCCCCTCCGTGCGCTTCCCACAGCGAGTCCGCTCAGGCGGGGCTCCTGGGGAAGCCAGAGGGTCCTGCACCCCAACTTCGCAGTCAGACGTGACTCTCAGCCAGCCAGTAACACAGAAGGTTTATTAGATGACAGGAACATGGTCTAAAACAGAGCTTGCAGGTGCAGAGAACGGGACCCCTCAGCTGGGTCCATTTTGGGGGGCAGTGAGCCAGACAACCACGTCTGCACTTCACTCCATGTCCCAGCCAGCCCCAAACTGAAACTCCCCTCCAGCCCCTCCTCCTCTGGGCTTTGTTCCTTTCCCGGGCCAGGTGGTCACCTGATTCCTTTGTTCTCCAACCCTTTAGCTCTCACCTTGCAGGGGGGAAGGGCCCAGGCCATCAGTTGCCAGGAAACAGGGTGTCGGCCATTCTCTGTGTCCAGACTCCTGCACACACCTGCCCTCTAGGGCTCTGCAATGATCATACACCCTTACCCCACACCCTAGATACTTAAGAACTGCCTAGGGTAAACTGAGGCACCCCCACACTATTCAGAGGAAACATTAAGAACAGTCCCACTTCGTCACACCATGCTATTGGAGCCAGGGGGTCTCTGGATCCCCGAGTGGGAGGATCACTTCCATCCCGGTTCCTCCTTCTCATGACAGTGCAGAACGGGGATTCATGAACTCTCCGCACCCCCGGCTCCCAGCCCACCCGAGCGGTTCTTTCCACTTTCCCAAGCTGCCGGGTGCTTTGGCCACGGGATGGAAAACGGTCCCCTCTCTGCTTCCTCTCCCACCGCTGCAATGACGCAGAAGCTGCTTTAATAGCAGCCCCCCCTCCCCCGCCCCCGTACTGTGTCCCAGGCCTTGCTAACGCTCAGAGCCACGGCAGCCCCAGGAGATGATTGCTGCGGGGTTCTCGGCCCGGGGAGAGGCAGTGACTCCTAGAAGCAGGGAGAGCAGCAGCAGTGTAGATCAGGGAGATCTGGCAATGCCAGTGGCTGCCTGGGGTCTGGCAGCCCAGGTACTCAGAGCAGATTGTCAAAGGCCAAACCCCTCTCACCACCGGCTCTGTAGCTCCCCCTTGCTTTCGGTCTGTCTTAGGCACCATCCTGGCCCTCATCCCCCTGGCATCCGAGCACTGCCCAACCTCGATTGCATTTATTCTATCTGCCCTCTTCAGGGCAGGGCCTGGCTGCTACCCCCACTGTACAGACAGGGAACCACTGCAGAGAGAGAATAAGGGACTTGCTCGAAGACAAACAGAGCATCTGTGGCAGAGCTGGGAAATGAACATGGGTCTCCTGGGTGCCAGGATGGCACCTTCTCTTTCCACCTCCTGCCCCCTTCGTCCCTGGTTCAGTGGGAGCTCTCTGGGGCACAGGAGCTGGCTGGTGCCCAGATGGAGCTGCGTTGCCTATTGCACAGATCTCGCTTTTCCCCAACATTGAAAATGCTGCTCCAACCATACCAGGGCCCGCCAGGATCCTTGCAGTTGGTCAGTGCTAAATTGTGAACTGTGCTCTGGCCTCCCAGAGCGGGGCAATGGGAGAGGGTGGGGCTGGCCCAAGGCCCTGCTGGATTGCGGCTCACGCGTACGGGGTCCCAGTGCTATAGAGCTCTGTGCCGGGGCAGCGCTTTGTGGGGGTTTCGCAGCTCCTCTCTCCAAGGCTGTGTGGGAGCAGCCGCTGCAGAGAATCCCAGGCCTGATTCCCCCCACGCTGGGTCTCCTGAATGGCCTCTGCCCTGGGGGGCTCCAGTCCTCACCCAATGTCTCCTGCTGACTCTCCAGCAGCTGCACGGCAGGTGTCCTAAGGCACCTCTAGTCCTCTCCAGAGCTCAGGGGGACTGTCCTGGCATCAGGCTGTTGCTGGCACCCAGTGCCGAGAGGCTGAACAACAGCTTGAATGGTTCGTTTCCTGGTGTGCTACACCCAGTAATCACAATGGGGTGGAGAAGCAGAAAAGTTTATTTGAAGCTTCAAATAGGTACAGGGAGATTTGAATCTCAAATCCTGTACACAGAGCAGGAAGTTACACAGGCTTTTATACATCCTTTTTCCCAACATACTTATCCAATAGCAAGCTGCCCCAAGTATCCATATAGCCAGCCAATCCAGTTCCCAGCTATTTCCCTGATTCTCTGTATCATTTGTTAAACTCTACATAAAGCTGCTTTATTCAGCATTGTTCTTCCATATCTGCCCTGTGTGGCCTTGCTTAGTTTCAGGCAGTCTGACTCTGCAGCATATTGTTGCAGATTCTCAGCATAACCGCTGTGTGTGCCTCCAGGCAGGGGGGCCAAGGACACTTGGGCCTAGTACCCAGAGCTGCTGCAAGTGCCTCCAGGCGGGAGGGGGGGCTAAGTGTTGCCGGCACCCAGTGCCAAGAGGCTAAACAACAGCTGAAGTTGGTTCGTTACCCGGTGTGCTACACCCAATAATCACAACGGGGTGGAGAAGCAGAAAAGTTTATTTGAAGCTTCAAAAAGGTACAGGGAGATTTGAATCTCAAATCCTGTACCCAGAGCAGGAAGTTACACAGGCTTTTATACATTCTTTTTCCCAGCATACTTATCCAATAGCAAGCTGCCCCAAGTATCCATATAGCCAGCCAATCCAGTTCCCAGCTAGTTCCCTGATTCTCTGTATCATTTGTTAAACTCTACATAAAGCTGCTTTATTCAGCATTGTTCTTCCATATCTCCCCTGTTTGGCCTTGCTTAGTTTCAGGCAGTCTGACTCTGCAACATACTGTTGCAGATTCTCAGCATAACTGCTGTGTGTGCCTCCAGGCAGGGGGGCCAAGGACACTTGGGCCTAGTACGCAGAGCTGCTGCGAGTGCCTCCAGGTGGGAGGGGGGGCCAAGGACACCTGGGCCTAGTGCGAGGGGGCTTCATCGCCACTCGTGGTCTTCCATCCCCTCGAGTTACCTAGCGGCCATGCCCCAGTGTCCCCAACAACTCCCCTCTTTGAGAACACTCAACAGCCTTGGCTCTGAGTTTTCTCACTTGGGCTACTTATTTCTTTACAATATGACTTTGCATAAGCACTTTGTGATAGCCCTGAAGAGAATGTGTGAAGCCCTGAAGAGAGTGTGATAGCACTTTGTGATAGCCCTGAAGAGAATGACTTATTAACTCATGTGTCAGGGCCCTGACACATGATACCGCACAGCATAATACCAGTAATACAAGCAATACAGGAAAGAGAAGTTTCAATAGCAGGCTAAATAAACCACCAAGCCAAGACGACAAACCCCAGCCTGAAAACAAGGTTTGCAACCAATCGTTCTCTGGGGCAGTATAGGCAACCTGTGCTCCGGCTCGGGCATGGGCCTCAGCCTGCACCACCTTTTCATAGATCTCATAACTGATATCATTTACATATACACACCATCGGGGCGCGACGAGGGCACAAACCCCTCCTTGGGATGCCAAGATAGTCCAAAGCCAGCCTGTTTTGGAGGGAAAACGTCCTGAGCTGCTGTACCTCTTTATTTAATGTTTTTACTGCTGACCCTAAATCACTAATCGAGTCCTCTAACTCTAAGGCCACCTTCTCAAGTACCATCTGCAGCCTTATAGTATAGCGGCCTATGCATGCCATGGCTGGTCCGGTAAACTGTGGCGCTATTCCCAGTACAGAGCACCCTACAAGCTTCTCGGTTGTGAGGGGATTCTTCATCTTGTCCTCCAATGCCTTAGTCAGTCGCCGCAGGGTCTTTTCTCGTGACTCAACAGAGGTGTCTCGGGCATTTCTAATCTTTCCTTTGGGCAGTGTGGCAGTTATGGAAAGATGAGGAACTCCATGAGCTATATAACAGCTACCTGTCCAGTTGGCTGGCAGCACCTTGTAAGCCTTTCGGCCACATACAAAATAGTGACCCTGTAGGGCCCAGTAAGGACTGTTTCTTAAGGGGATTCCTGGGATATTTAAGGCTGCTTTGGCGGCTTTTTTCAACAATTTATATGCCCCTAAGGGGGCATCTTATTTTTTTGATTGGGTACAAGTGGGGGCATTTCTAATTGTGCCGTTCAAATTACATTCGCCATAGAGACCACTACAAACCCACCATTGGCTTGCTACATTGGAGATATTAACTGGACGGCAAGTTATATTTCCAAACTTTTCTTTTGTGGTACGATTATTTGTAAGAGTTTCCCTAAAAGGGGAGGAACCATTACACCCACACTGCTGGCTTCCCCTTTTGGTCTTTATCCAATACCCATCAGCCCACTGTGTAATAACACAGGAGCTCTTTCCCACAGGATGCCCATAGGGATCAGATTGGTTTCCGGTAAAACATAACACTCCCTCAGTGAGTACTGCAACTGAATACTCCTGGTCCTGATAGGTGGCTTGCTGTAAAGAGGTCTTGTTCCAGAACGGTGAGTCCGTTCTTTCCTGCTCTTTGGTGGTGGCTAATTCTGCTAGGGTCAAGGGCAGCATGTCAAGGGGCATTCCCGTTTTGGGGGATAGTGGAGTTGGAGCACATACCCAGCAATCGTCTGGTTTGTTAAATTAGCAACATGGTGCGCAAGCAAAACAAAGGAGTTATGCTCCCGATATGCACAGTTTGGAAATACCAATACAGAGAATAACAATGTTACCCAATTAATTATGACCAGAGTCTTCCCAACCCAGGATCTCCAATACCTGGGTGGGCCCATTTTAGCATTAAAGTGCCCGCTATTTGTGTCTTTTAAACAGTAGCTTTAGCCCGAGATTGTCACTAGATGAGGAGTCAGCAGGTTGGACGGTCCACTGTTCTGCTGACGAGGGGGAAGGTACTGCCTTCAGACGAGAGTGATGGATCCAGTTCTTGTGGCCCTCGATCTTTGCCGCTGTATGGGAGATCAGCAGGACGGTATAGGGTCCTTTCCACTTTTCCTGGAGAGGCTCGTCTTTCCAGGTGCGAACAAGCACAGAGTTACCGGGCTGTAAGGAGTGGACGGGAGAGTCCAAGCGGAGAGGCTGGGAATCCTTGGTATACCTGTGAAGAGACAAGAGAACAGCAGACAGGAAACACATATACTGTGACAAAAAACCATTACCCAACTCCCATTCCCCTGACAGAACCGGGGTGCCATTCATAGGCCGTGCCCTTCCAAACATAATTTCAAAGGGACTGAGCCCTAATCTACCCTTTGGGAGAACGCGGATACGGAGTAGGACGAGGGGCAAAGCATCAGGCCATCGCAGTGAGGCTTCTTGGCACACTTTTGAGAGATGCCGTTTAAGGGTCTGATTGGTACGCTCCACTACACCACTGGCTTGTGGTCTCCAGGGCGTATGGAGTTTCCAGGGGATCTGTAAGGCATGTGAGATGCTTTGAATGATTTTTGACGTGAAGTGTGTCCCATTGTCAGATTCCATCCACAGGGGGAGTCCAAAGCGAGGAATGATCTCCTTAACAAACTTGAGGGCCACTGTCCTGGCAGTGCAGTTACGGCATGGGAAGGCTTCTGGCCATCCGCTGAACCGATCCACTATAACAAGGAGATATTTGAACCCTTGGGTCCGGGGAAACTCGGTAAAGTCTATTTGCCACACTTGACCAGGGCCCGGAGTGGGTTCTAGGGCAGCTGGTGGCACAGGATGTCCCGGTCGGGGGTTATTCTTTTGGCAGACTAAGCAGTCCGCCTGTACCTGGGCAGCCAGGGGTCGGAGTCCGGAAGTGATAAAGTATTTTCCCATTAGCTGGATAAGTGCTTCCCTGCCAGCATGAGTGGTTTGATGTAGTTTCTGCAGCACTGGCCGGATTAGGCCCTTTAGTAAGAGGATTTTCCCTTCTGGGGAATGGAGCCATCCCTCCTTTTCCCGGAGACCGAGTTTGTCAGTTAGCTGTCTCTCCTCCCCGGAGTACTGAGGGGTTGGAAGCTCCCCTACTGATGGGATAAGGGCATGTATATGGGCGTTCTCAGCCTGAGGGGATGGCAGGGTGGCAGCATGCTTAGCCTCTCTATCTGCCCGGGCGTTACCTCTGGCCACATCTTGATCCTCCCTTTGATGGGCTTTACAGTGTACCACCGCCACTTCTGAGGGGAGTTGTACGGCTTCTAGGAGCCGGAGGATTTGGGGCCCGTACTTGACTGGGGAGCCTTGGGCTGTCAGCATTCCCCTTTGCTTCCATAGGCCAGCATGAGCATGCAGCACACCAAAAGCATACTTTGAATCAGTAAAAATGTTGACCCGCTTTCCTTTTGACAGTTCAAGTGCACGGGTCAGGGCTATTAGTTCGGCAAGCTGGGCAGAGGTCCCAGCAGGCAAACCTTCAGCTTCCACAGTATCATGGAGGGTCACAACAGCATAACCCGCCCTCCTTTGCCCATCTATTACAGTACTGCTACCATCAGTGTACCACTCATAATCTGCATTTGGGAGGGGTACATCCTTTAAATCCGGATGGCTGGAGTACTGGACATCTATGATCTCTAAACAGTCATGTTTCTGTTCCTCTGTTTCTGGCAAGAGGGTGGCTGGGTTAAGGGAGGGGCAAGGCTGTAAGGTGACTTCAGAGTTCTCTAACAGCTTAGACTGGTACCGAGCAATCCAAGCCTGGGTGAGCCAAAGCCCTGCCTTTGTAT
Organism: Caretta caretta; assembly: GCF_965140235.1. Lineage (NCBI taxonomy): Eukaryota > Metazoa > Chordata > Testudines > Cheloniidae > Caretta > Caretta caretta. The sequence goes on from NC_134228.1 coordinate 8,154,874, forward strand.
CCAATAAGGCTTGGACCATATGGGGAGTATAGATTTGCATAACCCCTCCCAATGTTAGCTTCTCCGCTTCCTCAAGCACGAGGGCAGTAGCTGCGACCGCCCGCCCGTAAACACGCCGGCCAACCCTTTGCAACCTGATCCAATTGCTTAGAAAAATAAGCCACGGGATGTCTCCATGCTCCTAACAGCTGTGTGAGCACTCCTAGGGCCACCCCCCTTCGTTCATGTACATACAACTGAAACGGCTTAGAGAGATCCGGCAGGTTCAGAGCTGGGGCTTCCATCAATTTTCTTTTCAGGATTTTAAATGCCCTGTCAGCCTTTGGAGTCCAATAGAAGGGGTCATGATCCGCTCCTTTTACACAGTCGTACAGGGGTTTAGCCCACAGTCCAAACTCTGGGATCCATATCCTGCAAAAGCCTGCCATACCCAGAAATGTCCTGAGCCGCTTACAATTACTTGGAGAGGAACTTGACAGATAGCTTCCTTTCTTTTTTTTTTTCGCTTGAACGCTGACGCTCCCCTTGCCTTAGCTGTAACCTGATCCCTCTCCACCTCAGACAACAGGGTTCTCAGGAGGATATTACAGTCGTCTCAATCGGCTTGTGACTACGGAGGCACCCCTCAAAGACTGAAATAAACCTGCTTGCGTTCGTTGAGAATTCCCCAGCCTGTGTTTTAAAAGCTGCTAAGTCTATTGGATTGAATGGCACATGGATGTAAACTTGCATAGTGGTAGCCTGACGTCCGTCTGCCCCTGGGCAAGCCACAACAGTCTCGGTAAGCAAAGGATAGAGTACCACCGAGGGGACAATCTCTGTAACCCGAGGCATCCTACCCTTATAAGGTGGGGATGTGGGGGCCGAAGGGGACACCGGCTCTGCCATTACAGTGGGGGTGGGGGTCTGGGGACTAACATTAGCTACTACCGAACCAGTCGGAGTCAAATTACAACTTTGCAGAATTACAGCTCTTTTCTATTTCTTAAAGCCATAAACGCTTGTGCATACAAATATTCATTCCATTTACCCATTCACTGACAAAACAAAACTAATTGGAGGATCGTGTTGTAATTAATTGACCCTCCTGGTGGCCACCACTCCTGGTCCTCTAGTTGATATTGAGGCCAGTCAACTGTACAGAATCGTTTTAATTGGCTCTTAGTCATTGGATCTGCACCAAATACCTTCCAGTTTGCTAGAATGCACTCTAGGGGCGTACACTGTGCCCTAACCTCTGAGCTCTGTCCCTGTCCCATACCTACAGGGTAACTCTGGGCGTCCCCAGGTTCCAACAGAGCATATAATCCGGATTTTAAAAGGTTCCTACCTTATCCAAGGGACCGGTTCTTCACCGTGGCCTGCAGCTGCTCCTCCCCCACGTCTAAGGGACCGGTTCTTCACCGCTCTCCACAACTGCTTCTCCACTATATGAGTGCGTTGCACCGTTGTGCCCTCCGGGGTCGATCAAATCGCGTCTCCTCTGAGGCCCCCGATGAACTCACCGGTGCGCGCTGGGCGTCGGTTCTCGCCGCAATCCTCAACCTCCAGGAGGGGTCCGGGCAAGGCTAAATTGCAGCCTTGTCGCCCACCCAGGGATGCCAAAAGCTGTTGCCGGCACCCAGTGCCAAGAGGCTAAACAACAGCTGAAGTTGGTTCGTTACCCGGTGTGCTACACCCAATAATCACAACGGGGTGGAGAAGCAGAAAAGTTTATTTGAAGCTTCAAAAAGGTACAGGGAGATTTGAATCTCAAATCCTGTACCCAGAGCAGGAAGTTACACAGGCTTTTATACATTCTTTTTCCCAGCATACTTATCCAATAGCAAGCTGCCCCAAGTATCCATATAGCCAGCCAATCCAGTTCCCAGCTAGTTCCCTGGTTCTCTGTATCATTTGTTAAACTCTACATAAAGCTGCTTTATTCAGCATTGTTCTTCCATATCTGCCCTGTGTGGCCTTGCTTAGTTTCAGGCAGTCTGACTCCGCAGCATATTGTTGCAGATCCTCAGCATAACTGCTGTGTGTGCCTCCAGGCAGGGGGGCCAAGGACACTTGGGCCTAGTACGCAGAGCTGCTGCGAGTGCCTCCAGGTGGGACGGGGGGCCAAGGACACCTGGGCCTAGTGCGAGGGGGCTTCATCGACACTCGTGGTCTTCCATCCCCTCGAGTTACCTAGTGGCCGTGCCCCAGTGTCCCCAACGGGACTGTCCTGGTGAATGGAACAATGGCTCCGGGCAGCCGGAGAATGCCTGTTCCCCCGGCAACCTCAGTGCCATTCCCTCTGGAAGTGATGGTGTCAGCGAAGGTGCTGGAGGTGGTCAGGCCTCGGGGTTGGAGCTGGACTCAGGAGGCCGGGGCGTGGGTGGAGCGAGGCTGCTGCTGTGAGACTGAAATACTTGCTCCGGGAGTCACGGGCCTGTTCCTGGCTTGTGGATTGGCGGGAGCCCGGCACAGGAGGGACTCAGGGCCTGACACATGGCTCCAGGGGGCGCTTGGCTCCCGGCCCCGCTGGGCACTGACAGGCCAGGTGCAGGGGGCCAGGCGCAGCACCAGGGAGGACATTGGGGAGGCAGGAGCGCTGAGGTGGGGCTGAGCGGGCAGGTGCTGAGGAGCTGCGGCCGGCTGGCCAGCAGGGAGGAGGAGCAGCACCCAGCTGTGGAGGGCCCAGCTGCAGCTCCACACGGGGCGCGGCCAGAGCCTGGCAGGCGGCTGGCTGAAGTGGCACTTTGTGATCTGGCGCAGGCGGGAGCTGGGTCCCCACATCTGAACGCTCTGCCGCGCCGGCGGATTCACATCTAAACCCAGATCTGGCTCCCAATTCACAGCTGGCCCCTCCCCCCTGATCTGGAGTGGCTGAGACTCCAGCGCTCTGGGGAAGAGGCCAACAAATGCCAGCTCCTGGGGTGGGCTTCCCCCAGAGACAACCCCGTGCTGGGAAGGGAGGTTCCAAGAGCCGGCAGCTCCACCACTCACACTCCCAGCTTCCTGGGAATGAGCCAGGAGCAGAGTCCCAGTCCCCGTCCCCTGGCATTAATCCAGGGACTCCGCACTGGGGATGTGCACCTGGCAGCACGCAGCCTCCTGAGAACACACAGGCCAGGGTGCAGGGCGAGGGCTCCCAGAGAGAAACGGCAGGAGGGCAATGCTGGGAACCCCCAGGCCATCTTCAGCTCAAGCATGAGGGCACCCCAGCATCCTGGAGAGCAGGAATCTAGCTTCAGCTCAGCCTTTATGTCCCTCCATTCTCTGTGCTAGATGGGTTGGTCTCACGGAGGGACGAAAGTGCCCATCAGGAGTTCCTGGCTTATCCAACGTCAGTTTCCCGCTCTTGTGAAAAAAACGATGGCTTCCCTTACACAGGAGCTGGTGTTCTTCAGGCTGGGCTGGGCATGTACACGTTCCTCTGTAGGGGTGTGTGCACCCAGGGCCTGTGAGTCGCAGACATTTGCCAACAAACATTTGCCAACAGACGTTGGCCCCCTGCTCTCCCCGTGTGCTCAGGGACCGCCATCAAAAAGGCACGTCTGCCACCTCCCTCTCAAGTCCTTCGCACCTGCATACTGCCAGGGGAACATCCCCATTTCTACTGAGGCCTCAGGGACATGGTTTATGATGAACCAGCTGGAGTTGATCTCTTCCCCCCGGCGTGTTACACTCCTACGGCTAGCTGGGGATCCAAACTGACACTCCCCGGTTTGAGCCCCTGCCTAGCCAGGCCTCCCCCCAGGCAGTTGTTGGCCCTGAACTCCTGCAGGCAGCCATGACACACAGGTGCTTGGGGGCTTGAGAGAAGGGCTATCACCAGCTGAATGACCCCTGCCTGTATGGTGGGGACTGAGGCCACTTTGCCAGCAGGTCACCCCCAAGTCCTGTGCTATGCTGAGTCTGGAGAGATGGGCAGGTTCAGCCTCATTAGAAGGGATCGGCCAGACAGAAAGGCAGAATCGGGTCCCCGCACGGAGCCCCTCTACTACCTGCCTGTGTCCTAACCACCAGGACAGTGGCCAATCCCACCTTCAGGTCAGGTTCCAGCGTCGGGCCCTGTCCATACCCACAGCGTGTGGCACCCAGCATGCGCTGATAGACTCCGGTACATGCAGTAAGTTCACAGACACTAGAAACTGCCTAACACCAGGCTGGGGGCTGGGGATGTGTAGGGTACAGAGCACAGCACCCCCTAAGGCCGGGCAGGAGGGCTGGGAAATGCATATGATACAGAGCACAGTGCCCTCTAACACCTGGCAGGGGGGCTGAGAGATGGGGGGTGTAGGGTACAGAGCACAGCGCCCCTTAACGCCGGCCAGGGGGCCTGGAAGCTGGGGGAATATGTAGGATCCGGAGCACAGCATCCCCTAACACCAGGCTGGGGGGCAGGGAGAGGGGGGATATGTGGGGTACAGAGCACAGCGCCCCCTCACACCAGGACACGAGGTCTCGTCCATCTCAGGGCGGAAATGATCACACCCTGCGAATGGGGGATCTGCCACGGGCACTGACAGGAGCGCGCTGCTTTATATTAAGGTTCTTTGGCTGATGGGCGAACCTCACCCCGCCCTGCGTTTCGAGTGTGAACAGCTGTAGATGGAAACCCAGATGGCAGAGATGGAGCAGGACTAACCGGGGTCACTGAGTCTCGCCCTCACCCCGTGTCTACACTGTACAAGGGTGAGAAATAGCAGGTGCCTTTTCTTGCCCTGATACGATTTTGGAGATGCCGACGCTTGCGACAGCTTTCTCCCTGTGTGGGTTGTGGGATCCAGGGGAGCCGTCTGTGTGCTCTGTACAGGACAAGGTGTGTAGATCGTTTATACCTCAACGTATCACTGTAAATACAGTTATTTAATATATCAAATAAAAGCAGAACAATACATCAAAAAGCATCAAAATGAAAGAGAGGATTGCTATGTACAGGGGGGATTGCTATGTACAGGGGGGATTGCACGTGACTAGTTAACTGCTCGAGAGCTTTCATCACCGTGTACTTTCTGACAGATTTCTGCGCCCTGTGTAGGGTTTACGTCCCGCCCTCCGTCCCCGTTTCCGGTCGTGTACGCTTTTGGTGCCGTCGGCCCTTTTGAACATTTCTTTTGTATTGTTTTCTGTGTTTGGCCGGGGGAAGGTTGCGTTCTTGTGTTTTGACATATTTAGAGAAAAAGTATGAACAAGTAGAAAGAAAGGCTGTAAGGGGTTTGCGGCTCCCTCCCTGTCCATCAGGGTGGGAGACCACGCCCCTTGCTATGATACTTCCGGGGTACCTTGGTTCAGGGGAAAATTAGCCCAGTGTTAATGGTTCAGGCCTGCAGCCAGGCCGAGCAATGGTAGAGAGTCTGTTTGCCTGGGGCCCTCATTCAGGGCAGGGCTGCAGTCAAGTAGGGGCTCTGGCCTACAATCAGGCAGGCAGAGCAGCAGAAGGTCCATTTGCCTGGCCCTTGATCAGGGCGGGGCAGCAATCAAGTAGGGGGGCTCTGGCCAACAGTCCGGCAGAGCCGTCGCCGTCTAGGGGAGGTTAGCTCTCTGGTGGGAGAGTCAGCACAACCGTCTGGCGTCCTGATTCAGGCGGGTGCCAGACCAATCAGGCCTCCTGACAACCAGGTGGGGAACCTGCCACTCCTGACGGTGGCGTGGCGGTGGTAGGGGAACCCAGGCCCTCTCGCTCCACCGCGTCCCCACCCAGGGCCCTAAACAGCAGCGGAGTGGTCCGCCACTGGGTCAGCGGGGAAAATCCGATCACAACACGCTGGCTGGCTTGTAGTCAATAACACAGCTGAACCCGATTCGGCTGCCCTGGGCTCCTTCCTACACACCCATTCCGTGTGTACATGGGTCCCAGGGTTGTTGTTTGCTTCGCTGGGGTAGACGGCTAGTGGCAGCCCCACCAGCTCCTTGGAGTCCCTGGCGTCTGGCAGCTCCGGCAGCCCCTCTGGCTCTCTGTCAGGATAGCGCTCTCCATTAGGGGAGCAGGGAAGAGATGTCCTGCTCCTCCAGCAGCTCTCTCCCAACTCAGCTGGAGGGGCGGCCTTTTATAGTTCTGCTTCCTGTCCCGCCCCTCTGCTTCCGGCAGGGCGGCATGCGGTGGGAGACAAGCCTGCTTTCTGCAACCCTCCTGCCCCCAACAACCCACTTCAGCGAGTCCCAAAATCAAATCCACTTACCAGGGGCCTCCTCTCCTCTTTGCGCTTCGCCAACATCCGGGATAGAAAAAAGCTCCTGGCCGCATGCATCTCTGACCTCCGAGTCATCTTCTGCCTCTGGGTCCCCCTCCACATCCTCGTCCAAGATTTCCTCCTCCTGGCTCGGTCCACTCTCAACTGACATGCGAGCCACCAAAGTATCCACAGTGGTGTCAGCAATGGAGGTGAGGTCGCCGCAGAGTATCATGTCCAGCTCTTTGGAGAACCGGCAGCTCATAGGCGCAGCACCGGAGTGGCGTTTTGCCTCCCGCGCCCTGTGGTCGGCGTTCCGCAGCTCCTTCACCTCGATCCTAAACTGCCGTGTGTCCCGGTCATTGCCCCTTTCTGTCATGCATCGTGAAATCTGTCTGTAGGTGTAATGATGCTGGTTCTGGCGGGACCCAACTGAGAGTGCCAGTTCAGGACAAACTGCTTCAAGCAGGGCAGTTACAGCCGAAGGCTGGGGGTTTTCCACCTCCAAGGCAAACCAAACCAGGCAAACAGAGCAGACTTTGGTCTCACCCCACTGGCTCACCACAAGTCACACAAGCAATTCCCTTAGGCACTCCAGTTTCCCAGGATCACCAACAGTACCACTTGTTATGGGGACAAATGGTTATGAAAACCAATACCCCAGGAAAAGAAAAAAGGCTCTCTTGATCCCAAAAGGACCAAGCTCCAGACCCAGGTCAATATACAAATCAGATCTTGTCCCAAATCACGGATGTTGCCAATCCTTTAGAATCTAAAATCTAAAGGTTTGTTCATAAAAGGAAAAAGCTATAGATGAGAGCTAGAATTGGTGAAATGGAATCAATGACATACAGTCATGGCCAAGTTCTTGGTTCAGGCTTGCGGCAGCGACAGAATAAACTGCAGGTTCAAATCAAGTCTCTGGAGAACATCCACAGCTGGGATGCGTCTTTCAGTTCTTGGTTCAAAGCTTCAGTGTAGCAAAGTCCCTCCAGAGGGATGAAGCAGGACTGAAGACAAGATGGAGGAGCTGCAGCAGCTTTTTATATTCTCTTGCCATGTGGTCTTTCTTTCTTTGTCCCAGGACAAGCTGTCCATCACGTGGCCTGGAAAAACCTCCGAGTTCTGTCCATAGGCAGGTCCCTGCACACCGTGCTGAGTCCCAAGGCTTGTCTGCCTTCTCTCAATGGGTCAATTGTGTAGCTGATGGTCCTTAATTGGCCATCAAGCAGGCTAGGCATTGCATCCGATGAAGTGAGCTGTAGCTCACGAAAGCTTCTGCTCAAATAAATTTGTTAGTCTCTAAGGGCCACAAGTCCTCCTTTTCAACTTGTCTGGGGTGTCACCCAGACGCATAGTACAAGTTTGAGCCACAGACAGTATCGAGTCAATACTTATAACTTAAAATACAAAAATGACACAAACATATAGAGAGCATAATCATAACCAGCAAACCACAACCTTGCCTTAGACACCTTATTTGACCCCCCTTTATACAAGATTTGGTGCCACTACAGGACCTTGGTTGCAACAATGATCTATATATATGGTCCCAGTTCAAGTCAATAACGTCACAGTAGGTATCATAATTGCTACGTCCGGAGTGCAGCTGGGACTGTACAGCCTCCTCTCCCCAAATGCTGATGAGGTCCAGCAGCTCAGCATAGCTCCAAGCAGGTGGATCGCCTGGTGCGTGGAGCAGGCCTGGCCACCTGGAAAGATGCGCTGCACTCATCACTGAGCAAACAGGAAGGGGACTGTCAAAATGGCAAAGGAGTTTATGGAGTGGGGATGATGGATGGTCACCTGAGGGCCGGGCAGCAGAGTTCAAACCGATGACCAGAGAGGCGAGAGCAGGCATTGTGGGACACCTCCCGGAGGCCAATTGCAGCGCCGTAATCGACCTCGGTGTCTACACTGGCACCGCAGCCCTGTAGCCCCGGTGCAGAAAGTTTTTTAAACTGTGCAGTGCTTTTTTTAAAGTGCTGCAACTGCCCTGTTTCCGCGCCCTGAGTGGCGTGGCCGTGCGTACACCTCACCAGTTGCAGCGCAGAAAGCTGCTTTACCGCGCTGCAACTTGCCAGCGTAGACAGGACCTAAGGAAACAGTGCCATGACTTTAAACCTCCTGTTTACCGGAAAAAAACAAGGCTGCGTTTTGGAATGGAATAAAAATGCACCTTTTAAAAATGCTGTAACAGTTTTAACACATGATGAAAGTTATATTAAGCTTATTAAACATTTTAGATTTTTGTTGCATTATCAGACTGCTTTTGTTCTTAAATGTTTGCAGCCCAAGGGCTGAGACATAAACATATGCTTCTGTGTTTGTTTTGGGTCTAGAAGCTGTATTAAAAGTAATGCTTTATAAAAGCAAAATGGCTTTTTCATTTGTACTTTGTGTTTCTAAGAAAACAAAAAGCATTTTAGTAATGAGTTTGACAGGAGCATTTTTGAATTAGCCAGTTTGTTTTCAAAAGATGTCTAGTTACCATTAGGCAAAAGCCAGGGCCATAAAGTTAATTAAAGGAAACAGGCATGTAGATTTCAAAGCCTCCTGGTTACAGAAATGGGAATGGCCATGTGACCATTTACAAAATCTTTTTATTAACTCTTTAAATACAAAAAGAGACCCAAACCAAAACAGCTTTACCTTTAAATTGTAAAGAAAGCTTTAAAAATCAGGGTACAGTTAAAACCCTCATGTTTTTAAGGTTTGGATTGAGACAAAAAAGAAGAAAAAGCAGCTGATGTGAAAAAGTTCTGACAGAGATAAGGGGCTTGTTCTGTTCCCAACATACACACACATACTTTCTTCTTCTTTTCTCATGTTTTTTTGAAATGTAAACCAGGACAAACAAGTTTGCTTTAGGTCTGTTATATAAAATCTGCATGAAGCAGGATTTAAAAATAGCTGCCTTCCCCTGTTTAGCTGGCATGTCCTGTGACCAAAGTTGTTTCACTGTAAAGATGGCCAGAACATGTATGAATTTAAAACAAACAAGAACCCACAGCAGATTCGTTTTCAAAAGACACCCTTTGAACTTCTTAAGAGTGTAAAATAAAGAAGCATCTCGGGGTTAAAACCACAGGCAGTTTACAAAAGTAATTTTTTAAAGTTAAATTAAGTTTTTATTGACTTAGGGATTTTAATATGATTTTTTGTTGCATTATCAGACTGTCTTTGTTTCTAAATGTTTGCAGTCCGTGTGCTGAGACCAGGTACAAGCTCTTTTTTAACTGTTTAAATGGACTTAATATATCAAAGAATGCAAAAAGAGAAAGTTGTTTTTTTTTGTTACCTTGAAATTGTAAAGAAAGCTTTAAAAATCAGGGTACAGTTAAAAACCTCATGTTTTGAAAGTATGGATTTCTACAAAACACAAGAAAAAGCAACTTATGTGAACCAGTTAGCTTTTTTTTTTAAACCAGAGATAAGGTATTTGTCGCCCGCCCTTTCCCCCCGCCACATTTTTCTTTTCTAGTGATTTTTTAAGTGTAAACCAAAGGCCAAATTTGACCTATTTGAAGCAGGCCCTTCTGCTTTTAAATTTTTTTTGCAGGAAAGGCAGAGGATTAAAACTAAATGTAAACCTAAGGGGCTGCCAAGTTTTACTGAACACTAGTAAGATCAACACCTGTTTACAGGAACGTTAATGGTAAAGAGAAAGCAATATTACCATTCACAATCTATTTAACACATTTGTAACCCTTGAAATGAACTCCCTTGTTCTGTAGGGAAATAAAGAGGCCCCTTTGTAACACGAACTGGTTTAAGCTCTTAAGAAGGTGTCTACACTGCCCACGTGAAATCGCTGCCGCGACAACGCTTTAAGGTGGCAGTGTCCTCACGGCTCCAGCTGAGGAGGGTGTTTTTTCACACCCCTGAGCGGTGCACGTTTCAGCGCTGTACGTGGCAGTGTAGACAAGCCCTAATTGAACTGTGACATTTTAAAACAGGGAACACTCTCTAAAAACCCCCAAAATTATTTTTGTTGTTTGTCTGTCAGCCCCGGTGGGAAAAGTTCCATAAAATTTAAAAGGGCTTAAAGCCAATGGGGTTATCTATCTATCTATCTATCTATCTATCTATCTAGTGGGAAAGGTGCTTGGGGCCTGTTTTTTTAGATAAGAATAAGGCAGTTAAAGGGGGTGGGTAGTGAGGGGAGGGGCGGGGAGGGGAGGGAGAGGGCTCTTGTTTAAAAATCTTGGGTTGATAGGATTGGTTCAGGAAAATGCATTCTATGATGCAGCTGTAGAACAGTTTCTGATTGGTCCGCCCGAGAGGCTGAGATAACCATGCTGGGGGCTGTGAGCCTTGGGAGCTCCCTCTTTTCCCGGGGGCAGCAGCAAGGGAAGAATTAGTAGGGGAAGCAAAAGTGGATGGGAACCTGGGAGGCAGTGACCTGGGAACCTGGGAGGCAGTGATGGTCGAGTTCAGGATCCTGACACAAGGAAGAAAGGAAAGCAGCAGAATACGGACCCTGGACTTGAAAAAAGCAGACTTTGACTCCCTCAGGGAACTGATGGGCAAGATCCCCTGGAAGAATAACATGAGGGGGAAAGGAGTCCAGGAGAGCTGGCTGTATTTTAAAGAATCCTTATTGAGGCTACAGGGACAAACCGTCCCGATGTGTAGAAAGAATAGTAAATATGGCAGGCGACCAGCTTAGCTTCACAGTGAAATCCTTGCTAATCTTAAATACAAAAAAGAAGCTTACAAGAAGTGGAAGATTGGACAAATGACCAGGGAGGAGTACAAAAATATTGCTCGGGCATGCAGGAGTGAAATCAGGAAGGCCAAATCACACCTGGAGTTGCAGCTAGCAAGAGATGTTAAGAGTAACAAGAAGGGTTTCTTCAGGTATTTTAGCAACAAGAAGAAAGTCAAGGAAAGTGTTGGCCCCTTACTGAATGAGGGAGGCAACCTAGTGACAGAGGATGTGGAAAAAGCTAATGTACTCAATGCTTTTTTTGCCTCTGTCTTCACGAACAAGGTCAGCTCCCAGTCTACTGCACTGGGCAGCACAGCATGGGGAGGAGGTGACCAGCCCTCTGTGGAGAAAGAAGTGGTTCGGGACTATTTAGCAAAGCTGGATGAGCACAAGTCCATGGGGCCGGATGCATTGCATCTGAGAGTCCTAAAGGAGTTGACAGATGTGATTGCAGAGCCATTGGCCATTATCTTTGAAAACTCATGGCGATCGGGGGCAGTCCCAGATGACTGGAAAAAGGCTAATGTAGTGCCCATCTTTAAAAAAGGGAAGAAGGAGGATCCTGGGAACTACAGGCCAGTCAGCCTCACCTCAGTCCATGGAAAAATCATGGAGCAGGTCCTCAAAGAATCAATCCTGATGCACTTGCATGAGAGGAAAGTGATCAGGAACAGCCAGCATGGATTCACCAAGGGAAGGTCATGCCTGACTAATCTAATCGCCTTTTATGATGAGATTACTGGTTCTGTGGATGAAGGGAAAGCAGTGGATGTATTGTTTCTTGACTTTAGCAAAGCTTTTGACACGGTCTCCCACAGTATTGTTGCCAGCAAGTTAAAGAAGTATGGGCTGGATGAATGGACTATAAGGTGGATAGAAAGCTGGCTAGATTGTTGGGCTCAACGGGTAGTGCTCAATGACTCCATGTCTAGTTGGCAGCCGGTATCAAGTGGAGTGCCCCAAGGGTCGGTCCTGGGTCCGGTTTTGTTCAATGTCTTCATAAATGATCTGGAGGATGGTGTGGATTGCACTCTCAGCAAGTTTGCAGATGACACTAAACTGGGAGGAGAGGTAAATACGCTGGAGGGTAGGGATAGGATACAGAGGGCCCTAGACAAATTGGAGTATTGGGCCAAAAGAAATCTGATGAGGTTCAGCAAGGACAAGTGCAGAGTCCTGCACTTGGGATGGAAGAATCCAGTGCACCGCTACAGACTAGGGACCGAATGGCTCTGCAGCAGTTCTGCAGAAAAGGACCTAGGGGTGACAGTGGACGAGAAGCTGGATATGAGTCAACAGTGTGCCCTTGTTGCCAAGAAGACCAATGGCATTTTGGGATGTATAAGTAGGGGCATTGCCAGCAGATGGAGGGACGTGATCGTTCCCCTCTATTCGACACTGGTGAGGCCTCATCTGGAGTACTGTGTCCAGTTTTGGGCCCCACACTACAAGAAGGATGTGGAAACATTGGAAAGAGTCCAGCGGAGGGCGACAAAAATGATTAGGGGACTGGAACGCATAATTTTTGAGGAGAGGCTGAGGGAACTGGGGATGTTTAGTCTACGGAAGAGAAGAATGAGGGGGGATTTGATAGCTGCTTTCAACTACCTGAAAGGGGGTTGTTAGGATATAGATATTCAGGCCTGTCTGTAAAGGCCTGTACTTTAAGAATTTAGGCGTATTTTTATCACTTGGCTAGTTAGAGGTATAAAAGAAAGAATCAAAATCACTGTCTGCCAATGTAAGGTCCTTCTCTTACTGTGACAGTCTGGGGCCCTGTTCTTAGGCTAAGGCCTTTGGCTAAGCGACAGAGGCAGCCATAAGCTGGAAAGCGACCGGTCACATCCTCACATTCCAAAGTAGTCACATGGAAAGAAGAAAAGGAGTACTTGTGGCACCTTAGAGACTAACCAATTTATTTGAGCATGAGCTTTCGTGAGCTACAGCTCACTTCATCGGATGCATACCGTGGAAACTGCAGCAGACTTTATATACACACAGAGAATATGAAACAATACCTCCTCCCACCCCACTGTCCTGCTGGTAATAGCTTATCTAAAGTGATCATCACCTGATCTTCCACATCACCTGATGATCACTTTAGATAAGCTATTACCAGCAGGACAGTGGGGTGGGAGGAGGTATTGTTTCATATTCTCTGTGTGTATATAAAGTCTGCTGCAGTTTCCACGGTATGCATCCGATGAAGTGAGCTGTAGCTCACGAAAGCTCATGCTCAAATAAATTGGTTAGTCTCTAAGGTGCCACAAGTACTCCTTTTCTTTTTGTGAATACAGACTAACACGGCTGTTACTCTGAAACATGGAAAGAAGGTGCTATTGGGCTGTTAGGAATACAATCCTGTCCTGATAGTGCCTATCAGCTCCAGAGAAAGGGAAGTGCCTAGAAAATGTAAAAGAAAACTTAGTTTGATAGCATCCTGTCTGGCAAGAACTCACTTATCAATACTGGGATGTGAAATCCTCACTTCTGTATTGTCTTGCCATTATAGTTCCCACTTTGCTATTGTTTGTCTGTATAATCTCTGTCTGGTTCTGTGATTATTCCTGTCTGCTGTATAATTAATTTTGCTGGGTGTAAACTAATTGAGGTGGTGGGATATAATTGGTTACATAATCATGTTACAATATGTTGATTGGTTAAGGTATAGCTAAGAATATGACTATATAAATTAGGGGCAAACAGGAAGTAAGTTGGGATTCGGAAATAAGGAAAAGGAACTTGTATTTAAGCTTGCTGGAAGTTCACCCCAATAAACATCGAATTGTTTGCACCTTCGGACTTCAGGTATTGTTGCTCTCTGTTCATGTGAGAAGGACCAGGGAAGTGGGAGAGTGAAGGAATAAGCTCTCTAACAGGGGTTCCAAAGAGGATGGATCTAGACTGTTCTCAGTGGTAGCTGATGACAGAACAAGGAGTAATGGTCTCAAGTTGCAGTGGGGGAGATTTAGGTTGGATATTAGGAAAAACTTTTTCACTAGGAGGGTGGTGAAACACTGGAATGTGTTACCTAGGGAGGTGGTGGAATCTCCTTCCTTAGAAGTTTTTAAGGTCAGGCTTGACAAAGCCCTGGCTGGGATGATTTAGTCGGGGATCGGTCCTGCTTTGAGAAGGGGGTTGTACTAGATGACCTCCTGAGGTCCTTTCCAACCCTGATATTCTGTGATTCTACGATTCTATGAAGGCTAAGTTCTCTTTCCCCTCCCCCTCCGCCCCCCCTGCAGGTTGCTATACTTTCCTTGCATAATGACAGGTTTCAGAGTAGCAGCCGTGTTAGTCTGTATTCGCAAAAAGAAAAGGAGGACTTGTGGCACCTTAGAGACCAACGCATTTATTTGAGCATAAGCTCTCGTGGGCTACAGCTCACTTCATCGGATGCTCATGAAAGCTTATGCTCAGATAAATTTGTTAGTCTCTAAGGAGCCGCAAGGACTCCTTTTCTTTATACTTTCCTTGTCTCACTAACCAAAAAGGATCTCTTCCTGTTTTCTATACTCTCCTTCTCTCACTAACCAAAAAAAGATCTTTCTCTCTTTTGCACAGCTCTGTGTTCTGCTTACTAACAAAAAAGGATCTTTCTCTCTCTCTCTGTTTTCTGTACTTTACACAGCCTTGTGTCACTGACACAGGATCTCTAGCTCATTTTTCAGCCGTGTGATTTCTTTCACCCGACCTTCTCAACCTTCCTTTAGAGTTTCCTCTTTTCTTTAATGAGCCTTTGCTTTTTAAAATTGATTTCAGTTTTTTTACTCTTATTATTTTTTAGTCCCAACAATACCCTTTAACCATATTCTTACTAATCTATAAAACACACTCCTCTCTCTTGTTGCTTTCTATAGTTTCCCCTCTTCCTTCTATTTAAAATCACCTTTCTTTTCTTTTTTCTTCTAAGGCTAAGCAATCTTTCTTTTTTTAAAACTCCTTTCCTTTAAGGCCTCTGTCATGAGGGGGCGTGGTCTCCTGCCCTGGCAGCCTGGGAGGGAGCTGCGAACACCCACTGGTGGGTAGAACCGGGACACCCATGGCAGCAGAGGGGCGGGGCAGGAAGCGGCACTATAAAAGGCTGGGCCTCCAGCTCAGATGGGAGAGAGCTGCCAGGTGAGCAGCACATCTCTTCCCCGCTGTGGAAGCACGGACCGAACAGAGAGCGCTATCCTGACAGACACCCAGCGGGGCTGCCAGATGCCAGGGACACTGAGAAGCTGGTGGGGCTGCCACTCACTGTCCTCCCCCAGAGCTCGCTGTTGCCGGCAGGGAAAGGGCTGGGGGGAGTCCTCCTCTCTGGCCCCTATCCCGGAGCAGCCTGCCTGCACCCCAAACTCATCCCCAGCCCTGCCCCACCCCAGAGCCCACACCCCCAGCCAGAGCTTTCACCTCTCCACCTCACCCTTAACCCTCGCCCTGAGCCCCTCCAACACCCCAAACATCTTATCCCCAGTCCTAGCCAGAGCCCTCATCCCCCCATACCCCAACCCTCTGCCCCAGCCCTGAGCCCCCTCCAACACCACAAACCCCTCACCTCCAGCCCTAGACAGAGCCCTCATCCCCCCCCCACCCTAACCCTCTGCCCCAGCCCTGAGCCCCTTCCAACACCACAAACCCCTCATTTCCAGCCCTAGACAGAGCCCTCATCTCCCCACACCCCAACCCTCTGCCCCAGCCCTGAGCCCCTTCCAACACCAAAAACCCCTCATCTCCAGTCCTAGACAGAGCCCTCATCTCCCCACATTCCAACCCTCTGCCCCAGCCCTGAGCCTCTCTGACCCCACAAACCTCCCAGCCCCAAACAGAACCCTCACCCCCTACACCCCGACTCTTGCCCTGAGCCCCTCCCAAACCCCTCAGCCCTGCACCCCCTCCCTCTGCACCCCCTCCCATCCCCAAACTCCCTCCCAGAGCCTGCAGCCTGCATCCCAATACTCTACCTAAGCCTAGGGCCTGCACCCCAGACGTCCTTCCCCACCCAAACTCCCTCCCGGAGCCTGGGCAGGTGGGGGGCGAAGTAGGGGTGGGTTCTGGGCACCACCAAAATTTCTACAAACCTGCCACCCCTGAACCCATGTACACACGGAATGGGCGTGTAGCAAGGAGCCCAGGGCAGCCGAATTGGGTTCAGCTGTGTTATTGACTACAAGCCGGCCAGTGTGTTGCTGTCAGATTTTCCCCACTGACGCAGTGGCAGATCGCTCCACAGCTGTTAGAGCCCTGGGCTGGGACGCAGTGGAGCGAGAGGGCCTGGGTTCCCAGACCACCGGCACCCTACCGCCAGGAGTAGCAGCCTCCCCACTTGGTTGTCAGGAGGCCTGATTGGTCTGGCACCCGCCTGAATCAGGACGACAGACGGTTGTGCTGACTCTCCCACCAGAGAGCTAACCTCCCCCAGACTGCGACGGATCTGCCGGACTGTAGGCCAGAGCCCCCCTACTTGATTGCTGCCCCGCCCTGATCAAGGGCCAGGCAAATGGACCTTCTGCTGCTCTGCCTGCCTGACTGTAGGCCAGAGCCCCTACTCGACAGCAGCCCTGTCCTGAATGAGGGCCCGGGGCAAACAGACTCTCTACCGTTGGTCGGCCTGACTGCAGGCCAGAACCATGAACACTGAGCTATTTCCCCTGAACCAAGGTACCCCGGAAGTATCGTAGCCAGGGGCGTGGTCTCCCGCCCAGACGGATGGGGAGGGAGCCCCGAACCCCCTACAGCCTCTCTTTCTACTCGTTCATACTTTTTCTCTAAATATGTCAAAACACAGCACGCTGTTAGGGCCCTGGGCGGGGACGCAGTGGAGCGGGAGGACCTGGGTTCCCCTATCTCCGCCACCGCACCGTCAGGAGTGGCAGCCTACTTGGTTGCTGTCCCGCCCTGATCAAGGGCCAGGCAAATGGACCTTCTGCTGCTCTGCCTGCCTGACTGTAGCACAAGCACGCAACCTTCCCCCAGCCAAACACAGAAAAGTAATACAAAAGAAATGTTCAAAAGGGCCGATGGTGCCAAAAATATACACGACTGGAAACGGGGACGGAGGGCGGGACGTAAACTCTACACGGGGCATGGAAACCTGTCAAAAAGTACATGGTGATAAAAACTATTGAGCGGTTAACTACTCACGTGTCTGGGCAGGTCAGGCGGCCAATGGGGAGAAAGCCATGGTGCGGCATGATGTGTTCCACCCTGCTCCAGGCGGGCTCTGGTGCACCAAACCCCCAGAGTAGGGAGGCTGGCTTTTACTCGCACAGCTGGGCAGCTTCAATGACTGGGTTCTCCCTTGTATGCATCAGTCTCATCCTGTGCAAGAGTGTCTGTAGGCTGGCGCGGGCTGGACGGTGTTTCTTGCAGGCCTTGAGGATCAGCGTGGTCTGCAAAGCCAGGCACCTGACAGAGGACTTGCTGTCCTGCTGCAAGCCTTTGAGGACTAAGATTGAAAGGAAGGAAATGGAGGTCAGAGCCATGGTGCTCTGGAAAGCCCTGGCAGAGTAAGCCAGCGCTGTACCTCTCAGCCCGCGACAAGAAGGCAGCAGGCTGGGAGGCGGGAGGCAGGGGACTAGCAGGAACAACCACCAACCCTCACTAAACATCCCCACTGCCCTCTCACAGCTGGGGGAGCCCCCAGACACAGGCAAGAAGAAACAATGAACCCCATTTACTCACTATTTCTAGGTCTGCCCAGTCCCTGCAGGATCTGATGGCCTCATCCCTGTCTGTATTTATGCTCCCCCTTCCCCCCAGTGCACAGATGGGCACTCAAGCGCAGAGAGGGGGAGATTCACAAAGGGGGCTTGGGCATTGTTAGGCTACGCCTAACTTCCGGTGCCCTGCTGCCCTCCAGGAAATGCCGAGGAGGGAGCTCAGCCATTCTCTAGCTCTGGTTGGGGCCCAGCTGTGAACCTGCTCTGGGAGTGAGGAGCCTGAGCTATGTCACCCACCCCCCCGCCCCAGCCCTTTTCCCCAACAAATGTGGAGGAGACGCTGCTCTGCCCTGCGCTGGCCCAGGGGTCCGGGCACGCAGCAGGGAGGTAGATGACCGGACGTCACCTCAGTCTCCTTTGGAGCAGTGGCTTGACACCAGGCACCCCACGTGGAGGTGACTGCAACAAACCCTGGGCTAGTGAGTGCAAGGCGGGGAGGCAGGACCCCACCTTTGCTGTGTTGCGGGATCGGGGGGGGGGGGGGGGCAATCGTCTGCAAAGGCCAGCCAGCTCAGGCCCAGTTTGGGGATTTGCCAAGCCACAGCTCTGAGGTCAGAGCTAAGTGCCTGGGCACATGCCAACCAGCAGACACCACAGGGTGAGGGGGAAGCTGATCAGGGGTTTGGAGATCTACATTTTGTAACCCTTTGTGGCTCTCGCCCAAGATCACATTGCTGGCGTCAGAGATTGAACCTAGCCTGCGGCCCTGGGCCATTCGTCCCTCTAGCGCTCAGTGCTCAAAGGAGATACCACTCACCGTTGCAGATGGCCTCCAACTTCTCCTGGCTCTGCTGGTCCAGCTGCCGGGCAGTGAGCCCTACACACACAAACAGCTCATCACATCCCTGCGTTCCCAGCGAGGGTGTCAAAGCGTCTGTCACCCTCCAAGCAGTGGGGCTTTCCCCTGCCCCTCACTGTCCAGGACGCACTCCTGAGTCCCCAGGGGAAAGGGCGAGTCCCCAGGGATGGCTGTGGGGCTGGTTGCCAAAGGAGAGCAGAGCGCCTTGAGGTTCCACTACCAAGAGCCCATGGTGGGGTGAGCGTGGGGGGGATGGGGACTGCATGAGGAGCAGTGTGGTTCGAGGGGGCCCATCAGCCGATCAGGGCAGTTTGGGGTGAGCTTGCTCCTGCGGGTTTCTGACACCCCTGAGCCTTCATTCGGCAATCAGGAGCCCAGGGGTTACTTCTCGCTGCCGGCAGGGACTGAGGAGAGCCTGGGACTGGATCCAGCCCCTCTGCTTAAGGGACCCCTCTGCTCTGTGGTTACCTAGAAACCTGATGGCCGCTTCTCTAATGGGAGCCTGCGGGTTTTCCACAAAGGCCATGGCCTGGCAGAGGAAGGTTTCTGCCCTCTCCTTGTAGCACGCCACCTAGGAGCCAGAACAAGGGAGCACAAGGTTATTAAAGGCCTTTCCATCCTGCAGGCCAGGTTCCAGATCTGTGGAGTGTCCTGCTTTCAGCCCTCTTTCCTGTGCCGGGGGGATCATGCAGAGGGACTACAGCCAGGGCCAGGTGTGGTCCCGGGGCTGGGGCTCGGTGTGGGCACTGAGCCGGGCAATGGAGGGCTCCCTCACCAGGCAGTCACAGCCTCGCCAAAGCTCCTTTTTCTGGACATGGGCACTGAGCTGGCTCCACCTTAGGAATTCCACCGCACTCCTGAGGGTGTCCCAACACACCTGCAAAACAAGAGGGGCCGGGGCGAGCCGACAACGGTTACAGGAGCTGGAAACCAGGGCCGTCCCTCGGCATACACGCCTGCATAAGGCACCATGAAATTTGGGGCACCAAATTGCCCCAAATTTCATGGTGTCACTAGGTGGCTGCATGCTGCACATGCAGCAGCCCCAGCTCCAGTGACCCGCCCTATATCTCGGCCAGCCCCGCCGCGGGCTGCGCCCACTACAAAGGGCAGGACCATCCTTGGGGGGGGCCCAGACAACTCCCTCCGCCTTGCCTTTTCCCCTTCCCCCCTGCTCCATCCCCAGCCTGCCCCCATTCCACCTCTTCTCCGCAAGCCTCTTCCCCCAGCGACCCCACACTCACTGGCAGTGGCAGGAAGTGGAGTAACCTGGTCCCAGCCCGCTCTCCTCCAAAAGGATTGCCCTCCGCACTCACCGGCGGTGGGAAGCGGAGTGCTGCGGCTGGGAGCTGGCAGAGTAGAGCGGGCTGGGGCCAGGCAGCTCCGCTTCCCGCTGCTGTCAGTGAGTGTGTGTGTGGGAGGGATCCCTTTCCCCAAACCCCCTCCCTCGAGCCACACAGCTGGAGCCGGGGCGAGGGAAGCAGAGCGGGCTACTCCCAGCTCTCCGCTAATCCCCCAGGCCACTCTGGGCCTGTGGGCCCCCCAAAAGTGGCCCCACACAGCTCCTGCCTCCCAGACCCTGGTGGGGGGGAGGGGGAGCCTGGAAACCCACACAGCCCCACTGCGGGGGGGCTGGATAGGGCACCCAAATGGCTAGGGACAGCCCAGCTGGAAGCCACTAACATAGTTACTGGAGGCCGTGTGTGCTGAACGGTTCCCGGCCCGCGGCTGCTCGCGGAAGGGCGGAGGTTTGGCTAAGGCAATGGCTGGAGACCTGACTCAATTCCCAGCTCTTCCTGCAGGAACTCAGGCAAGTTGCTTTGGCCCAGGGCTACAAAGGGATTTAGGTGCCTAATGCCCATGGGCATTCAATACTTTTGAGGCACTAGGCCTCACGCTGTGCCTTAGTTCCCCACCTCATGGGGGGTAGGAGGGTGAATTCATTACTGCTGGGGGCATTTGGCTCCCAAGTGATGGGGGCCATGAGAGCGAGCGTGTGCACAGGCACCTGGGGCGGGGCAGAGGGGGGGCTTGGGCATGTCATGGCTAGTAAGAGCTGTCCGGGCTGCTTGGCCGAGGGCACATTGGGTCTTGGGCACCATCCGGAGGCTGGGTAGCTCTGCTCCTTGTAGGGACCATGGCCAGGGTTGTGCTCTTCCCACCAGCACAGCCAGGGGAATGTGCGGAGGCTAGTGGCTGTAGGAGTGGTGAGCTGACCCCTCCGCCCACCCATTCTCTCAGCCTGGCTGCAGGGGGGGAGTGTTAGGTTCAGAGGAGGCAGGGAAGACTCAGCAGTTGGGCGGGTCGCCATGGTCATGACGCTACTGGACTCAACGTTCAAGTGTTTTTGAGCACGTGATTGTCACAGCACTGAGCACCTGCCCTCTGCCGGCCAGACCTTTTAAAGGGGGGTGTCACATGTTGGCCCCCCCAACAAATTCCTGGTCACTCTGTGTGACGAAGTGGGACTGTTCTTAATGTTTCCTCTGAATAGTGTGGGGGTGCCTCAGTTTCCCCTAGGCAGTTCTTAAGTATCTAGGGGGTGGAGTAAGGGTGTATGATCATTGCAGAGCCCTAGAGGGCATGTGTGTGCAGGAGTCTGGACACAGAGAATGGCCAACACCCTGTTTCCTGGCAACCGATGGCCTGGGCCCTTCCCCCCCTGCAAGGTGAGAGCTGAAGGGTTGGAGAACAAAGGAATCAGGTGACCACCTGGCCCGGGAAAGGAACAAAGCCCAGAGGAGGAGGGGCTGGAGGGGGTTTTCAGTTTGGGGCTGGCTGGGACATGGAGTGAAGTGCAGACGTGGTTGTCTGGCTCACTGCCCCCCAGAATGGACCCAGCTGAGGGGTCCCGTTCTCTGCACCTGCAAGCTCTGTTTTAGACCATGTTCCTGTCGTCTAATAAACCTTCTGTTTTACTGGCTGGCTGAGAGTCACGTCTGACTGCGAAGTTGGGGTGCAGGACCCTCTGGCTTCCCCAGGAGCCCCGCCTGAGCGGACTCGCTGGGGGAAAGCGCACGGAGAGGCAGAGGATGCTGAATGCTCTGAGGTCAGACCCAGGAAGGTGGAAGCTGTGTGAGCTGTGTGTCCTGAAGACAGGCTGCTCACAGAAAGGCGACTACCCCAGAGTCCTGACTGACTTCATGGGGAGCAGTTCCAGAGCATCGCCCAGGGACTCCGTGACAACTGGTGGCAGCGGTGGGATGTACTGCACCCCGTGGATGGCGCTTCCTGCAGTAAGTGACTGGGGAGCAGTAACACGAAGGGGGATTGCCGAGGACCAGGCCTGCTGAAGGCTCAGAGAGGAGCGGTTTCGGGGGGCGGTTAACCCCTGGGAGTGTGTGACCAGCGAGAAGGACTGTGCAGTAATGGGGTCCCCCTGGGGACTGCAGTGAGCAGTCTCAGGGGCGGAGGAGCCTGCAGCTTGGCCCGGGGAGAGAGAAGGACTTTTGCAGTAACAGGGTTCCCCTGGGGATTGCAGCGAGCAGTCCAAGGGGCGGAGGAGTCTGCAGCTCGACCCTGGCAAAGAGGTGGTGACCTCGAGAAGGGCTGGCACACTAGGGGTTCTCCCTGGAAACCGTGGGGAGCTGAGAACACATGGGCCTGTGAGTCCACAACAACTTAGGAGGAGCGGAGTGATGGCCTGTCACAGTCTCCTTAAGAAGGACATTGTAACCCTGTGCAAAAAGAGAGGGTTGAGCGTTGGAAAGTTCACCAAAGCAGAGTTAATCGTGCAGCTGGAGGAGGATGACCGCTCTAAGGAACAGATTCCTGACCCCAACTGGGGCTATAGCAGGATCTGGGAGCAGCTGGAGTGGGAGCCAGGCATCGTCAAGACTCCTGTCCCCGACCAGACGGGGGTATTCACGATCGGGTTCCCCATCCGGGGATCGAGACGGACGGGATTGGAGCTGAGTCTGAGAGAGCAAGAGGACCGTGGGAGACAGCGAGAGCCCGAGAAAGAGCTGCAGAAGCAGCAGCAGCATGAACTGGCGGTGGTGGGGTGGAGAGGCCTAGGGGACCTCCCCGGGGTGAGTGGGGATAGACCCCGGGGGGCCAGTTCCGCAGGGAACCTCAAGACTAAATTGCTGCCCCTGGTTAAGGATGGGGGGGAGGTGGATGCCCACCTCACTGCCTTTGAGCAGGCTGGAGATTTGAACCAAGGGGACCCTGCGGAAAAGCCCCGGTGTCTAGCTCCCTTGCTGGGTCCCAAGGCCATAGACTCCGTCAGCCAGATGGGTGGGGATGTGGACAGGCTCCCACTCCTGACCCCAACCTATATGTCTGTGTGGAGTTTCCTGGGGCCAGGCCCCTCGGACCTCCAGTGGGAGCAGAAGGTGATGCTCAATGGGGAGACATTCTTGGGGTGGCCAAAGGGCATGGGCTGCATAAACCTTCCCACATGCGGCCTGCGAGTGCTATCGACCACCCCTGACCTAAGGGAGGGCGTGAAACTGGAAGGGCCTGGTGTAACTCCTACCAAGGAATGGGAGAGATGCTGGGGCATCCATGGGAACGTTGGTGGCTTCGAACTTCCCCAGGTCACCGGCTAAAGTGACCCCGCTCAGTTCGATCTCGAAGGGGGGAGAGATGTGACGAAGTGGGACTGTTCTTAATGTTTCCTCTGAATAGTGTGGGGGTGCCTCAGTTTCCCCTAGGCAGTTCTTAAGTATCTAGGGGGTGGAGTAAGGGTGTATGATCATTGCAGAGCCCTAGAGGGCATGTGTGTGCAGGAGTCTGGACACAGAGAATGGCCAACACCCTGTTTCCTGGCAACCGATGGCCTGGGCCCTTCCCCCCCTGCAAGGTGAGAGCTGAAGGGTTGGAGAACAAAGGAATCAGGTGACCACCTGGCCCGGGAAAGGAACAAAGCCCAGAGGAGGAGGGGCTGGAGGGGGTTTTCAGTTTGGGGCTGGCTGGGACATGGAGTGAAGTGCAGACGTGGTTGTCTGGCTCACTGCCCCCCAGAATGGACCCAGCTGAGGGGTCCCGTTCTCTGCACCTGCAAGCTCTGTTTTAGACCATGTTCCTGTCGTCTAATAAACCTTCTGTTTTACTGGCTGGCTGAGAGTCACGTCTGACTGCGAAGTTGGGGTGCAGGACCCTCTGGCTTCCCCAGGAGCCCCGCCTGAGCGGACTCGCTGGGGGAAAGCGCACGGAGAGGCAGAGGATGCTGAATGCTCTGAGGTCAGACCCAGGAAGGTGGAAGCTGTGTGAGCTGTGTGTCCTGAAGACAGGCTGCTCACAGAAAGGCGACTACCCCAGAGTCCTGACTGACTTCATGGGGAGCAGTTCCAGAGCATCGCCCAGGGACTCCGTGACACTCTGTAACAATCTCAGCTGCAGGCTCCATCTCGTGGCCTCACCTGGGACACATTGGGACGCTCATCGTGCAGGAGGAGGAGCAGCGGGACCAGGCTCCGGAGGACGTGCTCCTTCATCTTCCTCCTGCTGGTCCCCCTTACAAGCTCCAGCAGGTGTTTAAAGAGGGTGAGGGAGAGCACCCGGAGTTTGCTGGACTCCTGCAAGAGAGGATGTGGGGAGGAGACGCTGTGACGGTCGTGCCCACCCAGCTGGGTGAGCGCTCACTGTGACAGAGATGTCTGCCCTGCAGGGGGTATTGCTCACTCACCCCCAGTCATACAGGCACAGCTGGGGGCCGCAGTCCCATAGGCATAGCGCCATTGAAGGCAATAGAGATGCAGGTTTCCACCAGCTGAGGGGCTGGCCTGGTAACTTCTTGGCCAGAGAGAGCCGTAAGGTGGGGTGAGACAGCCCCTGGGATCTCACAGCCAGCTCTGGGCACACTGACATCAGCACCCGCCTGTCAAGCCAAGGGGAAACGCTCAGGGCAGAGCAGCATCAGGACAGGGGCGGCAGAGAGGGAGCGATGAGGAAAGATTCAAAGAGCGAAGGGACGTGTGTACTTTGTCCTCCTGCTTTGCGTGCCCGACTCACACTGGTGCTGACCCACAGCGACCCTCTAGCGAGGCCAAGGGGGCCAGGCATGGGGGGCAAATTCCTACACTGGTGTTTGTTCGGGCCACGCACAGGGACCTGGGGGGGATTTAACCAGGAGCAAGGGGTGGTAAATGTGCAGGAGCTCCCAGATAGGGGGCCTTGGAAGCCATGACTGGAAACCACCCAGCCTCCAGGGGCTTGGGGTTCGGCAAGGGCTGCCCCACTCCCACACATGGCTTTCTTGTGAACTCAGGGTCGGCCCCACTTGGTCACATGATGCCTCCTCGCTGCATGGCAGCTGGCAGAGCCGGACCAGTCCAGTGACCTGGGAGGCCGGGCGAGCTGTGCCCAGCAGGGAGAACCAGGAGCAATAGCTGGGGGCTGTAGGGAGGGGCCACAGCTTTCTGGGAGGTGAGGCTGAGGGTAAGGGGGGGAAGCCTGGGGGGGGCAGGTTGACTTGAGCTGTTCTGAGAGTGGCTGAACCTTTAAATGGTGCCCCCCCAATCAGCAGTTACATGTCGCCTCTGGGCACCAGGTTCTAGAGCGGGCAGTTCTCTGAGTGACGTCTGTTGTAAAAGTGTTCATAAGTTCTTTTAGTCTGTTTATCTGATTTGGCTGCGCTCTCCTGTCTGGCCACTTTGGAGACAGGCTCTTGGAACAGTAGTTCTCAGTTGTCTTTCCATCAGGAGCGGGTGCTGGACTAGATGCAGGAGCTGCTCTTGGTGTTGATCTTTAGCTGGGCCTGTGCCACTGCTTAATAAAGAGCGGCTGGGTCCCAGCAGAGTTCGGGAGGGCTGAGGGTAGGATTTAGCGTTGTGAGAGCTGGGGAGGTGGGTGGTCCCTCCAGGAGCCCCCACTGGGGCGTTACCCCTGGAAGGCAGTAATGGATGGGTCCCTTTCTTCCGCCCACTTTGCTGGCTCTCGCCGTGCAGTGGCGGACTGAACATCAGCCTGGTGAACACACTGGCGGGGGCTCGTTTGTGGTTACAAAAGGCCTGGGGAGAACTAGCCCCTCCTTTGATGCTGCCCTGCCATGAGAACGAAGGGGAGAGGAAAGGGCGGTAGCTGCAGAACCTACAGACGGAGCCGTTTCCTTATGGAGCTCACAGGCCAGCTGTGGGATTCCTGGCCAGGGAGGGAAAGGGCAGGATTTTCACCAGGCGACCATCACCTGTTACCCTGGAAACCCGCAGGAGCATTGCGGCACCCTGTGCTGCAGAGGCCCCCTCGCTGCATGTAGGCTCAGGAATGCATGTCCTTCCCCCAAGGGGAGCCTCGTCCCCAGGCTGCCCTGATCCTTGTCAGCAGGCCTGCAGGACACCAGGGTTCCCACCCTTACTGCCATATGCTCTGATGGAGAATGGGGTAGCAGAAGAAGGCGGGAATGGGTTCATGTCATTTACAACAATCCTTTTTCTGGCTAGGACCATAGCATAGGTCCCGCTAGCCCACCCGCCAGCCCCCATTCACACGTCTGTGGCTTGAAGGGTCTCCCGCGGGCCCCCAGGCCTTACATCATGAAAGAACGGCAGGAGTTTCTCAGCCACTCGCACAGCCACGGGGCTGGCGCTCTGCCTGTCCATGCCGGCGAGGATGTCTCTCAGCACGGTGATGGCGTTGGAGATGACGTCCCTGTCTGCCTCGTGTAGCTGCTCCACAATGACTGGCAGTTGATGCTGGAGTTTCCCCACCTGTGTGAAAGGAGGAGCTGCTTTACGAAACACCCTCCAGTGACCCAACAAGCCATTTCCAAAACAACATCTGCCTCCCCTGCAGACAGAGCCACGGGAACTAGGAGTGCAGGGGGTGCTGCAGCACTCCAAGGTTTTTCGCGGGGCTCTGCTCCTGGCCCCACACACAAGGTCCCAGCTGCTGGCCCTGCGCCAACTCCCAGCAGTGGCCCCAGCCTCGGCCCCCTTGCCCCATTCATCTCCCGCCCTCCTGGAGCCATGGCCCTGCTCCTGACCCCAGCTCTAGGGGTGGTGGGGTGTGTGGACAGGTGTAAGGGGGTGCTCAGCACCTCCACTATAAAAAGTCTTCTAGCGCCCCGCCTCCAGATGACATGTTAGAGCCTCAAAGCCCTTGCACAGCCCCAGCTAGGATCGCAGGCAGCGGGGCCGGCTACCTGCAACATAAGCAGCTGCTTCCTTGTACCCCCGATCTCAGGGGGTGGTATTTATTAGCAGGTATCATCTGTGGAAACTTCTCTGCACAACACCTTGACCCCAAACAAATCAAGTGTATTATTGTTATAAGGGTTAGAATAGCACCTCCAGCGCCTATCTGCAATCAGGGCGTGTGCTGGGGGCTTTCCAAGCACAGAAAGAGACATTCCCTGGCCTAGAGCTTACAGGCTAGACACACAAAGGAAGGATTTCTATCCCCGTTGTACAGACATGGAACTCAGGCACAGAGAGGCGACGTGACTCACCCATGGTCACCCAGGGAGTCTGGCAGAGCCCGAAACTGAACTTGGGTTCTCCTGAGTCCCGGGCCTTACAGCCCAGCCTCGGTGAGGGAGCCGATTTTGTCCACGAGTTCGAGGGTTGGTCTGTTACTAAAAGCCAGATTAAATCATTTCTGTATTTGGCTTCTGAACTGTTCAAAGACAGCCACACAAAACCTCAACCGGGATGAGGGGAAAAAGTGTCCAATACAGGCTTACCGGTTCCGGAAGGAAAAATAAAACACAAGCAAGTGAAAACCAGGCTGAGGACATGGAACAATGGGAATGGTGGATAACAAAGAGAATTACAGTCATGCCCTCTCCATGTCTGATCGATTCATCGTCCGGCTTTAATAAACCGGACTGACCTGCTATTCTCAGGGTAAGTAAATTATCATTAGGGAGAGTTGCCTTCAGATGGTCTCCTCTTTGACTAGGCTGCCAGATCTGTGTATTTAAGTCCCAAGGGTTTTCTCTGCCTTCACTATACCGTGTCTATCACACTTGGTATGAGGTCTGAGCAGCAAAAGGCCTTTCTCGAGCTCTTCAGAGGAGCGAGTGCTGCGGGACAGAGCTCTGACGTCAACAGTTAAAACCTACGAGGCTCAAAAAGGGGATTCGTAGAAAAAAATGGTTCCAATTGAAGCAAAATGGCTCTGTCCGGGCGTCCCGGATCACTGGTGTCACCAGCATTCCCTGGAGGTCTAGAGTCCACAGCTCTGCTGCTACTCTAGTGCTAGGGTTCTTTGGATCACACACCCAGAGACGCACCCTGCAGGAGCCAGGCCCTGCCGTGCAGAACAACAGACAAAAGCCAGGCAGGGACTTGCCCAAGGTCACCCAGCACGTCAGTGGCACAGCCAGGAAGAGAAACCAGGGCTCCTGACTCCAGGCCAGGGCCAGGTCCCCTGGGAAGCTTTCAATGACCCCAGCCCTGCATCAGCTCCCTGATGAAGGAGTTGCCAAGACTTTGAAGGAAAGAGCTCAAATTCAGAGGGATCATGGTAAATTGGAGGACTGGGCTATAGACAACAAAAGGAAACTCACCAAAGACAAAAGTGAGGTGCTACATTTAGAGAAGAAAAAGCAAATGCACAGAAACAGAATGGGGGATAACCGGTTGTACTGCTGAGAAGGATCTGGGAGCTGCAGTGGATCACAGCCTCAGCATGAGGCAGCAAAGTGATGGTGTTGCAAAAAAAAAAAAAAAAAAGCAAATGCAATCTTAGGTTCCATTAACAGAGGTATAGTCTGCAAGTCATGGGAGGTGATAGTACCACTCAACTCAGTGCTGGTTAGGCCTCAGCTGGAGTACGGTGTCCAGTTTTGGTCACCAATGTCTACAAAAGCTGTGGAGAAACTGTAATGGATCCAGAGGCGAGTGACAAAGATGATCAGAGGGATGGAACACAAGCCATACGAGCAAAGGTTGAAGGAACTGGCTGTGTTTAGTTTGCAAAAGAGGAGATTAAGGGGGGACGTGCTAATGGTCTTCAGATTCTTCGAAGGCTGCCAAAAAAAAGATGGCAAAAAGTTGTTCTCTCTTGTCACAGAGGGCAGGACAAGAGGGGATGGGTTCAAACGACAGCACTGCAGATTTAGATTAAATCTCAGGAAAACCTTCCTAACTGTAAGAAGAGTAGGACAATGGGACAGACGACTAGGGAGCTTGTGGAAGCCCCTTTGCTGGAGGTTTATAGAAGGAGGCTGGAGCCACCTGTCTGGGCTGGGATAGACACAACAAATCCTGCATCTTGGCAGGGGGCTGGAAGAGCTGACCTTGCGATCCCTTCTCACCCTGCGGTTCTATGAGAGGTGTCCCAGAGCACCAGGAGAGGGTTTCGGCGTGTTCCGCCTCGACTATAGCGCTGGCTAGAGTCACGCTCTCTCTCTTCGGCCCAATGGCGATACCCAGTGGGAGACTGAGAGACACCCTGAGGCCATGGTGAGGACACACGGCGCTCCTTCCCTTGCTGCAGGGGCTGGAACTTACGGCCAAGGGGGCGACACCAGCCTCTTGCTGAGAGACGTCGTGATGCTGGCGCAGCGGCCGCTCCTGCAGCCTGTCGAGCAGCTCCCGTAGGACCTTTCCTGCGGTCTTGGGGTGGGATGTCAGCACCCTCCACATCTCCACAGCAACGCTGCAAAGGGAGAGAGCCGATTTCACCTGGCCAGAGCCCTGCCAGCCTCCAGCACCCACCGCCACCCGCACCCGGCTGAGTCTCCCGCCCACGGCCGGCCCTTTGTTGCCCTCCTGCTGCAGCAAGGGCCCCCACTGCCTGGCGCAGGCTGCATGGGGGCCGGGTCTGAGTGTCAGCCCCGGGGGAGGCCGAGGGCTGCCATATGGGGTTTTGCAGGCTGGCCTGTCTCCACGGCATGTCAGCCTGCAAAACCCTCCAGAACAAGCAGAAGCTCTGCAGGGAGCAGGAGGTCTCTGGAAGGTTCTGCACGCCCCTGTCCCTGGCAGCAGGACCAGTCCGGGGGACCCGGAGCACAACCGTCAGCAGTCCCAGCCCCGTACCTGTCACATGACAGCGAGCAGCCCAGCAGGGTTGTGACCACCTCCTCGCTGTACTGGTTGCCCAGCACGACAAGGGCCTTGAGCAGCTGCTGCTGGGCCAGCGGCTCGCTGATGGAGTCCAGGTTGTGGTAGATGCTCGTCACAGCCTCCGACACCTGGAAGAGAAACGGGGAGATGGGAGCCTTGGCTTCCTCGTGCTCCTATTGATCTGGGGTGTCAGGGACCTGCCCTACCTGACAGCCATCTGCCCTCCCACATCCTCTTCTCCAGCTCCAGGCCTAGAACACAGGGCCAATTCCCGGCCTATCGATTCATAGACTGCAAGACCACAAGCGGCCATGGAGATCACCTAGACTGACCCCCCGCATTGCACAGGACCTGCCCCCCAGTAATGCCGAGCGCCCAGAGACAGAGTCTCCCACGGATGGGCTCCCCCAGCAGGCTGTTCTCACTGCAGCTCTTACCCTCTCCAAGCTTGGGCTGGGGACCCACAGGATCACATGCAGCATGTGCCTGGCCGCCACCGAGTCATGGACGCTGGTGTCTCTCATTCCCTCGATAGCAGTGAGGAGGAAGTCCATGCGCTCGGATGGGTTGAAGTACTTCCCAAACATCTGAAACAAACCTGCCAGTGAAACCCCTTTTGCTGCCCAGTGCGGTTCCAGTCGGACCGAGCAGCCAGGACTGGCCCAGCCAGGAGTGCAGGCAAAGCCCGCTCTGCCGGGACAGGGCTGGGTTACTGCACCTGGGACGCACAGTACCCAGCCAGCAATCAGGAGCTGTCGTGCACGGCACAGGCCAGCGTGGCAGTGCACGGGGGCACAATACTGCACAGCACGGATACACTCTCTAGTGCTCAGCAGGGGCTGGCACTGGTGCGTGGACGCAATGATGCCTTGGAGAGCATTAATCTCTGGGGAAGCTCCCACCACACCTGACAAGGAGCTGGGATCAGGTTTGGATGAGACCCAGTGCATCTTGGGATGTGGCATGGAGGGAGGCATATTGGCCCGCAATAGTAGAAGCCTTGCCAGCAGATTGAGGGAAGTGATTATTCCCCTCTATTCGGCACTGGTGAGGTCACATCTGGCCCCCCACAAGAGAAAGGATGTGGACAAATCGGAGAGAGTCCAGCAGAGGGTAACGAAAATGATTAGCGGGCTGAAGCACATGAATTATGAGGAGAGACTGAGGGAAGTGGGCTTACTTAGTCTGCAGAAGAGCAGAGTGAGGGGGGATTTGATAGCAGCCTTCAACTACCTGTAGGGGGGCTCCAAAGAGGATGGAGCTCGGCTGTTCTCAGTGGTGGCATGTGACAGAACAAGCATCAGTGGTCTCAAGTTGCAGTGCGGGAGGTCCAGGTTGGATATGAGGAAACACTATTTCACTAGGAGGGTGGTGAAGCACTGGAAAGGGTTACCTAGGGAGGTGGGGAATCTCCATCCTTCGAGATTTTTAAGGTCAGGCTTGACAAAGCCCTGGCTGGGATGATTTAGTTGGGGTTGGTCCTGCTATGAGAAGGGGATTGGATTAGATCTGAGGTCTATGATTCTATGAGGTGGAGTGGGCCATAGGCAGGGCTCCGGCCCAGCTGGATGGGGTCAGTCACACGCCTGGGTCTGTCCCTTCCCCCTGACTCCTAGGGTGTTAGGGTGTAGGGTTCTCTCTCCTGATAACTCTGGGCACAACAATCGCAGGAAGCATTGAAAGTAGTTACCATGGCGATATTGCTGGTGTTGGTGAACCAGGTGACCCAGAAGCTGTTCTCCGCTCGCCACTCCCTGAAGACCTGCAGATACTCTGCACTCTGCTTTGCCAGCGTCGTGCCTGAACCAGGGAGGGGAAACAGACAGCAGGCAATATAAATCAGAGGTTAGCTTTGGAAACGGGAATTTTGCAAGGAAGTTTAGAGACAAGTACATCTAAGAAACATACCGTAAATTCAGGCCAATAAACTCCCCCACCCCCCAACAAAACTAAACAAACTAACCCCCCTGGAAGAGTAAAAATAAACCAGGCAGAAGTGCAGCAGCAGTGTGAGGCTCTCCAGTTGATTGCACTGAACGCAGCATGTAGGATTCCCAGCCCTGTGGGCGGGAAGCACATCTGGGCATTTGGCCCAAGGAGCTACTGCCCTCGGAGACCAGGAGGCCAGAGGATCTGAACTGGTGGAGCCAAGGGAGACAGCGAGGTACATAGAGGAGACTTTTAGGGATGCAGTAGCGTGGTCCCACCCCCAGTCTGACAGCCTCTGTGCTGCTGAGGAGGGTGAAAGTTTCTGGGAAGGAGAACATCGAGCTGGAGCAGAGGGAGACGATCCCATAGTTGGGACCCACCTGCCAGATGAAGTCAGGATATCTTCTCACACTGAGGCTGCCCCTCCTGAGGCGGGAAGCCCAGTTACAAAGAAAAGCCAGGTAATAGTAATGGGGGATTCAATCAATAGACATATAAGAAGGTGGATTTGTGATGAGTGGGAGAACCGCATGGTAAATTGCCTGCCTGGTGCAAAGGTTGCAGCTCTCACGAGACATCCAAACAAACTTACGTGCAGTGCTGTGGTATGTAAGCTAATGTTTAAATCGGCCTCTGTACGAGATAGTGAATGTGACAGTGAATTTTATAAAAGTTTCCAGATGTGATCCCTGGCAAGCCTGACTTCAGTATCAGGCAAATTGTTGAAATGATAGGAAAGAACAGAATTATCAGACACATAGGTGAACACAATTTGTTGGGGCAGAGTCAACATGGCTTTTGGAAAGGGAAATCATGCCTCACCAATCTACTAGAATTCTCTGAAGGGGGTCAACAAGAATGTGGAGAAGGGTGATCCAGTGGATATACTGTACTTGGACTTTCAGAAAGCCTTTGACAGGGTCCCTCACCAAAGGCTCTTTACCAAAGTAAGCTGTCATGGGATAAGAGGGAAGGTTCTCTCATGGGTCAGTGGTTAAAAGATAGGAAGCAAACAACAGGACTAAATGGTCAGTTTTCACAGTGGAGAGAGGTAAAGAGCGGGGCACCCCAAGGATCTGTGTTGACACCAGTGTAGTTCAACATAGTCATCAATGATCCAGAAAAAGGGGTAACCAGTGAGGTAGGAAAATTTGCAGATGATACAAAATGACTCAAGATAGTTAAATCCAAAGCAGACTGCGAAGAGCTACAAAGGGACCTCACAAAACTGGGGGACTGGGCAACAAAATGGCAGATGACATTCAATATAGATAAATGCAAACTGGACACCACAATCCCAACTATACATACACAATTATGGGGTTTAAATTACCACTCAAGAAAGAGATTTCGGAGTCATCGTAAAGAGTTCTCCGAAAACATCCACTCACCGTGCAGTGGCAGTTAAAAAAGCCAACAGAATGTTGGGAACCATTAGGAAAGGGATAGATAATAAATCACAAAAATGTCATAATGCCTCGATACAAATCCAGTGTGCGCGCCCACACCCTGAATACCGCGTGTAGTTCTGGTCGCCCCATCTCAAAACAGATGTACCAGAATTGTAAAAGGTGCAGAGAAGGGCGACAAAAATGATTAGGGGTATGGAAGAGCTTCCATATGAGGAAAGATTAAAAAGACTGGGGACAAGTCTACACTTCAACCACTCTATCGCAATAGCTGCACCGGCGCTGTAGCGTTGAAGAGAAGATGGTCCTCTGCCAACAAGCTCTTAATCCACCTCCCGGAGAGGCGCTAGCTATGTCAGTGGGAGGGGTGCTTCTGCCAACAGGGGTGTGGATTTTTCACAGCCCTGAGCAATGGAGTGATAACAATATAGGTCTACAGTGTAGACCTGGGACCATTTAGTTTAGAAAAGAGCTGACTAAGGGGGGATATGACAGAGGTCTATAAAATCATGACTGGTGTGGAGAAAGTGAATAGGGAAGTGTTATTTACCCCTGCACATAACACGGGAACTAGGGGTCACTTTCTGAAATTAATAGGCAGCAAGTTAAAAGCAAAGAAAAGAAGGTATCTCTGCACACAATGCACAGGCAACCTGTGGAAATTGTTGCCGTGGGATGTTGTGAAGACTAAAAGTATAATTGGGTTCAAGATAATTAGGCCATGCAACCCCAGACTCTGCATGACCCTAAACCTCTGACTACCAGAAGTTGGGACTGGATGAGAGGGGATGGATCACTCAAAATTTCCCTTTTCAGTTCATTCTCTCTGAAGCATGAGGCACTGGCCATTATCAGAAGACACAATACTGGGCTAGATGAACTGATCTGAGTCAGTATGTCCATTCTTATGTGAGTTATGAAGAGTAGAATACGGACAGGGGAAGCTAAAGACATCAGGGGAAACTCCATGGCTTGAAGGACTATGGATACTAAAGAGGTTTTTTTAAAAAAGTGTATTAGGAACAAAAGAAATCCTAGCAACGGTGTAGGCTCATTACTAGATGGAGACTGTTTAAAAGGATGCAGAAAAGGCAGAAGTGTTCAATAAATATGTTTCCCATGTTTGGAAACCCCATGTCAATGTATTTAGGAAGGACAAGGGTCTCCAGTGCTCTTACGTTTTTGCCACAGCATGAAGGCGTAGAGGTGGTGAAGTCCCTCCATAGCCGATCGGCAGATCTCCTGCTCCTGCTCAGCACTGCACAGGGTGAGACAGCCCACCAGCTGGCCCAGGACTCTGAACTCCTCCACTCCCTGACGGAGAGAGGGAGCAAGGGGAGTCACTCGCCCCTGCAGGCCCAGCGCAGCATGTCCCCCTGGCATTGCACTAGCAAGGGTCTAGAACCGGGGGAGGCAGAGCCCAGCGCAGAGAGACTGGGGACAATGAGAGCAGGAGAAGCCATGGGGCCCATCATCAGGGACTGAGGGAAGCTCAGCAGGGACGGGAAGTCTGGGTAGCAAAGTCAGCAAACGTTGCCCTCGAGTGGGGACCTGGGTAAGGAATGAACTAACGTCCAGTCTCCATCTCAAGGGCAAGCTCCTAATCCCAGCCCCTTCTCCCATCCCCCTCCCTCCACTGACCTCAGGTCCAGGAGCGTGAGGTCACCTTGGACTCCTCTTCTCTGCATTCCACCTCTCTCACTCCATCCTGGAGTTCCCCACAACCCCCACTTTCTGCGCCGCACCCAGCCTGCCGGCTCTCTCCTGCTGGCTCTCTCCTGCAGCCTTGTCCTCTAGCCTCCCCCTCCTGCAGCCCCTGCACTCGCTCCCTGCTCTTCCCCACGTCGCACCAAGCCCCTTGCCCTCCTCTCCTGGGGTCTGCACGACCTCCCCTGACCCACTCCCCATTGCTCTGGCTCCTTTGGCCCCTCCCATCCCTTTCACTGTGTCCCCTCCCACCTCCCTCCTTCTCTTCTGCTGCCCCAGCCTCTGGGGGCATATCATCCAAGCGCCCCGCTTCAGCTGCTGGCGGGGAGGCCCTGCCACAGGGGGGATGGAGCAGCTGGAGCAGCTCAATGGCCCTGAGCACCCAAAGCAGGGGGTGTTCATCTGGCAGCCTGGCAGGAGCTGATGCCAAAGCATCCCGGGGGCAACTGACAAAGGGGGTGAAGAGACACCTGGGTTCAGATGGTGCTCTCAGGGTGATCCTGTGTAAATCCGCTGACCCTGCAGAGCAGACTTTGGTCCTAGGGGAACAGCGGGGAGAGTCCTTGGAGATAGAATTATGGGGCTCCACCCAAGGCCCACTGGAGTCAGAGGACAGACCTGTCCACATCAGGACTCATTAGGTTGGACTCCTACCAAGGATCTTGCTGAGTCACTATTCCAGGCCCAGGTTTTCCCTGCCAGGGAGTGCTGCACCGTGAGGCTGCTCAGTGCAGTTAGGAGACGGCCAGAGTCACAGGCTGCTCACCTTGAATTTGTGTTGACCGGAGATGAATTTGGTCAGCCAGGTGATTCTTCCCACTGCCCTCAGCCGCACATGCACCTCCTTGGATGCGGTCCAGGGGAGCAGGACCTGAGAGAAACAGATTGGGACAAATTGCGAAGGAGAAGGACCAAAAAATAGCACAAGCACATAGAGTGAAAATCAGAAAGGCTAAGGCAAAAATGAGTTCTAACTGGCAAGGGACATAAAAGGCAATCAGAAGCAGCTCTGTAAATGCATTAGGAGAAAGACAAAGGAAAGTGTGGGGCCACTACTCAGCAGGGAAGCAGAGCAAATAATGGATGATACAGACAAAACCAAGGTGTGTAATGCCTTTTTTGCTTCAGTTTTCACTAAAAAGGTTAATGGCGACTAGATGATGAACACAATATTAACAACAGGGGGGAAGAAATACAGGCCAGAGTAGGGAGAGAACAGATAAAAGACAATTTAGGTCAGTTAGATGTATTCAAGTTGGCAGAGCCTCATGATATTCACAGGAGATGGAGCTAGACAAAGCAATCTCTGAACCTTTAGGAGGGCTGAAGGTCCCAGAGGACTGGAGAAGGGCAGCCACAGAGCCTGTCTTCAGAAAGGGGAACAAGGAGGCCCCAAGGAATTATCCACCTGTCAGCCTATCTTTGGTACCCAGAAAGATTATTGAAGAAATTATTAAAGAGTTTGTAAGAACCTAGAGGAGATAATAGGGTGATAAGGAATAGCACCATGGATTTGTCCACAACAAACCATGCCAAACAAATCTAACTTCCTTCTTTGACCGGGTTACTTGCCTAGTGGATGGAGGGAGGCCGTATGTGATGATGTATATCAAGTTTTGTAAGGCTTTTGACACAGTTCCACAAGACATTCTCATAAGCAAACTAAGCCAATATGATCCAGATGAGACTGCTCGAAAGTGGGCGCACAACTGATGTAAAAGCAATCCTCAAAGAGGAGTTATCACTGACTCGCTGGCAAACTGGGAGGGTGTCTGAAGTGGGGTCCCCCAGGGGTGTGCCTGGGTCCAGTACTGGTCAATATTTTCATGAAGAACTTGGTTAACAGAGAGGAGAGTATGCTTGTCAAGTTGGTGGATGACACCAAGCTGGGGAGAGTTACATGCACTTTGGAGGACAGATTAGAATTCAGAATGCGCTTGCCAAATTGGAGAGTTGGTCTGAAGTCAACAAGATGAAATTCAGTCAAAACCAATGTGACGTAACGCACTTAGGAAGGAAAAATCAAATGCATAAAAAGAAAGTGGGGGATGACCGGCTAGGTGGCAGGACTGCAGAAAAGGATCTGGGGGTTATCGTGAATCTCACACTGAATAGGAATCAAGAGTGTGATGCTGTTATTAAAGAGGGAAATGTCATTCTGAGGTGTATTAGCTTGGAGCACTGTGTCCAGTTCTTGGCACCCCGCTTTAAGAAAGATGTGAACAAACTGGGGCCCGTCCAGAGGACAGCAACAAAAATGATCAGCGGTTTAGAAAACCTGACCTATGAAGAAAGGGTGAACGACTTGGGCATGTTTCGTCTTGAGAAGACAGAGGGGGCACCTCCTAACACTCTTCAAATATGTTAAGGGCTGTTTTACAGAGGATGGTGACTAATTGTTCTCCACGTCCCCTGAAGGTAGGACAAGAAGTAATGGGCTTAATCTGCAGCAAGGGAGATTGAGGTTAAATATTCGGAAAAAGTCTGAGGGTGGCTAAGCACTGGAACAGGTGACCTAGGGAAGTGGTGGACTCCCCATCATGGACGTTTTAAAAAAAACAGGCTGAACAAACACTCCTCAGGGACGGTCGAGGAATGTTTGGCCCTGCGTCAGTGCAGAGGGTGGAGTAGATGACCTCTTGAGATCCCTTCCAGCCCTGCACTTCTGTGATTCCCTCTTCCCAAGCTCTGGGATCGAGAAGACCGAATATCTGCTGAGGACATTTCCCTCTTTTTGGAGCACAAACCACCCACAGAATCGACTTCCTGTGGCCGCAGAACTAGAACGTTGGGGGAATCTAGCTCTGGGCTCTGGCCAGTATGGTGAACACAGATGAATCCCGGGGTCAGATGAGGCTCAGTGGAGAATACGGCAGATCCCACACTCCTGCACCCCCACCCAATGCAGAGGTTTTTCATATATAGCGGGGGCACTTGGTCCTCCAGCCCAAGAACCTTTGTATAGAACGTACTCTGAGGAGCAGAAGGCACGGGGGTGTCCCATGCTTGGGATTAAATGAAGCCTTGGTCCCAGAGCCCCACCCCAGCTACAGGACTCGTCCCCTTCCTGCCCCCATGCCTCCACACCTCCACGATGTTTTGCAGCACCCCAAGGTTGGGCTTCTCATCCTCGCACACCAAGGCCTTCAGCAGCTCATCCATGGTGTTCAGAGTCTGCGTGCAGAGCAGAGGAGAAACCACAGCAAGTGGCGTTACCCAGCCAGGCGACGAACCAATGCCCTGGCGTGCGACACGCCCCAGGCCATGGCAGTCCCTGCTATTCCAGCTCACCCACTCACTTGTACCCGCAGGGGACCTACTGCAAACTCCTCCTGGCAACAGGAGCCCACCCGCTTTTGTTGTCCCCAGGGAGGCCACTGCACATAGTTGAACGCATTAGAAGAGTCAGGAAGGACTCCGCATTTGAGGGGGAGGGGAGATTTCCAGCCAAGCTTCACTTTCCCTGGCCTGTGTGCGTCTCAAGCATCTGATCTCAGGCCTGTGCCCCCAGCCATGCACTGGGGATGAATGTGCTTGTGAAGGGAGTGTCTGTTCCCCACTAATTGCCGGTGCCTGTGAAGGATAAATGCCTACTACTGCTACCCTATGAGGGAGTTACTCCTTTATCTGAGGCGGTGGGGCTTGTGCTTTGGTACTGCAGGTCCTGAGCTGAAGTGCTGCCAAGGAGCTGTGATCATTACACTGTTATGCCAGCGCCAGGTAACCCAGGGGGCAGGGACACAAGTGACTTGCAGGATTCCCCCTCGGTTTGGGGCGGCTCCTCATGGCTAGTTTGGGGCTTACGTTGTTGTAAAGAGCAGCCTCCACGCCCTGGTTGGTCTCTGCTGGAGGCAGGGAGAAGACGCTGGAGAAGCAGACAGTGAGCAGGCTGGATAGCTCCGTTCCCCTCAGCAGTGGCTTCACTTTGCTAAGAGAAGAGACGCGCGGATTGGAGGGCTGAGGCGAGACTGATGCACTAATGTTGGCCTCAGGCTCCCAGGACATGATGGGCAGGCTTCTGGGAAGCTGAGAGCCGGGCGCCAGCGGCACTGAGAGAGAGCCCCCCATGGCGCAGGCTGTGCCCAGGCTGTGCCCAGCCTCTGAGCCACAGGGAGTCGCTGAGCTGCCGGTGGGATGCAGCTGGCACAGCTGGCGGCGACTCCGGTGGCTCCGCTCCGGCAGTGCCCAACTGCCCCTCTTCCCCCGGAGCCATCGCCTGCGGGTCCCAGAAGGGACCAGTCCAACCCCCTTGCTCCCTCCCCCACATCTTCACACGGCCACTTGGAGAGGTCGCCAAGCACCGAAGGATCCTCCACCACCAACCCACGGGTGCCACGTGCCTGGGGGAATCGGAAGATGGGGGAGGAGCAGAGGGGGCAATGCCCTGGAGAACTGGCCACGCCAAGAGGCTGGCGTGTCTGGCTGCACACAGCACTAGCTGGGGCTGCGCGGGCAGGCCGGGTACCTCAGCTCCATGATGGCGAGCATCGCTTGCTGACGCACCCTGCTGGTCAGGGAGTCGACGGACTCAAGATCAATCAGCTCCTGGGGAGACAATGTGGGGAAGTGCCAGCCGGGCTCCGAGCTCCCGTAAGGCTCCGACTGGGGAGCAAAGCGCAGGGCCTGCAACACGTGGCCTCGGCAGACAGGTCATCCTACTGTGGGCTTGACGGTGTGCAGGGCTCCAGCTGGGGAGTGCAGTGCAGGGCCTGTGGTCAGTGCCCCAGCGTCACGCACCAGTGCACTGCAAAGGCTCCATCAGCATTAGCACCCAGGGACTCCACCTGAGATCAGGCTCCTTGTGCCAGGTGCTGCACACACACGGTGAGAGCCAGTCCCTGCCCCAGAGAACTCACGAGCTAACTGGATGAGACAAGGCATGGGAGGGAAACTGAGGCACAGAGGGGGAAGTGCTTTGCCCAAAGGTCTCACTGAGGAACTGAGCCCCAGCCCACTGGACCACCCACCAGCGCACGCTGTCCCACGTTCAGGGAAGGGAGGTAAGCTCCGGAAAGCTTTCTGCAGCGCCGCAGAGCAAAGACTTTCCAAATCTACGGAGCAGATTTGTTGCTAGTTCCCTAGTGGGCACTGACTGCGGAGTGTTGGGGTTCTGTGCAGGGAGACTGGTGTATACAGAGCGACCTGGTGACTTGGGAAGCTGGGTGCAAGGGAACAATCTACGTTTCAATACAGTGACATGTTCAGGAACAAAGAACGCAGGCCACACTCACAGCATGGGGGGCTCTAACCTGGGAAGCGGTGACTCTGGAAAAGACTTGGCAGTCATGGTAATCAGGTGCACAGGAGCGCCCAGTGCGAGGCTGGGGCCAAAAGGGCTTATGCCATCCTGGGCTGTGCAAACAGGGCAATCTCCAGTTGTTAGAGAGGTTATTTTCCCTCGGTATTTGGCAGTGGTGCGACCTCTGCTGGGATCCTCTGTCCAGGTCTGGTGCCCACAATTCAAGGAGAATGTTGATAAATTGGAGAGGGGTCAAAGAAGAGCCACAAGAGTGACTGAAGGACTGGGAAACATGCCTTATAGTGAGAGACTCCAGAAATCAATCAGTTCAGCTTCACAAAGAGAAGGTTACAGGGTGCCTTGATGACAGTCTGTAAGTATCTACACAGGGAGCAAATGCTTGATAATGGGCTCTTCAGTCTAACAGACAAACGTCCAACACGATCCAGCGATTGGCAGTTGAAGGTAGACAAATCTGCAGAGCTCTCCAGGCCAATCACTAAACCCGCCAAGTAACATAGCCCGAGTGTGTGTTTTACTCACCTTTATCTTCTCCACAAGGAGGGCTTTGCAGAGAAAAGCTGCCAGGTTTTGTTCTGGGTGCCTCGTGAGGGCGGCCCTGCTGATGGTGATGACACGATCCAAGAATTCAAGTTTCTTGGCCTCCTCCTATGCACCGCAGAGATTAGACAAAAACAGGAAGGTTAGCGTGGAAAGGAGCTGCCAGTGGGAGAGATGTCAGAAAGCTTCCCCCCAGCGCTGCTCAGGCTTTGATATGCCGAAGGCCAGAAGGCCATTCATCTCTCAACAGGAGTGACTATGTGGGGAGGGCAGGGCAGCTCTGTGTGAAACCAGAGCAGAGAGGGAGCAGATCTCACGGGGTAGGTGTCCAAAGAGGAACTGCAACATGGGGGCTAAGCATCCAGACAGTCTTACTGGGGGGCTTGCTAGAGTGGGAGGAACATCTGGGTGTGACACCCTGACACCCCAATATTCGCCACTGTCATATAATTAGGATATGTTTGGTACCAAGTATGTCTTGTAAGGTATCAGTCTAAAAGTCTTTATCTGCTAGACATTACTGTCTCATTGGATTGCATGTGCTATCGTTGTATGTGACGTTCTGAAGTTCAGCTGTGTATGTGTTCCTGAAAAACACTGTGAGGTTCAAAACAGCCTTTCAGGTAGAACAGGAAAAAAGCCAAACACTGGCTCCTGGAGGAAATGCACAAGCATTAGGGCTACCCCAGGAACTGTGTGCAATAGAAACCTCCCCGAGATAACGCGACACAACGGGACTTGTTGGACCCAGGTCACAGCAAAAGAGTTTTCCATCAGGTGGGAAGAGAAGATAAAAGGGGAACAATAACATCGCAGGGGGGACGGGACGGGACCTCAGACTCCCTGCAATAAGATACCTGGAAACACCTGAGAGACAAAGATTGAACCATGAGAAGTGATGGTCCTAGGCTAGAGAGAGAGATTCCTAGCCTGTGCAAGAAAACCTGGGAAATCCAAGCTGCAAAACCAAGGCAGCTTCTGCCTTAAGAATCTGCCAACCTGTTTATCACTCGGGGAGAATTTGCTAATGGATATCCTATCTATCTGGTGTGTAAAGCTTCGTTTGTGTGTTTTCTTTATTTACTAGGGTAATCTGCTTTGTTCTGTTTGCTATCTCTTCTAACCGCTTAAAATCTACCTCTTGTAGTTAATCATCTTGTTTCTTGTTTATACCACAACCCAGTTTGTAGTATAAATTAGTAACTGGGAGGAGGGGCAAAGAGTTGTTCATACCTCTCTCGACATCGAGGGAGGGGGCGAATGTCATAAAACCTTTGGGTCCGTACTCCAAAGGAGGTGGGCACCAGAGAACTGGGACAAGGCCCTTCAGCTGAGTCTTCCCAGAGCTGATCTCAGTGTCTGTGTCTTTCTGCAGCTGGGTGTGGCCCTGCCTGTGTGTATGGCTGGAAGAGGCTTGTGAGCCGAGCCCAACAAGACAAGGTAACGGGGGCCCAGGCTGGCAGAACAGGTGGGCTCAGTGATAAGCCAGTACATCAGGTGGCACCTCAAAGGGGGGCAACCCATCATGCTGGGGACTGGCCAAATCCAGTGGGCAAGGGGCATGGTGGGTGCCTTTTGTAACTCAAGAGAGGATGTTTTTAAGATGCTCTAGTTTAAACAGGAATTATTTGGGGGCAGGTCTCTGGCCTGTGTTATACAGGAGGTCACAGTGGTCCCGTCTGGCCTTAGAATCCATGCCTCATCCGGAGAAGGACGGATACTGCATGTGGACAGGGCAGTAGCTGACAGATCAGAGGAGGGCTCTTGGTACCTGTTCATTGCCCTTGAGAAAGGCGTTGATGTAGTCTAGGGTGTCTTTCTCCTGCGAGTCTGGCCCCATAAAGCAGGAGGCATTCCCAGGTGATGGTGAATCTGATCAAAGACAGAGCAGTGGTAATACCTGGGGCTTGCAAGCTGCAGGCTGGGTGACAGAGATCTTAGCAGAAACCCTTGCCCCCCGCTCCCACCCCAGCAGGGTAGCAGCCCCGATGCACAACAGGGTCTGGAACAGCATTCCCTGGTTTCCC
Organism: Caretta caretta; assembly: GCF_965140235.1. Classification (NCBI taxonomy): domain Eukaryota; kingdom Metazoa; phylum Chordata; order Testudines; family Cheloniidae; genus Caretta; species Caretta caretta. Next base: position 8,197,064 of record NC_134228.1, read on the forward strand.
CAACTCTTTGCTGCTCAGCCCAGCAAAGATCCAGTCAGAGCCCTGGTTCCCAGCGGCCACCCGACTTCCCCGCCGCACCCAGCATGCAGGCTGAGCCTGGGGATTTGGGGAGCGCCACACCTGGAAGGAGGCATGATGTCAGGCTATGAGTGGTATCCCCGCTCTCCGGGCCATTGCTGGAGGGGGCAGAGGGACTGGCAGTGAATCGCTCTGCTCCCCGCTGCGGGAGAGGGAGGAGCTACCCAGTCTGCGCGGGATACGGGGACCCAGGGCCTGCCCGTTCTGCTTCCTCTGACTGCCTCTCCTGCCATGGACAGCCACGGGGTGTAATCTGGGCAAGCCCTGGGCTCCCATCATCAACCCCCCCACCCAAATGCCCTGTGCTGTGCCATGCGTCACCCCCCTGCAAAGGAGCCAGCAGATGGGGCTGCAACATCAGGGGGCATCTCATGCTTTGGCCGGCACCCTGCAATCCTAGGCTTAACAACCCACCGTGCACAGAGCATCCCCTTCGACTGGTGGAAAACATCTTCCAACCCTGTGTGTGACGGATCGGGGTGGGCAATTCAGTCAGTCTCCACCTGATGCTTCTGCTGCCGCCCCTAATGCCCCGATCAGATGTAGGGGCTGCAGCTGCTGCCAGCAGGAGGGGCCATTCCCCCCTGCCTGGGTTTTCCTGTCTCTCCATCTCATGGCAGCCCAGAGTTGTACAAAGGTGATAGAGTCTTCTCCCGCCACTGACACCCTGGTCTCGCAACCCCAACCCCCAGAGGGGCAAGCCCCACCGCAATGCAGGGCCATGGCCCCTGCCATTTTTGCAGCCCCCTCCGCCCACCCAGGAGGCACCCACTCACCAGCATGGAAGGGCTGAGGCACACACAGCTCCTGCTGCTGCTGTGGGCTCTTCTGCGGACTGTTCCTTCGAGGAGGTCTCGTCTCCTCCCAGGCAAGGATGGGCTTCAAGGGGACCTTGCGGACTTCCTCAGCCATCCTGCAAGAAGCCAGGACAAGGCATTGCTTGTGAGGGATGAGAGGCGACTGCCCCGTTCAGCATCAGAGCCAGTCCACGTATTGCTATTCCACCAGTGCCTACAGCTGCCAGCAGGGAAACAAGCCAATGGATGTGCTCAAAGTCACCCAGGCAGTCAGCAGTACAGGCAGGATTAGAACCCAGGTCTCCGGACTCCCAGGCCCATCCCGCAGGCCAAACAGCCTCCCCCGGGTCACTCCCGCCTCTCCTTCTGCTGGTTCACAAACTGCCCAGCAGACAGGCTGCATCCAACCACTCAGGATTCTTCCTGCCCAGGGAAATTACCCTGATCCCTTCCCCCAGGAATATTGGGGCCGTGGCAGGTCCCAGGTGGGGGAGGGAAGCGGGGTGGGGTGCGGGGGGCGGTCTGGTGAGCAGCAGGAGTTGCTCTGACACCACCGTGAAGGGGAAGGAGCAGAAGGCGGGAGAGCGGCAGGCAGGCAGGCTGTGCCGGGGCAGAGCTTTGTGGCGATTTCGCAGCTCGTCTCTCCAAGGCCTGTATGGCAGCAGCCGCTGCAGAGAATCCCAGGCCTGATTCCCCCCACGCTGGGTCTCCTGAATGGCCCCTGCCCTGGGGGGCTCCATTCCTCACCCAGTGTCAACTGCTGACTCTGCAGCAGCTGCACGGCAGGCGTCCTAAGGCACCTCTAGTCCTCTCCAGAGCTCAGGGGGACTGTCCTGGCATCGGACTGTCCTGGTGAATGGAACAATGGCTCCAGGCAACCGGAGAATGCCTGTTCCCCCGGCAACCTCAGTGCCATTCCCTCTGGAAGTGATGGTGTCAGCAAAGGTGCTGGAGGTGGTCAGGCCTCGTGGTTGGAGCTGGACTCAGGAGGCCGGGGCGTGGGTGGAGCGAGGCTGGAGCGAGAGCAGAGCTGGAGTAGGACGAGGGGCAGGGCCACCAGCTACCTCCCGGTCTGGGCACTTACCTGGCCCCACCATGCCAGTGGCTGAGCACACGGGTGATGTGGGATTTAGGCTCTCAACCCCCCCGCAGAGCAAGGACCTGCTCTCCCTCATTAGCTGAGGCCAGGGGCGGCGGGGACTCATCTGATCTCATGCAGAAGACTTACAGAGGAGCGGGGAACTGAACACAGCTCTCCTGGGTCCCAGCCCAATGCCTCATCTAACCACCTGTGCCGCCTTCCCGTGCCGTGCCACCATCCCTGCCAAACCCTCCTCCTTGTCTCCGTCCCCTCCGGGCTCAACTGGTGCGACCCCTTCTGTCGAGCTGCCTCAGACTCCCTCCTGTGCGCATGCCGCTGCCCACTTCCTCACTGGCACCAGGCTAGACAGCCGGCACCGGGGCACTTGGCAGACGTGCGCCACCCAGCCAGGAGCTCGGGGAAGCCTCCGTGTGGTTGGCGATGCAATGGAAAAGCAGAGGTGGGCAATAGAAGATTCTCCTACCTGGAATCAGGAGTGGGCAGAAACCTGCGCGTAAATGGGCCACCCACTTTCTGCTGCCGGTGGCGGAGCTGGATCTGCTGGCTCAGCGTTCCCCAGGGGCATGTGCCAGCTCTCGCTCTGCCAGAGCCAAGCCTGGCAGTGAGGGGATGAGGCTGTGCCAGCCAGCAGGGGCGTGTCACAATGGGCAGGCGAGTCACAGAGCAGCCAATGTGTGACTCCCCAGCCATGGGATGCCCCAGCCCAGACTTGCTCTGGCCTCGCCAAGGCTTTAGAGCTTGTCCTTCCCCACCGGGGCCATGGGAGGGACCTTCCGCTCCCCACAGTCACAGACATTAGGCCGGAAGGGACCTCTGGGCTCCTGTAGTCCCAGCTCCTGCAGACCCCAGGCCAGAGCCCCTCCCTGCATCCATGCTATTGGAGCCAGGGGGTCTCTGGATCCCCGAATGGGAGAATCAGTTCCATCCCGGTTCCTCCTTCTCGTAACAGTGCAGAACGGGGATTCATGAACTCTCCCCACCCATAGCTCCCAGCCCACATGGGAGGCTGTTTCCACTTTCCCAAGCTGCCGGGTGCTTTGGCCATGGGGTGTAAAATGGTCCCATCTCTGCTTCCTCTCCCACCGCTGCAACGACACAGAAGCTGCTTTAATAGCAGCCCCCCCACCCCGCCCAACTGAGTCTCAGACCTTGCTAATGCTCAGTGCCATGACAGCCCCAGGAGATGATTGCTGTGGGATGTGACGAAGTGGGACTCTTCTTAATGTTTCCTCTGAATAGTGTGGGGGTGCCTCAGTTTCCCCTATGCAGTTCTTAAGTATCTAGGTGGTGGGGTAAGGGTGTATGATCATTGCAGAGCCCTAGAGGGCAGGTATGTGCAGGGGTCTGAACACAGAGAATGGCCGACACCCTGTTTCCTGGGTGCTGATGGCCTGGCCCTTCCCCCCTACAAGGTGAGAGCTAAAAGGGTTGGAGAAAAAAGGAATCAGGTGACCTCCTGGCCCGGGAAAGGGACAAAGCCCAGAGGAGGAGGGGCTGGAGAGAGTTTCAGTTGAGGCTGGCTGGAGACATGGAGTGAAGTACAGACGTGGTTGTCTGGCTCACTACCTCCCAAAATGGACTCAGCTGAGGGGTCCTGTTCTCTGCACCTACAAGCTCTGTGTTAGACCATGTTCCTGTCATCTAATAAACCTTCTGTTTTACTGGCTGGCTGAGAGTCACGTCTGACTGCGGAGTTGGGGTGCAGGACCTTCCGGCTTCCCCAGGAGGAAGCTCGCTGTGGGAAGCTCACGGAGGAGCAGAGGATGCTGAATGCTCCAAGGTCAGACCCAGGAAGGTGGAAGCTGTGTGAGCTGTTTGCCCTGCTGACAGGCTGCTCACAGAAAGGAGTCTTCCCCAGAATCGTGACTGACTTTGTAGGGAGCAGTTCCAGAGCATCGCCCGGGGACTCCGTGACACGGGGGTCTCGGCCCAGGGGGAGGTAGTGACTCCTAGAAGCAGGGAAAGCAGCAGCACCGTAGATCAGGGAGGTCTTGCAATGCCAGTGGATGTCTGGGGTCTGGCACCCCAGGCACTCAGAGCAGATTGTCAAAGGCCAAACCCCTCTCACCACCGGCTCTGTAGCTCCCCCTTGCTTTCGGTCTGTCTTAGGCACCATTCTGGCCCTCATCCCCCTGGCATCCGAGCACTGCCCAACCTCGATTGCATTTATTCTAACTGCCCCCTTCAGGGCAGGGTCTGGTAGCTACCCCCACTGCACAGACAGGGAACTACAGCACAGAGGGAAGAAGGGACTTGCTCGAAGACAAACAGAGCATCTGTGGCAGAGCTGGGAAATGAACATGGGTCTCCTGGGTCCCAGAATGGCACCTGCTCTTTCAACCTCCTGCCCCCTTCGTCCCTGGTTCAGTGGGAGCTGTGGGAGCTCTCTGGGGCACAGGAGCTGGCTGGTGCCCAGATGGAGCTACGTTGCCTATTGCACAGATCTCGCTTTTCCCGAACATTGAAAATGCTGCTCTAACCATACCAGGGCCCGCCAGGATCCTTGCAGCTGGTCCGTGCTAAATTGTGAACTGTGCCCTGGCCTCCCAGAGCGGGGCAATGGGAGAGGGTGGGGCTGGCCCAAGGCCCTGCTGGATTGCGGCTCACGCGTACGGGGTCCCAGTGCTACAGAGCTCTGTGCCGGGGCAGCGCTTTGTGGGGGTTTCACAGCTCCTCTCTCCAAGGCCTGTGTGGGATCAGCCGCTGCAGAGAATCCCAGGCCTGATTCCCCCCACGCTGGGTCTCCTGAATGGCCCCTGCCCTGGGGGGCTCCATTCCTCACCCAGTGTCTCCTGCTGACTCTCCAGCAGCTGCACGGCAGGAGTCCTAAGGCACCTCTAGTCCTCTCCAGAGCTCAGGGGGACTGTCCTGGCATCGGACTGTCCTGGTGAATGGAACAATGGCTCCAGGCAACCGGAGAATGCCTGTTCCCCCGGCAACCTCAGTGTCTGGGCACTTACCTGGCCCCATCATGCCAGTGGCTTAGCACACGGGTGTTGTGGTATTTAGGCTCTCAACCCCCCCTCCGCAGAGCAGGGACGTGCTCTCCCTCGTTAGCTGAGGCCCAGAGCGGCGGGGACTCACCTGATCTCACGCAGAAGACTTACAGAGGAGCGGGGAACTGAACACAGCTCTCCTGGGTCCCAGCCCAATGCCTCATGTAACCGTCTGTGCCGCCTTCCCGTGCCGTGCCACCAGCCCTGCCAAACCCTCCTCCTTGTCTCCGTCCCCTCCGGGCTCGACTGGTGCGACCCCTTCTGTCGAGCCGCCCCGGGCTCCCTCCTGTGTGCATGCCGCTGCCCACTTCCTCACTGGCACTAGGCTAGACAGCCAGCACCAGGGCACTTGGCAGACATGCGCCACCCAGCCAGGAGCTCGGGGAAGGCTCGGTGTGGTTGGCGATGCAATGGAAAAGCAGAGGTGGGCAATAGAAGATTCTCCTACCTGGAGTCAGGAGTGGGCAGAAGCCTGCGTATAAATGGGCCACCCACTTTCTGCTGCCGGTGGCGGAGCTGGATCTGCTGGCTCAGCGTTCCCCAGCGGCACGTACCAGCTCTCGCTCTGCCAGAGCCAAGCCTGGCAGTGAGGGGATGAGGCTGTGCCAGCCAGCAGGGGCGTGTCACAATGGGCAGGCGAGTCACAGAGCAGCCAATGTGTGACTCCCCAGCCATGGGATGCCCCAGCCCAGACTTGCTCTGGCCTCGCCAAGGCTTTAGAGCCTGTCCTTCCCCACTGGGGTCATGGGAGGGACCTTCCGCTGTTATACCAATAAAATAAAAACCAGCAGGATTTCATTAAAGGGAAAAAGGCAAAATACCACATTTATTGTGAATACAGAAAGAATCATAGTCAGCACTTAGTTATAGCTATAACATTCCATTCAATCTCATATTTAGTCACACATTCATTCATACAAACACACACACACAGGTTCTGCAAGGTTGTTATCATAGTTACCAGCCTTAGAGTTGCTCATGCCAAGCCACTGGCCAGTTGGCCTGGACATGAGGAGGGAGCAGGGCCTGGTCAGATGCTCATCTGATGCTCCTGGAAGTTGGTTTGCAGAATCAGACCCCAAAGTTCTCACTTTTTAGAGTCTATTTTTATAGGAATTTCTTCCTATGCCAGTCTATGGGAATTGCTTCATCATGCTGTTGCTGAATCAATCAGCAGATAGCACATTCCTGAGGGCTCCGAGCTGCTAGATGTTATCTTGTTCTTTGGTTCTCCCATTCTTGAGGCTGTTGGGTGGATTCCAGTCTGCCCTCCGGGGGTCCTCGGGTTCCAGCCCGGTTCCTCCTTCTCATAACAGTGCAGAACGGGGATTCATGAACTCTCCCCACCCCCAGCTCCCAGCCCACAGGGGAGGCTCTTTCCACTTTCCCAAGCTGCCGGGTGCTTTGGCCATGGGGTGTAAAATGGTCCCATCTCTGCTTCCTCTCCCATCGCTGCAACGACGCAGAAGCTGCTTTAATAGGAGATGCTGCCAGCTGCAGGGTGAGAGGGGGGAATGGCTGTGGGGAGACAGATGGGTCTCCCTCAGCTGCGGATGCTCCTATATGTGCTATTCCCCTCCCCACACACCCTGCTGTGGGGGAGGTTGGAGAGGGGCTGCTCAAGGACCGGCCTAGAACAGGACACCTCCTCCCAGTTCTGAACATAGGAGAAGCCCGGCCCACTGGACTCAGTGCCAGGGTCCCAGGGATGCCGATGGGCTGTGGGTCAGGGAATCAGGGTGAGATTCTTCAGAGCTCAGACCCAACGTGATCTCAGCGTGCTGAGCGCTGGGGGAATTAGGCCTGAACACAGTCACTCTTAGGGTTGCCAGGCATCCGGTTTTCTCTTTCGAAAAGAGACCCTGGCGGCTCCGGTCAGCACTGCCAACTGGGCCGTTAAAAGTCTGGTTGGTGGCAGGGGGATGAGGAGGGGGCCTGCAGCAGCTCTCTCTGTGGAGCTCGGGGGCGGTGCGAGCCCCCGCTGGCAGGGCGTGGATCCCAGCGGAGGGGCTGGGAAAGGCATTCGGCTGCAGGCTGGGGCCGGCAGGGTTAACCCCCGGCAGCAGCCTCTGCGGTGGCCAGGGGTTCCTTGCAGAGTGGGCACTGTGGCCTTTAGGAAGTGCCTTCAGCCCCCTCCCTGCCCGGCCCACTGCTCCCCAGCTGTTGGGAGCTGAGAGAGGAGGGGTCAGCCACCTGTCCTGGGTCCCACAACCTGCTCCCTGTGGGGCTACTGTGCTGGGTTCAACTCGGGACCATGCAGCCAGTAGGTAAGGGGCTGTGGGCAGGTCACTCTCCTCCCGGGGATGAATGGGCTGCGTGGAAGCATGGGGTAAAATTGGGCTGCTCTGCTTGGGAACGGGTCCAAACAGAGTCGGGCAGCAGCTGAGTGTGGAGGCCCCAGCCAGCAGCCGGGCTGTGGGGGGGAATGAAGGAGAGGGGTTGGGGGTCACTGCAAATGGCAGGAGGAGGGGGGGGCCTGCATCAGCTCTCTCCCTAGAGCTGCTGTGATTTGCACTATGCTGGGGGAGCAGCGAGCCAGGGGCAGCAGTGGGATGGGTGTGTCACTCGCGGGGAATTCTCTCACCCGCCCCCCCCCCCCGCACATTCCAGTGAACAGGAAAAACTTTTGTCCTCACCCAGCCAGGTGTCCAGGATTCATTGGTGTTAGAGCAGCCTCTGAGACCCGGGAAATGCCTGGGCCGTGCTGGTGTGGCTGCTATTTAAGAGGCCACCTGACATCAATGCCTCCCAGACCCCCACAAACCACACCAGCCAGAGCCACCCAGAGCCTGCCCTCCAAGCCCCCTCCCGGGCCCCAACCCCCTGCAACAACTCAGAGCCCCCTCACACACCCATACTCCCTCCTGGAGCCTGCACCCCACATTCCCTCCCACGCCCAAATTCCTTCCAGGACTCCACACCCCTCTCCCACACTCCGAACCCCTTGGCCCCAACCTAAAGCCCCCTCATACACCCCAAGCCCTTCATACCCAGCCCCACCTCAGACCCCGCACCCCAGCTGGAGCCCTCATCTTTCCCCCCACACCGCAACCCCCTGCCCCAGCCCAGAGCTCCCTCCTGCACTCCGAATCCCTTGGCCCCAGGCTGGAGCACCCTCCTACACCCTGAGCCCCTCATCCCTAGCCCCACCCCAGAGCCCACACCTCCAGCCGGATCCCTCACTCCCCCACAAACGCCAATCCCCTGCCCCAGCCCTGGTGAAAGTGCGCGAGGGTGGGGAAGAGTGAGAGACGGAGGACAGGGGATGGAGTGAGTGGGGGTGGGTCCGCGGGGAAGGGATGGGGGAGGGGGAGGGGCTTCGGGGCAGCGGCAGGGCAAAGACGTTCAATTTTCTGAAACTAGAAAGTTGGCAACCCTCGTCACTCACCTTCCTGAGACGCTGGATCCTCAGGGCTGGGGCCGGTCCTCGGGATCAGCTTCTGGCCTGGGCAAAAAACACAGACAACATCAGGGACGTTCAGCGGTTCAGTGGCCAGCCAAGCAGAGATCATCCCAGAGATGCAGCTGCTACAAATCCCTAGACCATGTCTCTCCAAAGGAGCCTCAGACACACTGGGCCAAATCCCAGCTGGGGTAAATTGGTCCCACTCTACTGGAGTCAATGGGCCAGATCTCCAGCTGGTGCAGGTCAGCCCTGCTCCATTGACATCAGTGGGCCAGATTCCCATCTAGTGTAATCATAATTAATAATCATAATGCACTAGCACCTGACAGTCAAATCCAGGTCAGGTCTCATTGAGCTGGTAGCTTTACAGACAGGATAAATGTCAATCCCTGCCCACAACGATCATGAGTGGATGCGAAAGAGAAACTGGCCAAGAGGTGGGGTTGGAAAATGGAGTTAGAAATCTAATAAGAACATAAAAACAGCCAGACTTGATCAGACCAATGATCCATCTAGCCCAGTATCCTGTCTTCTGACTGGGGCCAATGCCGGGTGCTTCACAGGGAATGAGCAGAACAGGACAATTCATGAGTGATCCATCCCCTGTCATCCTCTCCCAGCTACTGGCAGTCAGAGGTTTAGAAACACCCAGATCATGGCTAATAGCCATTGATGGACCTAACCTCCAGGAACTTATCTCATACTTTTTTCAACCCAGTTATCCTTTTGGCCTTCACAACATCCACACGTTCCATGGCAGAAGCCCACACAACTATAAAATGCCTCACACCATCCAGCTGTTCCCTTCCCCCTCCTCACATTGTGTTGGGGTCCAACTACTCACCTGGTATATTCAGTGTCTGGAGGAGACTGAGACGAGAATTTTTCACCTGGTTCTGGTCGTTCCTGTACTGGTACATACATCGAAACTGGCCTGAGCTCTGCACAGAGATGTCATGTTGATACAGTGACCAGCCTGGCATGACCTTTTGGCTTGATATTTCTTTACCATCCTGACAGAAAATAGCTAAAGCAGCTAAAGTCTTGAGACGAAGGTGACACTGAGCCGAAATGCAGTCCCCGACCTGAGCTGAAGAGGTGCTCAGAGACAATTTAGGAGAAGGGAAGTCACCTGCAACAAGAAAGAGAGACTAAGGGTACATCTCCATGGCAAAAACCCAACGTGACAGCAAGTCTCAGAGGACAGGGCAACTGACTCAGACTCATAGAGTCACGCAAGGGGGCTAAAATTGAAGTGTAGACACTCTCGCTGTAGTGTGGACACAGGCTAACACCACTTGAGTACCACGAGTACCACTAGTCCTCCAGTGCCTTCCCACAGTTCCCGCCGTGTGCCCAGAAACGTCAGACTGGCAAAGAATTCATAGCACATCTCCGTTTTCTGCAGCTCTCCGAGCCGTGGGCCGTGCCCCAAGAAGCTGTACGTAGCCCCACACTGGAGGGAGAGCAGAATCAGTGTGGGCACAGCAGTGTGCCTGTTCTCGCACGAGCTCGGCTAACTCGAGAGGAGTCACTGAGTGTGGATAACTTGAGTTAGCTCTGCAGTGAAGGCAGAGCCAGGCAGGGAACGAAACATTAGTGATGGATTAGTGAGAAGTACACTTGGCTGATTGAAAGAGCCGTTTCTGTTCACGTTGGAATTAAAATAAATACAGTGCAACACAGGAGATTGAAGACAAATTCATTCTAACAGGTTTCAGAGTAACAGCCGTGTTAGTCTGTATTCGTCTCTAAGGTGCCACAAGTACTCCGTTTCTTTTTGCAAATTCATTCTAGTGCAGTGCCCTGGTCTCATCAATACACTCCTCTATTAGCACCAACTCTGCCAAGATTTACACAAATGAAAATTTTGTTAAACATGTATCTCAGTGACACTGGGCCAGATCCGGCTCATGTAAATCAGCCCTGCTCCATTGGAGTCAACAGAGGTATTCTGATTTATGCCTGCTGAGGATTTGGCCAAGATGGGTTTCACTTCCAGTAAAGTTTATGGCCTGTCACTGTGGGAAGTTCCATTTACAGTGCGATTACCAGGATTTCAGGCAGGAATCGTGCAAGAGGCATTGCCCACCCATCCGCCTCCTACACCTCCCCAGCCGCCCTCCCGTTGCCATTGTCTGGGGGTTTCACTCCTTTCTATGTCTCCCCTTCTTCCATGTCTCTTGTGCTCTCACTCACCTGGGGAGCTGCAGGGCTCCTGGCCTGTGACCCCAGCACCTGCACCAGACAGGAGAGGGGGTGAGTGGCAGACACAGCAGCTCTAACTATATTAATGTCACGCCAGCGACACTGGGGTGACATTAATATTAATAATTAAGCCAAGACAAGGCAGAAAATCCCAACTCAGGATCATGTTGCAAGAGCCATGCACCCCGATCCCACAATTGGAGCCGTCTGTGGGCCCTGGGTCTCACCATGGCTATCGATGGAAAGCCCCAAGTGGGAATCTTACAGAGTTTGAATATTTGCAAGGCAGGATTAAAGTTTCCATGAACGTCTAAGAAATTTGTTCTAATAGTAAACTCTCCTCACCATGTAACCTGCTGAAAACAAAGAACACGAACATTCATGATCTTCAAAACATTTTCTCACTCTCTTTACTTTCCTAATCAGCTTCAGCTCTTTGTCCTCGTCCCTGAAATGAGCTCCGCACAGCCAGTCCTAACCCTGTCATTTCCAGGTTTGTGACCTCAATAGCATCCTTTTAATGCAGGTCCATTCTATGTACTATTAAAGATCTGCTCACCGGCTCAGACTTTCAGAGCTGTAGAGGTGATTTGGATGCTCAGTTGCCATGAATTTGAACAAAGTGTCCAAATCCCGTAGGCAGCTTTGAAAATCTCAGCCATAGGTTGTAATATATATGTGAGTACAATACACACACACAGGGACATTAGATATTAAATAAAATAGCTAGATATCAAAACAATGTTCTGAGCATGAAATATTCTCTCAGAAATTGGTAAGAAACTTTGGCCATGAATTTCAAACCAGTTTTTAAACCCAACATGAAATAACTGCTTCGAGCTCAGTAGAACATCAACGTGCAGCTGTTCGTTTAAACCATTTTTACCATAACTTCCCCTCCAGGCTGTTCCCCATGTCCCCCCAGCACAGGCAGACCTATAAACCTGCCTGCCCCTAAACCGCTAGGCAGAGGGCTCACTGCAAACTCACAGAGCAGCCACAGCAGGGTCATGGGGTGATCGAGAGCCGGCGACTCAGCCTGAATATCCCACAGCACCATCGAGTCCACATCTCTGATGAGCAGCGACTGGGGCTCTGTGCCCCAGGTCCCTCCTTCTCCCCTCCTTCTTCCGGCCGGACAGGCTCTGGGCTCTTGTAGCGTGTCTCAGGGAGGCCCTGATGTGTCTGTGGCCAGAGGGGCCCTCCCTCATGAGATGAGAATGGAAACATTATTCACCATCCCCCCCCCACACGTCTGGTCTCTGCATCGGGGAGAGCCGGACCGCCTGGTTTCCCATTGGAACCTCCCTGTGACAGGCTCAGTCCTGCTGAGCCAAAACTAGTGAATTTCTAAATCCAGTCCCAGGAAAAGGGCAAATTCCTCTTGACAATTTCCACTATTTTACCACTAGCTCCAGCTGTCCCCTGAGACACTGTGTGAGCTGGTGTCTGTCTCGGCGTCTCCACCCTCCACAGCCTGCCGCATGCACCACTGCCAGGGCGGGCGTTGTGTGTGGGGGTCAATATATCACCAAATGATGCACAGGGGTCATTAACATCTGTTCTGAGCTCCCAGCCTGCTCTGGTAGTGTGAGCTCTCACTCCACTGGCCTCTTCACTGCGCACCCTCAGCCCTGCCCCCAGGGGCCGTGTGTCCCTGTCACACTGACCCAGGCCTGCCCGGCCCAGGCATAGGACTCAGGCAGACACTGTGGCTGTAGAACAACCAGACATGGAGAGGGAAGGAATGAAAACCCAGCATGCCCCAGGTGTTCAGGTGAAGGGGACCTGAGACACTGGCATCACATGGAAAATGGGGACCATGCCGGTAACACCAGGACGTGGTCTGTGTACAGCACTCCCTTTGGCTGGGGGTGATACAAAGGCTGGGAATTGGCTGGGCACAGGACCTTAGCAATGGAAAGCTAATGTGCCAATATATAAAAAGGGTAAACGGGATGACCCAGATAACTGGAGCACTGTCAGTCTGATGTGGCTTCGCGGCAAGATAATGGAGTGGCTAGAATTAAAGGAGGGTAAGATAAGAATGTAAGCACGGCCATACTGAGTCAGATGGTCCATCTAGCCCAGTATCCTGTCATCTGACAGTGGCTGGTGCCAGATCCTTCAGAGGGAATGAACAAAACAGGGAAATTATCAAGTGATCCATCCTCAGTCTTCCAGTCCCAGCATCCGGCAGTCAGGGATTTAAAGACTCCCAGAACATGGGGTTGTGTCACAGGCTATCTTGGCTAATAGCCATTAACAGACCTGTCCTCCAGGAACTTATCTAAGTGTTTTCTGAACCCCATTATAATTTTGGCTTTCACAACATCCCCTGGCAATGAGTTCCACAGGTTGATGGTGCATTGTGTGAAGAAGTATTTCCTTTTGTTTCTTTTATACCTGACAGCAATACATTTCATTGGCTTCTTGTGTTATGTGAACAGGTAAATAACACTCCCTATTCACTTTTTCCACACCATTAATGATTGTATACCCCTGTATCGTATCCCCCATAGTCATCTCTTTTCTAAACTGAACAGTCCAAGTCTTTAATTTCTGCTCATCTGGAAGCTATCCCATACCCCTACTCATTTTTGTTGTCCTTCTGTATCCTTTTCCCAATACTTATACATCTTTTTGACATAAAATAACCAGAACTCCATCTAGTATTTAAGATGTGGGCGTACCATGTATCAATAAAGTGATATTTTTGAGTTTCCATGTCCTTGAGTGTTCCATATTATTTATTATATTTATATAGTGGCTTTGTGATCATTTCTGTCTTATTATCTATCCCTTTCCTAATTGTTCCTAATATTTTGTTAGCTTTTTTGACTGCCACTGCACACTGAGCAGAAGTTTTCAGAGAACTTGTATTGATTCCAAGATCTCTTTCTTGAGTGGTAACAGCTAATTTTGATCCCATCATTTTGCTCATGGAGTTGAGATGATGTTTTCTAATGTCTATTACTTTGCATTTATTCACGTTGAATTTCATTTACCATTTTGTTGCCCATTCACCCATATTTGTGAGATCCCTTTGTAACTCTTTGCAGTCTGCTTTGGATTTAACTATCTTGACAAATGTTGTATCATACACAAACTTTGCCACCTCAGAGTTTACCCCCTTTCCCAGATCATTTCTGAATATGCTGAACGGTACTTGTCCCCATACCGATCCCTGGGGAACACCTCTATTTATGTCTCTCCATTCTGAAAACTGACCATTTATTCCTTACTGTTTGTTTCCTATCTTTTCACCAGTGAGATCCATGAGAGGCCCTTCCCTCTTATCCCATGACCACTTACTTTGCTTAGTAGACTTTGGTGTGGGACCTTGTGAAAGGCTTTCTGAAACTCCAAGTACACTATATCTACTGGATTACCTTTGTCCACATGTTTGTTGACCCGCCTCAAAGAATTCTAATAGATTGGTGAGGCATGATTTCCCTTTACAAATCCCATGTTGACTCTTTCTCAACAATTCAGGTTCATCTACGTTCCTGATAATTCCGTTCTTTACTGTAGTTTCAACCTACTTCTCTGGTACTGAAGCTAGGTTTTCCAGCCTGTAATTGCCAGTATCACCTTTGAAGTCTTTTTAAAAAATCGGAGTTACATTAACTAAGCTCCAATCATATGGTACAGAGTCTGACTTAAGCAACAGGTTACATACCACAGTCAGTAGTTCTGCAATTTCACATTTGAGTTCCTTCAGAACTCCTGTATCAAGTGGGAGTGCTTCCAGTGGGGTCCCACAGGGATCAGTTCTTGGCTGTAAACTATTTACCATTTTCATTAACACCCAGAAAAAAACATAAAATCATCACTGAAAAAATAGGGTGAGGTGTAAATAATCACGAGCACAGGTCACGGACACAAAGCACATTCTGAATGGCTAGGGATAGAACCACCGAATCTCAGGGTTGGAAGGGACCTCAGCAGGTCATCTATTCCAACCCCTTGCTCAAAGCAGGACCAATCCCCAACTAAATCATCCCAGCCAGGGTTTTGTCAAGCCTGACCTTAAAAACCTCAAAGGAAGGAGATTCCACCACCTCCCTTGGTAACGCATTCCAGTGCTTCACCACCCTCCTAGTGAAAAAGTTTTTCCTAATATCCAACCTAACCCTCCCGCACTGCAACTTGAGACCATTACGCCTTGTTCTGTCATCTGCCACCACTGAGAACAGACTAGATCCATCCTCTTTGCAACCCCCTTTCAGGTAGTTGAAAGCAGCTATCAAATCCCCCCTCATTCTTCTCTTCTGCAGGCTAAACAATCCCAGTTCCCTCAGCCTCTCCTCATAAGTCATGTGTTCCAGTCCCCTCATCATTTTTGTTGCCTTCCACTGGATGCTTTCCCATTTGTTCACATCCTTCTTGTAGTGTGGGGCCCAAAACTAGACACAGTACTCCACATGAGGCCTCACCAATGTCAAATAGAGGGGAACGATCATGTCCCTCGATCTGCTGGCAATGCCCCTACTTATACAGCCCAAAATGCCGTTAGCCTTCTTGGCAACAACGGCACACTGTTGACTCATACTCGGCTTCTCGTCGACTGTAACCGCGAGGTCCTTTTCTGCAGAACTGCCGCCTAGCCTTTCGGTCCCTAGACTGTAGCGGTGCATGGGATTCTTCTGTCCTAAGTGCAGGACTCTGCACTTGTCCTTGTTGAACCTCATCAAGTTTCTTTTTGGCCCAATCCTCTAATTTGTCCAGGTCCCTCTGTATCCTATCCCTACCCTCCAGCATATCTACCACTCCTCCCAGTTTAGTGTCATCTGCAAACTTGCTGAGGGTGCAGTCCACGCCATCCTCCAGATCATTAATGAAAGGTAAGCTGGGTACAAGCAAACAATATACATGTAATATGGCTAAATGTAAATGCATACACCTAGGAACAAGGAATGTAGGCCATACTTACAGAATGTGGGACTCTTTCCAGGGAAGCAGTGACACTGAAAACGATAGGAGTGCCATGGTGGATAATCAGTGGCACATGAACTCCCAGTGTGACACTGTGGCCAAAAAGGGAAATACGATGGTTGGATGCATAAATGGGAATCTCGCAGAGGAGTAGAGAGGTTATTTTACCTCTGTATTTGGCACTGATGTGACCATTGCTGGAATCCTCTGTCCAGTCCTGGTGTCCACAATTTAAGAAGGATGTTGATAAATTGGAGAGGGGTCAGAAAAGATCCGTAAAAATGCTTAAAGGATTAGAAAACATGCCTTTAGTGACAGACTCAAAGAGCTCCATCTGTTTATTTTAACAAAGAGAAGGTTAAGGGGTGACACCACACAACAGAACCACTAACCCAGGAACCTATCCTTGCAACAAAGCCCGTTGCCAGCTGTGCCCACATATCTATTCAGGGGACACCATCACAGGGCCTAATAACATCAGCCACACTATCAGAGGCTCGTTCACCTGCACATCCACCAATGTGATATATGCCATCAAGTGCCAGCAATGCCCCTCTGCCATTTACATTGGTCAAACTGGACAGTCTCTACATAAAAGAATAAATGGACACAAATCAGATGTCAAGAATTATAACATTCATAAACCAGTCGGAGAACACTTCAATCTCTCTGGTCACGCGATTACAGACATGAAAGTTGCAATTCTTCAACAAAAAAACTTCAAATCCAGACTCCAGCGAGAAACTGTTGAATTGGAATTCATTTGCAAATTGGATACAATTAACTTAGGCTTGAATAGAGACTGGGAGTGGCTAAGTCATTATGCAAGGTAACCTATTTCCCCTTGTTTTTTTCCTAACCCCCCCCCCCCAGATGTTCTTGTTAAACCCTGGATTTGTGCTGGAAATGGCCCACCTTGATTATCATACACATTGTAAGGAGAGTGGTCACTTTAGATAAGCTATTACCAGCAGGAGAGTGGGTTTGTGTGTGTTGGCGGGGGGGTGGGGGGGGTGGGGTGGGGGTGAGAAAACCTGGATTTGTCCTGGAAATGGCCCAACTTGATTATCATACACATTGTAAGGAGAGTGATCACTTTAGATAAGCTATTGCCAGCAGGAGAGTGGGGTGGGGGGAGGTATTTTTTCATGCTTTGTGTGTATAAAAGATCTTCTACACTTTCCACAGTATGCATCCGATGAAGTGAGCTGTAGCTCACGAAAGCCTATGCTCAAATAAATTGGTTAGTCTCTAAGGTGCCACAAGTACTCCTTTTCTTTTAATCAGTGTAGACCCGGGTTTGTGGTTTATGATTTTGTTCTCTGGTATAACCATTTGTTGTTGTCACTTTCTCTTGTTTCTAGTTAAATCTTTATCCTTTCTTAAATAACCCTGCCTGGGTTTTATTGTAAGTGCTCACGAGCGCTGCATGGTTTACAGGCATGGGGGGTTAAGGTAAAACCAGTACATTGGGGTACCTTGCTCCTGTGGGGGGCAGAGGCTCTGGAATTTCTGTGAGTAGCCAGTGACAGGGGCTAGGTATCACCAGGGAATGAATCACAGGGACTCAGGGTCTGGGCTGCACCTACTGTTAACCTTCAAGGTGTCACCCACACAAGAAGGCCTGAGCAGCTGACAGGCTGGTGGTGTCAGGGAGCCGGGCACAAGCAAGACTTTGCACGCTGGAGGTGGGGATGGTGGTGGACGGGCAGTAACAAGGTGACTCACAGTCCTGGGTACCTCCCCGCCCACCTGTCTCACCTCCCTGCCCACCAGAATCAGTCTGTGCCCTCCCAGCCCTTCTCCATCACAGCTCAGCATTAGTATGGGCTGGGTGTAGAGAGTCTCACACACCCGTCAATATCCTCAGTGATGTCACTAGAGATGAGCTTTGTGGAACGTTTCCTCTATCAGCTAAGAGGTTAATTAGTTCTGGTTTAGAATTTGAGTTGGGCTGTGCACCCACCCGGGAGAGGAAGTAGGAAAGAACCCCCAACACGGGCCACCAGGCTCACCGGTGTAATAGGCCTGACCCACCCCGATGCAGAGAATGGGCTGGGCTGTGTCTTAAGCCAATGAAAGCAGGATGGAAAAGACCACTGGGAAGACACAAAACATGATGGCTGACTGATGTCAACAGACACCTCTCCTTCATAGGCATACTACCCTGTAAGGCACCAGATCTGGTTCAGGAGAGAACATCATGGAGGTTCATGATGTGTTTGGTGGCCACAAGAATGATTACAGGATTGGAAAACCTGTCTTATAGAGATAAACTCCAGGAGCTCAATCTATTTAGCTTAACAAAGAGAACGTTAAGGGGTGACTGGATCTCAGTCTATAAGTACCTACAGGGGGGACAAATAAGTGAAAATGAGCTCTTCTGTCTAGCAGAAGAAGGTCGAACACGATCCAATGGCTGGAAGTTGAAGCTAGACAAATTCAGACTGCAAATAAAGCCTCAATTGTTAACAGTGAGAGAAATTACCAATTACCAATTACAATTTACCAGGGGTCGTGATGGATTCTCCATTGCTGACCATTTTTAAATCAAGATAGGATGTTTTTGTATGAGATCTGCTCTAGGAATTACTTTGGGGCAGTTCTCTGGCCTGTGCTACACATGGAGTCAGATCAGAGGATCACAAAGGTCCCCTCTGGCCTTGGAATCTATGATTCGGTGTTGTCCCAGACACCAGGAGACCCAACTAACTTGTCTCAACCCCCCCTGCTTATGCACCTATCAGCACAGCTGAGCCCGCATATGGGGGAGGGGAGAGGTTGCCATCACTGGCTGCTGGTTTGGGCCATATCCAGTGTCACAGCCGTGCTCTAGCCTTGTGTCTACGTCAATAGCCAGTTAACAGATAAGTGGCTCTCAGGAGCGCTGGCGTAGTGCCTGGGTGCTCAGTGACCAACCACACTTGCTGTGGGAGCTACCGGTGGCTTCCTCTAGCCGCTCTTTGCACCAGCACTTGATATGAGAGGTTTGCAGTGGATGGGGTCGATTGTGGGGGCCCCACACTACCTGCTGGGCCCTGAGCAGGCCCATGACTGCATGTGTAAGGGCCAACCCAGGGGAGGGGACTCTGTGTCACAGGAGCAGCCTCACTCCGGGTCTGTGTTGTTAAAAATACTCCTCAGTGCCGTGGTACAAAGGGCTACGAGCTGCTAGCGAAGCCGGGCCCACAGGGGCTGGGGGAGCAGCTTCTGCACTGGAGATGCCTCTGGTAATACAGTGACCACAGCCCAGGGGTGGCCTGCGGCCGGGTCTCTGTGTTTGTGCATTGCACCAGCAGCACGTGTCTCCAGAGTCGCACAAACTCGCTTCCTGACCACAGCTCAGGCTGGGCTTATTTATAGGTGGCTTGTGGCTCTGCTCTTTCTTCCTGCGATTTCTTCTCATGTTATATTTTCTCTTCTCAACCCTGACAGTCAGTGCCCTGCTGTCCCAGAGCTGGGCTCCCAGCCACCCACCCACAGCTCTGCCGGTGCCCCTCGGATTCTGGCTTCACATTCTCAGGCCTCCTCCACTGGAGATCCTCAGTCTTGGAATGAAACACACTTGGCAGCGCAGCTGTTACTGCTGGTGTGTGGTTTTGCCCAGGCAATCAATGTGTGTAAAGTGCAGTGTCCCCTGTGTGTGTCTTTCAATGCTTAACACAATGACTGGGACCCAAAAATCCACAGTCAAAGGGCCTGTTTTTTAAAGCAAAACCTGAACTCCAAGTCCTGTCAGTTCAGAGGAGACCTCTAAATTGACCCCAGCGCCCCCTGGTGTCCATCAATCTGCAGCTGATAAAACGCTATAACAACTAAACACCATTGGGAGGGGTTCTGGTGAGAGCATTGCTATTAGTCAGCACGCAATCTAGCTCCAAAGCTAGGGGGTAAATCTTGGCCCCACTAAAATCAACAGGAGTTTTGCCCTTGACTTCAATAGGCTCAGGATTTGACCCAAGTGTGACCCAACTGTGATTGCTTCATATTGGGGGCACTGTATTCCCACCTGGCCTCTGAGGCTTCATTGTAGTGTGGCCCTTTGGAAAGTGATGGCAGGTCTCAGGGCCATGCATACCAGTTTCTTATTGGAGGAGAATTCAGAGATATCGACTTTGTATGGAGCCTTAGTGCAGCTTGTTTAGTTATGCACCAGCCCTGGAACAGAGATGGCCATAAATGGCACACAGACAAACCCTTCTTTCAGGGATCTCAGTTCAACACCAGTGCCTGGTTTCCAGGGACCAGCTCCGCTCCAAGAATCAAATATGTAGAAAGAAAAAGGCAAAGGGCAAACTCTCCTGCCACTTGCCACAGCTCACCCCAAAGTAATGTGCATCATAAAGCTCACAACAATATAGCACGTCCTCAATGACTGCGGACAGCTTGCATGCAAAAGAACTTGTCAGACTATGTAGTGTCACTACCTGGTGACTGCTGCCAAAACAGCATCATGAAAATAACTCTGGTTTTAGATTCCATATTTGATCCTACAGTAAAAATTTCTCAGCATCTCCCCTGTTAACACCCAGCCCCAAATTTCTATTTATTTACAAAACATGAGCCCCCACTCCCCCAATCCAAGCAAAGAACCCACCTTCCAGCTAAAGCAGGTGCCATAACTCTGAGAGTCCCTGTCTTTGATACAATGCCAGCTCAGTCGCACCCCTCTGCCGTCACATGGCAGTAGGTTAGATGCATTTGTAAGGGGTAGCATCTGCTGCATGTGTATGTTCTATTAAAGGCATCAAAATGTCCTGCTCTCTCTCCACTCTCCCCCCTCACTCTCCCCATAGACATCCATCTGGGTCAGGTTCTGCCTCTCCAGAGATGAATCCCCATTAGACTTGCTTTGCTGCAATCTAGGGGCATATCTGCTACAGCCCTGACAGTGTATTATAACCCCAGCTGCCCTGGTTACGGACGAGGTGGCAGTGACTTTCCCACACTGCACAATCAGGTGCGATGCGGTGCAGTCAGAACTCGCGTCAGGAGTAGCTTCCTACACAGCTTTGTTGTAAATCTTGTTTTCAGGGGGTTGTAGCTTCACTCAGAATTCAGCGGTGTGGGTGAAAATTACCAGGCTTGGTCGCTGCCCAGAGATAAAAGTTTGAGCAAAAACAGCTGATCTGCTTTGGAGTGGGAGGAAAATGGAAAAATGCTCATTCCCCAATGATCAAACCATTCTCGCTGCCATTATTCGAGCTGACCCATAGACACAGGGCCAGGGTTTCCACAGTGCTCTGCTCCCAGGGAGGCACCTGAGTGGGGTTCATTGCAGGGACTGGCCCCAAACGGCTGGCCCCTGAGATGCAGTTTGGTCTGGAAACAGTCACCTCTCCAGTTTCAAATTCCACAGCCCAAGAGCTCAGCCCAGAGGAGCTAACGTGATCCAATATCACAGCCTATGGCCTGGGCGTTGGGCTCCAGCAAAGGGGCCCAAAGGGCTCAAGGAGTTGACATGGCTCGGTCACGCTCCAATATTAAACAGTGACCGAGTCACATCAGCATGTTAACGCTTTAGGCCCATATAGTCCCCGAAAGTAACACGCCACTTCGGGCACCCTGTGTAAGCGGCTGTAGCAGTGAAGCTTGCTTCTTCCAGTTCTTCCGTCAGACAGCGTTGTGGCCTACAGACAGCTTGATTCTCCCCTGCCACCCCTGTCTTCAAAAGATCACAAAAGTGTGTGGTGGGCAGCATAGCCCACCCCCTCGCTATTTTGTTCACCAATTAGGCCTTGTTCTCCCCCCCTTCACAGCTGCTGCTTCTCCTTCCCCGCTGCTGGAGTCCCAGCGATGCTGCCTGCTTTGCAGACCATGCGCTGAGCCAGGGGGCAGAGGCCGAGGCAAGGTGTGGGACTCCAGCAGCAGGGAAGATGAAGCAGCCCCATGTGGAGGGGAGGGGCTCAGTCAGCAGCCAGCCACCTTGCTGCTTCCTCCCTTCCCCGCTCTGCATGGACACAGGGAGAGTGCCACTGCCAGGGGGAGTGCGGCCTCCTCCTTGCTAGGCATCCCCACCAGCGGTGTGCTGAGAAATGCGGGGGGGGGGGGGCACATGACTCCCCCAGAACATTTCATTTGTGCTCCCCCATGAGCCACAGTTGTTGGATGTCGCCTCTGTAAGTAATGCACATTGGAAAACACAATCACAATTCTACATGCAAAATGATGGGGTCTATATTAGCTGTGACCACTCAAGAAAGAGGTCTTGGAGTCATTGTGGGTAGTTCTCTAAAACAGCTGCTCAATGTGCAGCAGCAGTCAAAAAAGCTAAGGGAATGTTAGGAGCCATTAGGAAAGGGATAGAAAATATCACAATGCCACTATATAAATCCATGATACGACCACATCTTGAACACTGCATGCAGTTCCGGTTGCCCCACCTCGAAAAAGATATATTAGAATTGGAAAAGGTGCAGAGAAGGGCAACAAAATTGAATAAGGGTATGGAACAGCTTCCATATGCAGGGAGATTAAAAAGAGTGGGACTTTTCATCTCGGAAAAGAGAAGAGTAAGATGGGACGTGATAGAGGTCTATAAAATTATGAACGATGTGGAGAATGTGAATAAGGAAGTGTTCTTTATTCCTTTACATAACACAAGAAACAAGAATCACCCAATGAAATTAATAGGCAGCAAGTTTAAAACAAACAAAAGGAAGTATTTCTTCATTAAGCGCACAGTCAATCTTTGGAACTTGTTGCCAGGGGATGCTGTAAAGGCCAAAACTATAACAGGGTTAAAAAAAAAAAACCAAAAACACAGATACATTCCTGGAGGATAGGTCTATCAATGGCTATTGGCCAAGATAGTTTGGAATGCAATCCCATGCACTGGGGGTCCCTAGCCGCTTCTTGCCAGAAGCTGGGAGTGGATGACAAGGAATGGATCGATCGTTGATTGCCTCTTCTGTTCATTCCCTTTGAAGGACCTGGCATTGGCCACTGTCAGAAGACACGATACTGGGCTAGATGGACCATTGGCCTCACCCAGTATGACCGTTCTCATATTCTTATCCAACAGGCCTGATTTCTGACACACCAATTTTGATTAATTAATTTCCCATCCCACACATCTCCTGTTTATCAAGCATGCTCTTAATACAGTCCTTGAATTATATCACTAGGCCTTTTTATTTGGCTTAATTCAATCTTCCTGTGTCCCCTTTTCAGCTTTTCCCATCAACCTGTCTTGTGGCACTACATAAACGTTTATCCTCTTTCCCAAAGTTGGGCCCATAGTAGGATAAATTGATAGGCCCAGTGATTACTGAAGGGATCTGATCCTGAATCAAACCAGCCCTTCTGAATGCAGCTCCCAGTCTTTGGGGTTCTCTGAGGCTGTGGGGTCTGATACAGAAGAAATCCAGTCTGTATGAAAATTGAAATGCTGGGAGTTCAGCTCAGAGGGGCTGATCTGATCCAGCATCAGACCCCAAAGGCTGGGAGCTGGGCTCAGAAGGGCTGGTCTGACCCAGTCCCCAAATCCCCAACACTCAGAGCTTGGGGACAGCAGAGAGCCTGCCCAGCACCTGTGAGAGAAGAGCTGGGAGAGCAGCTTCCACCCGCACAAGGGAGCAAGTGTCCCCCTGGCCGCAGCCAGGCGCATAGCAGACACAGCCCCACCTTAGCAGAGAGTCTGTGGCTTTTCATACGTTAATCTTAGGGCCAAGATCCAGACTAGAGAGCGCCTGCCGCTTCTCTGCTCTCTGCTTCTTGGAGATCAGAAGGGGAGAGGTCAGATGAGAGAGACACGGCTCACTGAGACTCTGAGGAGCAGAGAGACAGGCCTTCCCTGCTGCATCGCCAGACCATGCTGTTATCACCTTGTCCCCTGAGCATCCCGACGCTGGGTCTCTGGCTTCTCTGTGAGTATGGCCAGCACTGGCCGGGTTTAGCTGGAAGGGTGAGATCACGGGGCAGAGGATCGTTTGCTTAATTAGGCTCCAATCCTGTGAGGTTCTGAGCCCTCTGGTAACGTGCTGTGTGGATCTGAAAGTGCCAACACTGCCCGGGATGGGATCAGAGCTTGCCACCTCGCACCGAAGCTTCCAAGAGATTTAATAATAGCAACTGCATGTTTAATTACCACCACCTGACTCAGGGTTAAGGACGATGGAAATCGCTGGTTAGATTCCAGCTCTGAACCTCAGCAACGAGGTCGTTGCGTCACCCCGAAATGCTCTGTCGTTTTCCAAGGGCTGCACCCTAGCCCTGAGCCCACATACACCACCCTGCACTCACACCCCAAGGTTGCCAGCGTGTGGGTGTGTTTGCCACCTTCACACCCACAGCATGTCACATGGGGGTGCAGATGTCTGTGGCACAACGGATTTGCACCATCCCACTCGCTGCACACACAAAAGGTACTAGCTCGTGCGAGCTGGCTGGGCTGGACACCAAAGGGGATGCCCATTTTCACACTGGGATGCTGTTTTGCACACTCGGATTCAGGTGTAAATCTTGGCATGCATGAAATCACTGGCTCAAGATGACAGACATTTCGTTTGATGAAACCTAAACTGGAGATGACGTCCAGGAAGGGAAAATGCTACATGTTCACCTCGCACATGGGCGCAAACAGCAGAAATGCCGCATACGCGGCGAAATGTGATTAGATTTTAGGGGGTAACGATGGGATTTCCCTGGGATCTGAAAAGCCCAGCTGAAATTAATTAAAATATTCTCTGATTCTACTATTCTATGAAAATAGCAGTTAATCATTAATCACTGTGGTCATTACCAGTACCAGAAGGCTGGTCCATGGTTGGGACTTTAGAGGCGAGGGATGAATTCCCTGCTCTGCCACAAACTTCCTGGGTGACCCTGGGCCAGTCACTTAGCCGTTTGGTACAAAGGGGATACCAGCTCTGCCTGCTGCACGGGGGGGTTCTGTGAATTGCTCATGGCTCTTTGCTGATATTTATAGTGAATGCAAAATATGCTGAGCTAAAGATCTGATGATCAGGAGACAAACCTGTGTTCAGCCTCCCACTGACTCGCCTAGCTGTGTTTCCCCAGCGTGTATGTGCTCATGGGCCTGATCCTGCACATTGCTTTGCTGGTATAGGCCCTGATGCCTGCCCAGAGTCTATTCAAGTCAAGGGATGCCCATACGAGTGGAAGGGATGGATCATCCGCCTGCAGGATCAGGGCCATGGACATGTCAGCCCTGACCCTGCTCCCACTGCAATGAACGAGAGAGCTCTCAGTGACCCTAATCGTGCAGGATCTGGCCCATAACACGACACGGGGTCAGGGTCGGCTATTGGCCTAACCCATCTCCAGCGAGTCTCTGGCATGCTCACACCAGCCTTCACCCATGGGTCTGGGGTCCAGCGAGCTCTACATTCTGGTACAGGAAGCCATTCCTTATCCTCACTGAGACTGAAACGCACCAGCTAATCCCGGACTTCTCCCTGGGCAAATAACAAGTTATAGACTGTGGATCAGATCCCCGGCTGGTGTAAATTCCTCTGGCTCCATTGCTCCAAGAGGGGCAGATCGCTAGCTGGGATCCTCAGGCCGATTCACACTGGGAGCTGGACACCAAGCTGCACTTTGTGCTTGTGAAAATCCCCCACTGTGCTGAGAGGAAATTGGCTCCAGGGAGTTTTACAGCAAATTCATTCTGTCTCTGGCTAGGGGATAAACACAGGGGCAGAACGTGGCCCATTGTTAGTCTGGGACTGAATTTCTCTCTACTAGCTGGAGCTAGATTTGCCTGGAAACGCTCACTTTCCTTTAAGGAGTACTTGTGGCACCTTAGAGACTAACCAATTTATTTGAGCATAAGCTTTCGTGAGCTACAGCTCACTTCATCGGATGCATACTGTGAAAAATACAGAAGATGTTTTTATACACACAGACCATGAAAAAGTGGGTGTCTTTTTCATGGTCTGTGTGTATAAAAACATTTTCTGTATTTTCCACAGTATGCATCTGATGAAGTGAACTGTAGCTCACAAAAGCTTGTGCTCAAATAAATTGGTTAGTCTCTAAGGTGCCACAAGTACTCCTTTTCTTTTTGCGAATACAGACTAACACGGCTGTTACTCTGAAACCTGCCACTTTCCTTTAGATGATGTGACTGTATTTCCAGCTCCAGTCACTATAATTCCCTGTTCCACCTCCCCTCCTGCACTGAGACCCTTTGTGTTTATTTCACAGGCTCCCTTGTCACAAGCCAGGAAATCTGCAGCTCTCCCGGTGAGTGACTGGTCCTGGGAGCACAGCAGGGATTGGAGGGTTCGGGTTCAGACACGTTCCACTGGAGTGAGTGAGTCAGGTCCCCAGCAGGTGTAAATTGGCCCCGCTCCAATGGAGTGAATGGACCTTTGCTGATTGACACCAGCGGGGGATCTGGCCCCAGGTGTTTAACACTGATGTGTTTGCTCCCCAGGCACTCTCCCCGCCCCGCGGCTGTTCCTCGACAGGCTGTCTGCTCGCCAAGGGGACACAGCCATGCTGTCATGTTTAGTCCCTTTGGACGCCCCCATGACCCGCATTGTCTTCTGCAAAGACGGGAAGGAGATTTCTGTCCAGCCCAAGGGAGGAAACACAATAGTCTACGACTCACCCTACACAGTGTCCAAGGAGAGTGCAGGGGCCTTTTCCTGCCTCTACCAGCTCAAGGATGACAACAACCAGGAGAACAATTCTCTCCCCAGTGACCCCTGGGACCTGCACGTGGATGGTAATGCAAAGCACTAATGGTGGGCTTGGTGTGGAGGGTCAGGGAGCCGGGACGGGCTGGGGACACACTGTGATATCTAGAGTTAAGATGTAAAACTTCCCTCTCCTTCCCCAACATTTCCCAGGTGAGAACTCTGTCCCTGGGGCAATGGTTACATGTTTTTAGTGAAGAAGGACCATCCTCTCATCATGGTGAGGAAGAGCAGGTTTTTCCCACTAATTAAAAGACAAAAGATCGTGATCTTCTCTGAAGGGCAGCATGTGAAAATGGACAAACTGTTACAGATATTCAGCAGTTTTATTGTCATCATGGTCTACTTTACTAAAACCTTCATAAATTAAAGTACGGAACAGAGCAGCATGACTAATTTTTGGCTCACTGGCTATTTCAAAAAATTGGGTGGGGGGGAATTGTTTCGGACTCCCTTGAAAACAATTTTTTTCAAAATTTTCAGTGAATCAAAAAGTTGGAAAAAAAACCTTCTTGAGGCTGCTGTTCTACTCCTCATTGGTATGAGGCTTTTGGCATTTGAAGTGATGTGTAATCGCTGTGTATCTGCCCCACAGATGGTGAGGGCTCTGGAGAGGGGACATTGCTCCAAGGTAAATGGTTTTGCTCCCTGCTGTGGGATTTCCCTGTAGGAAAGCGGGAGGGCTGGGCTGGGACAAGGGGGGAGCACATGCCAATCTCAGAGGGGAGACTTTACCGCACCGCATGTGCCTGGTGGGGGGGGGGGCAGGAGGCCTCAGGGGCTCACCTCCGTGTGGGGAATGTAAAATGTCCAGGCAGCCCCACATGCCACCGTCTGCTCCCCAGGAGGCTGGGGCCTGCCATGTCCCCATGCTGTGGCTGGCGGTGTGGAGGGAGCCGGACTCTTACCCCATGGCGATGGAGGCCATGGCTGTGCAGAGCCTGGCGGGGGCAGAGACAGGGGTTTGGATTCCGCAGGCAGCGGAGCCAGGAGATAAACGAACTAGTCAGTTCTCCTATCACAGAGCCCCTAGCGATGGCCTGGACGGACGTGTGCCCATGGGGCAGGGGTCTGGGGAGGAGGCAGGGTCCGTGTGGGCTCTGGCTTTGTGAGGCAGCATCAGGCACAAACATCTGGCCAGGGAGTCAGTGGCTGCCGGGCTGCGATCCTGCCCCGCACCGATCAGCAGCAGATCCTGGTAGGGTTCCCATACGTCCGGGTTTCCCTGGACATGACCTCTTTTTTGGTCCTCCCTTGTTTTTGCGCTGCTCTGAAGGCAATGCCTGGCTGTTTAAAAATAGCCAGAGCTTCGCGAACCAGCTGAGCGGCGGAGAACCAGCTGAGCAGCGGAGGACAGCAGAGCAGCTCACAGCAGGAGTTTGCCTGGGACTGGTAAGTATCCCAGTGTGTGTGTGTTTGCTTGCTGAGGAAGTATCCGAGCGTGTGTTTGCTGGGGGGGGCAGTGTGAGAGCCTGAGTGAGTGTCTGATTGGCTGCTAGCCTGCAGGGGACGGGCATTAGGGTGTCCGTTTGTTTGTGTCAGGGAAGCCTGGCTGTTTAAAAATAGCCAGAGCTTCGCGAACCAGCTGAGCAGCGGGGACAGCAGAGCAGCTCACAGCAGGAGTTTGCCTGGGAGTTCGCCTGGAGTGAGCCCAGTGAGGCTTACGTCTTGCAAACTGCTCTGAGGAAGCTCATAGTAGGAAGGTGATATGGAAGGGGGGGGGTTCAGCTGTTGTGACCTGCACTGGATGTGCCATGTTTGTCTTTCTTCCACAGGAGAGAAGCGACTTTGTCTGTACAAAGTGCAAGCTGGTCTCCATATTGGAAGAGAAGATTGAAGGTCTGGAGCAACAGATAACTACCCTGCGTTGCATACGGGAAACTGAGGATTTTCTGGACAAAACTCAGGATAGGCTTCTAGGGGCACAAAGCTCTACAGATATAGAGCAGGTTGCACAGAGGAGCCAAGAGGCCAATGAAGAAGCTCGGCAACATGTGACCTCCAGAAGAGGTAAGCGGAATGTCCGGGTTCCAGTAACACAGACACAGGTAACTAACCGCTTTCATGTTCTCTCCACAGGTACCGTTGCGGAGAGTGGACCAGATGATATGTCTGGGGCGAGAAAGCAGAAGGAGACTCCGCTGGTTGGAAGGCATGAGATGCGCTGTCCTGAGGTTGGGAGTTCCACGACCACCACTCCCAAGAGGAGAAGGCGGGTGGTGGTGGTTGGGGACTCTCTCCTCCGGGGGACTGAGTCATCTATCTGCCGCCCTGACCGGGA
Organism: Caretta caretta; assembly: GCF_965140235.1. Taxonomy (NCBI): domain Eukaryota; kingdom Metazoa; phylum Chordata; order Testudines; family Cheloniidae; genus Caretta; species Caretta caretta. The sequence goes on from NC_134228.1 coordinate 8,225,537, forward strand.
AAACCGAGAAGTCTGCTGCTTGCCGGGGGCTAAGATTTGCGATGTGACGGAGAGACTGCCGAGACTCATCAAGCCCTCGGATCGCTACCCCTTCCTGCTTCTCCACGTGGGCACCAATGATACTGCCAAGAATGACCTTGAGCGGATCACTGCGGACTACGTGGCTCTAGGAAGAAGGATAAAGGAGTTGGAGGCGCAAGTGGTGTTCTCGTCCATCCTCCCCATGGAAGGAAAAGGCCTAGGTAGGGAGCGTCGAATCGTGGAAGTCAACGAATGGCTACGCAGGTGGTGTCGGAGAGAAGGCTTTGGATTCTTCGACCATGGGATGGTGTTCCAAGAAGGAGGAGTGCTAGGCAGAGACGGGCTCCACTTAACGAAGAGAGGGAAGAGCATCTTCGCGAGCAGGCTGGCTAACCTAGTGAGGAGGGCTTTAAACTAGGTTCACCGGGGGAAGGAGACCAAAGTCCTGAGGTAAGTGGGAAAGCGGGATACCGGGAGGAAGCACAGGCAGGAATGTCTGTGAGGGGAGGGCTCCTGCCTCATACTGGGAATGAGGGGCGATCAACAGGTTATCTCAAGTGCTTATATACAAATGCACAAAGCCTTGGAAACAAGCAGGGAGAACTGGAGGTCCTGGTGATGTCAAAGAACTATGACGTGATCGGAATAACAGAGACTTGGTGGGATAACTCACATGACTGGAGTACTGTCATGGATGGATATAAACTGTTCAGGAAGGACAGGCAGGGCAGAAAAGGTGGGGGAGTAGCACTGTATGTAAGGGAGCAGTATGACTGCTCAGAGCTCCGGTACGAAACTGCAGAAAAACCTGAGTGTCTCTGGATTAAGTTTAGAAGTGTGTGCAACAAGAGTGATGTAGTGGTGGGAGTCTGCTATAGACCACCGGACCAGGGGGATGAGGTAGATGAGGCTTTCTTCCGGCAGCTCACGGAAGCTACTGGATCGCATGCCCTGATTCTCATGGGTGACTTTAATTTTCCTGATATCTGCTGGGAGAGCAATACAGCGGTGCATAGACAATCCAGGAAGTTTTTGGAAAGCGTAGGGGACAATTTCCTGGCGCAAGTGCTAGAGGAGCCAACTAGGGGGGGCGCTTTTCTTGACCTGCTGCTCACAAACCGGGTAGAATTAGTGGGGGAAGCAAAAGTGGATGGGAATCTGGGAGGCAGTGACCATGAGTTGGTTGAGTTCAGGATCCTGACACAGGGAAGAAAGGTAAGCAGCACGATACGGACCCTGGACTTCAGGAAAGCAGACTTCGACTCCCTCAGGGAACGGATGGCCAGGATCCCCTGGGGGACTAACTTGAAGGGGAAAGGAGTCCAGGAGAGCTGGCTGTATTTCAAGGAATCCCTGTTGAGGTTACAGGGACAAACCATCCCGATGAGTCGAAAGAATAGTAAATATGGCAGGCGACCAGCTTGGCTTAATGGTGAAATCTTAGCGGATCTTAAACATAAAAAAGAAGCTTACAAGAAGTGGAAGGTTGGACATATGACCAGGGAAGAGTATAAAAATATTGCTCAGGCATGTAGGAATGTTATCAGGAGGGCCAAATCGCACCTGGAGCTGCAGCTAGCCAGAGATGTCAAGAGTAACAAGAAGGGTTTCTTCAGGTATGTTGGCAACAAGAAGAAAGCCAAGGAATGTGTGGGCCCCTTACTGAATGAGGGAGGCAAACTAGTGACAGAGGATGTGGAAAAAGCTAATGTACTCAATGCTTTTTTTGCCTCTGTTTTCACTAACAAGGTTAGCTCCCAGACTGCTACGCTGGGCATCACAAAATGGGGAAGAGATGGACAGCCCTCTGTGGAGATAGAGGTGGTTAGGGACTATTTAGAAAAGCTGGACGTGCACAAGTCCATGGGGCCGGACGAGTTGCATCCGAGAGTGCTGAAGGAACTGGCGGCTGTGATTGCAGAGCCATTGGCCATTATCTTTGAAAACTCGTGGCGAACCGGGGAAGTCCCGGATGACTGGAAAAAGGCTAATGTAGTGCCAATCTTTAAAAAAGGGAAGAAGGAGGATCCTGGGAACTACAAGCCAGTCAGCCTCACTTCAGTCCCTGGAAAAATCATGGAGCAGGTCCTCAAAGAATCAATCCTGAAGCACTTGCATGAGAGGAAAGTGATCAGGAACAGCCAGCATGGATTCACCAAGGGAAGGTCATGCCTAACTAATCTAATCGCCTTCTATGATGAGATTACTGGTTCTGTGGATGAAGGGAAAGCAGTGGATGTATTGTTTCTTGACTTTAGCAAAGCTTTTGACACGGTCTCCCACAGTATTCTTGTCAGCAAGTTAAGGAAGTATGGGCTGGATGAATGCACTACAAGGTGGGTAGAAAGCTGGCTAGATTGTCGGGCTCAACAGGTAGTTATCAATGGCTCCATGTCTAGTTGGCAGCCGGTATCAAGTGGAGTGCCCCAAGGGTCGGTCCTGGGGCCGGTTTTGTTCAATATCTTCATAAATGATCTGGAGGATGGTGTGGATTGCACTCTCAGCAAATTTGCGGATGATACTAAACTGGGAGGAGTGGTAGATACGCTGGAGGGGAGGGATAGGATACAGAAGGACCTAGACAAATTGGAGGATTGGGCCAAAAGAAATCTGATGAGGTTCAATAAGGATAAGTGCAGGGTCTTGCACTTAGGACGGAAGAACCCAATGCACAGCTACAGACTAGGGACCGAATGGCTAGGCAGCAGTTCTGCGGAAAAGGACCTAGGGGTGAGAGTGGACGAGAAGCTGGATATGAGTCAGCAGTGTGCCCTTGTTGCCAAGAAGGCCAATGGCATTTTGGGATGTATAAGTAGGGGCATAGCGAGCAGATCGAGGGACGTGATCGTTCCCCTCTATTCGACATTGGTGAGGCCTCATCTGGAGTACTGTGTCCAGTTTTGGGCCCCACACTTCAAGAAGGATGTGGATAAATTGGAGAGAGTCCAGCGAAGGGCAACAAAAATGATTAGGGGTCTGGAACACATGAGTTATGAGGAGAGGCTGAGGGAGCTGGGATTGTTTAGCCTGCAGAAGAGAAGAATGAGGGGGGATTTGATAGCTGCTTTCAACTACCTGAAAGGGGGTTCCAAAGAGGATGGCTCTAGACTGTTCTCAATGGTATCAGATGACAGAACGAGGAGTAATGGTCTCAAGCTGCAGTGGGGGAGGTTTAGATTGGATATTAGGAAAAACTTTTTCACTAAGAGGGTGGTGAAACACTGGAATGCGTTACCTAGGGAGGTGGTAGAATCTCCTTCCTTAGAGGTTTTTAAGGTCAGGCTTGACAAAGCCCTGGCTGGGATGATTTAACTGGGAATTGGTCCTGCTTCGAGCAGGGGGTTGGACTAGATGACCTTCTGGGGTCCCTTCCAACCCTTATATTCTATGATTCTATGATTCTATGATTCAATGCCAAGCCCACTGCAGGGCTCTGCCCCCTCCCCATTCAAAGCAGAAGGAATCTTTGTACCTTCCCTCCCCCTTCAGCTCCCCCTTCCCCCAGTAGTGTCCTGTATTTGGGAACTTGAAACATGGTAACCCCAGACCATGGTGTCAGTGCTGCCCCTTGGAAAGGGCTCCATGGCACAGGTGAGGGGCCGACCCCAGCTGCCCCTGCCTTGGTGCTGGGTACAGGGCAGCAAAGAACCAGGGCAGAGCGAGATCCCTGCGGGGTTAGGAGCCAGGTGTGAGGTCTCTAAACAGCTGGGCTTGGGCATTCACAGGCTCCCCGAGGCTCGTTAGGGACGTATCATGGCCAGGTGCAATGTCCCCTGTGCAGAAGGGCCAGCACTTGGCAGAGGCCCCTCCAGACAGGCTGTGAGCAGGACTCATGTTGCAAGTTCACCTCCACCTTCAGACCGCTCACCCTGCTCCTTCCCCTGTCCCAGGGCCTGCTATCCCGCTCTGGGTCTGGATCCTCTGCTCTGCCCTGGTCCTGCTCCTGCTGACTTCTGCCCCGATCGTCACCTGCATCCAGAGGAAAAGAGCTATCATTCGGTACGATCCGGAGGGCTTTAGGTGGAATGGCATGGAGGAAGAGGTGACTGAGGGCTCTCGATGTCTCCCCTGTCCTGGGCAGGTTGGAGGGTCGTCTGGGATTTCAGAGAGGTCTGTGGTTTATGCCTTTCTGCAGAAACCTGTCCATGAGGCTCAGGGGGAGTAACTCATTGATCAGACTTGGGGGGGGGGGGGGGGGAGGGGAGGTCCCTGATAAATGTGTGACACCAAGCAGCCCCCATAGGTTCCCCTTACATGGGATATGAAAGTTAGCTTAACTCCAGACCCACCCATTTCCCCCTCTTCCCTGGCCGGTGGCTAGGCCAGCTCCTGCTCTCTGTGCCTGTATCCTGGGGCAGCAGTGGTGAGCATGGCCCATCTCCTCACACTGCCCTGGCCTTCAGTCACACCAGTGTGTGTGTGTGTAAATCCAGAAAACCTCATGGCCAGCAGCAGCTTTACTCTGGGGTCACGTGCATGTCACCAGGCCAGGATCCAGCCCCTGTGTTTGAGCAGAGACATATTTGCTTAATAAGGGTTTAATTTTCACTCCTGCTGGGCCAGGCTTGGGGCCAGGGATGCTGTGGGCCCTGCTCCGGTATGGCACGCACAGACGGGAGGGCTGGGAGCTCCCAGTGATAGCTGGAATTTTCACAATGGCTGAACTCTTTGAACACCCCCGCCCCCGCACACACACACACACACACACACTGTTCCCCAGACACACACACACATTGTTCCCCCCCCCCCCCCCCCCCCACACACACACTGTTCCCCAGAGGCTGTGATTTCTATCCTTGGTTGTTGTAGCATAGGGGCAGACACTGAAGTACAAGCCCTGTTCCATACAGCTCCAAGTCCCACTCTGCTCTGCATTACAGGCGTGCGCTACAAGTTTATGCTGTAAAGAGGCTGAAATATTTGTTGTCTAAATATGAAATCATTCCAAGTGGTTGCAGAAAATAAGCTGCGGTTTGGTGTTTTACTCTGTCAGGCCAGACCTTGAACAATACGCACTGTCACCTGCTCTACCAGGGGCTGGACTGGGGGTTATTCTTCCAGCCCCTCAGCCATGCTGCGAATGCAGCACTGCAATCATCCCTGAGATAGAAATGAGCATGGCAGACAAGTGATGGGGGATCATTGTGTCCTGAGAGCAGCATCGCTCTGAGACTGTGTCTATAAATACTACCGGGCTGTGGGGACAGGGTCGCAGGGGGCGGGGGAGAGACTCCTGCGCTGAGAACAGGACCACAGCCAGTAACCACAGGCCCGTCTCTCTGCTCACCTCACAGGCAGGGGGGCTCTGTTTAGAACTAGGATTGGACGGATTTGCTTCTTATTGGTAAATGTCAGCAAACATCAATTTCCCAGGACGCACACAAACCCACGAGAAAATATTTCCATCGATCATAATAGAAATATGCAATTAAGCGAAGTAAGAGAAAGGCTGTGTGAGACATTATTAGAGGCTGATTTAAGGATATATACTGTGTATATATGACAATTTATGTTTTAATGGTTATAAAGCTTTAACTTTTGAATCTCAACGTCTACTGTCATTAAATAATAATTGTCTGACCCCTCATTGTAATTTCCTCCACTGTGAAATATAAATCAATAAATATACAAACGTTGCCGAAACCCCATGATTTTAACCAATAGTGAACATTTAAATTGATAACAAATGTTAAAAACAAACCTTCAAAATCAATATCGACATTATGTTTCAAAATTATAATAAAAATTGAATTCTGAGAAGGCTATTTATAACCCTGGGCTGGGACCTGCGGGAGCCACCAGGGGACGTCATCCAGAAACAGACACAGCATATGTTATGGGGTCAGTCATGTGACTCAGTCACACCCCCAAGTGATGTCCCAGCACCCCCATTGTGATCTGCCCATGGGCAACTAAGCATACAGAGAGGGATGGGACATGGGGTGCTCTGGATCCAGCATCCTGGCAATTAGATGGCGGCACAACGCTCAACACGGTCCTCTCCCAGGGCACGGGGGCAGTGTGGGGAGAGGGCGCAGTGTCACCCCCACATGGCTAGAAAAGGGACAAGGGGATTGTCTGGTGGCGGGAGGGAAGGGGGGCGGTTGCTTCTTTATGAAGAGCCCTGGAGAGCCCTGCTGGGGAAATGGAACAAACTGGGGAATGGGATGAATTCTCGGGGGGGAGGGCAGGAGCAGATGGTACTCATGCAGGAGGGGAAATGGAGGCCATCATTATGAGGATGGCCACCGCTTCCATTGGAAACAATGGGAAGCAGCACTGCCATGTCAGTGATACCTTCGGGTATGACAGGGAGGGTGCCCCAAGTAAAGATGGCCACCATTTCCCATTGTTTCTAAGGGAAATGAAGCCACAGTCTTCAATGCTGCAGGCCACAAAAAGGGCAACCTCTCTGCCACATCAGGGACATGGGTGGCCATCTTCTCTGAGGGCAGCTTATGGCTTCACTTCCATTTGAAAACAAGGAGGAAATTGGTCATCAAGGCCATGGGCAGCCTCCCAAGGCTTTATGGAAATGATAACCATTACCCAGAGGGCAGCCTACATCTTCAATCCTAGCAGAAACAATGGAAAATGGCAGCCATCTTTACTAGGGGCAACCTCCCGTTCACATCCATGGTATTTAATGGCATAGTAGCCATTTTCCCTGAAGGCAGCCTGTAACTTCAGACTTATTGGGAACAATGGGAAATCAGAGCCATCTTTACTAGGGGCAACCTCCCTTTCACATTTCAAGCCTATAGTCTCATGGCAACCATCTTCCCCCAGGCAGCTTCAGGCTTTTTCTATAATGGCATTAAAGTCACAGGCTTCCCTCTAGACAGATAGCTGCCATGTTGCTACACCCTTGGGATGTGAAAGGGAAGCTGCCCTTAGTAAAGATGGCTGCCATTTGTGACAGCAGGATATGCAGGGAGGAATTTCCAAAGGGGCTTGAGTGTCTGAGGTGCTGACTGCCATGAAAGCCCATGAGTGAGGGGTGCCTGACTCCTTTGGGGCCTTTTCAACACCTAACCCTAAAATAATGTTGTTATTGTGGAAACAGCTCCATTTTTAGGGGCTTTATCTGGAGAACCTCTTTCTCAAAGGGCCTCAGATTTCCTTCACACACTCTGCCTCAGCCACTCACCCAGGCTTCCACTTTTCAGGTGGATTTGACTTGTCCTGTGGATTTTAGGCAAAGTTTAATATTCTGCTTTAAACAGAAACTTTGTTGCTGCATGTTGCATCATTTGTTGCAAGCCACCATTGCTCTGTAATTCTCTCTTGGCTCGCCTGGGAGTTGGGCTCAGAGGGGCTGGTCTAGTCCAGTATCAAACCCCAAAGCTGGAGAGTTGGGTTCAGATGGGCTGGTCTGATCCATTATCAAACCCCAAAGGTAGAGAGTTGGGCTCAGGGGGGCTGCTCTGATCGGGTATCAACCCCTCAATCTTCAGCATTTGGGAACAACAGAGAAACTGCCCAGCCCATGAGAGAGGAGCTGTGCAAACAACCTCCCCCTCTCACCAGGGAGTGAGGTCCCTGGCCATTGCGAAGCCGGTAGCAGACACGGCCCCGTCTCTCACAGGGGCTGTGGCTTTTCTCTCTGAACCTTGGGGAGCACGTGGCAGATCAGAGAGCACCTGCAGCTTCTCTGGTCCCTGCAGATCAGCAGCGGAGAGGCCAGATCAGAGAGCCACGGCATTTCTCTCACTGAGACACTATGAAGCAGAGCGTGAGAGATGGCGCCTGGATCCCCGAGAGGCAGATGCCGCTATGGCATTGCCAGCCTGTGGGGTTATCACGGCTTCTCCCCATGATCCTGCCGCTGGGCCTATGGCTTCTCTGTGAGTATGGACACAACGGGCCTGGTTGGGTTTTAGGAGAAGGCTGAGATGAGACAGGCAGAGAATTGTTTGCTTAATTAGTCCTGAGAGGCATGTTCCAGGTGGGCTGTTAGACTGCCATCGCTGCCCTAGACCCCAGAGAGGCCTATGCCAGCCCACCACCCTCATCACACACCCCTGGTCTCCAGTACATCCCTAGCACTGCCAAACACTGTTACTTTTCCCTGCTTACTGTTTTCTATATCAGGGGATTTAAAACACTTTCAACCCTTCAGGCAAAATCCACATATTTTAACAGCTGCAATGTCTGTGCGATCTCAGGCCCTGGCCTGAGCACGGACCCAGCACTGAATATTGCCAGGGCCGTTTTAAATCACTCAAAAAGAAAAGGAGTACTTGTGGCACCTTAGAGACTAACCAATTTATTTGAGCATGAGCTTTCGTGAGCTACAGCTCACTTCATCGGATGCATACCGTGGAAACTGCAGTAGACATTATATACACACAGAGATCATGAAACAATACCCCCTCCCACCCCACTGTCCTGCTGGTAATAGCTTATCTAAAGTGATCATCAAGTTGGGCCATTTCCAGCACAAATCCAGGTTTTCTCACCCTCCGCCCCCCACCCCCACACAAACTCACTCTCCTGCTGGTAATAGCCCATCCAAAGTGACCACTCTCTTCACAATGTGTATGATAATCAAGGTGGGCCATTTCCTGCACAAATCCAGGTTCTCTCACCCCCTCACCCCCCTCCAAAAACCACACACACAAACTCAATCTCCTGCTGGTAATAGCTTATCCAAAGTGACCACTCTCCCTACAATGTGCATGATAATCAAGGTGGGCATAATGCTGGAAATGGCCCTTTCTTAAAGGGACAGTGCACTGTTTCTGAGATTTCGCAAGCAGCCAGCTCACATTGTCTCTCTCTCTCTCTCACACACACACACACACTGTCTCTTTCACACTCACCTCCCAACACATACTCGTATTATTGTTGTTGTTACTTCTTCGTACTTCCTGTAATGCACATATATTCTCTGTAATTTTATTCTTTCAAAGTATGTGATTTTAGTGTTTTGACTGGTTTGTGCATTTCATATTTTTCATTTCTCTTCCCCTTAAATTTAATTCTTTGAGTAGTGAGTTCTAAAAGGCCTAACCTGTCCTGGCTGGAGTAATTATCCCTATGGTAACTTTTTAAAAATATATATTCTATCTAGTTTTTTTGTTTCTACTGATGGCACCCATAGGCACATACCTCGGTGCACATAACAAAATTTATTCTGCACATGGATGGAAAAAATGAGAGGGAACATTGCTATGGCAGCTCCCGCTCTCTGTGCCCATGTCCTGGAGAGACTGCGAGGCGACTATGTAAAATGACCCTCCCGCACACACCCCAGTCCATGCTCTTCAGTCACACAGCTCTCTGTGTGTGTGTAAATACAGAGGAACCCCACGGCTTGCAGCAGTGTCATTCTGGGATCATGCTCCTGTCCCCAGGACAGAGTCCGGCCCCGTGTGTGAGCAGTGACACATTCACTTCATAAGGGTTTAATTTTCATTCCTGTAGGGCCTGGCCTGGGGAGAGGGAGCCGGATCCAGCAGGAGAGAGCTGTGGGCCTGTCCCAAAGGGTGCTGTTTGCCTGCCATCCCTGGGGCTGTGTGTCTATAAATACTGCCAGGGCTGAGGGGATGGGGTTGGGGTTGGGGTTGGGGAAGGAGACACTCCTATGCTGGGAACAGGGACCACAGCCTGCAACCACAGCCATGCTCATCTCACGCACAGCACAGGGCTCTGTTTAGAACTAGGCCTGGATGGATGAGATTGTTATTGGTAAATATCAGTAAACATCAAGTTCCCTGCATGCACACAAACCCACAGGAAAATATTTCCATCGATAATAATCATACATTTGCAGATAAGCAAAGTAAGAGAAATGCTGCTCGAGACATTGTTAGAGGTTGATTTTGGGATATTTACTGTATATTTTGACATGTGATTATGCCAATTTGTGTCTTAATGGTTAGAAAGCTTTAACTTTTTGCATCTCAACATCTACTGCCATTAAATAATTATTGTCTGACCCCCCCTTTAATTCCCTCCCTGTGAAATATAAATATAAATTCCCTGTGAAATATAAATCAATAAATATAAAAACGTTGCTGAAAACCCATGATTTTAACCAATAGTGGACGTTTAAACTGATAACAAAAATTTAAAAACCCTTAAAAATCAACATTGACATTGTCAAAATTATAAAGAAAAACATTAAAAATTGAGTTCTATGAAGCCTATTTATAACCCAGGGCTGGGACCTGCAGGAGCCACCTGGGGGCATCCTCCAGAAACAAACACAGCACATGTTATGGGGTCAGTCATGTGACTCAGCCACACCCCCCCCCCAACTGATGTCCCAGCACTTCCATTGTGATCTGCCCATGTGATTTCAAACACCACATTTATCTTTGGCCTTTCCTCCTTGTTCTGGTGGCAGCAGCTAGGGAGCAATTGCCATAGCATGTCTTTCACCCACCAGGACTCACAGCCACCTCTCGAGAATGGGAATCTTGCAGGAGGCTTCCCCAACACTAGCATGATTACAGGCTTCAGCACTGTCTTCAGCAGATCAGCTGGTGACACCAGAGCCCTTTTAACTGATGGCCTGGCTGACTGGTTAAGGCGATGGACTGATAATCCGTTGTGCTCTGTATGGCTGCATTCGAACCCCCCTTGTGGTCATTGGCCTTTGCTTCTTATCTTGGCCATGGCCGGGTTATTCCTCCATTGCTCTTCTGGTCCTTCCTGCCAAAGTTCCTGCTTGTACTAACCAGAACTTGAATCCTGCTTGAAAGACTGGGACTGTCAAGGCTGATTCCCCACTCTGGCACAAGGTGGGGGCCCGCTAGGATTCAAAAAATTAATACTGGCCACTCCAGGCTTGTATTGAACTCCCAAGGTTACAGCTTCTCTCTGACCTTGGATGGATAGATGCTGCCACCACCCAAGTGCAGAACCCCTTTGAGAGCCCAGAAAGGCGCACTTGTGAATTCCTTCCTCTGGGGTACCCTCAAGCCCTTTCACCCCCACCCACTCCACAGAAGAGTTGAGAAAGAAAACAAAGGAAATTAGTTGTTGCCCCCAGCTAATTAAACAACATGCACAAACCTCTCAGGACACCAAAAACTCAATCCTGTTCTTAAAAAAGGTAAATTTTATTAGAAACAAAAAGAAAGAAAATACATCTGGAACTTAGGCTTTTGCTAGATTTTAAAAGAGCAATTCCAAAAATTAAGCACCCAAAATAGCTTTCTTGGGGGTTCAGCTTAAAGGTTACAAGCAAACAAAAGCACCTGGGGTTAGCACAGAGGAGTCCACTAGCCATAAGAAATAAACAGAAATAAACCTAATTGTGTCTTTCTAAACATTCCTGATCTACTTACACATCTGGGGGTTCCAAATAAGTTGTTCTAGGAATGATCTGATGCTCTATGATCATATCTGGCTTAAAGCTTCTCATAGCATAACTGCTCCCCGTCCCCCTCTTTCCTGGAGAACAACATCAGACGTTTTTTCCCCATTTTAAAAAGTTCTAGCCTTCCCATTGGCTCTTTTGGTCAGGTGCCCACTCCCTTTCCTTTCCCTGGGGGACTTTTTAAGCCTTTATAGGTAAAGCAAGCAGAGAACAGCCACCAAGAGGGACTTGATAGCTAACTGGCTGGCTGTCCATAAAAGGGAGCTCCCCCCACCTTCATTTATCACAGGGACTCTTACTAGATATCTCTGCACCACCGCAGGCTTTAACGGCTATGTCTTGTATTCCTGACTTTGGCTGATCAAAGGACAGCTGGTGGCAATGGGGTCCTTTCGCATGATGAGTTAGCCAAGTCATTAAAGCAATGGACTGGTAATCTCGTGTGTTCTGAACGTGTGGGTACAAATCTGTCCTTTGTTTTTACTCCATCTTTTGGCTGTGATGGCTATTGGGTCCTTCCTCCATTCCTCTTCTGCCCCTTCCTGCCAAAGCAACTCTTACAGTGACCAAACAAAGAACAGCTCCCAACAAAGTGGTTGTTTTTTTTGTCAGTGGGGACTCATGCACGAATCCTCTACACCCTGCCATGCCTAGTAACGTGCATTTGCCTCCCCCAGGTATTTCCCCAGAGCCCCATGTAATTTTGTTTGTCTGGCGAGTTCTTTGAAATAGTCCTTTGAAGCTCATAATGCTTCTGGAGGTTTACACTGGCCACGCCTGCCCCCTAGAGAAATTTTGTACAACCCCCAAGAATACAGAAACTTTGCATTTTTAATACAATGGACTCCAAAGTGACTTACCCTTAATTCAGGTAGGTTCGCCCAGGATGTGCCAGGACATTGCCAGATCTGTCCCGCACCCCAAACGCTAACATTCCCTGAGAGGGGTGCTCGTATCCCACAATGCACTGCAAAAAGCCCACACAAGACAACGTGCCTGATGGCGGCATGAGGGATGCTGGGATGATGACCCCGGAGCCACACACCTCTTGCCGATGCAGCCTGTTGCTGTGGAAACGCCCAGCGCTGGCAAAGGCGATGAAGTGTGCACACGCGCTAGTGCCCTGGCAGTGCTGGCAACAGCAATGTTCCCATGAACACTTTTTGTGTATCAACAAAAGGGGTCAGAGCAGACGGCGTGCAGTAAAATACTGCTCCCTGAAGATGAAGCGAGGAGGAGAGAAGAGGTGTTGTGTAGTCTAGGACAGATGTGTACAGTCCAAAGGCTGTTCTGTTCCTTGTGCTTCTCCTGAGATGACTCCCCGCACAAGAGGAGATGCTCCCCTGCTGGCCTGTTCTAGCATCATAGAATATCAGGGTTGGAAGGGACCTCAGGAGGTCATCTCGTCCAACCCCCTGCTCAAAGCAGGGCCAATCCCCAGTTTTTGCCCCAGATCCCTAAATGGCTCCCTCAAGGATTGAACTCACAATCCTGGGTTTAGCAGACCAATGCTCAAACTACTGAGCTATCCCTCCCCCCTCCCCCCCCAGCTGAGTGAATGCAGCTCCCCAGAAGAGAAACAAGCCCCATCACTTCGTGTCTTTAGTGCACTCTCTGAGAGGAGCCATACGTTCGCCTCGGCTCAATTCAGCTGCAGTGTAGCACTCCCAAGGGAACCAGAAAAGGCTTGAAGCTCTTGTTTGTTTTGTGGATACTAAGTTTAATAAGACTCCACTATTCAAACCGCCCCTGCTCCGGGAGTGTAAGATTTGGTGAGCCCAGACAGGAGAGGCTGAATTGCAATGATCTGACCTCTCCAAGAGATGAACCCACCAAACTGCTGCAGACTGCTCCAGAGAAAGCTGCCAGGGAAGATTTCATTGGTTGGAAGCGCTATGGCTGGGAGAGAGTTAAAAGACCAGTCGTGGAGGTAGGAGGACTCTGATACCAGCTAAAGGATGAGCATTTAAGAGAAGTCTGTGACTCCCTGGGCATTTCTGGGACACATCACAGTGAAATTGGTCCTGCTTCGAGCAGGGGGTTGGACTAGATGACCTTCTGGGGTCCCTTCCAACCCTGATATTCTATGATTCTATGATTCTATGAAACTGCAGCCAAAAGCTCTTTGACCTTACCCAAATATATAAGAATTCATTTCAATAGTGAAGAGCCAAACCTGCTGGAAAATCAGGGATTGTCTTACATTGCTGGCATTAAGAGAGAAGATTTTACAAGCCATTGGTACAGCAAAAGAGGAGCAAAAGATCCGTCAATCCCATCCCAGAAAAGAAAACCAGTGTTAAAGAAAGACTTTAAAATAACAGGACAGTTTAGGAACTCCCTGCAAAAGGACAGGCTAAACCAAAGCAGTTTGGCTTATCAAATTGCAAATGGTGTTCCCAAGGGGACCACTGAGACAGAGATAATGGAAACTGTAATCAGGGCAGTTTGCCCAGGATTGAGCTTCAGGAGCTAGCTGGAGTGAAAAACTAAGCTGAGCCTGCCAAAATTGGGTACCCCCTTTCCCAGATCATTGATGAATATGTTGAACAGCACCGGTCCCAGTACAGATCCCTGGGGACCTTGCTATTTACCTCTCTCCACTCTGAAAACTGACCATTTATTTATTTAGTAGACTAAATCTACGATGCACAATCCTTCACAGTTAACAGAGATAATAATGTGCTAACCTACATCTCCACCACTGCCAGGCTGAACCCCATAGTGCACCTGTGGGTTGCAGACTTAGCTGACTTTAACTTCATACAGTAGAAAACCTGAGTTATGAACATCAGAGTTATGAACTGACCAGCCAACCATGCACCTTATTTGGAACCTGAAGTACACAATCAGGCAGCAGCAACAGAGAGAGAAAAAACAAATACAGTACAGTAGTATATTAAACATAAACTGCTAAAAAAAATAAAGGGAAAGCAGGATTTTTCTTCTGCATAGTAAAGTTTCAAAGCTCTATTAAGTCAATGCTCAGTTGTAAACTTTTGAAAGAACAACCATAACATTTTGTTCAGCATTACGAACATTTCAGAGTTACGAACAACCTCCTTTCCCAAGGTGTTCGTAACTCTGAGGTTCTACTGTAGTTAAATATCATCTAGGGAAATCTAATGCTTTACCAGGAATTCCCCTTGATAGTGACAGGTTGCACAGAAGAGACGAACACAGGTGTTGTTAAAGCAGTCAAACTCCTTGGATATACAAACTGATGGCAAGGTGTCCAGGTTAGTAGTTATTACTACCAATCCTTTGACAGTAGAAGTCTTCTTCATGGGCATTACATCCACCATAAAACTTATTCCAGGAGAAGACATTTTGGCAACTCAGAAGAAAGGTCCAGCTATTGCTAAAATGCTTCAGTATAAGTTTTTGGGGCACAAACCAAATAACCAAGAGAACACAGGAGGATGTTGTACATCGAACATTGTGTCACTAGAGTTTGTATGTGCACCAAGCAAAAGAAACCTCACCAGCGTACCAGATTTCATCTAACTACCATAGTTACCACAAGTACCAGGAGGTAGCCGTGTTAGTCTGTATCCACAAAAACAACAAGGAGTCTGGTGGCACCTTACTTCCTTAGTTACAACAGAAGCATTTGTACTTGTAACCATAGGCTTCTTCCATCTAGGAAGAAGCAAAGAAAGATATGAATACATCTGAGCCTCGGTGGATCACTTTACTTGGTTTGTCAAAGTCACCAAAAACTACCACCAAAAACTCAGGAAAGACAGTGACAGACAAGATCTTCAATTAGTTTGTTTTAAGATTTGATTTCCCCAAAAGAATCCATCATCAATAAGGAGCAGAGTTTGAAAATAGTACTCTCAAAGGGTAGAGTACTACAGTAAGATTTAAACTTCTTCCATAACCCCATACCACCCACAGGGCAATGGGCAAGTAGAAAGGCTGAATCAAATTCTGCTGGCTACATTGATAACCTTGCCAGAAGAACAAAAATCAGACTGGAAGGACTCCCTTAATAAGACCATAAGACCATCGATGCCTATAACTGTACACAAAATGATGCTACGAGTTCCCACCCTTCTATTTATTATCTTGAAGATAATCACATTTGTCTATTGTCATTGCATTTGCTCTACCTATGAACTCTGAATCTGCACCTAGGAACCATAAAGAATATGCTGAGAGACAGAAACAGCCATTGAAAGACGTTTATGAACTGGCCTCAATATGTTCTCAAAACTCTGCTATTCGTGGTAAGAATCATTATGGCCAGAAAGTGTATGGTGCTGCCCTCTGGCCAGGGGACAGGAGTACTTGTCAGGAAGGGGACCAGGCAAACTAACATCCTGTTGGGAAGATACAATTCATGTTAGAACATGAAAGGAAAGGGGAGAGTTCACAGAGTAAAGGCAGAGGGTGGAGAAGGAGGTGATAGAGTTTGTCACCACAAGTTTTGGCTTCTCTGGGTTTTCTTGCCCTTGGATATGACACTGTGCTGCACAGCACCACTGCAGAAGACACAGAGATCAAGGTAAATAAGCAAAACTGGAAATTTAAGGGCGAGTCTCTGCTAGAAGCGCTACAGCGGCACAGATGCATCGATGCAGCTGCTCCACTGTAGCGCATCTGGTGAAGATGCTCTATGCTGATGGGAGAGCGCTCTCCTGTCAGCATAATAAGTCCACCCCTGCGAGAGGCAGTAGCTATGTGGGCGGGAGAGCACTGTCTACACAGGGGGTTAAGGTCGGTATAACTATGTCACTCAGAGGGTGTGGATTAATCACACCCCTGAGTGATGTAAGTGATACTGAAGTAGGCTGTAGTGTAGACCAAGCCTCTATAAGGACAGAATTTGGACTCCAGTGATTCTGAGAGTGAGAGCGAAGACAAACAACATGGTACCCATGGCATGGTGACTCTGAATTCAGAGGCAGAAACATTCCTTCCACAGCTGGGAAATGGAGGTGTTGTTGATCTTGTAAACTTGAAGACAGATGACTCGTCTGATGTGACATTCACATCAGCCAATGAAAGACATGAATGGCAAAATGTGACCATGGACCCTGAAACCATCAGTGCACAAGAGGACAGATCTTGAGAACAACCCATTGTCACCTGAGGTCCTCTGACTAGAGAGGGAAGAGCCCCCCAGACACTGACCTATGAACCTACTCATCAGTGTCTAATTCCAGCTACTGGTGAGTGCACCATGGGTTTATCCTTGTGTTTACATGCTGTACCTAGTACCTATTCCTGTATCTTATCCTGCATTCTCTCCAAGATTAATGTAAATGAAGAGACATTGGCTTCTGGCTTGGATATTGCTCTAGAAAAGGGGTCGATAGCGCTACATAGTTAGTTTTATGTTTCTTGAGTAGATGTTTTTTATGTCTAATGACTTTGTCTTACATGGTTATACCACTTACCATGTGGGAGCTGGTATTTCATAAGATTTGAGGATCTCTGGGGATTTAAACTGTTCAGAACTGGCTATTTGGTTGGGCAATGGAACAACCCTTGACACAGACATTTCCTGCTTAATGTGAATTAAACCAAAGAGAGATGCAAAAGTTTCCAGATCTGATGAAAAAGGAGCAAGACAAAAGCTCATCTGAGACTGAAAGCACGAGCTTGTGGAAGTCATAGGTGTCTGCTAATAAGCCAAATGGCTGGACGGAATGTTTTATATTTTGTTAATGGGAATATTTGGGGGATATTATATTTCCACAGGAGGAGTGTAGCACTGATATGGGAATGTCAGAGTTCTACATACCTGCATCGTGTATCTCTAAGGCTGTGCCCTGTCCCTTTAAGGGTTTGGAGATCTGCTGGCGAGGCTAAAGAGGAACAGTGGGGATGCAAGCTGCACCCCCAGGAGGGTTTCTGTCGTTCTCCAGGGGGACCCAGCGGGTTGCAGCCTGCGTTTGTTTGGGGAGTTGGACATTAAGTTTAATAAAATTCCATTTTTAAAACCATCCCTGGTCTGGCAGTGTAACACATGCTCTGACCACCAGACCCCTACAGTCCCAGATCCAGCAGAGTTGGGGGTAACAGCTTGCACCCAGATTCTGGTCTGGTCAGGTTGGTGGAATTAACACAGCTCATCCCCCCAGTTCCCCTGGGTGTCCCCTGTGCAGCACAGAGACGTGGGCAGCAGTTGATGGGGATGTGGTTTGTTGGGAGTGGCAGGGACCTTGGTTTGCTCTCACTGAGCATCACAGGCTCCCTGTGCCTGCCGCCCCCTGCTCAGTTCCTCATTTGAGCTTCTGGGGCATCAGGCTCCATGGAGCTGGGGACTGGGGTATTTGGAGCAGCACTGAGGGGTCCCTCGCTGTCCCATCATGTGGCGTGAGCTCACTGCCCTTT
The DNA here is from genome assembly GCF_965140235.1 of Caretta caretta. Taxonomy (NCBI): domain Eukaryota; kingdom Metazoa; phylum Chordata; order Testudines; family Cheloniidae; genus Caretta; species Caretta caretta. The sequence continues at coordinate 8,243,238 of NC_134228.1, forward strand.
TTCTCCATGAGTGCCAGCTTGGGCGAGGGTCTGAGGCCAGCACTTGTGTCAGTGGGGCAGGATCGGAGACAAGGGTGAGTTGGCTGTTCAGGCAGCGTGAGAGGCTGGGTGCTGAGTACCAAAGGGGCCGGAGGGCTGGGGGAACGTTTGTCTTAATAATGGGGAGCTGAGTCAGGGAAAAGAGGAGCTGAGACCTGAACCTTCACTCCAAAATGGAAACAATATCCTGCACCCTGATCAGGTTGCCCGGGGTCAAGCCAGAGTCACTCATCGCCTGCAAAGGCAACAGGGCTAGATTCTGATCTCAGCTCCCCTCAGGTTTCAGAGTAACAGCCGTGTTAGTCTGTATTCACAAAAAGAAAAGGAGGACTTGTGGCACCTTAGCGACTAGCCAATTCATTTGAGCATAAGCGATCGTGAGCTACAGTTCACACATCCGATGAAGTGAGCTGAAGTGAGCGCTCAGCTGGGGCCGCCTCCTACTTGCATCTGGGCAGGCAGGAGACTTCATGTCAGGCTGCAGCTCTGTGACAGAGGGATCCCAGTGGGAGTAGAGAAGGGAAGTGGAGAGGAGAGGAGCCAGCTACAAGGAAGGGGGAGGAGAGAGAGCAGCGAGGGGGGGATGGGGAGGAGAGGAGCGAACAGGGGTAGGGGCTTGAGGGAAAGGATGGGGCAGGGGCGGGGTCTTGTGAAAAGCGGTGGGAAAGGGACAGGGACTTTGGGAAAGAGGCAGGGAAGGGAGGTCCAGTTGTCTGCAAATAGAAAGTTGGCAACCCTAAATGTGACCAATGCTGGGGCGTGGTTTAAGATGTATCAGATACCCCCAAAACACAAAATTCAGCAAATTGTGAAAGTGGCTTCTTCAGCTAAACCCCCATCCTGGTTACCAGTGGAAGTGAAAGCAGAAATAACAAATAATAATATTAAACAACTAGGAAATGGGGAACTTCATCTCAATAGGTGCGACTGAGGAGTTAGGAATTGTAGACACTTGATAAGAAAAATCTAACAATATCAATGAAAAATCTATGGCATTTTAGGATAAGGACAATAAGGAGTTCTTGAAACATATGGAAAACAAAATATCCTAGCAATCAGTTTTAGTGCAGTTGGAGATGAGGATGGTGCAACTGTAAATCATGATGCAGAAAAAGGAGAAGTATTACAAATATTTCTGTTCTGTATTTGGGAAGAAGTGGAATGACGTACCCATATCCTACAGTAATAGTGAAATACTTTCTATTCCAGTTGCACCTAGCGAGGATGTTAAACATCAACTATTAGAATGCAACACTTTTTAAAGGTATAACAAGATGCATTGGCTGGAAGTTGAAGCCAAACAAATTCAGACTGAAAATACAGCAACAATTTGTTAAGAGAGAGAGTAATTAACACTGGAACAATGGACCAAAGGACGTACTGGATTCTCCATCCAAAGACAGCCGACATGACAAAGTTTGGATTGGATACCACACAGTCATTTTACAAGGATGAACATGGGGGTGTAGGATGTTCCCCCGAGGTACAGAGCATCACCCCCCACACACACCAGCTCATGCTGCCATGGCTCAGCAGGGTTGGGAAGAACAATTCTGCCCCCGATGGCCTGAGGGGCAGCTCCATAGGTAGGGGCAGGAGCCACCCAGGGGATATATAGGGCAGAGAATGCTCTGGAAATTCTGGGAGGATTCTGGGGGCTCTTCAGAGACTGGGGTGCTGGGAGACACTCCCCCCCCCCCAGGGTGAGGAGGGGTGATGGAGGGGGGGTGGAGAAAAATCCTCCTGGTGACCCAGCAGGGCCCAGGAGAGCTGGGGAGAAGGTCCGAGGGGGCAGATGGGATCCAGGTCAGTAGAGTCCATCCTACAGAGATGGGATCAGCTACTGGGGAGGGGGTGAGAGCTGGGGGAGGGAGCCGGGTGATGTATAGAGTGGGGGACCCTACTGCAGGGACTGAGGCAACAGAGAACTGAAGCTCCAGAGAGAGACCAGGACAGACACCCCGGGGTTGGGGGAGCAGTAAATGACTTTATTTCAGTGCCAGGGGCCAGACCTCATGTCTCCATGCACAGGGGGCCGGTCACTCTATCTCAGGAGCTGGGATTCTGCAGTGTCGGTGCCCATCCAGGAAGGGCTGTCTCCTGCTCTTCTTTGCCCCATCCCATTCCCAAGTGGGTGCTGGGTCGTGCTCACACATTGGCCGAGGTGGCTGTTTTCCCTGGAGGTGACAGATTGGCTGCATGTGCACGGAGAGCCACATGTTGGGCTGGACGGTGCCGGGCTCAGGCCAGCAGATCCCTTCTGGTATCAGATTTCAGAGTAGCAGCCATGTCAGTCGGTATCCGCAAAAAGAAAAGGAGGACTTGTGGCACCTTAGAGACTAACAAATTTATTTGAACATAAGCTTTCGTGAGCTACAGCTCACTTCATCGGATGCTTATGCTTAAATAAATTTGTTAGTCTCTAAGGTGCCACAAGTCCTCCTTTTCTTTTTTCTGGTATCAGAGCGATTCCTGAGTCTGGGGAGAAATGGCCCCAGCATTAACATGTCCCCGAGGTGTCTCCTGTCCCCTTCTCCCTGCACCCAGATCCCCTGCCCCACGCTCCCCCCAGCAGACAGGACACTGGGCTGAACAGACCCAGTATGGCCATTCTTATAATCAGGGAATCTCGCTCTGCTCCACCCCCCTAGTCTGACATTGGCTCCGGGGCATACTCAGGGATCTGGCTCATCCCCTGAGGTCGGGAAGCAAATGCTCTGGCTAAGGAAGCACTAACGGCCTTCCCTCATCTTCTCAGGTCATATCCCCAGCAGGGAGCAGGAGGAGCAGGGAATCTGGCAGGGAAGGGGTTATTTATTGAAGGGGCCCTATACAGCGCCCAGCCCCCCACACCCCACCCTGGGCTTCCCACAAACATAGGCAGCACCTTCCTTGCACGGGGCTCTGCTACGGCCCTGCTTCCCCACCCCCTGGGGCCCTGGCAGGTGCTCCCTTAGCTGGTGACACAGGGGCTGGTGTGCTCGGTGCCGGGGGGTCAAGAGTTTGCTCCCAAGGGTCCAGCTGTTGAGTTGGGAGCACCATGGAATAAATGTGAGATTCCCTGAAGCAGGGATTTCCTGGGGGAAGGGAGAGTGGCTTTTCTGCCCTGTGGAGCCCTCCAAGCAGATAGGGCTCTTCCCCCAGGGAGGGATAAGAGAGGGGGGTCATGTCACCTGGAGTCTCCTTCCAGCAGTAACCAGCCTCGGCCATGATCAGCACCAGGGCCAGCAGAACCCCGGAGACCAGACCCAGACGGAGGATGTTGCCCCAGGTGAAATCCAGGCGCCTCGTGAGGGCTGTGAAAGGACAGCACAGGTCTGTGGAGTTCTTGGAAGTATCAGGGCTGGATTCTGAACTCAGCTCCTCCAGGGTTAATCCAGAGTCACCCTCTGACAGCAATGGGTTGAGGGCCGGATTCTGATCCATTACCCCTGGATCTAGCTACCCATCTAGCTATTTAATAAAGGATAGATGGAAGAGGCCAGCTGGGCAGCCTCTGAGCCCCAACTCCTCTGTGCGCCCCCAGAACAGGAACAGACCTGAAAGACCTCTCTGCTCTGCAGCTAACCCTGGGGTCAGGGATCCCGCCTCTGCCTCCCTCAGATCTAGAGTTGCCCCTTTAATCTGTGATTCCACAGAGTCCCTTTCCCATAAGAACATAAGAGTGGCCATACTATGTAAGACCAAAGGTCCATCTAGCCCAGTAACCTGTCTTCAGACAGTGGCCAATGCCAGGTGCCCCAGAAGGAATGAACAGAACAGGTAATCAACAAGTGACCCATCCCATGTCACCCATTCCCAGCTTCTGGCAAACAGAGGCTAGGGACACCATTCCTGCCCATCTTGGCTAATAGCCATGGATGGGCCTATCCTCCATCAATTTATCTAGGGGTTTTTTTGGAACCCTGTTATAGTCTTGGCCTTCACAACATCGTCTGGCAAAGGGTTCCACAGGTTGACTGTGTGTTGTGTGAAGAAGTACTTTCTTTTGTTTGTTTTAAACCCGCTGCCTAGTAATTTCATTTGGTGACCCCTGGTTCTTGAGAAGGAGTAAATAACACTGCCTTATTTACTTTCTCCACACCAGTCATGATTTTACAGACCTCTACCATCCCCCCCCACCCCCCCTCCCGGTTAGTTGTCTCTTTTCCAAGCTGAAAAGTCCCTGTCTTATTAATCTTCCCTCTTATGGAACTGTTCCATGCCCCCCAATCATTTTTGTTGCCCTTTTCTGTACCTTTTCCAATTCCAGCATATCTTTTTTGATATGGGGCAACGACATCTGCACACAGTATTCAAGATGTGGGCATACCATGGATTTATAGAGGGGCAGTATGATATTTTCTGTCTTATTATCTATCCCTTTCTTAATGATTCCCTAAATTCTGTTCACATTTTTGACTGCTGCTGCACATTGAGTGGATATTTTCAAAGAACTATCCACAATGACTCTACGATCTCTTTCCTGAATGATAACAGTTAATTTAGACCCCACCATTTTATATGTATAGTTTGGATTATGTTTTCCAATGAGCATTACTTTGCATTTATCAACATGGAATTTCATCTGCCATTTTGTTGCCCACACACCCAGTTTTGTGAGATCCCTTTGTGACTCTTAATGATCCGCTTGGGACTTAACTATCTTGAGTCGTTTTGTGTCATCTTCAAATTTTGCCACCTCACTGTTTACCCCTTTTCCCAAATCATTTATGAATATATTGAATAATATTGGTCCCAGTACACATCCCTGGGAGACACCACTATTTACTCTCTCCATTCTGATAATTGACCATTTATTCCTACCCTTTGTTTCCTATCTCTTAACCAGTTACTGATCCAGGAGAGGACATTCCCTCTTATCCTATGAGAACTTACTTTGCTTAAAAGCCTTTGGTGAGGGAACTTGTGAAAGGCTTTCTCAAAATCTAATTACACTATACCCACTGGATCACCCTTGTCCACATGCTTGTGGACCCCTTCAAAGCATTCTAGTAGATTCCTGAGGCATGATTTCCCCACTCAGGTACCTGTCCGTGTGGTCCCTGGGCTGATGGGATACGGTGATGTTTCAAGCCCAGTGAGGTTGTTTTCACCTGTAGGTTTAGAATGAGAGCCTGTCAGGGCAGGGGTGAAATGGGCAATCAGGGGGAGCTAAGAGGTAAAAAAAGCGACTCAGCAATTGGGCCCCTCCTCCCTCGACTCAGCCTTTATGGTCACTTTAACCTCCAGGGGGTTAGTGGATTTTATCAGCTGGGGAAGGGACTGGTTCTGCAGCTGCTGGCCCTGACTTCTCTGGGCATACTCTGATAGGGAGCATCCCCCTGGGAAAGGCCACACTGTTCTGCAGCTTGCCCTGGGGGCAGGGTTCCCCCTTCCCTCTGCCTTACATCAACAGCTGCTGCTGCAGCTTCCCCTGGCTGCATGACAAATCCACTGATTTCCTGATCCCACACTGGGCATCCCCTCTGTAAGGCCCCAGGCAGATCCTGGCTGTGAGCATCTCCTTGGGGCATAGACTCTGTGAAGGCTGGGCTGGGTACAGGGCTGAGAGCGGGGACTCCAAACCAGGCCCCTCACCTCTCACCACCAGCTCCACGGGGTCACTGGGATCTGACCAGATGAAGGCTTGTGATGTGCTGCCATAATGTCAGGTGTGGCTCCTGTTGTCATCCTGTATAACACTGCGGATGGGAAACGCAGTCATGTCTGCAGGACTTTCCATGTGATGCAGTGTGGCGTGGTCTCCTCCTTTGTACAGAACAACCCTCAGCCCTGGTACCTACACTCACGCTGGATGGTCACGGTGCACCCCATGGCCATTACCTCCCTGGGGCTCACAGAGATGGAGGGTTTGGGACAGAACTCTGCATGCACAAAGACACAGGACTTCTATGGGGGAGACATATACCCTTGCTCCTCAGTCTGTCTGTCTGTCATTTGATCTCTCTGTGCCCAGCCCTAGGGCATTCAGCTGCCTCCCCTTGCCTAATGTTCCCTGCATTATAAACCCAGCAACAGCACAGGTCTGTGGAGTTCTTGGAAGTATCTGGGCTGGATTCTGATCTCAGTTCTGCCAGTATAAATCTGGAGTTACCTCGTGACTGCAGTGGGGTCAGAGATGGGTTCTGATCCATTGCCCCATATCTATCTATCTCTCTACCTACCTACCTACCTACCTATTGATCTATTAATGAATGCAACTCTGACAAGGTAGGAGGTGGCTGGGCAGCCCCTAAGTCCCGACTCCTCTATGCATCCCCAGATCAGGAGCAGCCAAGGAAAGCATCCCCCTATGAAAGGCCTCCCTGCTCTGCGGCACTCCCAGGGGCAGGGATCCTCCCTCTCCCCCCCCCAGATCTATAAGGTACCCCCTTAGTCTGTGATTCCACAAAGTCCCATTGAGGCCCAACTTTACCTGTGTGTTTGGTCCCCGGGCTGGCTGGAGTCGGTGATGTTTCAAGCCCACTGGAGTAGTTTCTACCTGTGTGAGTACAATGAGAGTCTGTTGGGGCAGGGGGTGAAATGGGCACCCAGGGGAAGTGACAAGGTGGAAACAATGACTCAGCAATTGGGACTCTCCCCCCACAGCTCAAGATTTATGGCCACTGTAATCTCCAGGGGGGGTGCAGTGCCGATGCTGTAGTCACTGAGGCCTGACTTCTGTGTGTGTCCCCAGAGAAGGAGCATCCTCCTGGGAAGCTCTGCAGCTCCCCCTGGGGGAAGGGTTCCCCCCTGCCTCTGCCAAATCAACAGCTATTGCTCCCCCTTCATTGGACAAGTCACCCATCATATTATCTCATGTCTAGCTAGGCATCCCCTTGGATACAGGGATAAGGAAATGTTGTTAGCCTCATTGGATGTGTGATGCATTTGAACGCATTGTGCAGAGTGTTCAATCTGTTTATGTGAAATTGCAGTTATAGGTTCTTATGTAAGCAGGCTCTGAATGAGCTTTCCCAACACCTAGTGATGAGCTGGGGAGAAGACATCAGGAACTGACCATGTTTGAATAGACACACCCACTCTGCCTAGGTGAGCAACATGATGGGGCTGCTTTGCCCAAATGATCCCTTTTGTCTGGTGTTGGATTGCAAATCACTTTGTTATTGCGGAGGCAGAGGTCATAAAGTGTGGTTATCCTTTTGTGAATCAAAGGGAGCAGAACTGGCCTTGGTGTGCCATGAATGAGGGGGTCACTCTCAAGTTAACTGCATTCAATAAGCAGGAAGTAGGGGTGCCAAAGGCCAGCGGAGATGTGAGAGGCTATTTGTGCCCATCTGGCTCTACGTGCCATTTGACTCTGCACTGTTTAACGACAGAGCTTCTTAAGGCCCAGTTGAGAGTCTCTTGGTTTGGATCACTCGAGCTGACATCACTGATAGCCCAGTCTAAATATGAAGCCTTAGGTCCGTTGTGGGACAGTGTCTCTGGTGAACGAGGTTGCCTCGCGAACTGCTGGAATCACTGAGAATTGGAATTGCTAGAGCTGAGTTAAGTGGTGGAACTTCAAAACATCCCAGAGGTTGCAGTGGAGAGGGCCGTGGCAGGGTGACTGATGGCAGAGCGCCGGAGAGTGGCAGAGGGAACACTGGGGGGTGGCTGGCGGTGCAGTCAATGATGGTGGAGTGGCCGGCTGTGGAGTGAACAAAGGCAGACAGCGATGCAGAGTGAACAGCGGCACAGCGAGGGCTGCTGAATCACTGCTCAGTGCTGCCCCCCTACACCCCGGGGTGGGAGGTTAACTCACGCAAACACACCTCCAAACACTGGGTTTTCACTGACCAAGGACAACTGTGAGTGGGGTGCGGTGGAGGGAGAGAGGACTGGCGTGTTAAAGGGACATTTGTTTGTCGGACTGTCACACTGCAAGGTGAGAGACTGAGGAAACGGATGCTGCCAATGTACTCTGGGGTGGGTGTTTTATTCATGGTCAGATGTTTTCAAATCATGCTTGTGGTGTTTTCCCAAGTAATGCCAGGTTCCTTTCCCCTTGTATTAAAAGTTTTCTCTTCTATACATGTACTTAGTGCTTGTGAGAGGAGACGTACTGGCTCTTAGAGGTACCAAGTGGGGGGTGTAATTTTTTTCAGATTACTGGGTGGAGACTCGAGCTGGTTCTGTGTTGTGTTGTCAAAAGGAACCCAGCCCTGGTTGCTGCTGACTCCCCCCGGCAGAAGGGTTACACCTAAGCAGTTGCTTATGTTGAATTTGCAGTTATATAGGGGTTACGGTTTTTCTCTGTGCAGTGCAGAATCAGTCACTGTGCGCACATGTCTGTGTTTCTAATCCATGACTATGCTAGGCCCACAATACACAGTGTGACTAGAGGCCAGCAGCACTGTATGTAATATTCCCGAAGAGATGTGGTCACCTTAAGATGAACCTAATTCGGTGGTGTGATCCCTCCTTCTAGGGTTTTGGAAAATTGTGATTCTTTTCCTCTGGTGTTTGGAGAAACACTTGATAGTGATCAACGGGGATTTTGGTTTTGCTCAGTGATTATTTGGTCTGCGAGAAGCTAGATTAAGGGCTGAGCCTTCGTTATTGTTGGACAGAATTGCTGTCCAGACAGTGCAGAAACGGCAGCAGGAGCTCTGCACTACCCAGTGAAATCACTGAGGTTTGTCTACAGACTCAGGCTTGCGCTTCGGCCCTAACAATGGCTGTGTAGACATTCCTCCTCAGGCTCCGAAACCTGGGCTCCAGTCCCAGTAGGAACAACTACATGGCTATTTTTAGTACCATAATGAGAGCCCCAGTCTGTAGACCTGGGCTTTGAGATTTGTGGCTGCTGGTATTTTTTGCAATGTAGCCATAACCTAAGAGCTGAGAACACTTGGGGCTGGAGCAGTGCAGAAACTTCAGAAGGTGACAGCAGTGTGCAGTGGCAGAGTGGGCAGTGACCGGAGTGGGCAGAGGCATCATTTGATTTTCCTGCATTCCTCCCCTAAGGCTGGAGCTGAATGCACCTAACGGCACCCCTAGACCCTAGGACTTCACTTATGGTGGACAGCAAACTAAGAGTGCGGTGTCCTGGACAGAAAGGGGAGTGGTGTGTTAACGGGACATTTGTCCACTGGTCTTTCAGAAAGGGGGAAACTGAGGCAAAGCCACTGCTCCACCTGGGCCCAGGGATTTACCTGTTGTTTGCATACGTTTGAGTCATTGTTGTCATGTTTTCTCAAATTAATGCCATTCTTCCTTCTCCCCTTAATAAAATATTTCTTTTGTCGCACACAGACTCAGTGCTTGCAAGACAGGAAGTATTGCTTCTTAGAAACACCCAGGGCTGGTGTTTAGTTTTCCCAGATTTCTGGGTGGGAGCTCAAGCCAGTGTTGTGTTATAATTTTGAGAGGAACCCCTATATATTGAAGCCAGAGCTGGAACTGGAAGAAGGGTTACATATGTATTGCAGAGGAGTTTAATCTCCTCCTTTGTACAGAGCAACCCTTATGCCCTGGCACCAACTCTTTCAGAGGGTGGTCACAGCTCCTCCCAGGGCCATCATCCGCCCTGGGGCTCACAGAGATGGTGGGTTTTGCGCAGAGCTCTGCATGCACAAAGACACAGGACACAAACCCTGCCCCTCAGTCTGTCATTCTGTCCCACAGAGGGGTATTCTGGTGCCTCCCCTTGTCTAATGTCCCCTTGGTAATAAATCCAGTGACAACACAGGTCTGTGGAGTTCTTGGAACTGGCGGTCTTGGGTTCTGATCTCTTCTTCCCCAGGGTAAAACGAAAGAAACCCGCTGAGTGCAATGGGGTGAGGGCCAGATTCTGATACATTACCCTGAATCTATCTATCTATCTATCTATCTATCTATCTATCTATCTATCTATCTAATGAACACAGTTCTGATAAGGCAGCTGCTGGCTGGGAGCCTCCTCTGTACAGCCTCAGATCAGGGTAAGCCTGGGGAATTTAGGAAAGACCTCCCTGCTCTGCAGCTAGCCCCTCCATCCCAAATCTAAAGGTGCTCCTTTAATCTGAGATTCCACAGAGTCTTCCCATCCCAGCCCCAGTACCTGTCCATGTGGTCCCTGGGCTGGATGGAGCTGGTGATGTTTCAAGCCCGGTGGGGTGGCAGCTTGGGAAAGACAGGGCCGCACCTTCCTGGGGGCCACCGACTCGGCCGTGCCCTGTGCCATCCTGCTGGAACTGGCCACGGCCTTGGACGTGGAGCTGCTGAAGGCCAAGGAGCAGGTGAGAGCTTCCCAGGTTGGGGATTCAACTCTTGTCTTGGGGAAAGGAATGGAGTCTAGTGTGCAAAACCGGGAGGGATGGGAGCCGGGACTCCTGGGTTCTATCCCTAGCTCTGCTGCTGTCCTGGGTGCAGTCCCCTCACCTGTCCAGCAGTGCCAGGTGTTGAGTGATCCCCGTGTCTCTCCCCAGGGCTCTGAGGTGACGCTGCAGTTGCTGTTCCTGGATGGCAAGGAGGCCTTCCGGGAGTGGAGTGAGAGGGATTCCCTGTACGGGGCTGTCCATGGCCAAGGCTCAGCACCAGCCGGGTACCAGCCAGCTCCAGGCTATGGTGAGAGCCGCCCGCCTGCCCCTCTGAGGAGTTCTGCATGGGGGATCTTTCAGGCTGGAGGGAGATGGTGGGGGTGCCTGTCCAGGGTAGGCGGGGGGCTCAATCTGTCTGCACTGGATCTTGTACCAATCCCTCCCTCAGATCCTCCTGGGGTGACTGGGCCCCTATAGATTTAACCCCTCGTTGCCTCCTTGCAGAGCCTGTTTGTCTTGCTGGACCTGCTGGGGGCCCGCCACCCGACCATCCAGAACCACTTCCCCTTCACCGCCTCCTGGTTCGACCGGCTCGTCGGCATCGGTACCAAACCTTCCTTTCTTCCAGGGGTGGGAGGGGGCTTGCCCCCCCAGACACCTGTAGCGGGACAGCTACCTCCTCCCCCGCCCGCCAGTCCTGATGGTCCTGCGTCTGTCTGACAATGAATAAAGGTGCCTGGGTTCTAGGCCCAGCTCTGGGAGGGGAGTGGGGTCTAGTGGTTAGAGCAGGGGGGCTGGGAACCAGGACTCCTGGGCTCTATCCTCAGCTGTGAGACAGAGCTGGGAGTTGGGGATTCAGTCCCCGGGGCTGTTGACTTGGCATCTTTCACCAATACTTTATTTCCCTCAAACACGACTTGTCAGGTTTGAAATCTCCCCTCCCTCCCTGGCAGCGTCTCCAAGTCCTCAGGGAGCTCTGTTGTGAGCGGCCAGGTGTAGCCCCCTGTGGGGCTCATTCTGCCGTGCCCCAGCCTGGCAGGTCCCAGGAACCAGTCCATTCCTCACTCTCTTCTCTGTGTCGCACCGGCTGGGCCTGCTGCAGTCCCACCCCTGGGAGCAGACGTACTTCCAGCGGGAGCCTGCCTATGGGCCTGTCGAAGAGGACCACGTCCCCTTCCTTCGCAAAGGTACCTGTCCTGCCCCATGCTACCGTTCATCCAGGTGCAGAACAGTGTGGGATGGACAGCTGGAGAGGCCTCCCCGGGGGAGCCAGGGAGGAATGTGTGCAGACAAAGTGTAGTGAGACTCCCCCAGGCTCCCACACAAGCCTGGCCTCATGAGTGGAGCAAGGGACTGAGACCTGGGTTCAGGTCCTGGCTTTACCACTGCCCTGCTGGGTGACTTTGTTGCTGTCTTCCTCAGTTTCCTCATCTGTGAAGTGGGGGGAATCATTCTGACTCCCTTTGTAAAGTGCTTTGGGATCCCCTGAGGACAAGGGCTATGCAAGAGCTAGGTGTTATTTATATATAAAGTTATAATGCTTTATAGATGATGTTTGCCTGCCTGGCACACTTCACCCCAGAGGTGGCTGCATTTTGAACTTAGGCTCTGAGATCCTTGGGGGTGAAAGACTTTATAAACATATCATTGCTATCTAGCCACTTGGCCCTGACTCGCTTGATGTCTCTGGCCAATCTGGTTCCCATAATGCACCTGGGCCAGCTGCTCGTTGCTAGGTCAGGGGAGCACACGGCTCCTAGATGTAAGGTCAGGTCGTGCCTGAGGGCCTGGCTCCATCTACTGAGACAGTGTGCGCATTTAGAATGTCGCCCGTCGCCCGCTAGTGGCTGGGCCACATGGGGATAATAGTCTACTACTGCTGACAATAGTGGAATTACTCTTGTAGCTCCAGCAGTAGAGGCTGGGCTTGCAGTGAGGCAGATCCTGGGTTGGATCCCTGCTGACTATCCATGTATCTGGCCGCAGGAGTGCCGGTGCTGCACCTCATCGCCACCCCTTTCCCGTGGGTCTGGCACATGATGGAGGACACGGAGCAGAATCTGCACCCCCCGACTGTGGAGAACCTCTGCAAGATCCTGGCTGCCTTCCTGGCCGAGTACCTGTGGCTGTGGCTACCCAGAGCCTCCCCTGGCGAGGGAACCAACCCCTCTCTGGGCCTCACAGGATCCTTCGCCCCTCCTGGGCCGAGCTCCATGGGGCCAGCAGCCAAAACACCCTAGGGACCAGGCAAGATGGCTTGGGGGGCCCGGGCTGTGGCAGCCCCGCAGGGTCTTGGGGAGGTGTTACAATGCTGGGAGGATGGGAAGGGAGATTGTGCTGAGTCTATTCCAGGGCTGCAGCGGGGCTGTGGCCGGCCCAGGAGTGAAACCTCTTGCTTGAGCCCCTTGTGCCCCTTCCTGGGCTTTACACGCCCCCCAGAGCTCCAGCCGCCAGGGCCTGGACTAGCCTTTTCCCAACAGGGAGCCTGGATCCCAGCTGGTCGCGTCCCCCAGGGTCCACGGCTCAGAAGCAGAAATAACTGGGCTGAACCTGGACTGTGCCAGGGGCAGGACACCGGGGGCTGCGGGGAGGCCAGACCTGCACTCTCTGCAGCGCGGCCTCCAACTGCCAGCCCACCAGGGGTTGCTCCTGTTTACGGGGCCCGTCCAGCCCTGGGGTGCTGGGCTCCCAGCCTCGCTCGGGGGCTGCTCCACAGCGACTCTCGAAACAAAGAGCTGCCCTGTCAGTGCTGCTGCCCCCTTCCCACATGCTGGGCAGCCCTGGGCACTGTGGGGCTGGGACACTGCTCCTGGCATGGCTGTTCCCTCCGCTCCGGCCCCTCCTGCCAGTCTCCAGCCGCAGCCCCAGCTCCCATCAGCAGGCGCAAACCCCAGCTCCCCTCCCCTTCCTTCAGCTCAGGGCTGCCGGGCCTGCCTGTGTGTGACCCATGCGGAACCAGCACCCCCTTGGTTTCGCTCCACCTCCTCCCTCTGGATTGAGAGGCAGCACATCCTAGTGGGCAGAGCACTTGACTGCACCCATGGGATCTGTTCCACGCTCTGCCACTAACTGGCCCTGTGAGTTTGGGTAAAACCCTTTTCCCCTCCCTGTGCCTCAGTTTCCCCTCCCATCCTTTGTCTAATTAGACTGTGAGCTCTTTAGGGCAGGGACTGTCTGTCTCATGTTCTGTGTATATAGCACCTAGCCCAAGGAGGCCTCTTAGTGCTAATCTGACAGACCATAATCACACCCTCTGAGCTCGCCCAGCCCAGCCCAGCGGCAGGGTGGTTATGGTTTAACAGGAGATGAAATGATTCCCGGCGCTTCAACTTTTCATGTGCTGGAAGCTGGTTTATTGTCACTGCTCAGTAGCTCCCAAGCAAAGCAAGCACTAAGCCGCGGGGCGCTGAGGTAAAGGCAAATTGCACTTGAACTAAAAACCCCTTTGTGGGACTCTGCGACCCACCCGACGGGTCCTTCCCCGTCCAAACACTTTGCCCCCCTCGGTGAGAGAGGCTCGTGGGAACGGACTGTCGGGGCGAAAGGGGCGAGCGCTGAAAGCTTTGAGAGGCAGACCCTGCGGGGGCCAGGCAGAGCCGAGTGTCAGGGCTCAGGGACACTTGGGTTCCCTTTGTGGGGGGTTAACTAGCGACCGGTTTCTGGGGGATTCCAGATGAAATCTTCGCTGCAGAGCTCGGGGGGGCTGGGGGCAGAGGCGGATTTGACTCTGGAATTGATAATTGCTCAGACGTTTCACACGGGAATGGAGGCGATGTTTCCTGAGCTGCCCAGGGATTGGCAGGGCCGTCGCCACAGAGCTCGGCTGAGGCTTGGCCCCACCTCCCTGGACGCTGTAAGACCCTGGGCGTGGCTGTGTGTGGACCCAGGCTAAGCTGACATGCCCGTTGCGGGTGGGAGCGAGGGGCTAGGCCTGGCGTCTGCCGAAGGAAGTAGCCTGGGGGAGGCAGGTGGCTCCCAGGCGCCATTAGAAATCTGAGCCCCCGGGGGTGGGGGAGGCAGCAGAGCCCAGGGGAGACACAAGCGTAACCCCAACTCTCAGAGCCCTGCTCTCCAGGCCTCAGGAGGCAGCAGGTGGGTGAGAAGTGAGAGGCCGCCCCCTGCTGGGGGGCGGAGGTGTAGCTCAAGCAGGCAGAAGCCGCGGGCGGGGTCAGCGATGGGCGCAGGGGCTGCCCCGAGGCTGCAGGGACTCAGGCTTCAAACTCAGGCCACTGGCTTATGGCCTCATAGAGGGCGTCCCCGGGGCATTGGGTTGACTTCACGTCGCGATGCCCCTTCAGGGTGTAGCTTTCACTCAGGAAGCCCCTGGAGACAGCACATTGAATCAGGCTCTTGGCATCGGTCAGGGTGGTGTTGTCAGGGGCTGTTTCTGCAGGACACCAGCAGCCCCCTGTTAATTTCACACACGCCCCTGGCCCCTCTCTGCTGCTCAGGGGATGTGAATGTGGCCTGAGTAAATAAACATCCTCTAGCCCCGTTCTTGATTGACCATGTCAGTGTCTTTCTCCCCCACCCCACTGCATTTGGTAATGCATCTCCCCGCCTCCACACACACATTTGCTTCGCCACGCTCCCCCTCCCCCTCCCTTTCCTGACCCTGTGCCCCAGCCCAGTGCCCCACCGCGGTGGAACCAAGAGCAGCTGTGAACTTCCTAGTTCCCCTGGGGGCCTAGCAGGGAAATCTGTACAGATGGGAACCACGTACTGGACAAGCTGCCCAGGAAGCTGATTCCCAGTGACTTATTGTTCCAGTTCTTGGCATGGGCCCCCATGGTGCTCCAACCTCTGCCCTTGTAGACTCTGTCGTCTTGGCCAATCAGGAAGCTGCAGGCAGAGCGCAGTGTGAGACCTGCACAGGCATGTCGGCCGCACCCTCCCCTCCCCATCGCTCTTGGCAGCTCCCCCAGGGTCGTCGCTGGCCCGGCCCGGGTTTGAACCTGGGACCATCAGAGCTAGAAGCTCAATCCTCTGCCATGGAGCTAAAGACTCACTGAGGAAAAGGACTGGAATGGAGGGGCCCTAACCTGTATTGCACTCTTTGGCCATTAGGTGACGCTGTGTGTAACTCCCCTTATGGAAGGCACCAAGGGCCCCACCTGGACATAGCTGGGGGTCGAGTGAGGGCTGTAGCGGGCCCAGATGTGGGGCAGGAGAACAGTGCTGGGAGCCGCTGCCCTGCAGGAAATTCCCAGCTGGGTTTCCATCTCCTGACATCACCATCTCAAAGCATTTCACGGAGCAAAATCTCTGGCCAGGTTTTCGTTGCGGGGCATCAGGCCGGCTGCAGGGAAACGTGTCAATAACGCCGGCATGGGGCGGTGTCACAGAGGCCTTTGCTGGCCCCCACCCCTCCCCATTGCCACGGCTCCAGCCCCACACACAAATGCTGTAGGAGTGTAACTGTCCCAGGCTAGTTAACACATTACAGCCCCGGTGGGGGGACAATCCTCGGTGCTTACGGTGACAGCACTGCCGAGAACACATGTTAAACCAATCAGCGAACCCACCCGCCTGCTAATGGGCTTACCAGGGATCCCTCCCCTGACTCCAGCCAGGGCTCCGGCCGGGGTGCAGCCCGTCAAACCCACCCACGGGCTTTCCAGTGCTTCCAAGCTCAGCACAGCTTCTGCTGCGAACATGACCCCTGGGGATCTGTGAGTGCCGCAGGCCGGTCCCTGGATCTGGGAACAGGTCATTCGCAGCCAGTGTCTCGCTCCCCAGGGCATCGCTTCGAAAGGCTGGGGGCAGAGGGGGGAATTTGCATCCCCGCCTTGGCTGGTCGGTCGTTTTACAAGTGTCCTGTGATGGTCCTGACCCTTCCCAGGGTTTGCTGGAGTCACGTCTCCCCTAGAGGAATCACGTCCCATCCCCCCAGACCCATTTGCATTTGTAATACAATGAACTCCGGAAATACCCACACTTCGTCCAACCTGCTTTGTGCAGGGTCTGGGAGGAAACTGCTGTCTGTGGCCCATCTCCCCCTACAGAAGTGGGTGGAACCAGGTGCTGTCCGACTCCCTTGGGGAACTGTCACGGAGTCCCTGGGCGATGCTCTGGAACTGCTCCCCATGAAGCCAGTCAGGACTCTGGGGCAGTCGCCTTTCTGTGAGCAGCCTGTCTTCAGGACACGCAGCTCACACAGCTTCCACCTTCCTGGGTCTGACCTCGGAGCATTCAGCATCCTCTGCCCCTCCGTGCGCTTCCCACAGCGAGTCCGCTCAGGCGGGGCTCCTGGGGAAGCCAGAGGGTCCTGCACCCCAACTTCGCAGTCAGACGTGACTCTCAGCCAGCCAGTAAAACAGAAGGTTTATTAGACGACAGGAACATGGTCTAAAACAGAGCTTGCAGGTGCAGAGAACGGGACCCCTCAGCTGGGTCCATTCTGGGGGGCAGTGAGCCAGACAACCACGTCTGCACTTCACTCCATGTCCCAGCCAGCCCCAAACTGAAAACCCCTCCAGCCCCTCCTCCTCTGGGCTTTGTTCCTTTCCCGGGCCAGTGGTCACCTGATTCCTTTGTTCTCCAACCCTTCAGCTCTCACCTTGCAGGGGGGGAAGGGCCCAGGCCATCAGTTGCCAGGAAACAGGGTGTCGGCCATTCTCTGTGTCCAGATCCCTGCACACACCTGCCCTCTAGGGCTCTGCAATGATCATACACCCTTACCCCACCACCTAGATACTTAAGAACTGCATAGGGGAAACTGAGGCACCCCCACACTATTCAGAGGAAACATTAAGAACAGGCCCACTTCGTCACAGGAACCCATTGACTTAGTGCCTGGACAGGTTTCTCCTCTGCCTGGCATTTCTGCTATGGCCTGTCACAATGTCACGTTTTGACGTTACATTTAAGAAGCATTCTGCCATCACGCCAGCACCCGGCCTTCACAAACCCGCCCGGTCGGCTGGCAGCCTCCTGCCCCAGTTCTCTCTAGAGCCCCTGGGCCGATCTCTCCCACGCCCCTCCTTACTCGGGGTGCCCCCAAACCTTTTCCTTCCAGCACGCAGTTCATTTTCTTAACTTCCGACACGGCTCGGCTGCCTTATTAACAATGAGGCTTCTCCTGCTCCATCACATCCTCCGGGTGCTCCTTGCACTCAGCTGGCTTCCCCGATGCTCCCAGTGTCTCCGCAGCCAATTGCTCCTGTGCTGGCCGATGAGCACTTCCACCATCCTCTGCCCGTTTCTGACAACCCCCACGTCTGCACCGTCTCCTCAGCTCCTTCCCCTCGCCCGCCTTCCCCTTTCCTTGCGGCGCTCGCCAGCCGCCCGTTGACTTCCCCATTCTGCGGCTTCCCTTTCTGAGTATTTTCTGTCACTTCCTTAAGCTTCTGATTGAAAGCCTCGTGCGCCCGATGCTGAGCTGCCGCCCCGGGTCACGCTTTCCCCTCCACTCTCTGGTCAGCCTCAGAGACAAGCAGCACACACGTGTGATCCCACGGGCCGGCCGGACGCTGTGCGGCCCCAGATCCTCCATGCATAACAGCACATTGCTTTAAAAACAATCCAAGCCCCCTTTACTATTTCGGCCATTCTTTGCTCGCATTTTACTCTTGATGGAGTTAACGTTTCGCTGGATCTAGTCTTACATCTCTTCTTCAAACTTTTCCCCTCCCCTGTAGGCCCCTAGACCGTCCCAGCCAGAGTCTCCACACACCGCTAGGTCTTTACTCCCGACACAGAGGTTGTTACCGTGCCCGGTCCGGTTCCAGCCGGTAAACTTGGGTTGGAGGATCCCCCAGGGAAGCAGATTTATAACCAATTCAGCCTCGATCTTACTTCCTACTTAAAGAGACCTCAAGGACCCAAGCCCCAGCCAGTATTTATTAGTTATTAGTACAGCGCTCAAACAGAAAGGCAGATCCATTACCAAGTCTGCTGAACCAAATTTTGCAGCCGTTGACGTAAACGACAGACTGATCCCCGTGATGTCTTTTGCCATGGCTTGCATACAGCCTTGCACTGGGAAAGAGGAAGAGATAAGCTGGAACTAAGTTACCTATAAGTAGTCCAAGCAGTATGCAAGCCGTGGCAAAAGACATCACGGGGATCAGTCTGTCGCCTGCAAAATTTGTGTCTGGTAAATATCATAGACTTCCCAGCACACAATCACACATCTGCTGCTTAAGCATAAACTTTTACCATCACTATGTTATTTATACATTTCCATTTGTTTGTGGTTAGTACATTTCTCGCACAGTTGTGTGGCAACGCAAATAACAGAGCGCAAGGCTACAAATTTTAGCAAACTGGCAAACAGTCACTGTCTGTGAGAGTTTAGCAGCATTCCCAAAGCATCTCAGGAGTTTGGGTCACCAGTTGGCCTGAGGTCTGATAGTAATTTGGCCTCTACCAGTCAACAACCCTTTGTACTGGTATAACGGCATCCCCATGGATGGGGTGGGGGGGTGTTGTAATGTTTTAACTAGACCGGTCCAGTTAAAGTCCATAGACTTTTGCATACACACATGGCTGGCCTGTGGAGTGACCTTGGTTAAGTTACGTCCCCCTTGTGTGCCTCAGTTTCCCCATCTATAAAGTGGGGATAGTGATGCCAACTTCCTTTGTGAAGGGCGTTGAGATCTGCTGGAGAAAGGGGCTAGCTCAGGGCCAGGTGTTATAACTGGGGAGCAAGAGGGTCTGTCGCTGCCCCAGGCAGGTCGTGGGAGCTTCGTGGAGCGGAGAGATGGTGGCAGACATGGGTAGCAGAGGGCGCTGTGCTGGGCTCCAGTGGGGCGGGTTGGTGGCAGAAGGGGAGGTCTCTCCAGAGTCCAGCAACGCACCCAACAGCCACGTGCCCTGATGCCTGACCCCACTGTCATCGCCCCCAGCACGGCCCCCAGCACCTCTCTCATGTGTGTCGGGGGGGAGGGGATTTCTGCTTGGGCTGCCCCCACGCGCTGGTGCTTAAACTCCAAAAGGAAGCTTACAAGCAGTGGAAATCTGGACAGATGACTAGGGAGGAGTATAAAGATATTGCTTGGGTATGCAGGGGTGTAATCAGGAAGGCCAAGGCACAACTGGAGTTGCAGCTAGCAAGGGATGTGAAGGGGAACAAGAAGGGTTTCTACGGGTATGTTAGCAACAAGAAGAAGGTCAGGGAATGTGTGGGCCCTTTACTGAAAGTGGGAGGCAGCCTAGTGACACATGATGTGCAAGAAGGTGAAGTACTCAATGCTTTATTTGCCTCAGTCTTCACAGACAAGGTCAGCTCCCAGACTGCGGCACTGGGCAACACAGTATGGGGAGGAGGTGAGCAGCCCTCAGTGGTGAAAGTACAGGTTAAGGACTATTTAGAAAAGCGGGACGTGCACAAGCCCATGGGTCCAGATCTAATGCATCCAAGGGTGCTGAGGGACTTGGCTGATGTGATTGCAGAGCCATTGGCCATTATCTTTGAAAACTCGTGGTGATCGGGGGAGGTCCCGGACGATTGGAAAAAGACAAATATAGTGCCTGTCTTTGAAAAAGGGAAAAAGGAGAACCCGGGGAATTACAGCCTGGTCAGCCTCACTTCAGTCCCCGGCAAAATCATGAAGCAGGTCCACAAGGGATCCATTTTGAACCACTTGGAGAAGAGGAAGGTGATAAGGAACAGTCAACGTGGATTCACCAAGGGCAAGTCATGCCTTCTATGATGAGATAACTAGCTCTGTAGATATGGGGAAAGTGGTGGTTGTGATACATCTTGACTTTAGCAAAGCTTTTGATACGGTCTCCCAAAGTATTACTGCCGGCAAGTTAAAAAAGTATGGATTGGATGAATGGACTATAAGGTGGATAGAAAGCTGGCTAGATTGTTGGGCTCAATGGGTTATCAACAGCTTGATGTCTAGTTGGAAGCCAGTATCAAGCGGAGTGCCCCAGGGGTCGGTCCTGGGGCCGGTTTTGTTCAACATCTTTATCAATGACCTGGATAATGGGATTAACTGCACCTTCAGCAAATTCACAGATGACACTAAGCTGGGGGAAGAGGTAGATACGCTGGAGGGTAGGGATAGGGTCCAGAGTGACCTAGACAAATTGGAGGATTGGGCCAAAAGAAATCTGATGAGGTTCAACAAGGACAAGTGCAGAGTCCTGCACTTAGGACAGAAGAATCCCAGGCACTGCTACAGCTGGGGACCGATTGGCTAAGCGGCAGTTCTGCATAAAAGGTCCTGGGGATTACAGTGGACAAGAAGCTGGAGATGAGTAGCAGAGTGCCCTTGTTGCCAAGAAGGCCAAAGGCATATTGGGCGGCATTAGTAGGAGTGTTGCCAGCAGATCGAGGGAAGAGATTATTCCCCTCTATTCGGCACTGGTGAGGCCACATCTGGAGTATTGCGTCCAGTTTTGATCCCCCCACTACAGAAGGGATGTGGACAAATTGAAGAGAGTCCAGCAGAGGGCAATGAAAATGATTGAAAATGAAAAGGGGCACACGACGCACGAGGAGAGGCTGAGAGAACTGGGGTTATTTAGTCTGCAGAAGAGAAGAGTGAGGGGGGATTTGATAGCAGCCTTCAACTACCTGAAGGGGGGCTCCAAAGAGGATGGAGCTTGGCTGTTCTCAGTGGTGGCAGATGACAGAACAAGGAGCAATGGTCTGAAGTTGCAGTGCGGGAGATCTAGGTTGGATATTAGGAAACACTATTTCACTAGGAAGTTGGTGAAGCACTGGAATGGGTTACCTAGGGAGGTGGTGGAATCTCCATCCTTAGAAGTTTTTAAGGCCTGGCTTGACAACGCCCTGGTTGGGATGATTTAGTTCAGGTTGGTCGTGCTTTGAGCAGGGGGTTGGACTAGATGACTTCCTGAGGTCTCTTCCAACCCTGATATTCTATGATTCTATGAAATGCAAGTGGTGCAAAATAATAGCGAGATGGCGCCCTGGTGATGCAAATCCAAGGCAGCATCCACACTGGGGCGGTCAATTTGAGCCAGGGGTGGTGGGTTTTGTGATATGGTGACATATCCAGGTAGGGGTTTCCTATCCCTTTTCCAGGGCTGGGATAGAACCCAGGAGTCCTGGCTCCCAGCTCCCTGTTCTAACCACTAGACCCCACTGTCATGGGGCCCGCTGGCGATGCTCTGGAACTGCTCCAGACGAAGCCAGTCAGGACTCTGGGGAAGTCTCCTTTCTGTGAGCAGCCGGTCTTCAGGACACACAGCTCACACAACTTCCACCTTCCTGGGTCTGACCTCGAAGCATTCAGCATCCTCTGCCCCTCTGTGCGCTTCCCATGGGGAGTCCACCCAGGTGGAGTCCTGGGGAAGCCAGAGGGTCCTGCCCCACAACTTCGCAGTCAGACGTGACTCTCAGCCAGCCAGTAAAACAGAGGTTTATAAGACGACAAGAACATGATCTAACACAGAGCTTGTAGGTGCAGAGAACAGGAGCCCTCAGCTGGGTCCATTTTGGGCGGCAGTGAGCCAGAGAACCACGTCTGCCCTTCACTCAAGGTCCCCAGCCAGCCCCAAAGTGAAACTATCTCCAGCCCCCGCCCTCCTCTGGGCTTTGTCCCTTTCCTGGGCCAGGAGGTCACCGGATTCCTTTGTTCTCCAACCCTTTCGCTCTCACCTTGCAGGGGGGAAGGGCCCAGGCCATCAGTTGCCAGGAAACAGGGTTTTGGCCATTCTCTGTGTCGAGACCCCTGCACACACCTGCCCTCTAGGGCTCTGCAATCATCATACACCCTTATCCCACCATCTAGATACTTAAGAACTGCCTAGGGGAAACTGAGGCACCCCCACAATATTCAGAGGAAACATTAAGAACAGTCCCGCTTCATCACACCTACTCCCCTCCCAGGGCTGGTGACAGAACCCAACGGTCCCAAGCTGCCGGGTGCTTTGGCCATGGGGTGTAAAACGGTCCCGTCTTTGCTTCCTCTCCCACCGCTGCAACGGTGCAGAAGCTGCTTTAATAGCAGCCTCCCCCTGCCCCCCCCACCACACGCCCAACTGAGTCTCAGGCCTTGCTAATGCTCAGTACCATAGCAGCCCCAGGAGATGATTGCTGCGGGGGTGTCAGCCCAGGGAGAGGCAGTGACTCCTAGAAGCAGGGAGAGCAGCAGCACCGTAGATCAGGGAGGTCTGGCAATGCCAGTGGCTGTCTGGGGTCTGGCACCCCAGGCACTCAAAGCAGATTGTCAAAGGCCAAACCCCTCTCACCACCGGCTCTGTAGCTCCCCCTTGCTTTCGGTCTGTCTTAGGCACCATCCTGGCCCTCATCCCCCTGGCATCCGAGCACTGCCCAACCTCAATTGCATTTATTCTAACTGCCCCCTGCAGGGCAGGGCCTGGCTGCTACCCCCACTGTACAGACAGGGAACCGCTGCAGAGAGAGAATAAGGGACTTGCTCAAAGCCAAACAGAGCATCTGTGGCAGAGCTGGGAAATGAACATGGGTCTCCTGGGTTCCAGGATGGCACCTTCTCGTTCAACCTCCTGCCCCCTTCGTCCCTGGTTCAGTGGGAGCTGTGGGAGCTCTCTGGGGCACAGGAGCTGGCTGGTGCCCAGATGGAGCTGCGTTGCCTATTGCACAGATCTCGCTTTTCCCGAACATTGAAAATGCTGCTCCGACCATACCAGGGCCCACCAGGATCCTTGCAGCTGGTCCGTGCTAAATTGTGAACTGTGCCCTGGCCTCCCAGAGCGGGGCAATGGGAGAGGGTGGGGCTGGCCCAAGGCCCTGCTGGATTGCGGCTCACGCGTACGGGGTCCCAGTGCTACAGAGCTCTGTGCCGGGGCAGCGCTTTGTGGGGGTTTCACAGCTCCTCTCTCCAAGGCCTGTGTGGGATCAGCCGCTGCAGAGAATCCCAGGCCTGATTCCCCCCACGCTGGGTCTCCTGAATGGCCCCTGCCCTGGGGGGCTCCATTCCTCACCCAGTTTCTCCTGCTGACTCTCCAGCAGCTGCACGGCAGGAGTCCTAAGGCACCTCTAGTCCTCTCCAGAGCTCAGGGGGACTGTCCTGGCATCGGACTGTCCTGGGGAATGGAACAATGGCTCCAGGCAACCGGAGAATGCCTGTTCCCCCGGCAACCTCAGTGCCATTCCCTCTGGAAGTGATGGTGTCAGCGAAGGTGCTGGAGGTGGTCAGGCCTCGTGGTTGAAGCTGGACTCAGGAGGCCGGGGCATGGGTGGAGCGAGGCTGGAGCGAGAGCAGGGCTGGAGCAGGATGAGGAGCAGGGCTGGAGCAGCCTAAGACTGTTGCCAATGTCAGGCAGGAGCGAGTTCCTGGCCCTGGAGTCGTCTTGAGCAGACTGAGCTGCTGCTGTGAGACTGAAATACTTGCTCCGGGAGTCACGGGCCTGTTCCTGGCTTGTGGATTGACGGGAGCCCGGCACAGGAGGGACTCAGGGCCTGACACATGGCTCCAGGGGGCGCTTGGCTCCGGCCCCGCTGGGCACTGACAGGCCAGGTGCAGGGGGCCAGGCGCAGCGCCAGGTAGGACTTTGGGGAGGCAGGAGCGCTGAGGTGGGGCTGAGCGGGCAGGTGCTGAGGAGCTACGGCCGGCTGGCCAGCAGGGAGGAGGAGCAGCACCCAGCTGTGGAGGGCCCAGCTGCAGCTCCACACGGGGCGCTGCCAGAGCCTGGCAGGCGGCTGGCTGAAGTGGCACTTTGTGATCTGGCGCAGGCGGGAGCTGGCTCCCCACATCTGAACGCTCTGCAGCACAGGCGGATTCACATCTAAACCCGGATCTGGCTCCCAATTCACAGCTGGCCCCTCCCCCCGATCTGGAGTGGCTGAGACTCCAGCGCTCTGGGGAAGAGGCCAACAAATGCCAGGTCCTGGGGTGGGCTTCCCCCAGAGACAACCCCGTGCTGGGAAGGGAGGTTCCAAGAGCCGGCAGCTCCACCACTCACACTCCCAGCTTCCTGGGAATGAGCCAGGAGCAGAGTCCCAGTCCCCGTCCCCTGGCATTAATCCAGGGACTCCGCACTGGGGATGTGCACCTGGCAGCACGCAGCCTCCTGAGAACACACAGGCCAGGGTGCAGGGCGAGGGCTCCCAGAGAGAAACGGCAGGAGGGCAATGCTGGGAACCCCCAGGCCGTCTTCAGCTCAAGCATGAGGGCACCCCAGCATCCTGGAGAGCATGAATCTAGCTTCAGCTCAGCCTTTATGTCCCCCCATTCTCTGTGCTAGATGGGTTGGTCTCCCGGAGGGACGAAAGTGCCCATCAGGAGTTCCTGGCTTATCCAACGTCAGTTTCCCGCTCTTGTGAAAAAAACGGTGACTTCCCTTACACAGGAGCTGGTGTTCTTCAGGCTGGGCTGGGCCTGTACACGTTCCTCTGTAGGGCTGTGTGCACCCAGGGCCCGTGAGTCGCAGACGTTTGCCAACGAACATTTGCCAACAGACGTTTGCCCCCTGCTCTCCCCGTATGCTCAGGGACCACCATCAAAAGGGCACGTCTGCCACCACCCTCTCAAGTCCTTCGCACCTGCATACTGCCAGGGGAACATCCCCATTTCTACTGAGGCCTCAGGGACAGGGTTTATGATGAACCGGCTGGAGTTGATCTCCCCGCCCGCCCCCTGTGTTGCACCCCAACGGCTAGCTGGAGATCCAAACTGACACTCCCCGGTTTGAGCCCCTGCCTAGCCAGGCCCTGTTCCCTCCCCCAGGCAGTTGTTGGCCCTGAACTCCTGCAGGCAGCTATGACACACAGGTGCTTGGGGGCTTGAGAGAAGGGCTATCACCAGCTGAATGACCCCTGCCTGTATGGTGGGGACTGAGGCCACTTTGCCAGCAGGTGCCCCCCAAGTCCTGTGCTATGCTGAGTCTGGGGAGATGGGCAGGTTCAGGCTCATTAGAAGGGATCGGCCAGACAGAAAGGCAGAATCGGGTCCCCGCACGGAGCCCCTCTACTACCTGCCTGTGTCCTAACCACCAGGACAGTGGCCAATCCCACCTTCAGGTCAGGTTCCAGCATCGGGCCCTGTCCATACCCACAGCGTGTGGCACCCAGCATGCGCTGATAGACTCCGGTACATGCAGTAAGTTCACAGACACTAGAAACTGCCAAACGCCAGGCTGGGGGCTGGGGATGTGTAGGGTACAGAGCACAGCACCCCCTAAGGCCGGGCAGGAGGGCTGGGAAATGCATATGATACAGAGCACAGCGCCCTCTAACACCTGGCAGGGGGGCTGAGAGATGGGGGGTGTAGGGTACAGAGCACAGCGCCCCCTAACGCCGGCCAGGGGGCCTGGAAGCTGGGGGAACATGTAGGATCCGGAGCACAGCATCCCCTGACACCAGGCTGGGGGGCAGGGAGAGGGGGGATACGTGGGGTACAGAGCACAGCGCCCCCTCACACCAGGACATGAGGTCTCGTCCGTCTCAGGGCGGAAATGATCACACCCTTCAAATGGGGGATCTGCCACGGGCACTGGCAGGAGCGCGCTGCTTTACATTAAGGTTCTCTGGCTGACGGGCGAACCTCACCCCGCCCTGCGTTTTGAGTGTGAACAGCTGTGGATGGAAACCCAGATGGCAGAGATGGAGCAGGACTAACCGGGATCACTGGGTCTCGTCCTCACCCCGTGTCTACACTGTACGAGGGTGGGAAATAGCAGGTGCCTTTTCTTGCCCTGATACGATTTTGGAGATGCTGACGCTTGCGACAGCTTTCTCCCTGTGTGGGTTGTGGGATCCAGGGGAGCCGTCTGTGTGCTCTGTACAGGACAAGGCGTGTAGATCGTTTATACCTCAATGTATCACTGTAAATACAGTTATTTAATATATCAAATAAAAGCAGAACAATACATCAAAAAGCATCAAAATGAAACAGAGGATTGCTATGTACAGGGGGGATTGCTATGTACAGAGGGGTTTGCACGTGACTAGTTAACTGCTCGAGAGCTTTCATCACCGTGTACTTTCTGACAGATTTCTGCGCCCTGTGTAGGGTTTACGTCCCGCCCTCCGTCCCCGTTTCCGGTCGTGTATGCTTTTGGCGCCATCGGCCCTTTTGAACATTTCTTTTGTATTGTTTTCTGAGTTTGGCCGGGGGAAGGTTGCGTTCTTGTGTTTTGACATATTTAGAGAAAAAGTATGAACAAGTAGTAAGAAAGGCTGTAAGGGGTTCGCGGCTCCCTCCCCGTCCATCAGGGTGAGAGACCACGCCCCTGGCTACGATACTTCCGGGGTACCTTGGTTCAGAGGAAAATTAGCCCAGTGTTAATGGTTCAGGCCTGCAGTCAGGCCGAGCAATGGTAGAGAGTCTGTTTGCCTGGGGCCCTCATTCAGGGCAGGGCTGCAGTCAAGTAGGGGCTCTGGCCTACAGCCAGGCAGGCAGAGCAGCAGAAGGTCCATTTGCCTGGCCCGTGATCAGGGCGGGGCAGCAATCAAGTAGGGGGGCTCTGGCCTACAGTCCGGCAGAGCCGTCGCCGTCTAGGGGAGGTTAGCTCTCTGGTGGGAGAGTCAGCACAACCGTCTGGCGTCCTGATTCAGGCGGGTGCCAGACCAATGAGGCCTCCTGACAACCAGGTGGGGAACCTGCCACTCCTGACGGTGGCGTGGCGGTGGTAGGGGAACCCAGGCCTTCCCGCTCCACTGCGTCCCCACCCAGGGCCCTAAACAGCAGTGGAGTGGTCCGCCACTGGGTCAGCGGAGAAAATCTGATCACAACACACTGGCCGGCTTGTAGTTAATAATACAGCTGAACCCGATTCGGCTGCCCTGGGCTCCTTCCTACACACCCATTCCGTGTGTACATGGGTCCCAGGGTTGTTGTTCTCTTCGCTGGGGTAGACGGCTAGTGGCAGCCCCACCAGCTCCTTGGAGTCCCTGGCGTCTGGCAGCGCCGGCAGCCCCTCTGGCTCTCTGTCAGGATAGCGCTCTCCATTAGGGGAGCAGGGAAGAGACGTCCTGCTCCTCCAGCAGCTTTCTCCCAACTCAGCTGGAGGGGCGGCCTTTTATAGTTCCGCTTCCTGTCCCGCCCCTCTGCTTCCGGCAGGGTGGCATGCGGTGGGAGACAAGCCTGCTTTCTGCAACCCTCCTGCCCCCAACAACCCACTTCAGCGAGTCCCAAAATCAAATCCACTTACCAGGGGCCTCCTCTCCTCTTTGCGCTTCGCCAACATCCGGGGTAGAAAAGAGCTCCTGGCCGCATGCATCTCTGACCTCCGAGTCATCTTCTGCCTCTGGGTCCCCCTCCACATCCTCGTGCAAGATTTCCTCCTCCTGGCTCGGTCCACTCTCAACTGACATGCGAGCCACCGAAGTATCCACAGTGGTGTTAGCAATGGAGGTGGGGTCGCCGCGGAGTATCATGTCCAGCTCTTTGGAGAACCGGCAGCTCATAGGCGCAGCACCGGAGTGGCGGTTTGCCTCCCGCGCCCTGTGGTCGGTGTTCCGCAGCTCCTTCACTTTGATCCTAAACTGCCGTGTGTCCCGGTCATTGCCCCTTTCTGTCTTGCATCGTGAAATCTGTCCGCAGGTGTAATGATGCTGGTTCTGGCGGGACCCAACTGAGAGTGCCAGTTCAGGACAAACTGCTTCAAGCAGGGCAGTTACAGCCGAAGGCTGGGGCTTTTCCACCTCTAAGGCAAACCAAACCAGCCAAACAGAGCAGACTTTGGTCTCACCCCACTGGCTCACCACAAGTCACACAAGCAATTCCCTTAGACACTCCAGTTTCCCAGTATCACCAATTGTTATGGGGACAAATGGTTATGAAAACCAATACCCCAGGAAAAGAAAAAAGGCTCTCTTGATCCCAAAGGACCAAGCCCCAGACCCAGGTCAATATACAAATCAGATCTTGTCCCAAATCACGCTCTTGCCAATCCTTTAGAATCTAAAATCTAAAGGTTTGTTCATAAAAGGAAAAAGCTATAGATGAGAGCTAGAATTGGTGAAATGGAATCAATGACATACAGTCATGGCCAAGTTCTTGGTTCAGGCTTGTGGCAGCGACAGAATAAACTGCAGGTTCAAATTAAGTCTCTGGAGAACATCCACAGCTGGGATGCGTCTTTCAGTTCTTGGTTCAAAGCTTCAGTGTAGCAAAGTCCCTCCAGAGGGATGAAGCAGGACTGAAGACAAGATGGAGGAGCTGCAGCAGCTTTTTATATTCTCTTGCCATGTGGTCTTTCTTTCTTTGTCCCAAAACAAGCTGTCCATCACGTGGCCTGGAAAAACCTCCGAGTTCTGTCCATAGGCAGGTCCCTGCACACCGTGCTGAGTCCCAAGGCTTGTCTGCCTTCTCTCAATGGGTCAATTGTGTAGCTGATGGTCCTTAATCGGTTATCAAGCAGGCTAGGCATTGCATCCGATGAAGTGAGCTGTAGCTCACGAAAGCTTATGCTCAAATAAATTTGTTAGTCTTTAAGGGCCACAAGTCCTCCTTTTGAACTTGTCTGGGGTGTCACCCAGAAGCATAGTACAAGTTTGAACCACAGACAGTATCGAGTCAATACTTATAACTTAAAATACAAAAATGACACAAACATATAGAGAGCATAATCATAACCAGCAAACCACAACCTTGCCTTAGACACCTTATTGGACCCCCCTTTATACAAGATTTGGTGCCACTACAGGACCTTGGTTGCAACAATGATCTATATGGTCCCAGTTCAAGTCAATAACGTCACAGTAGGTATCATAATTGCTACGTCCAGAGTGCAGCTGGGACTGTACAGCCTCCTCTCCCCAAATGCTGATGAGGTCCAGCAGCTCGGCATAGCTCCAAGCAGGGGGATCGCCTGGTGCGTGGAGCAGGCCTGGCCACCTGGAAAGATGCGCTGCACTCATCACCGAGCAAACAGGAAGGGGACTTTCAAAATGGCAAAGGAGTTTATGGAGTGGGGATGATGGATGGTCACCTGAGGGCCGGGCAGTAGAGTGCAAACCGATGACCAGAGAGGCGAGAGCAGGCATTGTGGGACACCTCCCGGAGGCCAATCGCAGCGCCGTAATCGACCTCGGTGTCTACACTGGCACCGCAGCCTGTAGCCCCGGCGCAGAAAGTTTTTTAAACTGTGCAGTGCTTTTTTTAAAGCGCTGCAACTGCCCTGTTTCCGCGCCCTGAGTGGCGTGGCCGTGCGTACACCTCACCAGTTGCAGCGCAGAAAGCTGCTTTACCGCGCTGCAACTTGCCAGCGTAGACAGGACCTAAGGAAACAGTGCCATGACTTTAAACCTCCTGTTTACCGGAAAAAAACAAGGCTGTGTTTTGGAATGGAATAAAAA
Organism: Caretta caretta; assembly: GCF_965140235.1. NCBI lineage: Eukaryota > Metazoa > Chordata > Testudines > Cheloniidae > Caretta > Caretta caretta. The sequence continues at coordinate 8,272,713 of NC_134228.1, forward strand.
TGCACCTTTTAAAAATGCAGTAACAGTTTTAACACATGATGAAAGTTATATTAAGCTTATTAAACATTTTAGATTTTTGTTGCATTATCAGACTGCTTTTGTTCTTAAATGTTTGCAGCCCAAGGGCTGAGACATAGATACATGCTTCTGTGTTTGTTTTGGGTCTAGAGGCTGTATTAAAAGTAATGCTTTATAAAAGCAAAAAGGCTTTTTCATTTGTACTTTGTGTTTCTAAGAAGACAAAAAGCATTTTAGTAATAAGTTTAACAGGGGCATTTTTGAATTAGCCAGTTTGTTTTCCAAAGATGTCTAGTTACCATTAAGCAAAAGCCAGGGCCGTAAAGTTAATTAAAGGAAATGTAGATTTCAAAGCCTCCTGGTTACAGAAATGGGAATGGCTATATTACCATTTACAAAATCTTTTTCTTAACTGTTTAAATAAACTTACTATATAAAAGAATACAAAAAGAGACCCAAACCAAAACAGCTTTACCTTTAAATTGTAAAGAAAGCTTTAAAAATCAGGGTGCAGTTAAAACCCTCATGTTTTTAAGGTTTGGATTCAGACAAAAAAGAAGAAAAAGCAGCTGATGTGAAAAAGTTCTGACAGAGATAAGGGGCTTGTTCTGTTCCCAACATACACACACATACGTTCTCCTTTTCTCATGTTTTTCTGAAATGTAAACCAGGACACACAAGTTTGCTTTAGGCCTGTCATAGAAAATCTGCATGAAGCAGGATTTAAAAATAACTCCCTTCCCCTGTTTAGCTCGCATGTCCTGTGACCAAAGTTGTTTCACTGTAAAGATGGCCAGAACATGTATGAATTTAAAACAAACAAGAACCCACAGCAGATTCCTTTTCAAAAGACACCCTTTGAACTTATTAAGAGTGTGAAATAAAGAAGCACTTCGGGGTTAAAACCACAGGCAGTTTACAAAAGTAATTTGTTAAAGTTAAATTAAGTTTTTATTGACTTAGGGATTTTAGTATGATTTTTTGTTGCATGATCAGACTGTCTTTGTTTCTAAATGTTTGCAGTCCGTGTGCTGAGACCCAGGTACAAGCTCTTTTTTAACTGTTTAAATGGACTTAATATATCAAAGAATGCAAAAAGAGAAAGTTGTTTTTTTTTTTTTTTGGTTACCTTGAAATTGTAAAGAAAGCTTTAAAAATCAGGGTACAGTTAAAAACCTCATGTTTTGAAAGTATGGATTTCTACAAAACACGAGAAAAAGCAACGTATGTGAACCAGTTAGCTTTTTTTTTTTAAACGAGAGATAAGGTATTGGTCGCCCCCCTTCCCCCCCGCCACATTTTTCTTTTCTAGTGATTTTTTAAGTGTAAACCAAAGGCCAAATTTGATCTATTTGAAGCAGGCCCTTCTGCTTTTAAATTTCTTTTGCAGGAAAGGCAGAGGATTAAAACTAAATGTAAACCTAAGGGGCTGCCAAGTTTTACTGAACACTAGTAAGATCAACACCTGTTTACAGGAACGTTAATGGTAAAGAGAAAGCAATATTACCATTCACAATCTATTTAACACATTTGTAACCCTTGAAATGAACTCCCTTGTTCTGTAGTGAAATAAAGAGGCCCCTTTGTAACACGAACTGGTTTAAACTCTTAAGAAGGTGTCTACACTGCCCACGTGAAATCGCTGCCGCGACAACGCTTTAAGGTGGCAGTGTCCTCGCGGCTCCAGCTGAGGAGGGTGTTTTTTCACACCCCTGAGCGGGGCAAGTTTCAGCGCTGTAAGTGGCAGTGTAGACAAGCCCTAATTGAACAGTGACATTTTAAAACAGGGAACACTCTCTAAAAACCCCGAAAATTATTTTTGTTGTTTGTCAGCCCCAGTGGGAAAAGTCCCATAAAATTTAAAAGGCCTTAAAGCCAATGGGATTATCTATCTATCTATCTATCTATCTATCTATCTATCTATCTATCTGTCTAGTGGGAAAGGTGCTTGGGGCCTGTTTTTTTAGATAAGAATGAGGCAGTTAAAGGGGGTGGGTAGTGAGGGGAGGGGCGGGGAGGGGAGGGAGAGGGCTCTTGTTTAAAAATCTTGGGTTGATAGGATTGGTTCAGGAAAATGCATTCTATGATGCAGCTGTAGAACAGTTTCTGATTGGTCCGCCCGAGAGGCAGAGATAACCATGCTGGGGGCTGTGAGCCTTGGGAGCTCCCTCTTTTCCCCGGGGGCAGCCGCAAGGGAAGAATTAGTAGGGGAAGCAAAAGTGGATGGGAACCTGGGAGGCAGTGACCATGAGATGGTCGAGTTCAGGATCCTGACACAAGGAAGAAAGGAAAGCAGCAGAATACGGACCCTGGACTTGAGAAAAGCAGACTTTGACTCCCTCAGGGAACTGGTGGGCAAGATCCCCTGGAAGAATAACATGAGGGGGAAAGGAGTCCAGGAGCGCTGGCTGTATTTTAAAGAATCCTTATTGAGGCTACAGGGACAAACCGTCCCGATGTGTAGAAAGAATAGTAAATATGGCAGGCGACCAGCTTGGCTTCACAGTGAAATCCTTGCTAATCTTAAATACAAAAAAGAAGCTTACAAGAAGTGGAAGATTGGACAAATGACCAGGGAGGAGACAAAAATATTGCTCGGGCATGCAGGAGTGAAATCAGGAAGGCCAAATCACACCTGGAGTTGCAGCTAGCAAGAGATGTTAAGAGTAACAAGAAGGGTTTCTTCAGGTATGTTAGCAACAAGAAGAAAGTCAAGGAAAGTGTTGGCCCCTTACTGAATGAGGGAGGCAACCTAGTGAGAGAGGATGTGGAAAAAGCTAATGTACTCAATGCTTTTTTTGCCTCTGTCTTCACGAACAAGGTCAGCTCCTAGACTACTGCACTGGGCAACACAGCATGGGGAGGAGGTGACCAGCCCTCTGTGGAGAAAGAAGTGGTTCGGGACTATTTAGCAAAGCTGGACGAGCACAAGTCCATGGGGCCGGATGCGTTGCATCCGAGAGTCCTAAAGGAGTTGGTGGATGTGATTGCAGAGCCATTGGCCATTATCTTTGAAAACTCATGGCAATCGGGGGAAGTCCCCGACGACTGGAAAAAGGCTAATGTAGTGCCCATCTTTAAAAAAGGGAAGAAGGAGGATCCTGGGAACTACAGGCCGGTCAGCCTCACCTCAGTCCCTAGAAAAATCGTGGAGCAGGTCCTCAAGGAATCAATTCTGAAGCACTTTGAGGAGAGGAAAGTGATCAGGAACAGTCAGCATGGATTCACCAAGGGCAAGTCATGCCTGACTAATCTAATTGCCCTCTATGACAAGATAACTGGCTCTGTGGATGAGGGGAAAGCGGTGGATGTGTTGTTCCTTGACTTTAGCAAAGCTTTTGACACTGTCTCCCACAGTATTCTTGCCAGCAAGTTAAAGAAGTATGGGCTGGATGAATGGACTATAAGGTGGATAGAAAGTTGGCTAGATTGTCGGGCTCAACGGGTAGTGCTCAGTGGCTCCATGTCTAGTTGGCAGCTGGTATCAAGTGGAGTTCCCCAAGGGTCGGTCCTGGGGCCGGTTTTGTTCAATGTCTTCATAAATGATCTGGAGGATGGTGTGGATTGCACCCTCAGCAAGTCTGCAGATGACACTAAACTGGGAGGAGAGGTAGATATGCTGGAGGGTAGGGATAGGCTACAGAAGGCCCTAGACAAATTGGAGGATTGGGCCAAAAGAACTCTGATGAGGTTCAGCAAGGACAAGTGCAGAGTCCTGCACTTAGGATGGAAGAACCCAATGCACAGCTACAGATTAGAGACCGAATGGCTCGGCAGGAGTTCTGCAGAAAAGGACCTAGGGGTGACAGTGGACGAGAAGCTGGATATGAGTCAACAGTGTGCCCTTGTTGCCAAGAAGGCCAATGGCATTTTGGGATGTATAAGTAGGAGCATTGCCAGCAGATCGAGGGACGTGATCGTTCCCCTCTATTCTACACTGGTGAGGCCTCATCTGGAGTACTGTGTTCAGTTTTGGGCCCCACACTACAAGAAGGATGTGGAAAAATTGGAAAGAGTCCAGCGGAGGGCAACAAAAATGATTAGGGGACTGGAACACATGACTTTTGAGGAGAGGCTGAGGGAACTTGGGATGTTTAGTCTACGGAAGAGAAGAATGAGGGGGATTTGATAGCTGCTTTCAACTACGTGAAAGGGGGTTCCAAAGAGGATGGCTCTAGACTGTTCTCAGTGGTAGCAGATGACAGAACAAGGAGTAATGGTCTCAAGTTGCAGTGGGGGAGATTTAGGTTGGATATTAGGAAAAACTTTTTCGCTAGGAGGGTGGTGAAACACTGGAATGTGTTACCTAGGGAGGTGGTGGAATCTCCTTCCTTAGAAGTTTTTAAGGTCAGGCTTGACAAAGCCCTGCTGGGATGATTTAGTCAGGGATCGGTCCTGCTTTGAGCAGGGGGTTGGACTAGATGACCTCCTGAGGTCCCTTCCAACCCTGATATTCTATGATTCTATGATTCTATGAAGGGTAAGTTCTCTTCCCCTTCCCCCTCCCCCCCCTGCAGCTTGCTATACTTTCCTTGTATAATGACAGGTTTCAGAGTAGCAGCCGTGTTAATCTGTATTCGCAAAAAGAAAAGGAGGACTTGTGGCACCTTAGAGACCAACGCATTGGATGCTCATGAAAGCTTATGCTCAGATAAATTTGTTAGTCTCTAAGGTGCCATAAGGACTCCTTTTCTTTATACTTTCCTTGTCTCACTAACCAAAAAGGATCTCTTCCTGTTTTCTATATTCTCCTTCTCCCACTAACCAAAAAAAAAGGATCTTTCTCTCTTTTACACAGCTCTGTGTTCTGCTTAGTAACAAAAAAGGATCTTTCTCTCTCTTTCTGTTTTCTGTACTTTACACAGCCCTGTGTCACTGACACAGGATCTCTAGCTCATTTTTCGGCCTTGTGATTTCTTTCACCTGACCTTCTCAACCTTCCTTTAGAGTTTCCTCTTTTCTTTAATGAGCCTTTGCTTTTTAAAATTGATTTCAATTTTTTTACTCTTATTATTTTTTAGTCCCAACAACAATAATCTTTTACCACGTTCTTACTAATCTATAAAACACACTCCTCTCTCTTGTTGCTTTCTATAGTTTCCCCTCTTCCTTCTATTTAAAATCACCTTTCTTTCCTTTTTTCTTCTAAGGCTAAGCAATCTTTCTTTTTTTAAAACTCCTTTCCTTTAAAACTCCTTTAAGGCCTCTGTCATGAGGGGGCGTGGTCTCCTGCCCTGGCAGCCTGGGAGGGAGCTGCGAACACCCCCTGGTGGGCAGAACCGGGACACCCATGGCAGCAGAGGGGCGGGGCAGGAAGCGGCACTATAAAAGGCTGGGCCTCCAGCTCAGATGGGAGAGAGCTGCCAGATGAGCAGCACCTCTCTTCTGCGCTGTGGAAGCACGGACTGAACAGAGAGCGCTATCCTGACAGAGACCCAGAGGGGCTGCCAGATGCCAGGGACACTGAGAAGCTGGTGGGGCTGCCACTCACTGTCCTCCCCCAGAGCTCGCTGTTGCCGGCAGGGAAAGGGCTGGGGGGAGTCCTCCTCTCTGGCCCCTATCCCAGAGCAGCCTGCCTGCACCCCAAACTCATCCCCAGCCCTGCCCCACCCCAGAGCCCACACCCCCAGCCAGAGCTTTCACCTCTCCACCACACCCTTAACCCTCGCCCTGAGCCCCTCCAACACCCCAAACATCTTATCCCCAGTCCTAGCCAGAGCCCTCATCCCCCCCATACCCCAACCCTCTGCCCCAGCCCTGAGCCCCCTCCAACACCACAAACCCCTCACCTCCAGCCCTAGACAGAGCCCTCATCTCCCCACACCCCAACCCTCTGCCCCAGCCCTGAGCCCCCTCCAACACTACAAACCCCTCATCTCCAGCCCTAGACAGAGCCCTCATCCCCCCACACCCCAACCCTCTGCCCCAGCCCTGTGCCCCTTCCAACACCACAAACCCCTGATCTCCAGCCCTAGACAGAGCCCTCATCCCCCCATACCCAACCCTCTGCCCCAGCCCTGAGCCCCCTCCAACACTACAAACCCCTCATCTCCAGCCCTAGACAGAGCCCTCATCTCCCTACATTCCAATCCTCTGCCCCAGCCTTGAGCCTCTCTAACCCCCCAAACCTCCCAGCCCCAAACAGAACCCTCACCCCCTACACCCTGACTCTTGCCCTGAGCCCCTCCCAAACCCCTCAGCCCTGCACCCCCTCCCTCTGCACCCCCTCCCATCCCCAAACTCCCTCCCAGAGCCTGCAGCCTGCACCCCAATACTCTGCCTAAGCCTAGGGCCTGCACCCCAGGCGTCCTTCCTCACCCAAACTCCCTCCCGGAGCCTTGGGCAGGTGGGGGGCGAAGTAGGGGCGGGTTCTGGGCACCACCAAAATTTCTACAAACCTGCCACCCCTGAACCCATGTACACACGCAATGGGCGTGTAGCAAGGAGCCCAGGGCAGCCGAATTGGGTTCAGCTGTGTTATTGACTACAAGCCGGCCAGTGTGTTGCTGTCGGATTTTCCCCACTGACGCAGTGGCGGACCGCTCCACGGCTACTAGGGCCCTGGGCTGGGACGCAGTGGAGCGAGAGGGCCTGGGTTCCCCTACCACCGCCAACCCACCGTCAGGAGTAGCAGCCTCCCCACTTGGTTGTCAGGAGGCCTGATTGGTCTGGCACCCGCCTGAATCAGGACGCCAGACGGTTGTGCTGACTCTCCCACCAGAGAGCTAACCTCCCCCAGACTGCGACGGCTCTGCCGGACTGTAGGCCAGAGCCCCCCTACTTGATTGCTGCCCCGCCCTGATCAAGGGCGAGGCAAATGGACCTTCTGCTGCTCTGCCTGCCTGACTGTAGGCCAGAGCCCCTACTCGACAGCAGCCCTGCCCTGAATGAGGGCCCGGGGCAAACAGACTCTCTACCGTTGGTCGGCCTGACTGCAGGCCAGAACCATGAACACTGAGCTATTTCCCCTGAACCAAGGTACCCCAGAAGTATCGTAGCGAGGGGCGTGGTCTCCCGCCCAGACGGATGGGGAGGGAGCCGCGAACCCCCTACAGCCTCTCTTTCTACTCGTTCATACTTTTTCTCTAAATATGTCAAAACACAGCACGCTGTTAGGGGCCTGGGCGGGGACGCAGTGGAGCGGGAGGACCTGGGTTCCCCTATCCCCGCCACCCCACCGTCAGGAGTGGCAGCCTACTTGGTTGCTGCCCCGCCCTGATCAAGGGCCAGGCAAATGGACCTTCTGCTGCTCTGCCTGCCTGACTGTAGCACAAGCACGCAACCTTCCCCTGGCCAAACACAGAAAAATAATACAAAAGAAATGTTCAAAAGGGCCGATGGTGCCAAAAATGTACACGACCGGAAACGGGGATGGAGGGCGGGATGTAAACTCTACACGGGGCATGGAAACCTGTCAAAAAGTACATGGTGATAAAAGCTATTGAGCGGTTAACTACTCACGTGGCTGGGCAGGGCAGGCGGCCAATGGGGAGAAAGCCATGGTGCGGCATGATGTGTTCCACCCTACTCCAGGCGGGCTCTGGTGCACCAAACCCCCAGAGTAGGGAGGCTGGCTTTTACTGGGGCAGCTGGGCAACTTCAATGTCTGGGTTCTCCCTTGTATGCGTCAGTCTCATCCTGTGCAAGAGTGTCCGTAGGCTGGCGCGGGCTGGACGGTGTTTCTTGCAGGCCTTGAGGATCAGCATGGTCTGCAAAGCCAGGCAACTGACAGAGGACTTGCTGTCCTGCTGGAAGCCTTTGAGGACTAAGATTGAAAGGAAGGAAATGGAGGTCAGAGCCATGGTGCTCTGGAAAGCCCTGGCAGAGCAAGCCAGCGCTGTACCTCTCAGCCCGTGACAAGAAGGCAGCAGGCTGGGAGGCGGGAGGCAGGGGACTAGCAGGAACAACCACCAACCCTCACTAAACATCCCCACTGCCCTTCATAGCTGGGGGAGCCCCCAGACACAGGCAAGAAGTCACAATGAACCCCATTCACTCAAAAAGAAAAGGAGTACTTGTGGCACCTTAGAGACTAACCAATTTATTTGAGCATAAGCTTTCATGAGCTACAGCTCACTTCATCGGATGCATACTGTGGAAACTGCAGAAGACATTATATACACAGAGACCATGAAACAATACCTCCTCCCATCCCACTCTCCTGCTGGTAATAGCTTATCTAAAGTGATCACTCTCCTTACAATGTGTAAGCCCTCTACACCAACATTCCACACAAAGATGGACTACAAGCCGTCAAGAACACTATCCCCGATAATGTCACGGCTAACCTGGTGGCTGAACTTTGTGACTTTGTCCTTACCTATAACTATTTCACATTTGGGGACAATGTATACCTTCAGATCAGCGGCACTGCTATGGGTACCCGCATGGCCCCACAGTATGCCAACATTTTTATGGCTGATTTAGAACAACGCTTCCTCAGCTCTTGTCCCCGAACACCCCTACTCTACTTGTGCTATATTGATGACATCTTCATCATCTGGATCCATGGAAAAGAAGCCCTTGGGGAATTCCACCATGATTTCAACAATTTCCATCCCACCATCAACCTCAGCCTGGTCCAGTCCACACAAGAGATCCACTTCCTGGACACTACCGTGCTAATAAACAATGGTCACATAAACACCAACCTATACCGGAAACCTACTCACCGCTATTCCTACCTACATGCCTCCAGCTTTCACCCTGACCACACCACACGATCCATCGTCTACAGCCAAGCTCTGCGATACAACCGCATTTGCTCCAACCCCTCAGACAGAGACAAACACCTACAAGATCTCTATCAAGCATTCTTACAACTACAATACCCACCTGCGGAAATGAAGAAACAGATTGATAGAACCAGAAGAGTTCCCAGAAGTCACCTACTACAGGACAGGCCTAACAAAGAAAATAACAGAACGCCACTAGCCGTCACCTTCAGCCCCACAACTAAAACCCCTCCAACGCATTATTAAGGATCTACAACCTACCCTGAAGGATGACCCAACACTCTCACAAATCTTGGGAGACAGGCCAGTCCTTGCCTACAGACAGCCCCCCAACCTGAAGCAAATACTCACCAACAACCACATACCACACAACAGAACCACTAACCCAGGAACCTATCCTTGCAACAAAGCCTGTTGCCAACTGTGCCCACATGTCTATTCAGGGGACACCATCACAGGGCCTAATAACATCAGCCACACTATCAGAGGCTCATTCACCTGCACATCCACCAATGTGATATATGCCATCATGTGCCAGCAATGCCCCTCTGCCATGTACATTGGTCAAACTGGACAGTCTCTACGTAAAAGAATAAATGGACACAAATCAGATGTCAAGAATTATAACATTCATAAACCAGTCGGAGAACACTTCAATCTCTCTGGTCACGCAATTACAGACATGAAGGTCGCTATCTTACAACAAAAAAACTTCAAATCCAGAGTCCAGCGAGAAACTGCTGAATTGGAATTCATTTGCAAATTGGATACTATTAATTTAGGCTTAAATAGAGACTGGGAGTGGCTAAGTCATTATGCAAGGTAGCCTATTTCCCCTTGTTTTTTCCTACTTCCCCACCCTCAGACGTTCTGCTTAATTTTGGATTAATGCTGGAAATGGCCCACCTTGATAATCATACACATTGTAAGGAGAGTGGTCAGTTTGGATGAGCTATTACCAGCAGGAGAGTGAGTTTGTGTATGTATGGGGGTGGGGGGGTGAGAAAACCTGGATTTGTGCTGGAAATGGCCCACCTTGATTATCATGCACATTGTAGGGAGAGTGGTCACTTTGGATAAGCTATTACCAGCAGGAGAGTGAGTTTGTGTGTGTGTGTTTTTTTTGGGGGGGGGGGGGGGTTAGAAAACCTGGATTTGTGCTGGAAATGGCCCACCTTGATTTTCATACACATTCTAAGGAAAGTGGTCACTTTGGATAAGCTATTACCAGCAGGAGAGTGAGTTTGTGTGTGTGTGGTTTTTGGAGGTGGGGTGGGGGGTGAGAAAACCTGGATTTGTGCTGGAAATGGCCCAACTTGATTATCATACACATTGTAAAGAGAGTGGTCACTTTGGATGGGCTATTACCAGCAGGAGAGTGAGTTTGTGTGTCGGGGGGCGGAGGGTGAGAAAACCTGGATTTGTGCTGGAAATGGCCCAACTTTATTATCATACACATTGTAAGGAGAGTGATCACTTTAGATAAGCTATTACCAGCAGGAGAGTGGGGTGGGAGGAAGTATTATTTCATGGTCTCTGTGTATATAATGTCTTCTGCAGTTTCCACAGTATGCATCCGATGAAGTGAGCTGTAGCTCACGAAAGCTTATGCTCAAATAAATTGGTTAGTCTCTAAGGTGCCACAAGTACTCCTTTTCTTTTTGCGAATACAGACTAACACGGCTGTTACTCTGAAACCCATTCACTCACTATTTCTAGGACTGCCCCGTCCCTGCAGTATCTGATGGCCTCATCCCTGCCTGTATTTACGGTCCCCCTTTCCCCCAGTGCACAGATGGGCACTCAAGCCCAGAGAGGGGGAGATTCACAAAGGGGGCTTGGGCATTGTTAGGCTACGCCTAACTTCCGGTGCCCTGCTGCCCTCCAGCAAATGCCGAGGAGGGAGCTCAGCCATTCTCTAGCTCTGGTTGGGGCCCAGCTATGAACCTGCTCTGGGAGTGAGGAGCCTGAGCTATGTCACCCCCCCATCCCCCTTCTCCCCAACAAATGTGGAGGAGACGCTGCCCTGCCCTGCACTGGCCCAGGGTTCCGGGCACGCAGCAGGGAGGTAGATGACCGGACGTCACCTCAGTCTCCTTTGGAGCAGTGGCTTGACACCAGGCACCCCACTTGGAGGTGACTGCAACAAACCCTGGGCTAGTGAGTGCAAGGGGGGGAGGCAGGACCCCAACTTTGCTGTGTTGCGGGGGCGGGGAGGGGACAATCGTCTGCGAAGGCCAGCCAGCTCAGGCCCAGTTTGGGGATTTGCCAGGCCACAGCTCTGAGGTCAGGGCTAAGTGCCTGGGCACATGCCAACCAGCAGACACCACAGGGTGAGGGGGAAGCTGATCAGGGGTTTGGGGATCTACAGTTTGCCACCCTTTGTGGCTCTCGCCCAAGATCATATTGCTGGCGTTGGAGATTGAACCCAGCTCGCAGCCCTGGGCCATTCGTCCCTCTAGTGCTCAGTGCTCAAAGCAGATACCACTCACCCTTGCAGATGGCATCCAAATTCTCCTGGCTCTGCTGGTCCAGCTGCCGGGCAGTGAGCCCTACACACACAAACAGCTCGTCACATCCCCGCGTCCCCAGCGAGGGTATCAAAGCGTCTGTCACCCTCCAAGCAGTGGGGCTTTCCCCTGCCCCTCGCTGTCCAGGACGCACTCCTGAGTCCCCAGGGGAAAGGGTGAGTCCCCAGGGATGGCTGTGGGGCTGGTTGCCAAAGGAGAGCATAGCGCCTTGAGGTTCCACTACCAAGAGCCCATGGTGGGGTGGGGGTGTGGGGGATGGGGACTGCATGAGGAGCAGTGGGGTTCGAGGGGGCCCATCAGCCGATCAGGGCAGTTTGGGGTGAGCTTGCTCCTGCGGGTTTCTGACACCCCTGAGCCTTCATTCGGCAATCAGGAGCCCAGGGGTTACTTCTCGCTGCCGGCAGGGACTGAGGAGAGCCTGGGACTGGATCCAGCCCCCTGCTTAAGGGACCTCTCTGCTCTGTGGTTACCTAGAAACCTGATGGCCGCTTCTCTAATGGGAGCCTGCGGGTTTTCCACAAAGGCCATGGCCTGGCAGAGGAAGGTTTCTGCCCTCCCCTTGTAGCACGCCACCTAGGAGCCAGAACAAGGGAGCACAAGGTTATTAAAGGCCTTTCCATCCTGCAGGCCAGGTTCCAGATCTGTGGAGTTTCCTGCTTTCAGCCCTCCTTCCTGTGCCGGGGGGATCACGCAGAGGGACTACAGCCAGGGCCAGGTGTGGTCCCGGGGCTGGGGCTCGGTGTGGGAATGGAGCCAGGCAATGGAGGGCTCACTCACCAGGCAGTCACAGCCTCGCCAAAGCTCCTTTTTCTGGATGAGAGCACTGAGCTGGCTCCACCTTAGAAATTCCACCGCACTCCTGAGGGTATCCCAACACACCTGCAAAACAAGAGGGACAATGGTTACAGGAGCTGGAAGCCAGGGCCGTCCCTCGGCATACACGCCTGCGTAGGGCACCATGAAATTTGGGGCTCCAAATTGCCCCAAATTTCATGGTGCCACTAGGCGGCTGCATGCTGCACATGCAGCAGCCCCAGCCCCAGTGACCCGCCCTATACCTCAGCCAGCCCCGCCGCAGGCTGCACCCACTACAAAGGGCAGGGCCGTCCCTGGGGGGGGCCCAGACAACTCCCTCCGCCCTGCCTCTTCCCCTTCCCCCCTGCTCCATCCCCAGCCCGCCCCCATTCCACCTCTTCTCCGCAAGCCTCTTCCCCCAGCGACCCCACACTCACTGGCAGTGGCAGGAAGTGGAGTAACCTGGTCCCAGCCCGCTCTCCTCCAAAAGGATTGCCCCCCGCACTCACCGGCGGTGGGAAGCGGAGTGCTGCGGCTGGGAGCTGGCAGAGTAGAGCGGGCTGGGGCCAGGCTGCTCCGCTTCCCGCTGCTGTCAGTGAGTGTGTGTGTGGGAGGGATCCCTTTCCCCAAACCCCCTCCTTCGAGCCACACGGCTGGAGCCGGGGCGAGGGAAGCAGAGCGGGCTACTCCCAGCTCTCCGCTAATCCTCCAGGCCACTCTGGGCCTGTGGGCCCCCCAAAAGTGGCCCCACACAGCTCCTACCTCCCAGACCCTGGTGGGGAGGAGGGGGAGGCCTGGGACCCCACACAGCCCCACTGTGGGGGGGCTGGATAAGGCACCCAAATGGCTAGGGACAGCCCAGCTGGAAGCCACTAACATAGTTACTGGAGGCCTTGTGTGCTGAACGGTTCCCGGCCCGCGGCTGCTCGCGGAAGGGCGGAGGTTTGGCTAAGGCAATGGCTGGAGACCTGACTCAATTCCCAGCTCTTCCTGCAGGAACTCAGGCAAGTTTCTTCGGCCCAGGGCTACAAAGGGATTTAGGTGCCTAATGCCCATGGGCATTCAATACTTTTGAGGCACTAGGCCTCATGCTGTGCCTTAGTTCCCCACCTCATGGGGGGTAGGAGGGTGAATTCATTACTGCCGGGGGCATTTGGCTCCCAAGTGATGGGGGCCATGAGAGCGAGCGTGTGCACAGGCACCTGGGGCGGGGCGGAGGGGGGGCTTGGGCATGTCATGGCTAGTAAGAGCTGTCCGGGCTGCTTGGCCAAGGGCACATTGGGTCTTGGGCACCATCCGGAGGCTGGGTAGCTCTGCTCCTGGTAGGGACCATGGCCAGGGTTGTGCTCTTCCCACCAGCACAGCCAGGGGAATGTGCGGAGGCCAGTGGCTGTAGGAGTGGTGAGCTGACCCCTCCGCCCACCCATTCTCTCAGCCTGGCTGCAGGGGGGGAGTGTTAGGTTCAGAGGAGGCAGGGAAGACTCAGCAGTTGGGTGGGGCGCCATGGTCATGACGCTACTGGACTCAACGTTCAAGTGGTTTTGAGCACGTGATTGTCACAGCACTGAGCACCTGCCCTCTGCCGGCCAGACCTTTTAAAGGGGAGTGTCACATGTTGGCCCCCCCAACAAATTCCTGGTCACTCTGTAACAATCTCAGCTGCAGGCTCCAGCTCGTGGCCTCACCTGGGACACATTGGGACGCTCATCGTGCAGGAGGAGGAGCAGAGGGACCAGGCTGCGGAGGACGTGCTCCTTCATCTTCCTCCTGCTGGGCCCCCTTACAAGCTCCAGCAGGTGTTTAAAGAGGGTGATGGAGAGCACCCGGAGTTTGCTGGACTCCTGCAAGAGAGGATGTGGGGAGGAGACGCTGTGACGGTCGTGCCCACCCAGCTGGGTGAGTGCTCACTGTGACAGAGATGTCTGCCCTGCAGGGGGTATTGCTCACTCACCCCCAGTCATACAGGCACAACTGGGGGCCGCAGTCCCATAGGCATAGCGCCATTGAAGGCAATAGAGATGCAGGTTTCCACCAGCTGAGGGGCTGGCCTGGTAACTTCTTGGCCAGAGAGAGCCGTAAGGTGGGGTGAGACAGCCCCTGGGATCTCACAGCCAGCTCTGGGCACACTGACATCAGCACCCGCCTGTCAAGCCAAGGGGAAACGCTCTGGGCAGAGCAGCATCAGGACAGGGGCGGCAGAGAGGGAGCGATGAGGAAAGATTCAAAGAGCGAAGGGATGTGTGTACTTTGTCCTCCTGCTTTGCGTGCCCGACTCACACTGGAGCTGACCCACAGTGACCCTCGAGCGAGGCCAGGGGGGCCAGGCATGGGGGGCAAATTCCTACACTGGTGTTTGTTCGGGCCACGCACAGGGACCTGGGGGGGATTTAACCAGGAACAAGGGGTGGTAAATGTGCAGGAGCTCCCAGATAGGGGGCCTTGGAAGCCATGACTGGAAACCACCCAGCCTCCAGGGGCTTGGGGTTCGGCAAGGGCTGCCCCACTCCTACACATGGGTTTCTTGTTAACTCAGGGTCAGCCCCACTTGGTCACATGATGCCCCCTCGCTGCATGGCAGCTGGCAGAGCCGGACCAGTCCAGTGACCTGGGAGGCCGGGCGAGCTGTGCCCAGCAGGGAGAACCAGGAGCAATAGCTGGGGGCTGTAGGGAGGGGCCACTGCGTTCTGGGAGATGAGGTTGAGGGTAAGGGGGGGCAGCCTGGGGGGCGGGTTGACTTGAGCTGTTCTGAGAGTGGCTGAACCTTTAAATGGTGCCCCCCCCAATCAGCAGTTACATGTCGCCTCTGGGCACCAGGTTCTAGAGCAGGCAGTTCTCTGAGTGACGTCTGTTGTAAAAGTGTTTCATAATGGTGAAATCCTAGCGGATCTTAAACATAAAAAAGAAGCTTACAAGAAGTGGAAGGTTGGACATATGACCAGGGAAGAGTATAAAAATATTGCTCGGGCATGTAGGAATGATATCAAGAGGGCCAAATCGCACCTGGAGCTGCAGCTAGCGAGAGATGTCAAGAGTAACAAGAAGGGTTTCTTCAGGTATGTTGGCAACAAGAAGAAAGCCAAGGAAAGTGTGGGCCCCTTACTGAATGAGGGAGGCAACCTAGTGACAGAGGATGTGGAAAAAGCTAATGTACTCAATGCTTTTTTTGCCTCTGTCTTCACGAACAAGGTCAGCTCCCAGACTGCTGCGCTGGACATCACAAAATGGGGAAGAGATGGCCAGCCCTCAGTGGAGATAGAGGTGGTTAGGGACTTTTTAGAAAAGCTGGACGTGCACAAGTCCATGGGGCCGGACGAGTTGCATCCGAGAGTGCTGAAGGAATTGGCGGCTGTGATTGCAGAGCCATTGGCCATTATCTTTGAAAACTCGTGGCGAACGGGGGAAGTCCCGGATGACTGGAAAAAGGCTAATGTAGTGCCCATCTTTAAAAAAGGGAAGAAGGAGGATCCTGGGAACTACAGGCCAATCAGCCTCACCTCAGTCCATGGAAAAATCATGGAGCAGGTCTTCAAAGAATCAATCCTGAAGCACTTGCATGAGAGGAAAGTGATCAGGAACAGCCAGCATGGATTCACCAAGGGAAGGTCATGCCTGACTAATCTAATCGCCTTTTATGATGAGATTACTGGTTCTGTGGATGAGGGGAAAGCGGTGGACGTGTTGTTCCTTGACTTTAGCAAAGCTTTTGACACGGTCTCCCACAGTATTCTTGTCAGCAAGTTAAGGAAGTATGGGCTGGATGAATGGACTATAAGGTGGATAGAAAGCTGGCTAGATTGTCGGGCTCAACGGGTAGTGCTCAATGGCTCCATGTCTAGTTGGCAGCCGGTATCAAGTGGAGTGCCCCAAGGGTCGGTCCTGGGGCCGGTTTTGTTCAATATCTTCATAAATGATCTGGAGGATGGTGTGGATTGCACTCTCAGCAAATTTGCGGATGATACTAAACTGGGAGGAGTGGTAGATACGCTGGAGAAGAGGGATAGGATACAGAAGGACCTAGACAAATTGGAGGATTGGGCCAAAAGAAATCTGATGAGGTTCAATAAGGATAAGTGCAGGGTCCTGCACTTAGGATGGAAGAACCCAATGCACCAATACAGACTAGGGACCGAATGGCTAGGCAGCAGTTCTGCGGAAAAGGACCTAGGGGTGACAGTGGACGAGAAGCTGGATATGAGTCAGCAGTGTGCCCTTGTTGCCAAGAAGGCCAATGGCATTTTGGGATGTATAAGTAGGGGCATAGCGAGCAGATCGAGGGACGTGATCGTTCCCCTCTATTCTACACTGGTGAGGCCTCATCTGGAGTACTGTGTCCAGTTTTGGGCCCCACACTACAAGAAGGATGTGGATAAATTGGAGAGAGTCCAGCAAAGGGCAACAAAAATGATTAGGGGTCTAGAACACATGACTTATGAGGAGAGGCTGAGGGAGCTGGGATTGTTTAGCCTGCAGAAGAGAAGAATGAGGGGGGATTTGATAGGCACCACGTTCTAGAGCAGGCAGTTCTCTGAGTGACGTCTGTTGTAAAAGTGTTCATAAGTTCTTTTAGTCTGTTTATCTGATTTGGCTGCGCTCTCCTGTCTGGCCACTTTGGAGACAGGCTCTTGGAACAGTAGTTCTCAGTTGTCTTTCCATCAGGAGCGGGTGCTGGACTAGATGCAGGAGCTGCTCTTGGTGTTGATCTTTAGCTGGGCCTGTGCCACTGCTTAATAAAGAGCGGCCAGGTCCCAGCAGAGTTTGGGAGGGCTGAGGGTAGGATTTAACGTTGTGAGAGCTGGGGAGGTGGGTGGTCCCTCCAGGAGCCCCCACTGGGGCGTTACCCCTGGAAGGCAGTAATGGATGGGTCCCTTTCTCCCGCCCATTTTGCTGGCTCTCGCCGTGCAGTGGGGGACTGAACATCAGTCTGGTGAACACGCTGGCAGGGGCTCGTTTGTGGTTAGAAAAGGCCTGGGGAGAACTAGCCCCTCCTTTGATGCTGCCCTGCCATGAGAACGAAGGGGAGAGGAAAGGGCGGTAGCTGCAGAACCTACAGACGGAGCCGTTTCCTTATGGAGCTGACAGGCCAGCTGTGGGATTCCTGGCCAGGGAGGGGAGGGGCAGGATTTTCACCAGGGTACCATCACTTGTTACCCTGGAAGGCAGCAGGAGCATTGCGGCACCCTGTGCTGCAGAGGCCCCCTCGCTCCATGCAGGCTCAGGAATGCATGGCCTTCCCTCAAGGGGAGCCTCGTCCCCAGGCTGCCCTGATCCTTGTCAGCAGGCCTGCAGGACACCAGGGTTCCCACCCTTACTGCCATATGCTCTGATGGAGAAGGGGGTAGCAGAAGAAGGCGGGAATGGGTTCATGTCATTTACGACAATCCTTTTTCTGGCTAGGACCATAGCATAGGTCCCGCTAGCCCACCCGCCAGCCCCCATTCACACGTCTGTGGCTTGAAGGGTCTCCCGCGGGCCCCCAGGCCTTACATCATGAAAGAACGGCAGGAGTTTCTCAGCCACTCGCACAGCCACGGGGCTGGCGCTCTGCCTGTCCATGCCGGCGAGGATGTCTCTCAGCACGGTGATGGCGTTGGAGATGACGTCCCTGTCTGCCTCGTGTAGCTGCTCCACGACGACTGGCAGTTGATGCTGGAGTTTCCCCACCTGTGTGAAAGGAGGAGCTGCTTTACGAAACACCCTCCGGTGACCCAACAAGCCATTTCCAAAACAACGTCTGCCTCCCCTGCAGACAGAGCCACGGGGACTAGGAGTGCAGGGGGTGCTGCAGCACTCCAAGGTTTTTCGCGGGGCTCTGCTCCTGGCCCCATACACAAGGTCCCAGCTGCCGGCCCTGCGCCAACTCCCAGCTGTGGCCCCAGCCTCGGCCCCCTTGCCCCATCCATCTCCCGCCCCCCTGGAGCCATGGCCCTGCTCCTGACCCCAGCTCTAGGGGGGGTGGGGTGTGTGGACAGGTGTAAGGGGGTGCTCAGCACCTCCACTATAAAAAGTCTTCTAGCGCCCCGCCTCCAGATGACATGTTAGAGCCTCAAAGCCCTTGCACAGCCCCAGCTAGGATCGCAGGCAGCGGGGCCGGCTACCTGCAACATAAGCAGCTGCTTCGTTGTACCCCCGATCGCAGGGGGTGGTATTTATTAGCAGGTATCATCTGTGGAAACTTCTCTGCACAACACCTTGACCCCGAACAAATCAAGTGTATTATTGTTAGAAGGGTTAGAATAGCACCTCCAGCACCTATCTGCAATCAAGGCGTGTGCTGGGGGCTTTCCAGGCACAGAAAGAGACATTCCCTAGCCTAGAGCTTACAGGCTAGATACACAAAGGAAGGATTTCTATCCCCGTTGTACAGACATGGAACTCAGGCACAGAGAGGCGACGTGACTCACCCATGGTCACCCAGGGAGTCTGGCAGAGCCCGAAACTGAACTTGGGTTCTCCTGAGTCCCGGGCCTTACAGCCCAGCCTCGGCGAGGGAGCCGATTTTGTACATGAGTTCTAGGGTTGGTCTGTTACTAAAAGCCAGATTCAATCATTTCTGTATTTGGCTGTTCAAAGACAGCCCCACAAAACCTCGGCGAGGGAGCCGATTTTGTACATGAGTTCTAGGGTTGGTCTGTTACTAAAAGCCAGATTCAATCATTTCTGTATTTGGCTGTTCAAAGACAGCCCCACAAAACCTCAACCGGGATGAGGGGAAAAAGTGTCCAATACAGGCTTACCGGTTCCAGAAGGAAAAATAAAACACAAGCAAGTGAAAACCAGGCTGAGGACATGGAACAATGGGAATGGTGGATAACAAAGAGAATTACAGTCATGCCCTCTCCATGTCTGATCGATTCATCGTCCGCCTTTAATAAACCGGACTGACCTGCTATTCTCAGGGTAAGTAAATTATCATTAGGGAGAGTTGCCTTCAGATGGTCTCCTCTTTGACCAGGCAGCCAGATCTGTGTATTTAAGTCCCAAGGGTTTTCTCTGCCTTCACTATACCGTGTCTATCACACTTGGTATGAGGTCTGAGCAGCAAAAGGCCTTTCTCGAGCTCTTCAGAGGAGCGAGTGCTGCGGGACAGAGCTGTGACATCAATAGTTAAAACCTACGAGGCTCAAAAAGGGGATTCGTAGAAAAAAATGGTTCCAATTGAAGCAAAATGGCTCTGTCCGGGCGTCCCGGATCACTGGTGTCACCAGCATACCCTGGAGGTCTAGAGTCCACAGCTCTGCTGCTACTCTAGTGCTAGGGTTCCTTGGATCACACACCCAGAGACGCCCCCTGCAGGAGCCAGGCCCTGCCCTGCAGAACAACAGACAAAAGCCAGGCAGGGACTTGCCCAAGGTCACCCAGCAGGTCAGTGGCAGAGCCAGGAAGAGAAACCAGGGCTCCTGACTCCAGGCCAGGGCCAGGTCCCCTGGGAAGCTTTCAATGACCCCTGCCCTGTATCAGCTCCCTGATGAAGGAGTTGCCAAGACTTTGAAGGAAAGAGCTCAAATTCAGAGGGATCATGGTAAATTGGAGGACTGGGCTATAGACAACAAAAGGAAACTCACCAAAGACAAAAGTGAGGTGCTACATTTAGAGAAGAAAAAGCAAATGCACAGAAACAGAATGGGGGATAACCGGTTGTACTGCTGAGAAGGATCTGGGAGCTGCAGTGGATCACAGCCTCAGCATGAGGCAGCAAAGCGATGCTGTTGCAAAAAAAAAAAAAAAAAGCAAATGCAATCTTCGGTTGCATTAACAGAGGTATAGCCTGCAAGTCATGGGAGGTGATAGTACCACTCAACTCAGTGCTGGTTAGGCCTCAGCTGGAGTACAGTGTCCAGTTTTGGAGTTTTGGTCACCAATGTCTACAAAAGATGTGGAGAAACTGTAATGGATCCAGAGGCGAGTGACAAAGATGATCAGAGGGATGGAACACAAGCCATACGAGCAAAGGTTGAAGGAACTGGCTATGTTTAGTTTGGAAAAGAGGAGATTAAGGGGGGACGTGCTAATGGTCTTCAGATTCTTCAAAGGCTGCCAAAAAAAAAGATGGCGAAAAGTTGTTCTCTCTTGCCACAGAGGGCAGGACAAGAGGGGATGGGTTCAAACGACAGCACTGCAGATTTAGATTAAATCTCAGGAAAACCTTCCTAACTGTAAGAAGAGTAGGACAATGGGACAGACAACTAGGGAGCTTGTGGAAGCCCCTTTGCTGGAGGTTTATAGAAGGAGGCTGGAGCCATCTGTCTGGGCTGGGATAGACACAACAAATCCTGCATCTTGGCAGGGGGCTGGACGAGCTGACCTTGCGATCCCTTCTCACCCTGCGGTTCTATGAGAGGTGTCCCAGAGCACCAGGAGAGGGTTTCGGCGTGTTCTGCCTCCACTATAGCGCTGGCTAGAGTCACGCTCTCTCTCTTCGGCCCAATGGCGATACCCGGTGGGAGACTGAGAGACACCCTCAGGCCATGGTGGGGACACACGGCGCTCCTTCCCTTGCTGCAGGGGCTGGAACTTACGGCCAAGGGGGCGACGCCAGCCTCTTGCTGAGAGACGTCGTGATGCTGGCGCAGCGGCCGCTCCTGCAGCCTGTCGAGCAGCTCCCGTAGGACCTTTCCTGCGGTCTTGGGGTGGGATGTCAGCACCCTCCACATCTCCACAGCAACGCTGCAAAGGGAGAGAGCCGATTTCACCTGGCCAGAGCCCTGCCAGCCTCCAGCACCCACCGCCACCCGCACCCGGCTGAGTCTCCCGCCCACGGCCGGCCCTTTGTTGCCCTCCTGCTGCAGCAAGGGCCCCCACTGCCTGGCGCAGGCTGCATGGGGGCCGGGTCTGAGTGTCAGCCCCGGGGGAGGCCGAGGGCTGCCATATGGGGTTTTGCAGGCTGGCCTGTCTCCACGGCATGTCAGCCTGCAAAACCCTCCAGAACAAGCAGCAGCTCTGCAGGGAGCAGGAGGTCTCTGGAAGGTTCTGCACGCCCCTGTCCCTGGCAGCGGGACCAGTCTGGGGGACCCGGAGCGCAAGCGGCAGCAGCCCCAGCCCCGTACCTGTCACATGACAGCGAGCAGCCCAGCAGGGTTGTGACCACCTCCTTGCTGTCCTGGTTGCCCAGCACGACAAGGGCCTTGAGCAGCTGCTGCTGGGCCAGCGGCTCGCTGATGGAGTCCAGGTTGTGGTACACGCTCATCACAGCCTCCGACACCTGGAAGGGAAGTGGGGAGATGGGAGCCTTGGCTTCCTCGCACTGCTATTGATCTGGGGTGTCAGGGACCTGCCCTACCTGACAGCCATCTGCCCTCCCACATCCTCTTCTCCAGCTCCAGGCCTAGAACACGGGGCCAATTCCCGGCCTATCGATTCATAGACTGCAAGACCACAAGCGGCCATGGAGATCACCTAGACTGACCCCCCGCATTGCACAGGACCTGCCCCCCAGTAATGCCGAGCGCCCAGAGACAGAGTCTCCCACGGATGGGCTCCCCCAGCAGCCTGTTCTCACTGCAGCTCTTACCCTCTCCAAGCTTGGGCTGGGGACCCACAGGATCACATGCAGCATGTGCCTGGCCGCCACCGAGTCATGGACGCTGGTGTCTCTCATTCCCTCGATAGCAGTGAGGAGGAAGTCCATGCGCTCGGATGGGTTGAAGTACTTCCCAAACATCTGAAACAAACCTGCCAGTGAAACCCCTTTTGCTGCCCAGTGCGGTTCCAGTCGGACCGAGCAGCCAGGACTGGCCCAGCCAGGAGTGCAGGCAAAGCCCGCTCTGCCGGGACAGGGCTGGGTTACTGCACCTGGGACGCACAGTACCCAGCCAGCAATCAGGAGCTGTCGTGCACGGCACAGGCCAGCGTGGCAGTGCACGGGGGCACAATACTGCACAGCACGGATACACTCTCTAGTGCTCAGCAGGGGCTGGCACTGGTGTGTGGACGCAATGATGCCTTGGAGAGCATTAATCTCTGGGGAAGCTGCCACCACACCTGACAAGGAGCTGGGATCAGGTTTGGATGAGACCCAGTGCATCTTGGGATGTGGCATGGAGGGAGGCATATTGGCCCGCAATAGTAGAAGCCTTGCCAGCAGATTGAGGGAAGTGATTATTCCCCTCTATTCGGCACTGGTGAGGTCACATCTGGCCCCCCACAAGAGAAAGGATGTGGACAAATCGGAGAGAGTCCAGCAGAGGGTAACGAAAATGATTAGCGGGCTGAAGCACATGAATTATGAGGAGAGACTGAGGGAAGTGGGCTTACTTAGTCTGCAGAAGAGCAGAGTGAGGGGGGATTTGATAGCAGCCTTCAACTACCTGTAGGGGGGCTCCAAAGAGGATGGAGCTCGGCTGTTCTCAGTGGTGGCATGTGACAGAACAAGCATCAGTGGTCTCAAGTTGCAGTGGGAGAGGTCCAGATTGGATATGAGGAAACACTATTTCACTAGGAGGGTGGTGAAGCACTGGAAAGGGTTACCTAGGGAGGTGGGGAATCTCCATCCTTCGAGATTTTTAAGGTCAGGCTTGACAAAGCCCTGGCTGGGATGATTTAGTTGGGGTTGGTCCTGCTATGAGAAGGGGATTGGATTAGATCTGAGGTCTATGATTCTATGAGGTGGAGTGGGCCATAGGCAGGGCTCCGGCCCAGCTGGATGGGGTCAGTCACACGCCTGGGTCTGTCCCTTCCCCCTGACTCCTAGGGTGTTAGGGTGTAGGGTTCTCTCTCCTGATAACTCTGGGCACAACAATCGCAGGAAGCATTGAAAGTAGTTACCATGGCGATATTGCTGGTGTTGGTGAACCAGGTGACCCAGAAGCTGTTCTCCGCTCGCCACTCCCTGAAGACCTGCAGATACTCTGCACTCTGCTTTGCCAGCGTCGTGCCTGAACCAGGGAGGGGAAACAGACAGCAGGCAATATAAATCAGAGGTTAGCTTTGGAAACGGGAATTTTGCAAGGAAGTTTAGAGACAAGTACATCTAAGAAACATACCGTAAATTCAGGCCAATAAACTCCCCCACCCCCCAACAAAACTAAACAAACTAACCCCCCTGGAAGAGTAAAAATAAACCAGGCAGAAGTGCAGCAGCAGTGTGAGGCTCTCCAGTTGATTGCACTGAACGCAGCATGTAGGATTCCCAGCCCTGTGGGCGGGAAGCACATCTGGGCATTTGGCCCAAGGAGCTACTGCCCTCGGAGACCAGGAGGCCAGAGGATCTGAACTGGTGGAGCCAAGGGAGACAGCGAGGTACATAGAGGAGACTTTTAGGGATGCAGTAGAGTGGTCCCACCCCCAGTCTGACAGCCTCTGTGCTGCTGAGGAGGGTGAAAGTTTCTGGGAAGGAGAACATCGAGCTGGAGCAGAGGGAGACGATCCCATAGTTGGGACCCACCTGCCAGATGAAGTCAGGATATCTTCTCACACTGAGGCTGCCCCTCCTGAGGCGGGAAGCCCAGTTACAAAGAAAAGCCAGGTAATAGTAATGGGGGATTCAATCAATAGACATATAAGAAGGTGGATTTGTGATGAGTGGGAGAACCGCATGGTAAATTGCCTGCCTGGTGCAAAGGTTGCAGCTCTCACGAGACATCCAAACAAACTTACGTGCAGTGCTGTGGTATGTAAGCTAATGTTTAAATCGGCCTCTGTACGAGATAGTGAATGTGACAGTGAATTTTATAAAAGTTTCCAGATGTGATCCCTGGCAAGCCTGACTTCAGTATCAGGCAAATTGTTGAAATGATAGGAAAGAACAGAATTATCAGACACATAGGTGAACACAATTTGTTGGGGCAGAGTCAACATGGCTTTTGGAAAGGGAAATCATGCCTCACCAATCTACTAGAATTCTCTGAAGGGGGTCAACAAGAATGTGAAGAAGGGTGATCCAGTGGATATAGTGTACTTGGACTTTCAGAAAGCCTTTGACAGGGTCCCTCACCAAAGGCTCTTTACCAAAGTAAGCTGTCATGGGATAAGAGGGAAGGTTCTCTCATGGGTCAGTGGTTAAAAGATAGGAAGCAAACAACAGGACTAAATGGTCAGTTTTCACAGTGGAGAGAGGTAAAGAGCGGGGCACCCCAAGGATCTGTGTTGACACCAGTCTAGTTCAACATAGTCATCAATGATCCAGAAAAAGGGGTAACCAGTGAGGTAGCAAAATTTGCAGATGATACAAAATGACTCAAGATAGTTAAATCCAAAGCAGACTGCGAAGAGCTACAAAGGGACCTCACAAAACTGGGGGACTGGGCAACAAAATGGCAGATGACATTCAATATAGATAAATGCAAACTGGACACCACAATCCCAACTATACATACACAATTATGGGGTTTAAATTACCACTCAAGAAAGAGATTTCGGAGTCATCGTAAAGAGTTCTCCGAAAACATCCACTCACCGTGCAGTGGCAGTTAAAAAAGCCAACAGAATGTTGGGAACCATTAGGAAAGGGATAGATAATAAACCAGAAAAATGTCATAATGCCTCGATACAAATCCAATGTGCGCCCTCACACCTTGAATACCGCGTGTAGTTCTGGTCGCCCCATCTCAAAACAGATGTACCAGAATTGTAAAAGGTGCAGAGAAGGGCGACAAAAATGATGAGGGGTATGGAAGAGCTTCCATATGAGGAAAGATTAAAAAGACTGGGGGCAAGTCTACACTTCAACCACTCTATCGCCATAGCTGCACCGGCGCTGTAGCGTTGAAGAGAAGATGGTCCTCTGCCAACAAGCTCTTAATCCACCTCCCGGAGAGGCGCTAGCTATGTCAGTGGGAGGGGTGCTTCTGCCAACAGGGGTGTGGATTTTTCACAGCCCTGAGCAATGGAGTGATAACAATATAGGTCTACAGTGTAGACCTGGGACCATTTAGTTTAGAAAAGAGCTGACTAAGGGGGGATATGACAGAGGTCTATAAAATCATGACTGGTGTGGAGAAAGTGAATAGGGAAGTGTTATTTACCCCTGCACATAACACGGGAACTAGGGGTCACTTTCTGAAATTAATAGGCAGCAAGTTAAAAGGGATGTTGTGAAGACTAAAAGTATAATTGGGTTCAAGATAATTAGGCCATGCAACCCCAGACTCTGCATGACCCTAAACCTCTGACTACCAGAAGTTGGGACTGGATGAGAGGGGATGGATCACTCAAAATTTCCCTTTTCAGTTCATTCTCTCTGAAGCATGAGGCACTGGCCATTATCAGAAGACACAATACTGGGCTAGATGAACTGATCTGAGTCAGTATGTCCATTCTTATGTGAGTTATGAAGAGTAGAATACGGACAGGGGAAGCTAAAGACATCAGGGGAAACTCCATGGCTTGAAGGACTATGGATACTAAAGAGGTTTTTTTAAAAAAGTGTATTAGGAACAAAAGAAATCCTAGCAACGGTGTAGGCTCATTACTAGATGGAGACTGTTTAAAAGGATGCAGAAAAGGCAGAAGTGTTCAATAAATATGTTTCCCATGTTTGGAAACCCCATGTCAATGTATTTAGGAAGGACAAGGGTCTCCAGTGCTCTTACGTTTTTGCCACAGCATGAAGGCGTAGAGGTGGTGAAGTCCCTCCATAGCCGATCGGCAGATCTCCTGCTCCTGCTCAGCACTGCACAGGGTGAGACAGCCCACCAGCTGGCCCAGGACTCTGAACTCCTCCACTCCCTGACGGAGAGAGGGAGCAAGGGGAGTCACTCGCCCCTGCAGGCCCAGCGCAGCATGTCCCCCTGGCATTGCACTAGCAAGGGTCTAGAACCGGGGGAGGCAGAGCCCAGCGCAGAGAGACTGGGGACAATGAGAGCAGGAGAAGCCATGGGGCCCATCACCAGGGACTGAGGGAAGCTCAGCAGGGACGGGAAGTCTGGGTAGCAAAGTCAGCAAACGTTGCCCTCGAGTGGGGACCTGGGTAAGGAATGAACTAACGTCCAGTCTCCATCTCAAGGGCAAGCTCCTAATCCCAGCCCCTTCTCCCATCCCCCTCCCTCCACTGACCTCAGGTCCAGGAGCGTGAGGTCACCTTGGACTCCTCTTCTCTGCATTCCACCTCTCTCACTCCATCCTGGAGTTCCCCACAACCCCCACTTTCTGCGCCGCACCCAGCCTGCCGGCTCTCTCCTGCCGGCTCTCTCCTGCAGCCTTGTCCTCTAGCCTCCCCCTCCTGCCAGACCTTCCCTTGCCCCTCCTGCAGCCCCTGCGCTTGCTCCCTGCTCTTCCCCACGTCGCACCAAGCCCCTTGCCCTCCTCTCCTGGGGTCTGCACGACCTCCCCTGACCCACTCCCCATTGCTCTGGCTCCTTTGGCCCCTCCCATCCCTTTCACTGTGTCCCCTCCCACCTCCCTCCTTCTATTCTGCTGCCCCAGCCTCTGGGGGCATATAATGCAAGCGCCCCCCTCCAGCTGCTGGCGGGGAGACCCTGCCACAGGGGGGATGGAGCAGCTGGAGCAGCTCAATGGCCCTGAGCACCCAAGGCAGGGGGTGTTCATCTGGCAGCCTGGCAGGAGCTGATGCCAAAGCATCCCGGGGGCAACTGAGAAAGGGGGTGAAGAGACACCTGGGTTCAGATGGTGCTCTCAGGGCGATCCTGTGTAAATCCGCTGACCCTGCAGAGCAGACTTTGGTCCTAGGGGAACAGCGGGGAGAGTCCTTGGAGATAGAATTATGGGGCTCCACCCAAGGCCCACTGGAGTCAGAGGACAGACCTGTCCACATCAGGACTCATTAGGTTGGACTCCAACCGAGGATCTTGCTGAGTCACTATTCCAGGCCCAGGTTTTCCCTGCCAGGGAGCGCTGCACCGTGAGGCTGCTCAGTGCAGTTAGGAGACGGCCAGAGTCACAGGCTGCTCACCTTGAATTTGTGTTGACCGGAGATGAGTTTGGTCAGCCAGGTGATTCTTCCCACTGCCCTCAGCCGCACATGCACCTCCTTGGATGCGGTCCAGGGGAGCAGGACCTGAGAGAAACAGATTGAGACAAATTGAGAAGGAGAAGGACCAAAAAATAGCACAAGCACATAGAGTGAAAATCAGAAAGGCTTTGGCAAAAATGAGTTCTAACTGGCAAGGGACATAAAAGGCAATCAGAAGCAGCTCTGTAAATGCATTAGGAGAAAGACAAAGGAAAGTGTGGGGCCACTACTCAGCAGGGAAGCAGAGCAAATAATGGATGATACAGACAAAGCCAAGGTGTGTAATGCCTTTTTTGCTTCAGTTTTCACTAAAAAGGTTAATGGTGACTAGATGATGAACACAATATTAACAACAGGGGGGAAGAAATACAGGCCAGAGTAGGAAGAGAACAGATAAAAGACAATTTAGGTCAGTTAGATGTATTCAAGTTGGCAGAGCCTCATGATATTCACAGGAGATGGAGCTAGACAAAGCAATCTCTGAACCTTTAGGAGGGCTGAAGGTCCCAGAGGACTGGAGAAGGGCAGCCACAGAGCCTATCTTCAGAAAGGGGAACAAGGAGGCCCCAAGGAATTATCCACCTGTCAGCCTATCTTTGGTACCCAGAAAGATTATTGAACAAATTATTAAAGAGTTTGTAAGAACCTAGAGGAGATAATAGGGTGATAAGGAATAGCACCATGGATTTGTCCACAACAAACCATGCCAAACAAATCTAACTTCCTTCTTTGACCGGGTTACTTGCCTAGTGGATGGAGGGAGGCAGTATATGATGATGTATATGAAGTTTTGTAAGGCTTTTGACACAGTTCCACAAGACATTCTCATAAGCAAACTAAGCCAATATGATCCAGATGAGACTGCTCGAAAGTGGGCGCACAACTGATGTAAAAGCAATCCTCAAAGAGGAGTTATCACTGACTCGCTGGCAACCTGGGAGGGTGTCTGAAGTGGGGTCCCCCAGGGGTGTGCCTGGGTCCAGTACTGCTCAATATTTTCATGAAGAACTTGGTTAACAGAGAGGAGAGTATGCTTGTCAAGATGGCGGATGACACCAAGCTGGGGAGAGTTACATGCACTTTGGAGGACAGATTAGAATTCAGAATGAGCTTGCCAAATTGGAGAGTTGGTCTGAAGTCAACAAGATGAAATTCAGTCAAAACCAATGTGACGTAACGCACTTAGGAAGGAAAAATCAAATGCATAAAAAGAAAGTGGGGGATGACCGGCTAGGTGGCAGGACTGCAGAAAAGGATCTGGGGGTTATCGTGAATCTCACACTGAATAGGAATCAAGAGTGTGATGCTGTTATGAAAGAGGGAAATGTCATTCTGAGGTGTATTAGCTTGGAGCACTGTGTCCAGTTCTTGGCACCCCGCTTTAAGAAAGATGTGAACAAACTGGGGCCCGTCCAGAGGACAGCAACAAAAATGATCAGCGGTTTAGAAAACCTGACCTATGAAGAAAGGGTGAACGACTTGGGCATGTTTCGTCTTGAGAAGACAGAGGGGGCACCTCCTAACACTCTTCAAATATGTTAAGGGCTGTTTCACAGAGGATGGTGACTAATTGTTCTCCACATCCCCTGAAGGTAGGACAAGAAGTAATGGGCTTAATCTGCAGCAAGGGAGATTGAGGTTAAATATTCGGAAAAAGTCTGAGGGTGGCTAAGCACTGGAACAGGTGACCTAGGGCAGTGGTGGACTCCCCATCATGGACGTTTTAAAAAAAACAGGCTGAACAAACACTCCTCAGGGACGGTCGAGGAATGTTTGGCCCTGCCTCAGTGCAGAGGGTGGAGTAGATGACCTCTTGAGATCCCTTCCAGCCCTGCACTTCTGTGATTCCCTCTTCCCAAGCTCTGGGATCGAGAAGACCGAATATCTGCCGAGGACATTTCCCTCTTTTTGGAGCACAAACCACCCACAGAATCGACTTCCTGTGGCCCCAGAACTAGAACGTTGGGGGAATCTAGCTCTGGGCTCTGGCCAGTATGGTGAACACAGATGAATCCCGGGGTCAGATGAGGCTCAGTGGAGAACACGGCAGATCCCACACTCCTGCACCCCCACCCAATGCAGAGGTTTTTCATATATAGCGGGGGCACTTGGTCCTCCAGCCCAAGAACCTTTATATAGAACGTACTCTGAGGAGCAGAAGGCACGGGGGTGTCCCATGCTTGGGATTAAATGAAGCCTTGGTCCCAGAGCCCCACCCCCGCTACAGGACTCATCCCCTTCCTGCCCCCATGCCTCCACACCTCCATGATGTTTTGCAGCACCCCAAGGTTGGGCTTCTCATCCTCGCACACCAAGGCCTTCAGCAGCTCATCCATGGTGTTCAGAGTCTGCGTGCAGAGCAGAGGAGAAACCACAGCAAGTGGCGTTACCCAGCCAGGCGACGAACCAATGCCCTGGCATGTGACACGCCCCAGGCCATGGCAGCCCCTGCTATTCCAGCTCACCCACTCACTTGTACCCGCAGGGGACCGACTGCAAACTCCTCCTGGCAACAGGACCCCACCTGCTTTTGTTGTCCCCAGGGAGGCCACTGCACACAGTCGAACGCATTAGAAGAGTCAGGAAGGACTCCGCATTTGAGGGGGAGGGGAGATTTCCAGCCAAGCTTCACTTCCCCTGGCCTGTGTGCATCTCAAGCAGCCGATCTCAGGCCTGTGCTCCCAGCCATGCACTGGGGATGAATGTGCTTGTGAAGGGAGTGTCTGTTCCCCACTAATTGCCGGTGAAGGATAAATGCCTACTACTGCTACCCTATGAGGGAGTTACTCCTTTATCTGTGGCGGTGGGCCTTGTGCTTTGGTACTGCAGGTCCTGAGCTGAAGCACTGCCAAGGAGCTGTGATCATTACACTCTTATGCCAGCGCCAGGTAACCCAGGGGGCAGGGACATGAGCGACTTGCAGGATTCCCCCTCGGTTTGGGGCAGCTCCTCATGGCTAGTTTGGGGCTTACGTTGTTGTATAGAGCAGCCTCCACGCCCTGGTTGGTCTCTGCTGGAGGCAGGGAGAAGACGCTGGAGAAGCAGACGGTGAGCATGCTGGATAGTTCCATTCCCCGCAGCAGTGGCTTCACTTTGCTAAGAGAAGAGACACGCGCGGATTGGAGGGCTGAGGCGAGACTGATGCACTGATGTTGGCCTCAGGCTCCCAGGACATGATGGGCAGGCTTCTGGGAAGCTGAGAGCAGGGCGCCAGCGGCACTGAGAGAGAGCCCCCCCTGGCGCAGGCTGTGCCACGTGCCAGGGCTCAGCCTGCCCAGCCTCTGAGCCACAGGGAGTCGCTGAGCTGCCGGTGGGATGCAGCTGGCACAGCTGGCGGTGACTCCGGTGGCTCCGCTCCGGCAGTGCCCAACTGCCCCTCTCCCCCCGGAGCCATCGCCTGCGGGTCCCAGAGGGGACCGGTCCAACCCCCTCGCTCCCTCCCCACATCTTCACACGGCCACTTGGAGAGGTCGCCAGGCACCGAAGGATCCTCCACCACCAACCCACGGGTGCCACGTGCCCGGGGGAATGGGAAGACGGGGGAGGAGCAGAGGGGGCAATGCCCTGGAGAACTGGCCACGCCAAGAGGCTGGCGTGTCTGGCTGCACACAGCACTAGCTGGGGCTGCGCGGGCAGGCCGGGTACCTCAGCTCCATGATGGCGAGCATCGCTTGCTGACGCACCCCGCTGGTCAGGGAGTCGACGGACTCAAGATCAATCAGCTCCTGGGGAGACAATGTGGGGAAGTGCCAGCCGGGCTCCGAGCTCCCGTAAGGCTCCGACTGGGGAGCAAAGCGCAGGGCCTGCAACACGTGGCCTCGGCAGACAGGTCGTCCTGCTGTGGGCTTGACGGTGTGCAGGGCTCCAGCTGGGGAGCGCAGTGCAGGGCCTGTGGTCACTGCCCCAGCGTCACGCACCAGTGCACTGCAAAGGCTCCATCAGCATTAGCACCCAGGGACTCCACCTGAGATCAGGCTCCTTGTGCCAGGTGCTGCACACACATGGTGAGAGCCAGTCCCTGCCCCAGAGAACTCACGAGCTAACTGGACGAGACAAGGCATGGGAGGGAAACTGAGGCACAGAGGGGGAAGTGATTTGCCCAAAGGTCTCACTGAGGAACTGAGCCCCAGCCCACTGGACCACCCACCAGCACACGTTGTCCCACGTTCAGGGAAGGGAGGTAAGCTCCGGAAAGCTTTCTGCAGCGCCGCAGAGCAAAGACTTTCCAAATCTACGGAGCAGATTTGTTGCTAGTTCCCTAGTGGGCACTGACTGCGGAGTGTTGGGGCTCTGTGCAGGGAGACTGGTGTATACAGAGCGACCTGGTGACTTGGGAAGCTGGGTGCAAGGGAAATACCTATGTTTCAATACAGTGACATGTTCAGGAACAAAGAACGCAGGCCACACTCACAGCATGGGGTCTCTAACCTGGGAAACGGTGACTCTGGAAAAGACTTGGCAGTCATGGTAATCAGGTGCACAGGAGCGCCCAGTGCGAGGCTGGGGCCAAAAGGGCTTATGCCATCCTGGGCTGTGCAAACAGGGCAATCTCCAGTTGTTAGAGAGGTTATTTTCCCTCGGTATTTGGCAGTGGTGCGACCTCTGCTGGGATCCTCTGTCCAGGTCTGGTGCCCACAATTCAAGGAGAATGTTGATAAATTGGAGAGGGGTCAGAGAAGAGCCACAAGAGTGACTGAAGGACTGGGAAACATGCCTTATAGTGAGAGACTCCAGAAATCAATCAGTTCAGCTTCACAAAGAGAAGGTTACAGGGTGCCTTGATGATAGTCTGTAAGTACCTACACAGGGAGCAAATGCTTGATAATGGGCTCTTCAGTCTAACAGACAAACGTCCAACACGATCCAGCGATTGGCAGTTGAAGGTAGACAAATCTGCAGAGCTCTCCAGGCCAATCACTAAACCCGCCAAGTAACATAGCCCGAGTGTGTGTTTTACTCACCTTTATCTTCTCCACAAGGAGGGCTTTGCAGAGAAAAGCTGCCAGGTTTTGTTCTGGGTGCCTCGTGAGGGCGGCCCTGCTGATGGTGATGACACGATCCAAGAATTCAAGTTTCTTGGCCTCCTCCTATGCCCCGCAGAGATTAGACAAAAACAGGAAGGTTAGTGTGGAAAGGAGCTGCCAGTGGGAGAGATGTCAGAAAGCTTCCCCCCAGCGCTGCTCAGGCTTTGATATGCTGAAGGCCAGAAGGCCATTCATCTCCCAACAGGAGAGACTATGTGGGGAGGGCAGGGCAGCTCTGTGTGAAACCAGACCAGAGAGGGAGCAGATCTCACGGGGTAGGTGTCCAAAGAGGAACTGCAACATGGGGGCTAAGCATCCAGACAGTCTTACTGGGGGGCTTGCTAGAGTGGGAGGAACATCTGGGTGTGACACCCTGATACCCCAATATTCACCACGGTCATATAATTAGGATATGTTTGGTACCAAGTATGTCTTGTAAGGTATCAGTCTAAAAGTCTTTATCTGCTAGACATTACTGTCTCATTGGATTGCATGTGCTATTGTTGTATGTGACGTTCTGAAGTTCAGCTGTGTATGTGTTCCTGAAAAACACTGTGAGGTTCAAAACAGCCTTTCAGGTAGAACAGCAAAAAAGCCAAACACTGGCTCCTGGAGGAAATGCACAAGCATTAGGGCTACCCCAGGAACTGTGTGCAACAGAAACCTCCCCGAGATAACGTGACAGAACGGGACCTGTTGGATCCAGGTCACAGCAAAAGAGTTATCCAGCAGGTGGGAAGAGAAGATAAAAGAGGAACAATAAAATCGCAGGGGAGACGGGACGGGACCTCAGACTCCCTGCAATAAGATACCTGGAAACACCTGAGAGACAAAGATTGAACCATGAGAAGTGATGGTCCTAGGCTAGAGAGAGAAACCTGGGAAATCCAAGCTGCAAAACCAAGGCAGCTTCTGCCTTAAGAATCTGCCAACCTGTTTGTCACTCGGGGAGAATTTGCTAATGGATATCCTATCTATCTGGTGTATAAAGCTTCGTTTGTGTGTTTTCTTTATTTACTAGGGTAATCTGCTTTGTTCTGTTTGCTATCTCTTCTAACCGCTTAAAATCTACCTCTTGTAGTTAATCATCTTGTTTCTTGTTTATACCACAACCCAGTTTGTAGTATAAATTAGTAACTGGGAGGAGGGGCAAAGAGTTGTTCATACCTCTCTCGACATCGAGGGAGGGGGCGAATGTCATAAAACCTTTGGGTCCGTACTCCAAAGGAGGTGGGCACCAGAGAACTGGGACAAGGCCCTTCAGCTGAGTCTTCCCAGAGCTGATCTCAGTGTCTGTGTCTTTCTGCAGCTGGGTGTGGCCCTGCCTGTGTGTATGGCTGGAAGAGGCTTGTGAGCCGAACCCAACAAGACAAGGTAACGGGGGCCCAGGCTGGCAGAACAGGCGGGCTCAGTGATAAGCCAGTACATCAGATGGCACCTCAAAGGGGGGCAACCCATCATGCTGGGGACTGGCCAAATCCAGTGGGCAAGGGGCATGGTGGGTGCCTTTTGTAACTCAAGAGAGGATGTTTTTAAGATGCTCTAGTTTAAACAGGAATTATTTGGGGGCAGGTCTCTGGCCTGTGTTATACAGGAGGTCACAGTGGGGAGGTCCCGTCTGGCCTTAGAATCCATGCCTCATCCGGAGAAGGACGGATACTGCATGTGGACAGGGCAGTAGCTGAGAGATCAGAGGAGGGCTCTTGGTACCTGTTCATTGCCCTTGAGAAAGGTGTTGATGTAGTCTAGGGTCTCTTTCTCCTGCGAGTCTGGCCCCATAAAAAAGGAGGCATTCCCAGGTGATGGTGAATCTGATCAAAGACAGAGCAGTGGTCATACCTGGGGCTGCCAAGCTGCAGGCTGGGTGACAGAGATCTTAGCAGAAACCCTTGCCCCCCGCTCCCACCCCAGCTGGGTAGCAGCCCCGATGCACAACAGGGTCTGGCACAGCCATCCTTGGTTTCCCCAACTCTTTGCTGCTCAGCCCAGCAAAGATCCAGTCAGAGCCCTGGTTCCCAGCGGCCACCCCACTTCCCTGCCCGCACCCAGCATGCAGGCTGAGCCTGGGGATTTGGGGAGCGCCACACCTGGAAGGAGGCATGATGTCAGGCTCTGAGTGGTGTCCCCGCTCTCCGGGCCATTGCTGGAGGGGGCACAGGGACTGGCAGTGAATCGCTCTCCTCCGTGCTGCGGGAGAGGGAGGAGCTACCCAGTCTGCGTGGGATACGGGGACCCAGGGCCTGCCCGTTCTGCTTCCTCTGACTGCCTCTCCTGCCATCGACAGTCACGGGGTGTAACCTGGGCAAGCCCTGGGCTCCCATCATCAACCCCCACACCCAAATGCCCTGTGCTGTGCCATGCGTAACCCCCCTGCAAAGGAGCCAGCAGATGGGGCTGCAACATCAGGGGACATCTCATGCTTTGGCCGGCGCCCTGCAATCCTAGGCTTAGAATCATAGAATATCAGGGTTGGAAGGGACCCCTGAAGGTCATCTAGTCCAACCCCCTGCTCGAAGAAGGACCAATTCCCAGTTAAATCATCCCAGGCAGGGCTTTGTCAAGCCTGACCTTAAAAACCTCTAAGGAAGGAGATTCTACCACCTCCCTAGGTAACGCATTCCAGTGTTTCACCACCCTCTTAGTGAAAAAGTTTTTCCTAATATCCAATCTAAACCTCCCCCACTGCAACTTGAAAACCCACCGTGCACAAAGCATCCCCTTCGACTGGTGGAAAACATCTTCCGACCCTGTGTGTGACGGATCGGGGTGGGCAATTCAGTCAGTCTCCACCTGATGCTTCTGCTGCCGCCCCTAATGCCCCGATCAGATGTAGGGGCTGCAGCTGCTGCCAGCAGGAGGGGCCATTCCCCCCTGCCTGGGTTTTCCTGTCTCTCCATCTCATGGCAGCCCAGAGTTGTACAAAGGTGATAGAGTCTTCTCCCGCCACTGACACCCTGGTCCTGCAACCCCAACCCCCAGAGGGGCAAGCCCCACCGCAATGCAGGGCCATGGCCCCTGCCATTTTTGCAGCCCCTTCCGCCCACCCAGGTGGCACCCACTCACCAGCATGGAAGGGCTGAGGCACACACAGCTCCTGCTGCTGCTGTGGGCTCTTCTGCGGACTCTTCCTTCGAGGAGGTCTCGTCTCCTCCCAGGCAAGGATGGGCTTCAAGGGGACCTTGGGGACTTCCTCAGCCATCCTGCAAGAAGCCAGGACAAGGCATTGCTTGTGAGAGATGAGAGGCGACTGCCCCGTTCAGCATCAGAGCCAGTCCACGTATTGCTATTCCACCAGTGCCTACAGCTGCCAGCAGGGAAACAAGCCAATGGATGTGCTCAAAGTCACCCAGGCAGTCAGCAGTACAGGCAGGATTAGAACCCAGGTCTCCGGACTCCCAGGCCCATCCCGCAGGCCAAACGGGTCACTCCCGCCTCTCCTTCTGCTGGTTCACAAACTGCCCAGCAGACAGGCTGCATCCAACCACTCAGGATTCTTCCTTCCCAGGGAAATTACCCTGATCCCTTCCCCCAGGAATATTGGGGCTGTGGCAGGTCCCAGGTGGGGGAGGGAAGCGGGGTGGGGTGTGGGGGGCGAGCTGGTGAGCAGCAGGAGTTGCTCTGACCCCACCGTGAAGGGGAAGGAGCAGAAGGCGGGAGAGCAGCGGGCAGGCAGGCTGTGCCGGGGCAGAGCTTTGTGGCAATTTCGCAGCTCGTCTCTCCAAGGCCTGTGTGGCAGCAGCCGCTGCAGAGAATCCCAGGCCTGATTCCCCCCACGCTGGGTCTCCTGAATGGCCCCTGCCCTGGGGGGCTCCATTCCTCACCCAGTGTCAACTGCTGACTCTGCAGCAGCTGCACGGCAGGCGTCCTAAGGCACCTCTAGTCCTCTCCAGAGCTCAGGGGGACTGTCCTGGCATCGGACTGTCCTGGTGAATGGAACAATGGCTCCGGGCAGTCGGAGAATGCCTGTTCCCCCGGCAACCTCAGTGCCATTCCCTCTGGAAGTGATGGTGTCAGCAAAGGTGCTGGAGGTGGTCAGGCCTCGTGGTTGGAGCTGGACTCAGGAGGCCGGGGCGTGGGTGGAGCGAGGCTGGAGCGAGAGCAGGGCTGGAGTAGGACGAGGGGCAGGGCCACCAGCTACCTCCCGGTCTGGGCACTTACCTGGCCCCACCATGCCAGTGGCTGAGCACACGGGTATTGTGGTATTTAGGCTCTCAACCCCCCCGCAGAGCAAGGACCTTCTCTCCCTCATTAGCTGAGGCCTAGGGTGGCGGGGACTCATCTGATCTCATGCAGAAGACTTACAGAGGAGCGGGGAACTGAACACAGCTCTCCTGGGTCCCAGCCCAATGCCTCATCTAACCACCTGTGCCCCCTTCCCGTGCCATGCCACCAGCCCTGCCAAACCCTCCTCCTTGTCTCCGTCCCCTCCGGGCTCGACTGGTGCGACCCCTTCTGTCGAGCCGCCCCGGGCTCCCTCCTGTGTGCATGCCGGTGCCCACTTCCTCACTGGCACCAGGCTAGACAGCCGGCACCGGGGCACTTGGCAGACATGCACCGCCCAGCCAGGAGCTCGGGGAAGGCTCGGTGTGGTTGGCGATGCAATGGAAAAGCAGAGGTGGGCAATAGAAGATTCTCCTACCTGGAGTCAGGAGTGGGCAGAAACCTGCGCGTAAATGGGCCACCCACTTTCTGCTGCCGGTGGCGGAGCTGGATCTGCTGGCTCAGCGTTCCCCAGGGGCACCTGCTAGCTCTCGCTCTGCCAGAGCCAAGCCTGGCAGTGAGGGGATGAGGCTGTGCCAGCCAGCAGGGGCGTGTCACAATGGGCAGGCGAGTCACAGACCAGCCAATGTGTGACTCCCCAGCCATGGGATGCCCCAGCCCAGACTTGCTCTGGCCTCGCCAAGGCTTTAGAGCTTGTCCTTCCCCACCGGGGCCATGGCAGGGACCTTCCGCTCCCCACAGTCACAGACGTTAGGCCGGAAGGGACCGCTGGGCTCCTCTAGTCCCAGCTCCTGCAGACCCCAGGCCAGAGCCCCTCCCTGCATCCATGCTATTGGAGCCAGGGGGTCTCTGGATCCCCGAGTGGGAGAATCAATTCCATCCCGGTTCCTCCTTCTCGTAACAGTGCAGAACGGGGATTCATGAACTCTCCCCACCCATAGCTCCCAGCCCACATGGGAGGCTCTTTCCACTTTCCCAAGCTGCCGGGTGCTTTGGCCATAGGGTGTAAAATGGTCCCATCTCTGCCTCCTCTCCCACCGCTGCAACGACGCAGAAACTGCTTTAATAGCAGCCTCCTCCTCCCGCCCAACTGAGTCTCAGACCTTGCTAATGCTCAGTGCCATGACAGCCCCAGGAGATGATTGCTGTGGCATGTGACGAAGTGGGACTGTTCTTAATGTTTCCTCTGAATAGTGTGTGGGTGCCTCAGTTTCCCCTATGCAGTTCTTAAGTATCTAGGTGGTGGGGTAAGGGTGTATGATCATTGCAGAGCCCTAGAGGGCAGGTATGTGCAGGGGTCTGGACACAGAGAATGGCCGACACCCTATTTCCTGGGTGCTGATGGCCTGGCCCTTCCCCCCTACAAGGTGAGAGCTAAAAGGGTTGGAGAAAAAAGGAATCAGGTGACCTCCTGGCCCGGGAAAGGGACAAAGCCCAGAGGAGGAGGGGCTGGAGAGAGTTTCAGTTCAGGCTGGCTGGGGACATGGAGTGAAGTACAGACGTGGTTGTCTGGCTCACTACCTACCAAAATGGACTCAGCTGAGGGGTTCTGTTCTCTGCACCTACATGCTCTGTGTTAGACCATGTTCCTGTCATCTAATAAACCTTCTGTTTTACTGGCTGGCTGAGAGTCACGTCTGACTGCGGAGCTGGGGGGCAGGACCCTCCGGCTTCCCCAGGAGCCTGCCTGGACGGGCTCACTGTGGGAAGCTCACGGAGGGGCAGAGGATGCTGAATGCTCAGAGGTCAGACCCAGGAAGGTGGAAGCTTTGTGAGCTGTTTGCCCTGCAGACAGGCTGTTCACAGAAAGGAGACTTCCCCAGAGTCCTGACTGACTTCGTAGGGAGCAGTTCCAGAGCGTCGCCCGGGGACTCCGTGACACGGGGGTCTCGGCCAGGGGGAGGCAGTGACTCCTAGAAGCAGGGAAAGCAGCAGCACCGTAGATCAGGGAGATCTGGCAATGCCAGTGGCTGTCTGGGGTCTGGCACCCCAGGCACTCAGAGCAGATTGTCAAAGGCCAAACCCCTCTCACCACTGGCTCTGTAGCTCCCCCTTGCTTTCGGTCTGTCTTAGGCACCATCCTGGCCCTCATCCCCCTGGCATCCGAGCACTGCCCAACCTCGATTGCATTTATTCTAACTGCCCCCTTCAGGGCAGGGTCTGGGAGCTACCCCCACTGCACAGACAGGGAACTACAGCACAGAGGGAAGAAGGGACTTGCTCAAAGACAAACAGAGCATCTGTGGCAGAGCTGGGAAATGAACATGGGTCTCCTGGGTTCCAGGATGGCACCTTCTCTTTCAACCTCCTGCCCCCTTCGTCCCTGGTTCAGTGGGAGCTGTGGGAGCTCTCTGGGGCACAGGAGCTGGCTGGTGCCCAGATGGAGCTACGTTGCCTATTGCACAGATCTCGCTTTTCCCCAACATTGAAAATGCTGTTCCAACCATACCAGGGCCCGCCAGGATCCTTGCAGCTGGTCCGTGCTAAATTGTGAACTGTGCTCTGGCCTCCCAGAGCGGGGCAATGGGAGAGGGTGGGGCTGGCGCAAGGCCCTACTAGATTGCGGCTCACGCATACGGGGTCCCAGTGCTACAGAGCTCTGTGCCGGGGCAGCGCTTTCTGGGGCTTTCACAGCTCCTCTCTCCAAGGCCTGTGTGGGATCAGCCGCTGCAGAGAATCCCAGGCCTGATGCCCCCCACGCTGGGTCTCCTGAATGGCCCCTGCCCTGGGGGGCTCCATTCCTCACCCACTGTTTCCTGCTGACTCTGCAGCAGCTGCACGGCAGGCGTCCTAAGGCACCTCTAGTCCTCTCCAGAGCTCAGGGGGACTGTCCTGGCATCGGACTGTCCTGGTGAATGGAACAATGGCTCCAGGCAACCGGAGAATGCCTGTTCCCCCGGCAACCTCAGTGTCTGGGCACTTACCTGGCCCCATCATGCCAGTGGCTTAGCACACGGGTGTTGTGGTATTTAGGCTCTCAACCCCCCCTCCGCAGAGCAGGGACGTGCTCTCCCTTGTTAGCTGAGGCCCAGAGCGGCGGGGACTCACCTGATCTCACGCAGAAGACTTACAGAGGAGCGGGGAACTGAACACAGCTCTCCTGGGTCCCAGCCCAATGCCTCATCTAACCACCTGTGCCGCCTTCCCGTGCCGTGCCACCAGCCCTGATAAACCCTCCTCCTTGTCTCCGTCCCCTCCGGGCTCGACTGGTGCGACCCCTTCTGTCGAGCCGCCCCGGGCTCCCTCCTGTGCGCATGCCGCTGCCCACTTCCTTACTGGCACCAGGCTAGACGGCCGGCACCGGGGCACTTGGCAGACGTGCGCCACCCAGCTTGGGGAAGCCTCGGTGTGGTTGGCGATGCAATGAAAAAGCAGAGGTGGGCAATAGAAGATTCTCCTACCTGGAGTCAGGAGTGGGCAGAAGCCTGCGTGTAAATGGGCCACCCACTTTCTGCTGCCGGTGGCGGAGCTGGAACTGCTGGCTCAGCGTTCCCCAGCGGCACCTACCAGCTCTCGCTCTGCCAGAGCCAAGCCTGGCAGTGAGGGGATGAGGCTGTGCCAGCCAGCAGGGGCGTGTCACAATGGGCAGGCGAGTCACAGACCAGCCAATGTGTGACTCCCCAGCCATAGGATGCCCCAGCCCAGACTTGCTCTGGCCTCGCCAAGGCTTTAGAGCCTGTCCTTCCCCACTGGGGTCATGGGAGGGACATTCCGCTGTTATACCAATAAAATAAAAACCAACAGGATCTCATGAAAGGGAAAAAGGCAAAATACCACATTTATTGTGAATACAGAAAGAATCATAGTTAGCAGTTAGTTATAGCTATAACATTCCATTCAATCTCATATTTAGTCACACATTCATTCATACAAACACACACACACAGGTTCTGCAAGGTTGTTATCATAGTTACCAGCCTTAGAGTTGCTCATGCCAAGCCACTGGCCAGGTGGCCTGGACATGAGGAGAGAGCAGGGCCTTGTCAGATGCTCATGTGATGCTCCTGGAAGTTGGTTTGCAGAATCAGACCCCAAAGTTCTCACTTTTTAGAGTCTATTTTTATAGGAATTTCTTCCTATGCCAGTCTATGGGAATTCCTTCATCATGCTGTTGCTGAATCAATCAGCAGATAGCACATTCCTGAGGGCTCCGAGCTGCTAGATGTTATCTTGTTCTTTGGTTCTCCCATTCTTGAGGCTGTTGGGTGGATTCCAGTCTGCCCTCCGGGGGGTCCTCTGGTTATTTCCACTTGACGCCTTCTTCAGCGGATGGACACTGGATTCTTAAGCTGGCACCTCCCTGATCATTCAGTTATTATCCACACCAAGCATCCATCCACATACATCCTCTATCTCTATTTTAATCACAATTGTTAATACAACAAAAGGGCAGGCAGTCTCTGGGTGCTGTTTCTGTTGTTCGAGTATTGCTTTGAGTCTCTCTCTCTGTGAATTGCTTTGAGAACAGACTCTGTCTTAGAATGTACTAACACAATTAGCAGCTTGCAGGTTTCACACATAGAGGGAGAGAAACAGCACCAAAAACCAAGAGACCTTTTAATTAGTATTACCCTGGACTTTAAACTATTGGGAATCAAACTCATTTGTGATTTTAATACAGAACTTCTTTAATATGATCCAACACCGCTCCCCACAGTCACAGACGTTAGGCCGGAAGGGACATCTGGGCTCCTCTAGTCCCAGCTCCTGCAGACCCCAGGCCAGAGCCGCTCCCTGCGTCCATGCTATTGGAGCCAGGGGGTCTCTGGATCCCCGAGTGGGAGGATCACTTCCATCCCGGCTCCTCCTTCTCGTGACAGTGCAGAACGGGGATTCATGAACTCTCCGCACCCCCGGCTCCCAGCCCACCCGAGTGGTTCTTTCCACTTTCCCAAGCTGCCGGGTGCTTTGGCCACGGGATGGAAAACGGTCCCCTCTCTGCTTCCTCTCCCACCGCTGCAATGACGCAGAAGCTGCTTTAATAGCAGCCCCCCCTCCCCCGCCCCCGTACTCTGTCCCAGGCCTTGCTAACGCTCAGAGCCATGGCAGCCCCAGGAGATGATTGCTGCGGGGTTCTCGGCCCGGGGAGAGGCAGTGACTCCTAGAAGCAGGGAGAGCAGCAGCAGTGTATATCAGGGAGATCTGGCAATGCCAGTGGCTGCCTGGGGTCTGGCAGCCCAGGTACTCAGAGCAGATTGTCAAAGGCCAAACCCCTCTCACCACCGGCTCTATAGCTCCCCCTTGCTTTCGGTCTGTCTTAGGCACCATCCTGGCCCTCATCCCCCTGGCATCCGAGCACTGCCCAACCTCGATTGCTTTTATTCTATCTGCCCTCTTCAGGGCAGGGCCTGGCTGCTACCCCCACTGTACAGAAAGGGAACCACTGCAGAGAGAGAATAAGGGACTTGCTCGAAGACAAACAGAGCATCTGTGGCAGAGCTGGGAAATGAATTTGGGTCTCCTGGGTGCCAGGATGGCACCTTCTCTTTCCACCTCCTGCCCCCTTCGTCCCTGGTTCAGTGGGAGCTCTCTGGGGCACAGGAGCTGGCTGGTGCCCAGATGGAGCTGCGTTGCCTATTGCACAGATCTCGCTTTTCCCCAACATTGAAAATGCTGCTCCAACCATACCAGGGCCCGCCAGGATCCTTGCAGCTGGTCCGTGCTAAATTGTGAACTGTGCTCTGGCCTCCCAGAGCGGGGCAATGGGAGAGGGTGGGGCTGGCCCAAGGCCCTGCTGGATTGCGTCTCACGCGTACGGGGTCCCAGTGCTATAGAGCTCTGTGCCGGGGCAGCGCTTTGTGGGGGTTTCGCAGCTCCTCTCTACAAGGCTGTGTGGGAGCAGCCGCTGCAGAGAATCCCAGGCCTGATTCCCCCCACGCTGGGTCTCCTGAATGGCCTCTGCCCTGGGGGGCTCCAGTCCTCACCCAATGTCTCCTGCTGACTCTCCAGCAGCTGCACGGCAGGTGTCCTAAGGCACCTCTAGTCCTCTCCAGAGCTCAGGGGGACTGTCCTGGCATCAGGCTGTTGCTGGCACCCAGTGCCGAGAGGCTGAACAACAGCTTGAATGGTTCGTTTCCTGGTGTGCTACACCCAGTAATCACAATGGGGTGGAGAAGCAGAAAAGTTCATTTGAAGCTTCAAATAGGTACAGGGAGATTTGAATCTCAAATCCTGTACACAGAGCAGGAAGTTACACAGGCTTTTATACATTCTTTTTCCCAGCATACTTATCGAATAGCAAGCTGCCCCAAGTATCCATATAGCCAGCCAATCCAGTTCCCAGCTAGTTCCCTGATTCTCTGTATCATTTGTTAAACTCTACATAAAGCTGCTTTATTCAGCATTGTTCTTCCATATCTCCCCTGTTTGGCCTTGCTTAGTTTCAGGCAGTCTGACTCTGCAACATACTGTTGCAGATTCTCAGCATAACTGCTGTGTGTGCCTCCAGGCAGGGGGGCCAAGGACACTTGGGCCTAGTACGCAGAGCTGCTGCGAGTGCCTCCAGGTGGGACGGGGGGCCAAGGACACCTGGGCCTAGTGCGAGGGGGCTTCATCGCCACTCGTGGTCTTCCATCCCCTCGAGTTACCTAGCGGCCATACCCCAGTGTCCCCAACAACTCCCCTCTTTGAGAACACTCAACAGCCTTGGCTCTGAGTTTTCTCACTTGGGCTACTTATTTCTTTACAATATGACTTTGCATAAGCACTTTGTGATAGCCCTGAAGAGAATGTGTGAAGCCCTGAAGAGAGTGTGATAGCACTTTGTGATAGCCCTGAAGAGAATGACTTATTAACGTTTGCAAAAGGGCCCTGACACATGATACCGCACAGCATAATACCAGTAATACAAGCAATACAGGAAAGAGAAGTTTCAATAGCAGGCTAAATAAACCACCCAGCCAAGACGACAAACCCCAGCCTGAAAACAAGGTTTGCAACCAATCGTTCTCTGGGGCAGTATCGGCAACCTGTGCTCCGGCTCGGGCATGGGCCTCAGCCTGCACCACCTTTTCATAGATCTCATAACTGCTATCATTTACATATACACACCATCGGGGCGCGACGAGGGCACAAACCCCTCCTTGGGATGCCAAGATAGTCCAAAGCCAGCCTGTTTTGGAGGGAAAACGTCCTGAGCTGCTGTACCTCTTTATTTAATGTTTTTACTGCTGACCCTAAATCACTAATCGAGTCCTCTAACTCTAAGGCCACCTTCTCAAGTACCATCTGCAGCCTTATAGTATAGCGGCCTATGCATGCCATGGCTGGTCCGGTAAACAGTGGCGCTATTCCCAGTACAGAGCACCCTACAAGCTTCTCGGTTGTGAGGGGATTCTTCATCTTGCCCTCCAATGCCTTAGTCAGTCGCCGCAGGGTCTTTTCTCGTGACTCAACAGAGGTGTCTCGGGCATTTCTAATCTTTCCTTTGGGCAGTGTGGCAGTTATGGAAAGATGAGGAACTCCATGAGCTATATAACAGCTACCTGTCCAGTTGGCTGGCAGCACCTTGTAAGCCTTTCGGCCACATACAAAATAGTGACCCTGTAGGGCCCAGTAAGGACTGTTTCTTAAGGGGATTCCTGGGATATTTAAGGCTGCTTTGGCGGCTTTTTTCAACAATTTATATGCCCCTAAGGGGGCATCTTATTTTTTTGATTGGGTACAAATGGGGGCATTTCTAATTGTGCCGTTCAAATTACATTCGCCATAGGGACCACTACAAACCCACCATTGGCTTGCTACATTGGAGATATTAACTGGACGGCAAGTTATATTTCCAAACCTTTCTTTTGTGGTACGATTATTTGTAAGAGTTTCCCTAAAAGGGGAGGAACCATTACACCCACACTGTTGGCTTCCCCTTTTGGTCTTTATCCAATACCCATCAGCCCACTGTGTAATAACACAGGAGCTCTTTCCCACAGGATGCCCATAGGGATCAGATTGGTTTCCGGTAAAACATAACACTCCCTCAGTGAGTACTGCAACTGAATACTCCTGGTCCTGATAGGTGGCTTGCTGTAAAGAGGTCTTGTTCCAGAACGGTGAGTCCGTTCTTTCCTGCTCTTTGGTGGTGGCTAATTCTGCTAGGGTCAAGGGCAGCATGTCAAGGGGCATTCCCGTTTT
Organism: Caretta caretta; assembly: GCF_965140235.1. Lineage (NCBI taxonomy): Eukaryota > Metazoa > Chordata > Testudines > Cheloniidae > Caretta > Caretta caretta. Next base: position 8,317,069 of record NC_134228.1, read on the forward strand.
GTGGGATAGTGGAGTTGGAGCACATACCCAGCAATCAGTCTGGTTTGTTAAAGTAGCAACATGGTGCGCAAGCAAAACAAAGGAGTTATGCTCCCGATATGCACAATTTGGAAATACCAATACAGAGAATAACAATGTTACCCAATTAATTATGACCAGAGTCTTCCCAACCCAGGATCTCCAATACCTGGGTGGGCCCATTTTAGCATTAAGGTGCCCGCTATTTGTGTCTTTTAAACAGTAGCTTTAGCCCGAGATTGTCACTAGATGAAGAGTCAGCAGGTTGGACGGTCCACTGTTCTGCTGACGAGGGGGCAGGTACTGCCTTCAGACGAGAGTGATGGATCCAGTTCTTGTGGCCCTCGATCTTTGCCGCTGTATGGGAGATCAGCAGGACGGTATAGGGTCCTTTCCACTTTTCCTGGAGAGGCTCGTCTTTCCAGGTGCGAAGAAGCACAGAGTTACCGGGCTGTAAGGAGTGGACGGGAGAGTCCAAGCGGAGAGGCTGGGAATCCTTGGTATACCTGTGAAGAGACAAGAGAACAGCAGACAGGAAACACATATACTGTGACAAAAAAAACATTACCCAACTCCCATTCCCCTGACAGAACCGGGGTGCCATTCATAGGCCATGCCCTTCCAAACATAATTTCAAAGGGACTGAGCCCTAATCTACCCTTTGGGAGAACGCGGATACGGAGTAGGATGAGGGGCAAAGCATCAGGCCATCGCAGTGAGGCTTCTTGGCACACTTTTGAGAGATGCCGTTTAAGGGTCTGATTGGTACGCTCCACTACACCACTGGCTTGCGGTCTCCAGGGCGTATGGAGTTGCCAGGGGATCTGTAAGGCATGTGAGATGCTTTGAATGATTTTTGACGTGAAGTGTGTCCCATTGTCAGATTCCATCCACAGGGGGAGTCCAAAGCGAGGAATGATCTCCTTAACAAACTTGAGGGCCACTGTCCTGGCAGTGCAGTTACGGCATGGGAAGGCTTCTGGCCATCTGCTGAACCGATCCACTATAACAAGGAGATATTTGAACCCTTGGGTCCGGGGAAACTCGGTAAAGTCTATTTGCCACACTTGACCAGGGCCCGGAGTGGGTTCTAGGGCAGCTGGTGGCACAGGATGTCCCGGTCGGGGGTTATTCTTTTGGCAGACTAAGCAGTCCGCCTGTACCTGGGCAGCCAGGGGTCAGAGTCCGGAAGTGATAAAGTATTTTCCCATTAGCTGGATAAGTGCTTCCCTGCCAGCATGAGTGGTTTGATGTAGTTTCTGCAGCACTGGCCGGATTAGGCCCTTTAGTAAGAGGATTTTCCCTTCTGGGGAATGGAGCCATCCCTCCTTTTCCCGGAGACCGAGTTTGTCAGTTAGCTGTCTCTCCTCCCCGGAGTACTGAGGGGTTGGAAGCTCCCCTACTGATGGGATAAGGGCATGTATATGGGCGTTCTCAGCCTGAGGGGATGGCAGGGTGGCAGCATGCTTAGCCTCTCTATCTGCCCGGGTGTTACCTCTGGCCACATCTTGATCCTCCCTTTGATGGGCTTTACAGTGTACCACCGCCACTTCTGAGGGGAGTTGTACGGCTTCTAGGAGCCAGAGGATTTGGGCCCCGTACTTGACTGGGGAGCCTTGGGCTGTCAGCATTCCCTTTTGCTTCCATAGGCCAGCATGAGCATGCAGCACACCAAAAGTATACTTTGACTCAGTAAAAATGTTGACCCGCTTTCCTTTTGACAGTTCAAGTGCACGGGTCAGGGCTATTAGTTCGGCAAGCTGGGCAGAGGTCCCAGCAGGCAAACCTTCAGCTTCCACAGTGTCATGGAGGGTCACAACAGCATAACCCGCCCTCCTTTGCCCATCTATTACAGTACTGCTACCATCAGTGTACCACTCATAATCTGCATTTGGGAGGGGTACATCCTTTAAATCCGGATGGCTGGAGAACTGGACATCTATGATCTCTAAACAGTCATGTTTCTGTTCCTCTGTTTCTGGCAAGAGGGTGGCTGGGTTAAGGGAGGGGCAAGGCTGTAGGGTGACTTCAGAGTTCTCTAACAGCTTAGACTGGTACCGAGCAATCTGAGCCTGGGTGAGCCAAAGCCCTCCCTTTGCATCCAGTAAGGCTCAGACCATATGGGGAGTATAGATTTGCATAACCCCTCCCAATGTTAGCTTCTCCGCTTCCTCAAGCACGAGGGCAGTAGCTGCGACCGCCCGTAAACATGCCGGCCAACCCTTTGCAACCTGATCCAATTGCTGAGAAAAATAAGCCACGGGATGTCTCCATGCTCCTAACAGCTGTGTGAGCACTCCTAGGGCCACCCCCCTTCGTTCATGTACATACAACTGAAACGGCTTAGAGAGATCCGGCAGGTCCAGAGCTGGGGCTTCCATCAATTTTCTTTTCAGGATTTTAAATGCCCTGTCAGCCTCTGGAGTCCAATAGAAGGGGTCATGATCCGCTCCTTTTACACTGTCGTACAGGGGTTTAGCCCACAGTCCAAACTCTGGGATCCAGATCCTGCAAAAGCCTGCCATACCCAGAAATGTCCTGAGCCGCTTACAATTACTTGGAGAGGAACTTGACAGATAGCTTCCTTTCTTTTTTTTTTTCGCTTGAACGCTGATGCTCCCCTTGCCTTAGCTGTAACCTGATCCCTCTCCACCTCAGACAACAGGGTTCTCAGGAGGATATTACAGTCGTCTCAATCGGCTTGTGACTATGGAGGCACCCCTCAAAGACTGAAATAAACCTGCTTGCGTTCGTTGAGAATTCCCCAGCCTGTGTTTTAAAAGCTGCTAAGTCTATTGGATTGAATGGCACATGGATGTAAACTTGCATAGTGGTAGCCTGACGTCCGTCTGCCCCTGGGCAAGCCACAACAGTCTCGGTAAGCAAAGGATAGAGTACCACCGAGGGGACAATCTTTGAAACCCGAGGCATCCTACCCTTATAAGGTGGGGATGTGGGGGCCGAAGGGGACACCGGCTCTGCCATTACAGTGGGGGTGGGGGTCTGGGGACTAACATTAGCTACTACCGAACCAGTCGGAGTCAAATTACAACTTTGCAGAATTACAGCTCTTTTCTATTTCTTAAAGCCATAAACGCTTGTGCATACAAATATTCATTCCATTTACCCATTCACTGACAAAACAAAACTAATCGGAGGATCGTGTTGTAATTAATTGACCCTCCTGGTGGCCACCACTCCTGGTCCTCTAGTTGATATTGAGGCCAGTCAACTGTACAGAATCGTTTTAATTGGCTCTTTAGTCATTGGATCTGCACCAAATATCTTCCAGTTTGCTAGAATGCACTCTAGGGGCGTACACCGTGCCCTAACCTCTGAGCTCTGTCCCTGTCCCATACCTACAGGGTAACTCTGGGCGTCCCCAGGTTCCAACAGAGCATATAATCCGGATTTTAAAAGGTTCCTACCTTATCCAAGGGACCGGTTCTTCACCGTGGCCTGCAGCTGCTCCTCCCCCACGTCTAAGGGACCGGTTCTTCACCGCTGTCCACAACTGCTTCTCCACTATATGAGTGCGTTGCACCGTTGTGCCCTCCGGGGTTGATCAAATCGTGTCTCCTCTGAGGCCCCCGATGAACTCACCGGTGCGCGCTGGGCGTCGGTTCTCGCCGCAATCCTCGACCTCCAGGAGGGGTCCGGGCAAGGCTAAATTGCAGCCTCGTCGCCCACCCAGGGATGCCAAAAGCTGTTGTCGGCACCCAGTGCCAAGAGGCTAAACAACAGCTGAAGTTGGTTCGTTACCCGGTGTGCTACACCCAATAATCACAACGGGGTGGAGAAGCAGAAAAGTTTATTTGAAGCTTCAAAAAGGTACAGGGAGATTTGAATCTCAAATCCTGTACCCAGAGCAGGAAGTTACACAGGCTTTTATACATCCTTTTTCCCAGCATACTTATCCAATAGCAAGCTGCCCCAAGTATCCATATAGGCAGCCAATCCAGTTCCCAGCTAGTTCCCTGATTCTCTGTATCATTTGTTAAACTCTACATAAAGCTGCTTTATTCAGCATTGTTCTTCCATATCTGCCCTGTGTGGCCTTGCTTAGTTTCAGGCAGTCTGACTCCGCAGCATATTGTTGCAGATACTCAGCATAACTGCTATGTGTGCCTCCAGGCGGGGGGGCCAAGGACACTTGGGCCTAGTACGCAGAGCTGCTGCGAGTGCCTCCAGGTGGGAGGGGGGGCCAAGGACACCTGGGCCTAGTGCGAGGGGGCTTCATCGCCACTCGTGGTCTTCCATCCCCTCGAGTTACCTAGCGGCCATGCCCCAGTGTCCCCAACGGGACTGTCCTGGTGAATGGAACAATGGCTCCGGGCAGCCGGAGAATGCCTGTTCCCCCGGCAACCTCAGTGCCATTCCCTCTGGAAGTGATGGTGTCAGCGAAGGTGCTGGAGGTGGTCAGGCCTCGGGGTTGGAGCTGGACTCAGGAGGCCGGGGCGTGGGTGGAGCGAGGCTGCTGCTGTGAGACTGAAATACTTGCTCCGGGAGTCACGGGCCTGTTCCTGGCTTGTGGATTGGCGGGAGCCCGGCACAGGAGGGACTCAGGGCCTGACACATGGCTCCAGGGGGCGCTTGGCTCCCGGCCCCGCTGGGCACTGACAGGCCAGGTGCAGGGGGCCAGGCACAGCACCAGGAAGGACATTGGGGAGGCAGGAGCGCTGAGGTGGGGCTGAGCGGGCAGGTGCTGAGGAGCTGCGGCCGGCTGGCCAGCAGGGAGGAGGAGCAGCACCCAGCTGTGGAGGGCCCAGCTGCAGCTCCACACGGGGCGCGGCCAGAGCCTGGCAGGCAGCTGGCTGAAGTGGCACTTTGTGATCTGGCGCAGGCGGGAGCTGGGTCCCCACATCTGAACGCTCTGCCGCGCCGGCGGATTCACATCTAAACCCAGATCTGGCTCCCAATTCACAGCTGGCCCCTCCCCCCTGATCTGGAGTGGCTGAGACTCCAGCGCTCTGGGGAAGAGGCCAACAAATGCCAGCTCCTGGGGTGGGCTTCCCCCAGAGACAACCCCGTGCTGGGAAGGGAGGTTCCAAGAGCCGGCAGCTCCACCACTCACACTCCCAGCTTCCTGGGAATGAGCCAGGAGCAGAGTCCCAGTCCCCGTCCCCTGGCATTAATCCAGGGACTCCGCACTGGGGATGTGCACCTGGCAGCACGCAGCCTCCTGAGAACACACAGGCCAGGGTGCAGGGCGAGGGCTCCCAGAGAGAAACGGCAGGAGGGCAATGCTGGGAACCCCCAGGCCATCTTCAGCTCAAGCATGAGGGCACCCCAGCATCCTGGAGAGCAGGAATCTAGCTTCAGCTCAGCCTTTATGTCCCTCCATTCTCTGTGCTAGATGGGTTGGTCTCACGGAGGGACGAAAGTGCCCATCAGGAGTTCCTGGCTTATCCAACGTCAGTTTCCCGCTCTTGTGAAAAAAACGATGGCTTCCCTTACACAGGAGCTGGTGTTCTTCAGGCTGGGCTGGGCATGTACACGTTCCTCTGTAGGGGTGTGTGCACCCAGGGCCTGTGAGTCGCAGACATTTGCCAACAAACATTTGCCAACAGACGTTGGCCCCCTGCTCTCCCCGTGTGCTCAGGGACCGCCATCAAAAAGGCACGTCTGCCACCTCCCTCTCAAGTCCTTCGCACCTGCATACTGCCAGGGGAACATCCCCATTTCTACTGAGGCCTCAGGGACATGGTTTATGATGAACCAGCTGGAGTTGATCTCTTCCCCCCGGCGTGTTACACTCCTACGGCTAGCTGGGGATCCAAACTGACACTCCCCGGTTTGAGCCCCTGCCTAGCCAGGCCTCCCCCCAGGCAGTTGTTGGCCCTGAACTCCTGCAGGCAGCCATGACACACAGGTGCTTGGGGGCTTGAGAGAAGGGCTATCACCAGCTGAATGACCCCTGCCTGTATGGTGGGGACTGAGGCCACTTTGCCAGCAGGTCACCCCCAAGTCCTGTGCTATGCTGAGTCTGGAGAGATGGGCAGGTTCAGCCTCATTAGAAGGGATCGGCCAGACAGAAAGGCAGAATCGGGTCCCCGCACGGAGCCCCTCTACTACCTGCCTGTGTCCTAACCACCAGGACAGTGGCCAATCCCACCTTCAGGTCAGGTTCCAGCGTCGGGCCCTGTCCATACCCACAGCGTGTGGCACCCAGCATGCGCTGATAGACTCCGGTACATGCAGTAAGTTCACAGACACTAGAAACTGCCTAACACCAGGCTGGGGGCTGGGGATGTGTAGGGTACAGAGCACAGCACCCCCTAAGGCCGGGCAGGAGGGCTGGGAAATGCATATGATACAGAGCACAGTGCCCTCTAACACCTGGCAGGGGGGCTGAGAGATGGGGGGTGTAGGGTACAGAGCACAGCGCCCCTTAACGCCGGCCAGGGGGCCTGGAAGCTGGGGGAATATGTAGGATCCGGAGCACAGCATCCCCTAACACCAGGCTGGGGGGCAGGGAGAGGGGGGATATGTGGGGTACAGAGCACAGCGCCCCCTCACACCAGGACACGAGGTCTCGTCCATCTCAGGGCGGAAATGATCACACCCTGCGAATGGGGGATCTGCCACGGGCACTGGCAGGAGCGCGCTGCTTTATATTAAGGTTCTTTGGCTGATGGGCGAACCTCACCCCGCCCTGCGTTTCGAGTGTGAACAGCTGTAGATGGAAACCCAGATGGCAGAGATGGAGCAGGACTAACCGGGGTCACTGAGTCTCGCCCTCACCCCGTGTCTACACTGTACAAGGGTGAGAAATAGCAGGTGCCTTTTCTTGCCCTGATACGATTTTGGAGATGCCGACGCTTGCGACAGCTTTCTCCCTGTGTGGGTTGTGGGATCCAGGGGAGCCGTCTGTGTGCTCTGTACAGGACAAGGTGTGTAGATCGTTTATACCTCAACGTATCACTGTAAATACAGTTATTTAATATATCAAATAAAAGCAGAACAATACATCAAAAAGCATCAAAATGAAAGAGAGGATTGCTATGTACAGGGGGGATTGCTATGTACAGGGGGGATTGCACGTGACTAGTTAACTGCTCGAGAGCTTTCATCACCGTGTACTTTCTGACAGATTTCTGCGCCCTGTGTAGGGTTTACGTCCCGCCCTCCGTCCCCGTTTCCGGTCGTGTACGCTTTTGGTGCCGTCGGCCCTTTTGAACATTTCTTTTGTATTGTTTTCTGTGTTTGGCCGGGGGAAGGTTGCGTTCTTGTGTTTTGACATATTTAGAGAAAAAGTATGAACAAGTAGAAAGAAAGGCTGTAAGGGGTTTGCGGCTCCCTCCCTGTCCATCAGGGTGGGAGACCACGCCCCTTGCTATGATACTTCCGGGGTACCTTGGTTCAGGGGAAAATTAGCCCAGTGTTAATGGTTCAGGCCTGCAGCCAGGCCGAGCAATGGTAGAGAGTCTGTTTGCCTGGGGCCCTCATTCAGGGCAGGGCTGCAGTCAAGTAGGGGCTCTGGCCTACAATCAGGCAGGCAGAGCAGCAGAAGGTCCATTTGCCTGGCCCTTGATCAGGGCGGGGCAGCAATCAAGTAGGGGGGCTCTGGCCAACAGTCCGGCAGAGCCGTCGCCGTCTAGGGGAGGTTAGCTCTCTGGTGGGAGAGTCAGCACAACCGTCTGGCGTCCTGATTCAGGCGGGTGCCAGACCAATGAGGCCTCCTGACAACCAGGCGGGGAACCTGCCACTCCTGACGGTGGCGTGGCGGTGGTAGGGGAACCCAGGCCCTCTCGCTCCACCGCGTCCCCACCCAGGGCCCTAAACAGCAGCGGAGTGGTCCGCCACTGGGTCAGCGGGGAAAATCCGATCACAACACGCTGGCCGGCTTGTAGTCAATAACACAGCTGAACCCGATTCGGCTGCCCTGGGCTCCTTCCTACACACCCATTCCGTGTGTACATGGGTCCCAGGGTTGTTGTTTGCTTCGCTGGGGTAGACGGCTAATGGCAGCCCCACCAGCTCCTTGGAGTCCCTGGCGTCTGGCAGCTCCGGCAGCCCCTCTGGCTCTCTGTCAGGATAGCGCTCTCCATTAGGGGAGCAGGGAAGAGACGTCCTGCTCCTCCAGCAGCTCTCTCCCAACTCAGCTGGAGGGGCGGCCTTTTATAGTTCCGCTTCCTGTCCCGCCCCTCTGCTTCCGGCAGGGCGGCATGCGGTGGGAGACAAGCCTGCTTTCTGCAACCCTCCTGCCCCCAACAACCCACTTCAGCGAGTCCCAAAATCAAATCCACTTACCAGGGGCCTCCTCTCCTCTTTGCGCTTCGCCAACATCCGGGATAGAAAAAAGCTCCTGGCCGCATGCATCTCTGACCTCCGAGTCATCTTCTGCCTCTGGGTCCCCCTCCACATCCTCGTCCAAGATTTCCTCCTCCTGGCTCGGTCCACTCTCAACTGACATGCGAGCCACCAAAGTATCCACAGTGGTGTCAGCAATGGAGGTGAGGTCGCCGCAGAGTATCATGTCCAGCTCTTTGGAGAACCGGCAGCTCATAGGCGCAGCACCGGAGTGGCGTTTTGCCTCCCGCGCCCTGTGGTCGGCGTTCCGCAGCTCCTTCACCTCGATCCTAAACTGCCGTGTGTCCCGGTCATTGCCCCTTTCTGTCATGCATCGTGAAATCTGTCTGTAGGTGTAATGATGCTGGTTCTGGCGGGACCCAACTGAGAGTGCCAGTTCAGGACAAACTGCTTCAAGCAGGGCAGTTACAGCCGAAGGCTGGGGGTTTTCCACCTCCAAGGCAAACCAAACCAGGCAAACAGAGCAGACTTTGGTCTCACCCCACTGGCTCACCACAAGTCACACAAGCAATTCCCTTAGGCACTCCAGTTTCCCAGGATCACCAACAGTACCACTTGTTATGGGGACAAATGGTTATGAAAACCAATACCCCAGGAAAAGAAAAAAGGCTCTCTTGATCCCAAAAGGACCAAGCTCCAGACCCAGGTCAATATACAAATCAGATCTTGTCCCAAATCACGGATGTTGCCAATCCTTTAGAATCTAAAATCTAAAGGTTTGTTCATAAAAGGAAAAAGCTATAGATGAGAGCTAGAATTGGTGAAATGGAATCAATGACATACAGTCATGGCCAAGTTCTTGGTTCAGGCTTGCGGCAGCGACAGAATAAACTGCAGGTTCAAATCAAGTCTCTGGAGAACATCCACAGCTGGGATGCGTCTTTCAGTTCTTGGTTCAAAGCTTCAGTGTAGCAAAGTCCCTCCAGAGGGATGAAGCAGGACTGAAGACAAGATGGAGGAGCTGCAGCAGCTTTTTATATTCTCTTGCCATGTGGTCTTTCTTTCTTTGTCCCAGGACAAGCTGTCCATCACGTGGCCTGGAAAAACCTCTGAGTTCTGTCCATAGGCAGGTCCCTGCACACCGTGCTGAGTCCCAAGGCTTGTCTGCCTTCTCTCAATGGGTCAATTGTGTAGCTGATGGTCCTTAATTGGCCATCAAGCAGGCTAGGCATTGCATCCGATGAAGTGAGCTGTAGCTCACGAAAGCTTCTGCTCAAATAAATTTGTTAGTCTCTAAGGGCCACAAGTCCTCCTTTTCAACTTGTCTGGGGTGTCACCCAGACGCATAGTACAAGTTTGAGCCACAGACAGTATCGAGTCAATACTTATAACTTAAAATACAAAAATGACACAAACATATAGAGAGCATAATCATAACCAGCAAACCACAACCTTGCCTTAGACACCTTATTTGACCCCCCTTTATACAAGATTTGGTGCCACTACAGGACCTTGGTTGCAACAATGATCTATATATATGGTCCCAGTTCAAGTCAATAACGTCACAGTAGGTATCATAATTGCTACGTCCGGAGTGCAGCTGGGACTGTACAGCCTCCTCTCCCCAAATGCTGATGAGGTCCAGCAGCTCAGCATAGCTCCAAGCAGGTGGATCGCCTGGTGCGTGGAGCAGGCCTGGCCACCTGGAAAGATGCGCTGCACTCATCACTGAGCAAACAGGAAGGGGACTGTCAAAATGGCAAAGGAGTTTATGGAGTGGGGATGATGGATGGTCACCTGAGGGCCGGGCAGCAGAGTTCAAACCGATGACCAGAGAGGCGAGAGCAGGCATTGTGGGACACCTCCCGGAGGCCAATTGCAGCGCCGTAATCGACCTCGGTGTCTACACTGGCACCGCAGCCCTGTAGCCCCGGTGCAGAAAGTTTTTTAAACTGTGCAGTGCTTTTTTTAAAGTGCTGCAACTGCCCTGTTTCCGCGCCCTGAGTGGCGTGGCCGTGCGTACACCTCACCAGTTGCAGCGCAGAAAGCTGCTTTACCGCGCTGCAACTTGCCAGCGTAGACAGGACCTAAGGAAACAGTGCCATGACTTTAAACCTCCTGTTTACCGGAAAAAAACAAGGCTGCGTTTTGGAATGGAATAAAAATGCACCTTTTAAAAATGCTGTAACAGTTTTAACACATGATGAAAGTTATATTAAGCTTATTAAACATTTTAGATTTTTGTTGCATTATCAGACTGCTTTTGTTCTTAAATGTTTGCAGCCCAAGGGCTGAGACATAAACATATGCTTCTGTGTTTGTTTTGGGTCTAGAAGCTGTATTAAAAGTAATGCTTTATAAAAGCAAAATGGCTTTTTCATTTGTACTTTGTGTTTCTAAGAAAACAAAAAGCATTTTAGTAATGAGTTTGACAGGGGCATTTTTGAATTAGCCAGTTTGTTTTCAAAAGATGTCTAGTTACCATTAGGCAAAAGCCAGGGCCATAAAGTTAATTAAAGGAAACAGGCATGTAGATTTCAAAGCCTCCTGGTTACAGAAATGGGAATGGCCATGTGACCATTTACAAAATCTTTTTATTAACTCTTTAAATACAAAAAGAGACCCAAACCAAAACAGCTTTACCTTTAAATTGTAAAGAAAGCTTTAAAAATCAGGGTACAGTTAAAACCCTCATGTTTTTAAGGTTTGGATTGAGACAAAAAAGAAGAAAAAGCAGCTGATGTGAAAAAGTTCTGACAGAGATAAGGGGCTTGTTCTGTTCCCAACATACACACACATACTTTCTTCTTCTTTTCTCATGTTTTTTTGAAATGTAAACCAGGACAAACAAGTTTGCTTTAGGTCTGTTATATAAAATCTGCATGAAGCAGGATTTAAAAATAGCTGCCTTCCCCTGTTTAGCTGGCATGTCCTGTGACCAAAGTTGTTTCACTGTAAAGATGGCCAGAACATGTATGAATTTAAAACAAACAAGAACCCACAGCAGATTCGTTTTCAAAAGACACCCTTTGAACTTCTTAAGAGTGTAAAATAAAGAAGCATCTCGGGGTTAAAACCACAGGCAGTTTACAAAAGTAATTTTTTAAAGTTAAATTAAGTTTTTATTGACTTAGGGATTTTAATATGATTTTTTGTTGCATTATCAGACTGTCTTTGTTTCTAAATGTTTGCAGTCCGTGTGCTGAGACCAGGTACAAGCTCTTTTTTAACTGTTTAAATGGACTTAATATATCAAAGAATGCAAAAAGAGAAAGTTGTTTTTTTTTGTTACCTTGAAATTGTAAAGAAAGCTTTAAAAATCAGGGTACAGTTAAAAACCTCATGTTTTGAAAGTATGGATTTCTACAAAACACAAGAAAAAGCAACTTATGTGAACCAGTTAGCTTTTTTTTTTAAACCAGAGATAAGGTATTTGTCGCCCGCCCTTTCCCCCCGCCACATTTTTCTTTTCTAGTGATTTTTTAAGTGTAAACCAAAGGCCAAATTTGACCTATTTGAAGCAGGCCCTTCTGCTTTTAAATTTTTTTTGCAGGAAAGGCAGAGGATTAAAACTAAATGTAAACCTAAGGGGCTGCCAAGTTTTACTGAACACTAGTAAGATCAACACCTGTTTACAGGAACGTTAATGGTAAAGAGAAAGCAATATTACCATTCACAATCTATTTAACACATTTGTAACCCTTGAAATGAACTCCCTTGTTCTGTAGGGAAATAAAGAGGCCCCTTTGTAACACGAACTGGTTTAAGCTCTTAAGAAGGTGTCTACACTGCCCACGTGAAATCGCTGCCGCGACAACGCTTTAAGGTGGCAGTGTCCTCGCGGCTCCAGCTGAGGAGGGTGTTTTTTCACACCCCTGAGCGGTGCACGTTTCAGCGCTGTACGTGGCAGTGTAGACAAGCCCTAATTGAACTGTGACATTTTAAAACAGGGAACACTCTCTAAAAACCCCCAAAATTATTTTTGTTGTTTGTCTGTCAGCCCCGGTGGGAAAAGTTCCATAAAATTTAAAAGGGCTTAAAGCCAATGGGGTTATCTATCTATCTATCTATCTATCTATCTATCTATCTATCTAGTGGGAAAGGTGCTTGGGGCCTGTTTTTTTAGATAAGAATAAGGCAGTTAAAGGGGGTGGGTAGTGAGGGGAGGGGCGGGGAGGGGAGGGAGAGGGCTCTTGTTTAAAAATCTTGGGTTGATAGGATTGGTTCAGGAAAATGCATTCTATGATGCAGCTGTAGAACAGTTTCTGATTGGTCCGCCCGAGAGGCTGAGATAACCATGCTGGGGGCTGTGAGCCTTGGGAGCTCCCTCTTTTCCCGGGGGCAGCAGCAAGGGAAGAATTAGTAGGGGAAGCAAAAGTGGATGGGAACCTGGGAGGCAGTGACCTGGGAACCTGGGAGGCAGTGATGGTCGAGTTCAGGATCCTGACACAAGGAAGAAAGGAAAGCAGCAGAATACGGACCCTGGACTTGAAAAAAGCAGACTTTGACTCCCTCAGGGAACTGATGGGCAAGATCCCCTGGAAGAATAACATGAGGGGGAAAGGAGTCCAGGAGAGCTGGCTGTATTTTAAAGAATCCTTATTGAGGCTACAGGGACAAACCGTCCCGATGTGTAGAAAGAATAGTAAATATGGCAGGCGACCAGCTTAGCTTCACAGTGAAATCCTTGCTAATCTTAAATACAAAAAAGAAGCTTACAAGAAGTGGAAGATTGGACAAATGACCAGGGAGGAGTACAAAAATATTGCTCGGGCATGCAGGAGTGAAATCAGGAAGGCCAAATCACACCTGGAGTTGCAGCTAGCAAGAGATGTTAAGAGTAACAAGAAGGGTTTCTTCAGGTATGTTAGCAACAAGAAGAAAGTCAAGGAAAGTGTTGGCCCCTTACTGAATGAGGGAGGCAACCTAGTGACAGAGGATGTGGAAAAAGCTAATGTACTCAATGCTTTTTTTGCCTCTGTCTTCATGAACAAGGTCAGCTCCCAGTCTACTGCACTGGGCAGCACAGCATGGGGAGGAGGTGACCAGCCCTCTGTGGAGAAAGAAGTGGTTCGGGACTATTTAGCAAAGCTGGATGAGCACAAGTCCATGGGGCCGGATGCATTGCATCTGAGAGTCCTAAAGGAGTTGACAGATGTGATTGCAGAGCCATTGGCCATTATCTTTGAAAACTCATGGCGATCGGGGGCAGTCCCAGATGACTGGAAAAAGGCTAATGTAGTGCCCATCTTTAAAAAAGGGAAGAAGGAGGATCCTGGGAACTACAGGCCAGTCAGCCTCACCTCAGTCCATGGAAAAATCATGGAGCAGGTCCTCAAAGAATCAATCCTGATGCACTTGCATGAGAGGAAAGTGATCAGGAACAGCCAGCATGGATTCACCAAGGGAAGGTCATGCCTGACTAATCTAATCGCCTTTTATGATGAGATTACTGGTTCTGTGGATGAAGGGAAAGCAGTGGATGTATTGTTTCTTGACTTTAGCAAAGCTTTTGACACGGTCTCCCACAGTATTGTTGCCAGCAAGTTAAAGAAGTATGGGCTGGATGAATGGACTATAAGGTGGATAGAAAGCTGGCTAGATTGTTGGGCTCAACGGGTAGTGCTCAATGGCTCCATGTCTAGTTGGCAGCCGGTATCAAGTGGAGTGCCCCAAGGGTCGGTCCTGGGTCCGGTTTTGTTCAATGTCTTCATAAATGATCTGGAGGATGGTGTGGATTGCACTCTCAGCAAGTTTGCAGATGACACTAAACTGGGAGGAGAGGTAAATACGCTGGAGGGTAGGGATAGGATACAGAGGGCCCTAGACAAATTGGAGTATTGGGCCAAAAGAAATCTGATGAGGTTCAGCAAGGACAAGTGCAGAGTCCTGCACTTGGGATGGAAGAATCCAGTGCACCGCTACAGACTAGGGACCGAATGGCTCTGCAGCAGTTCTGCAGAAAAGGACCTAGGGGTGACAGTGGACGAGAAGCTGGATATGAGTCAACAGTGTGCCCTTGTTGCCAAGAAGACCAATGGCATTTTGGGATGTATAAGTAGGGGCATTGCCAGCAGATGGAGGGACGTGATCGTTCCCCTCTATTCGACACTGGTGAGGCCTCATCTGGAGTACTGTGTCCAGTTTTGGGCCCCACACTACAAGAAGGATGTGGAAACATTGGAAAGAGTCCAGCGGAGGGCGACAAAAATGATTAGGGGACTGGAACGCATAATTTTTGAGGAGAGGCTGAGGGAACTGGGGATGTTTAGTCTACGGAAGAGAAGAATGAGGGGGGATTTGATAGCTGCTTTCAACTACCTGAAAGGGGGTTGTTAGGATATAGATATTCAGGCCTGTCTGTAAAGGCCTGTACTTTAAGAATTTAGGCGTATTTTTATCACTTGGCTAGTTAGAGGTATAAAAGAAAGAATCAAAATCACTGTCTGCCAATGTAAGGGCCTTCTCTTACTGTGACAGTCTGGGGCCCTGTTCTTAGGCTAAGGCCTTTGGCTAAGCGACAGAGGCAGCCATAAGCTGGAAAGCGACCGGTCACATCCTCACATTCCAAAGTAGTCACATGGAAAGAAGAAAAGGAGTACTTGTGGCACCTTAGAGACTAACCAATTTATTTGAGCATGAGCTTTCGTGAGCTACAGCTCACTTCATCGGATGCATACCGTGGAAACTACAGCAGACTTTATATACACACAGAGAATATGAAACAATACCTCCTCCCACCCCACTGTCCTGCTGGTAATAGCTTATCTAAAGTGATCATCACCTGATCTTCCACATCACCTGATGATCACTTTAGATAAGCTATTACCAGCAGGACAGTGGGGTGGGAGGAGGTATTGTTTCATATTCTCTGTGTGTATATAAAGTCTGCTGCAGTTTCCACGGTATGCATCCGATGAAGTGAGCTGTAGCTCACGAAAGCTCATGCTCAAATAAATTGGTTAGTCTCTAAGGTGCCACAAGTACTCCTTTTCTTTTTGTGAATACAGACTAACACGGCTGTTACTCTGAAACATGGAAAGAAGGTGCTATTGGGCTGTTAGGAATACAATCCTGTCCTGATAGTGCCTATCAGCTCCAGAGAAAGGGAAGTGCCTAGAAAATGTAAAAGAAAACTTAGTTTGATAGCATCCTGTCTGGCAAGAACTCACTTATCAATACTGGGATGTGAAATCCTCACTTCTGTATTGTCTTGCCATTATAGTTCCCACTTTGCTATTGTTTGTCTGTATAATCTCTGTCTGGTTCTGTGATTATTCCTGTCTGCTGTATAATTAATTTTGCTGGGTGTAAACTAATTGAGGTGGTGGGATATAATTGGTTACATAATCATGTTACAATATGTAGATTGGTTAAGGTATAGCTAAGAATATGACTATATAAATTAGGGGCAAACAGGAAGTAAGTTGGGATTCGGAAATAAGGAAAAGGAACTTGTATTTAAGCTTGCTGGAAGTTCACCCCAATAAACATCGAATTGTTTGCACCTTCGGACTTCAGGTATTGTTGCTCTCTGTTCATGTGAGAAGGACCAGGGAAGTGGGAGAGTGAAGGAATAAGCTCTCTAACAGGGGTTCCAAAGAGGATGGATCTAGACTGTTCTCAGTGGTAGCTGATGACAGAACAAGGAGTAATGGTCTCAAGTTGCAGTGGGGGAGATTTAGGTTGGATATTAGGAAAAACTTTTTCACTAGGAGGGTGGTGAAACACTGGAATGTGTTACCTAGGGAGGTGGTGGAATCTCCTTCCTTAGAAGTTTTTAAGGTCAGGCTTGACAAAGCCCTGGCTGGGATGATTTAGTCGGGGATCGGTCCTGCTTTGAGAAGGGGGTTGTACTAGATGACCTCCTGAGGTCCTTTCCAACCCTGATATTCTGTGATTCTACGATTCTATGAAGGCTAAGTTCTCTTTCCCCTCCCCCTCCGCCCCCCCTGCAGGTTGCTATACTTTCCTTGCATAATGACAGGTTTCAGAGTAGCAGCCGTGTTAGTCTGTTTTCGCAAAAAGAAAAGGAGGACTTGTGGCACCTTAGAGACCAACGCATTTATTTGAGCATAAGCTCTCGTGGGCTACAGCTCACTTCATCGGATGCTCATGAAAGCTTATGCTCAGATAAATTTGTTAGTCTCTAAGGAGCCGCAAGGACTCCTTTTCTTTATACTTTCCTTGTCTCACTAACCAAAAAGGATCTCTTCCTGTTTTCTATACTCTCCTTCTCTCACTAACCAAAAAAAGATCTTTCTCTCTTTTGCACAGCTCTGTGTTCTGCTTACTAACAAAAAAGGATCTTTCTCTCTCTCTCTGTTTTCTGTACTTTACACAGCCTTGTGTCACTGACACAGGATCTCTAGCTCATTTTTCAGCCGTGTGATTTCTTTCACCCGACCTTCTCAACCTTCCTTTAGAGTTTCCTCTTTTCTTTAATGAGCCTTTGCTTTTTAAAATTGATTTCAGTTTTTTTACTCTTATTATTTTTTAGTCCCAACAATACCCTTTAACCATATTCTTACTAATCTATAAAACACACTCCTCTCTCTTGTTGCTTTCTATAGTTTCCCCTCTTCCTTCTATTTAAAATCACCTTTCTTTTCTTTTTTCTTCTAAGGCTAAGCAATCTTTCTTTTTTTAAAACTCCTTTCCTTTAAGGCCTCTGTCATGAGGGGGCGTGGTCTCCTGCCCTGGCAGCCTGGGAGGGAGCTGCGAACACCCACTGGTGGGTAGAACCGGGACACCCATGGCAGCAGAGGGGCGGGGCAGGAAGCGGCACTATAAAAGGCTGGGCCTCCAGCTCAGATGGGAGAGAGCTGCCAGGTGAGCAGCACATCTCTTCCCCGCTGTGGAAGCACGGACCGAACAGAGAGCGCTATCCTGACAGAGACCCAGCGGGGCTGCCAGATGCCAGGGACACTGAGAAGCTGGTGGGGCTGCCACTCACTGTCCTCCCCCAGAGCTCGCTGTTGCCGGCAGGGAAAGGGCTGGGGGGAGTCCTCCTCTCTGGCCCCTATCCCGGAGCAGCCTGCCTGCACCCCAAACTCATCCCCAGCCCTGCCCCACCCCAGAGCCCACACCCCCAGCCAGAGCTTTCACCTCTCCACCTCACCCTTAACCCTCGCCCTGAGCCCCTCCAACACCCCAAACATCTTATCCCCAGTCCTAGCCAGAGCCCTCATTCCCCCATACCCCAACCCTCTGCCCCAGCCCTGAGCCCCCTCCAACACCACAAACCCCTCACCTCCAGCCCTAGACAGAGCCCTCATCCCCCCCCCACCCTAACCCTCTGCCCCAGCCCTGAGCCCCTTCCAACACCACAAACCCCTCATTTCCAGCCCTAGACAGAGCCCTCATCTCCCCATACCCCAAACCTCTGCCCCAGCACTGAGCCCCTTCCAACACCAAAAACCCCTCATCTCCAGCCCTAGACAGAGCCCTCATCCCCCCACACCCCAACCCTCTGCCCCAGCCCTGAGCCTCTCTGACCCCACAAACCCCTCATCTCCAGTCCTAGACAGAGCCCTCATCTCCCCACATTCCAACCCTCTGCCCCAGCCCTGAGCCTCTCTGACCCCACAAACCTCCCAGCCCCAAACAGAACCCTCACCCCCTACACCCCGACTCTTGCCCTGAGCCCCTCCCAAACCCCTCAGCCCTGCACCCCCTCCCTCTGCACCCCCTCCCATCCCCAAACTCCCTCCCAGAGCCTGCAGCCTGCATCCCAATACTCTACCTAAGCCTAGGGCCTGCACCCCAGACGTCCTTCCCCACCCAAACTCCCTCCCGGAGCCTGGGCAGGTGGGGGGCGAAGTAGGGGTGGGTTCTGGGCACCACCAAAATTTCTACAAACCTGCCACCCCTGAACCCATGTACACACGGAATGGGCGTGTAGCAAGGAGCCCAGGGCAGCCGAATTGGGTTCAGCTGTGTTATTGACTACAAGCCGGCCAGTGTGTTGCTGTCAGATTTTCCCCACTGACGCAGTGGCAGATCGCTCCACAGCTGTTAGAGCCCTGGGCTGGGACGCAGTGGAGCGAGAGGGCCTGGGTTCCCAGACCACCGGCACCCTACCGCCAGGAGTAGCAGCCTCCCAACTTGGTTGTCAGGAGGCCTGATTGGTCTGGCACCCGCCTGAATCAGGACGACAGACGGTTGTGCTGACTCTCCCACCAGAGAGCTAACCTCCCCCAGACTGCGACGGATCTGCCGGACTGTAGGCCAGAGCCCCCCTACTTGATTGCTGCCCCGCCCTGATCAAGGGCCAGGCAAATGGACCTTCTGCTGCTCTGCCTGCCTGACTGTAGGCCAGAGCCCCTACTCGACAGCAGCCCTGTCCTGAATGAGGGCCCGGGGCAAACAGACTCTCTACCGTTGGTCGGCCTGACTGCAGGCCAGAACCATGAACACTGAGCTATTTCCCCTGAACCAAGGTACCCCGGAAGTATCGTAGCGAGGGGCGTGGTCTCCCGCCCAGACGGATGGGGAGGGAGCCGCGAACCCCCTACAGCCTCTCTTTCTACTCGTTCATACTTTTTCTCTAAATATGTCAAAACACAGCACGCTGTTAGGGCCCTGGGCGGGGACGCAGTGGAGCGGGAGGACCTGGGTTCCCCTATCTCCGCCACCGCACCGTCAGGAGTGGCAGCCTACTTGGTTGCTGTCCCGCCCTGATCAAGGGCCAGGCAAATGGACCTTCTGCTGCTCTGCCTGCCTGACTGTAGCACAAGCACGCAACCTTCCCCCAGCCAAACACAGAAAAATAATACAAAAGAAATGTTCAAAAGGGCCGATGGTGCCAAAAATATACACGACTGGAAACGGGGACGGAGGGCGGGACGTAAACTCTACACGGGGCATGGAAACCTGTCAAAAAGTACATGGTGATAAAAACTATTGAGCGGTTAACTACTCACGTGTCTGGGCAGGTCAGGCGGCCAATGGGGAGAAAGCCATGGTGCGGCATGATGTGTTCCACCCTGCTCCAGGCGGGCTCTGGTGCACCAAACCCCCAGAGTAGGGAGGCTGGCTTTTACTCGCACAGCTGGGCAGCTTCAATGACTGGGTTCTCCCTTGTATGCATCAGTCTCATCCTGTGCAAGAGTGTCCGTAGGCTGGCGCGGGCTGGACGGTGTTTCTTGCAGGCCTTGAGGATCAGCGTGGTCTGCAAAGCCAGGCACCTGACAGAGGACTTGCTGTCCTGCTGCAAGCCTTTGAGGACTAAGATTGAAAGGAAGGAAATGGAGGTCAGAGCCATGGTGCTCTGGAAAGCCCTGGCAGAGTAAGCCAGCGCTGTACCTCTCAGCCCGCGACAAGAAGGCAGCAGGCTGGGAGGCGGGAGGCAGGGGACTAGCAGGAACAACCACCAACCCTCACTAAACATCCCCACTGCCCTCTCACAGCTGGGGGAGCCCCCAGACACAGGCAAGAAGAAACAATGAACCCCATTTACTCACTATTTCTAGGTCTGCCCAGTCCCTGCAGGATCTGATGGCCTCATCCCTGTCTGTATTTATGCTCCCCCTTCCCCCCAGTGCACAGATGGGCACTCAAGCGCAGAGAGGGGGAGATTCACAAAGGGGGCTTGGGCATTGTTAGGCTACGCCTAACTTCCGGTGCCCTGCTGCCCTCCAGGAAATGCCGAGGAGGGAGCTCAGCCATTCTCTAGCTCTGGTTGGGGCCCAGCTGTGAACCTGCTCTGGGAGTGAGGAGCCTGAGCTATGTCACCCACCCCCCCGCCCCAGCCCTTTTCCCCAACAAATGTGGAGGAGACGCTGCTCTGCCCTGCGCTGGCCCAGGGGTCCGGGCACGCAGCAGGGAGGTAGATGACCGGACGTCACCTCAGTCTCCTTTGGAGCAGTGGCTTGACACCAGGCACCCCACGTGGAGGTGACTGCAACAAACCCTGGGCTAGTGAGTGCAAGGCGGGGAGGCAGGACCCCACCTTTGCTGTGTTGCGGGATCGGGGGGGGGGGCAATCGTCTGCAAAGGCCAGCCAGCTCAGGCCCAGTTTGGGGATTTGCCAAGCCACAGCTCTGAGGTCAGAGCTAAGTGCCTGGGCACATGCCAACCAGCAGACACCACAGGGTGAGGGGGAAGCTGATCAGGGGTTTGGAGATCTACATTTTGCAACCCTTTGTGGCTCTCGCCCAAGATCACATTGCTGGCGTCAGAGATTGAACCTAGCCTGCGGCCCTGGGCCATTCGTCCCTCTAGCGCTCAGTGCTCAAAGGAGATACCACTCACCGTTGCAGATGGCCTCCAACTTCTCCTGGCTCTGCTGGTCCAGCTGCCGGGCAGTGAGCCCTACACACACAAACAGCTCATCACATCCCTGCGTTCCCAGCGAGGGTGTCAAAGCGTCTGTCACCCTCCAAGCAGTGGGGCTTTCCCCTGCCCCTCACTGTCCAGGACGCACTCCTGAGTCCCCAGGGGAAAGGGCGAGTCCCCAGGGATGGCTGTGGGGCTGGTTGCCAAAGGAGAGCATAGCGCCTTGAGGTTCCACTACCAAGAGCCCATGGTGGGGTGAGCGTGGGGGGGATGGGGACTGCATGAGGAGCAGTGGGGTTCGAGGGGGCCCATCAGCCGATCAGGGCAGTTTGGGGTGAGCTTGCTCCTGCGGGTTTCTGACACCCCTGAGCCTTCATTCGGCAATCAGGAGCCCAGGGGTTACTTCTCGCTGCCGGCAGGGACTGAGGAGAGCCTGGGACTGGATCCAGCCCCTCTGCTTAAGGGACCCCTCTGCTCTGTGGTTACCTAGAAACCTGATGGCCGCTTCTCTAATGGGAGCCTGCGGGTTTTCCACAAAGGCCATGGCCTGGCAGAGGAAGGTTTCTGCCCTCTCCTTGTAGCACGCCACCTAGGAGCCAGAACAAGGGAGCACAAGGTTATTAAAGGCCTTTCCATCCTGCAGGCCAGGTTCCAGATCTGTGGAGTGTCCTGCTTTCAGCCCTCTTTCCTGTGCCGGGGGGATCATCCAGAGGGACTACAGCCAGGGCCAGGTGTGGTCCCGGGGCTGGGGCTCGGTGTGGGCACTGAGCCGGGCAATGGAGGGCTCCCTCACCAGGCAGTCACAGCCTCGCCAAAGCTCCTTTTTCTGGACATGGGCACTGAGCTGGCTCCACCTTAGGAATTCCACCGCACTCCTGAGGGTGTCCCAACACACCTGCAAAACAAGAGGGGCCGGGGCGAGCCGACAACGGTTACAGGAGCTGGAAACCAGGGCCGTCCCTCGGCATACGTGCCTGCATAAGGCACCATGAAATTTGGGGCACCAAATTGCCCCAAATTTCATGGTGTCACTAGGTGGCTGCATGCTGCACATGCAGCAGCCCCAGCTCCAGTGACCCGCCCTATATCTCGGCCAGCCCCGCCGCGGGCTGCGCCCACTACAAAGGGCAGGACCATCCTTGGGGGGGGGCCCAGACAACTCCCTCCGCCCTGCCTTTTCCCCTTCCCCCCTGCTCCATCCCCAGCCTGCCCCCATTCCACCTCTTCTCCGCAAGCCTCTTCCCCCAGCGACCCCACACTCACTGGCAGTGGCAGGAAGTGGAGTAACCTGGTCCCAGCCCGCTCTACTCCAAAAGGATTGCCCCCCGCACTCACCGGCGGTGGGAAGCGGAGTGCTGCGGCTGGGAGCTGGCAGAGTAGAGCGGGCTGGGACCAGGCTGCTCCGCTTCCCACTGCTGTCAGTGAGTGTGTGTGTGGGAGGGATCCCTTTCCCCAAACCCCCTCCCTCGAGCCACACAGCTGGAGCCAGGGCGAGGGAAGCAGAGCGGGCTACTCCCAGCTCTCCGCTAATCCCCCAGGCCACTCTGGGCCTGTGGGCCCCCCAAAAGTGGCCCCACACAGCTCCTGCCTCCCAGACCCTGGTGGGGGGGAGGGGGAGCCTGGAAACCCACACAGCCCCACTGCGGGGGGGCTGGATAGGGCACCCAAATGGCTAGGGACAGCCCAGCTGGAAGCCACTAACATAGTTACTGGAGGCCGTGTGTGCTGAACGGTTCCCGGCCCGCGGCTGCTCGCGGAAGGGCGGAGGTTTGGCTAAGGCAATGGCTGGAGACCTGACTCAATTCCCAGCTCTTCCTGCAGGAACTCAGGCAAGTTGCTTTGGCCCAGGGCTACAAAGGGATTTAGGTGCCTAATGCCCATGGGCATTCAATACTTTTGAGGCACTAGGCCTCACGCTGTGCCTTAGTTCCCCACCTCATGGGGGGTAGGAGGGTGAATTCATTACTGCTGGGGGCATTTGGCTCCCAAGTGATGGGGGCCATGAGAGCGAGCGTGTGCACAGGCACCTGGGGCGGGGCAGAGGGGGGGCTTGGGCATGTCATGGCTAGTAAGAGCTGTCCGGGCTGCTTGGCCGAGGGCACATTGGGTCTTGGGCACCATCCGGAGGCTGGGTAGCTCTGCTCCTTGTAGGGACCATGGCCAGGGTTGTGCTCTTCCCACCAGCACAGCCAGGGGAATGTGCGGAGGCTAGCGGCTGTAGGAGTGGTGAGCTGACCCCTCCGCCCACCCATTCTCTCAGCCTGGCTGCAGGGGGGGAGTGTTAGGTTCAGAGGAGGCAGGGAAGACTCAGCAGTTGGGCGGGTCGCCATGGTCATGACGCTACTGGACTCAACGTTCAAGTGTTTTTGAGCACGTGATTGTCACAGCACTGAGCACCTGCCCTCTGCCGGCCAGACCTTTTAAAGGGGGGTGTCACATGTTGGCCCCCCCAACAAATTCCTGGTCACTCTGTAACAATCTCAGCTGCAGGCTCCATCTCGTGGCCTCACCTGGGACACATTGGGACGCTCATCGTGCAGGAGGAGGAGCAGCGGGACCAGGCTCCGGAGGACGTGCTCCTTCATCTTCCTCCTGCTGGGCCCCCTTACAAGCTCCAGCAGGTGTTTAAAGAGGGTGAGGGAGAGCACCCGGAGTTTGCTGGACTCCTGCAAGAGAGGATGTGGGGAGGAGACGCTGTGACGGTCGTGCCCACCCAGCTGGGTGAGCGCTCACTGTGACAGAGATGTCTGCCCTGCAGGGGGTATTGCTCACTCACCCCCAGTCATACAGGCACAGCTGGGGGCCGCAGTCCCATAGGCATAGCGCCATTGAAGGCAATAGAGATGCAGGTTTCCACCAGCTGAGGGGCTGGCCTGGTAACTTCTTGGCCAGAGAGAGCCGTAAGGTGGGGTGAGACAGCCCCTGGGATCTCACAGCCAGCTCTGGGCACACTGACATCAGCACCCGCCTGTCAAGCCAAGGGGAAACGCTCAGGGCAGAGCAGCATCAGGATAGGGGCGGCAGAGAGGGAGCGATGAGGAAAGATTCAAAGAGCGAAGGGATGTGTGTACTTTGTCCTCCTGCTTTGCGTGCCCGACTCACACTGGTGCTGACCCACAGCGACCCTCTAGCGAGGCCAAGGGGGCCAGGCATGGGGGGCAAATTCCTACACTGGTGTTTGTTCGGGCCACGCACAGGGACCTGGGGGGGATTTAACCAGGAGCAAGGGGTGGTAAATGTGCAGGAGCTCCCAGATAGGGGGCCTTGGAAGCCATGACTGGAAACCACCCAGCCTCCAGGGGCTTGGGGTTCGGCAAGGGCTGCCCCACTCCCACACATGGCTTTCTTGTGAACTCAGGGTCGGCCCCACTTGGTCACATGATGCCTCCTCGCTGCATGGCAGCTGGCAGAGCCGGACCAGTCCAGTGACCTGGGAGGCCGGGCGAGCTGTGCCCAGCAGGGAGAACCAGGAGCAATAGCTGGGGGCTGTAGGGAGGGGCCACAGCTTTCTGGGAGGTGAGGCTGATGGTAAGGGGGGGAAGCCTGGGGGGGGCAGGTTGATTTGAGCTGTTCTGAGAGTGGCTGAACCTTTAAATGGTGCCCCCCCAATCAGCAGTTACATGTCGCCTCTGGGCACCAGGTTCTAGAGCGGGCAGTTCTCTGAGTGACGTCTGTTGTAAAAGTGTTCATAAGTTCTTTTAGTCTGTTTATCTGATTTGGCTGCGCTCTCCTGTCTGGCCACTTTGGAGACAGGCTCTTGGAACAGTAGTTCTCAGTTGTCTTTCCATCAGGAGCGGGTGCTGGACTAGATGCAGGAGCTGCTCTTGGTGTTGATCTTTAGCTGGGCCTGTGCCACTGCTTAATAAAGAGCGGCCGGGTCCCAGCAGAGTTCGGGAGGGCTGAGGGTAGGATTTAGCGTTGTGAGAGCTGGGGAGGTGGGTGGTCCCTCCAGGAGCCCCCACTGGGGCGTTACCCCTGGAAGGCAGTAATGGATGGGTCCCTTTCTTCCGCCCACTTTGCTGGCTCTCGCCGTGCAGTGGCGGACTGAACATCAGCCTGGTGAACACGCTGGCGGGGGCTCGTTTGTGGTTACAAAAGGCCTGGGGAGAACTAGCCCCTCCTTTGATGCTGCCCTGCCATGAGAACGAAGGGGAGAGGAAAGGGCGGTAGCTGCAGAACCTACAGACGGAGCCGTTTCCTTATGGAGCTGACAGGCCAGCTGTGGGATTCCTGGCCAGGGAGGGGAGGGGCAGGATTTTCACCAGGCGACCATCACCTGTTACCCTGGAAGCCAGCAGGAGCATTGCGGCACCCTGTGCTGCAGAGGCCCCCTCGCTGCATGTAGGCTCAGGAATGCATGTCCTTCCCCCAAGGGGAGCCTCGTCCCCAGGCTGCCCTGATCCTTGTCAGCAGGCCTGCAGGACACCAGGGTTCCCACCCTTACTGCCATATGCTCTGATGGAGAAGGGGGTAGCAGAAGAAGGTGGGAATGGGTTCATGTCATTTACAACAATCCTTTTTCTGGCTAGGACCATAGCATAGGTCCCGCTAGCCCACCCGCCAGCCCCCATTCACACGTCTGTGGCTTGAAGGGTCTCCCGCGGGCCCCCAGGCCTTACATCATGAAAGAACGGCAGGAGTTTCTCAGCCACTCGCACAGCCACGGGGCTGGCGCTCTGCCTGTCCATGCCGGCGAGGATGTCTCTCAGCACGGTGATGGCGTTGGAGATGACGTCCCTGTCTGCCTCGTGTAGCTGCTCCACAATGACTGGCAGTTGATGCTGGAGTTTCCCCACCTGTGTGAAAGGAGGAGCTGCTTTACGAAACACCCTCCAGTGACCCAACAAGCCATTTCCAAAACAACATCTGCCTCCCCTGCAGACAGAGCCACGGGAACTAGGAGTGCAGGGGGTGCTGCAGCACTCCAAGGTTTTTCGCGGGGCTCTGCTCCTGGCCCCACACACAAGGTCCCAGCTGCTGGCCCTGCGCCAACTCCCAGCAGTGGCCCCAGCCTCGGCCCCCTTGCCCCATCCATCTCCCGCCCTCCTGGAGCCATGGCCCTGCTCCTGACCCCAGCTCTAGGGGTGGTGGGGTGTGTGGACAGGTGTAAGGGGGTGCTCAGCACCTCCACTATAAAAAGTCTTCTAGCGCCCCGCCTCCAGATGACATGTTAGAGCCTCAAAGCCCTTGCACAGCCCCAGCTAGGATCGCAGGCAGCGGGGCCGGCTACCTGCAACATAAGCAGCTGCTTCCTTGTATCCCCGATCTCAGGGGGTGGTATTTATTAGCAGGTATCATCTGTGGAAACTTCTCTGCACAACACCTTGACCCCAAACAAATCAAGTGTATTATTGTTATAAGGGTTAGAATAGCACCTCCAGCGCCTATCTGCAATCAGGGCGTGTGCTGGGGGCTTTCCAAGCACAGAAAGAGACATTCCCTGGCCTAGAGCTTACAGGCTAGACACACAAAGGAAGGATTTCTATCCCCGTTGTACAGACATGGAACTCAGGCACAGAGAGGCGACGTGACTCACCCATGGTCACCCAGGGAGTCTGGCAGAGCCCGAAACTGAACTTGGGTTCTCCTGAGTCCCGGGCCTTACAGCCCAGCCTCGGTGAGGGAGCCGATTTTGTCCACGAGTTCGAGGGTTGGTCTGTTACTAAAAGCCAGATTAAATCATTTCTGTATTTGGCTTCTGAACTGTTCAAAGACAGCCACACAAAACCTCAACCGGGATGAGGGGAAAAAGTGTCCAATACAGGCTTACCGGTTCCGGAAGGAAAAATAAAACACAAGCAAGTGAAAACCAGGCTGAGGACATGGAACAATGGGAATGGTGGATAACAAAGAGAATTACAGTCATGCCCTCTCCATGTCTGATCGATTCATCGTCCGGCTTTAATAAACCGGACTGACCTGCTATTCTCAGGGTAAGTAAATTATCATTAGGGAGAGTTGCCTTCAGATGGTCTCCTCTTTGACTAGGCTGCCAGATCTGTGTATTTAAGTCCCAAGGGTTTTCTCTGCCTTCACTATACCGTGTCTATCACACTTGGTATGAGGTCTGAGCAGCAAAAGGCCTTTCTCGAGCTCTTCAGAGGAGCGAGTGCTGCGGGACAGAGCTCTGACGTCAACAGTTAAAACCTACGAGGCTCAAAAAGGGGATTCGTAGAAAAAAATGGTTCCAATTGAAGCAAAATGGCTCTGTCCGGGCGTCCCGGATCACTGGTGTCACCAGCATTCCCTGGAGGTCTAGAGTCCACAGCTCTGCTGCTACTCTAGTGCTAGGGTTCTTTGGATCACACACCCAGAGACGCACCCTGCAGGAGCCAGGCCCTGCCGTGCAGAACAACAGACAAAAGCCAGGCAGGGACTTGCCCAAGGTCACCCAGCACGTCAGTGGCACAGCCAGGAAGAGAAACCAGGGCTCCTGACTCCAGGCCAGGGCCAGGTCCCCTGGGAAGCTTTCAATGACCCCAGCCCTGCATCAGCTCCCTGATGAAGGAGTTGCCAAGACTTTGAAGGAAAGAGCTCAAATTCAGAGGGATCATGGTAAATTGGAGGACTGGGCTATAGACAACAAAAGGAAACTCACCAAAGACAAAAGTGAGGTGCTACATTTAGAGAAGAAAAAGCAAATGCACAGAAACAGAATGGGGGATAACCGGTTGTACTGCTGAGAAGGATCTGGGAGCTGCAGTGGATCACAGCCTCAGCATGAGGCAGCAAAGTGATGGTGTTGCAAAAAAAAAAAAAAAAAGCAAATGCAATCTTAGGTTGCATTAACAGAGGTATAGTCTGCAAGTCATGGGAGGTGATAGTACCACTCAACTCAGTGCTGGTTAGGCCTCAGCTGGAGTACGGTGTCCAGTTTTGGTCACCAATGTCTACAAAAGCTGTGGAGAAACTGTAATGGATCCAGAGGCGAGTGACAAAGATGATCAGAGGGATGGAACACAAGCCATACGAGCAAAGGTTGAAGGAACTGGCTGTGTTTAGTTTGCAAAAGAGGAGATTAA
Organism: Caretta caretta; assembly: GCF_965140235.1. Lineage (NCBI taxonomy): Eukaryota > Metazoa > Chordata > Testudines > Cheloniidae > Caretta > Caretta caretta. Next base: position 8,344,641 of record NC_134228.1, read on the forward strand.
GGGGGGACGTGCTAATGGTCTTCAGATTCTTCGAAGGCTGCCAAAAAAAAGATGGCAAAAAGTTGTTCTCTCTTGTCACAGAGGGCAGGACAAGAGGGGATGGGTTCAAACGACAGCACTGCAGATTTAGATTAAATCTCAGGAAAACCTTCCTAACTGTAAGAAGAGTAGGACAATGGGACAGACGACTAGGGAGCTTGTGGAAGCCCCTTTGCTGGAGGTTTATAGAAGGAGGCTGGAGCCACCTGTCTGGGCTGGGATAGACACAACAAATCCTGCATCTTGGCAGGGGGCTGGACGAGCTGACCTTGCGATCCCTTCTCACCCTGCGGTTCTATGAGAGGTGTCCCAGAGCACCAGGAGAGGGTTTCGGCGTGTTCCGCCTCGACTATAGCGCTGGCTAGAGTCACGCTCTCTCTCTTCGGCCCAATGGCGATACCCAGTGGGAGACTGAGAGACACCCTGAGGCCATGGTGAGGACACACGGCGCTCCTTCCCTTGCTGCAGGGGCTGGAACTTACGGCCAAGGGGGCGACGCCAGCCTCTTGCTGAGAGACGTCGTGATGCTGGCGCAGCGGCCGCTCCTGCAGCCTGTCGAGCAGCTCCCGTAGGACCTTTCCTGCGGTCTTGGGGTGGGATGTCAGCACCCTCCACATCTCCACAGCAACGCTGCAAAGGGAGAGAGCCGATTTCACCTGGCCAGAGCCCTGCCAGCCTCCAGCACCCACCGCCACCCGCACCCGGCTGAGTCTCCCGCCCACGGCCGGCCCTTTGTTGCCCTCCTGCTGCAGCAAGGGCCCCCACTGCCTGGCGCAGGCTGCATGGGGGCCGGGTCTGAGTGTCAGCCCCGGGGGAGGCCGAGGGCTGCCATATGGGGTTTTGCAGGCTGGCCTGTCTCCACGGCATGTCAGCCTGCAAAACCCTCCAGAACAAGCAGAAGCTCTGCAGGGAGCAGGAGGTCTCTGGAAGGTTCTGCACGCCCCTGTCCCTGGCAGCAGGACCAGTCCGGGGGACCCGGAGCACAACCGTCAGCAGTCCCAGCCCCGTACCTGTCACATGACAGCGAGCAGCCCAGCAGGGTTGTGACCACCTCCTCGCTGTACTGGTTGCCCAGCACGACAAGGGCCTTGAGCAGCTGCTGCTGGGCCAGCGGCTCGCTGATGGAGTCCAGGTTGTGGTAGATGCTCGTCACAGCCTCCGACACCTGGAAGAGAAACGGGGAGATGGGAGCCTTGGCTTCCTCGTGCTCCTATTGATCTGGGGTGTCAGGGACCTGCCCTACCTGACAGCCATCTGCCCTCCCACATCCTCTTCTCCAGCTCCAGGCCTAGAACACAGGGCCAATTCCCGGCCTATCGATTCATAGACTGCAAGACCACAAGCGGCCATGGAGATCACCTAGACTGACCCCCCGCATTGCACAGGACCTGCCCCCCAGTAATGCCGAGCGCCCAGAGACAGAGTCTCCCACGGATGGGCTCCCCCAGCAGGCTGTTCTCACTGCAGCTCTTACCCTCTCCAAGCTTGGGCTGGGGACCCACAGGATCACATGCAGCATGTGCCTGGCCGCCACCGAGTCATGGACGCTGGTGTCTCTCATTCCCTCGATAGCAGTGAGGAGGAAGTCCATGCGCTCGGATGGGTTGAAGTACTTCCCAAACATCTGAAACAAACCTGCCAGTGAAACCCCTTTTGCTGCCCAGTGCGGTTCCAGTCGGACCGAGCAGCCAGGACTGGCCCAGCCAGGAGTGCAGGCAAAGCCCGCTCTGCCGGGACAGGGCTGGGTTACTGCACCTGGGACGCACAGTACCCAGCCAGCAATCAGGAGCTGTCGTGCACGGCACAGGCCAGCGTGGCAGTGCACGGGGGCACAATACTGCACAGCACGGATACACTCTCTAGTGCTCAGCAGGGGCTGGCACTGGTGTGTGGACGCAATGATGCCTTGGAGAGCATTAATCTCTGGGGAAGCTGCCACCACACCTGACAAGGAGCTGGGATCAGGTTTGGATGAGACCCAGTGCATCTTGGGATGTGGCATGGAGGGAGGCATATTGGCCCGCAATAGTAGAAGCCTTGCCAGCAGATTGAGGGAAGTGATTATTCCCCTCTATTCGGCACTGGTGAGGTCACATCTGGCCCCCCACAAGAGAAAGGATGTGGACAAATCGGAGAGAGTCCAGCAGAGGGTAACGAAAATGATTAGCGGGCTGAAGCACATGAATTATGAGGAGAGACTGAGGGAAGTGGGCTTACTTAGTCTGCAGAAGAGCAGAGTGAGGGGGGATTTGATAGCAGCCTTCAACTACCTGTAGGGGGGCTCCAAAGAGGATGGAGCTCGGCTGTTCTCAGTGGTGGCATGTGACAGAACAAGCATCAGTGGTCTCAAGTTGCAGTGGGAGAGGTCCAGATTGGATATGAGGAAACACTATTTCACTAGGAGGGTGGTGAAGCACTGGAAAGGGTTACCTAGGGAGGTGGGGAATCTCCATCCTTCGAGATTTTTAAGGTCAGGCTTGACAAAGCCCTGGCTGGGATGATTTAGTTGGGGTTGGTCCTGCTATGAGAAGGGGGTTGGATTAGATACCTCCTGAGGTCTATGATTCTATGAGGTGGAGTGGGCCATAGGCAGGGCTCCGGCCCAGCTGGATGGGGTCAGTCACACGCCTGGGTCTGTCCCTTCCCCCTGACTCCTAGGGTGTTAGGGTGTAGGGTTCTCTCTCCTGATAACTCTGGGCACAACAATCGCAGGAAGCATTGACGGTAGTTACCATGGCGATATTGCTGGTGTTGGTGAACCAGGTGACCCAGAAGCTGTTCTCCGCTCGCCACTCCCTGAAGACCTGCAGATACTCTGCACTCTGCTTTGCCAGCGTCGTGCCTGAACCAGGGAGGGGAAACAGACAGCAGGCAATATAAATCAGAGGTTAGCTTTGGAAACGGGAATTTTGCAAGGAAGTTTAGAGACAAGTACATCTAAGAAACATACCGTAAATTCAGGCCAATAAACTCCCCCACCCCCCAACAAAACTAAACAAACTAACCCCCCTGGAAGAGTAAAAATAAACCAGGCAGAAGTGCAGCAGCAGTGTGAGGCTCTCCAGTTGATTGCACTGAACGCAGCATGTAGGATTCCCAGCCCTGTGGGCGGGAAGCACATCTGGGCATTTGGCCCAAGGAGCTACTGCCCTCGGAGACCAGGAGGCCAGAGGATCTGAACTGGTGGAGCCAAGGGAGACAGCGAGGTACATAGAGGAGACTTTTAGGGATGCAGTAGCGTGGTCCCACCCCCAGTCTGACAGCCTCTGTGCTGCTGAGGAGGGTGAAAGTTTCTGGGAAGGAGAACATCGAGCTGGAGCAGAGGGAGACGATCCCATAGTTGGGACCCACCTGCCAGATGAAGTCAGGATATCTTCTCACACTGAGGCTGCCCCTCCTGAGGCGGGAAGCCCAGTTACAAAGAAAAGCCAGGTAATAGTAATGGGGGATTCAATCAATAGACATATAAGAAGGTGGATTTGTGATGAGTGGGAGAACCGCATGGTAAATTGCCTGCCTGGTGCAAAGGTTGCAGCTCTCACGAGACATCCAAACAAACTTACGTGCAGTGCTGTGGTATGTAAGCTAATGTTTAAATCGGCCTCTGTACGAGATAGTGAATGTGACAGTGAATTTTATAAAAGTTTCCAGATGTGATCCCTGGCAAGCCTGACTTCAGTATCAGGCAAATTGTTGAAATGATAGGAAAGAACAGAATTATCAGACACATAGGTGAACACAATTTGTTGGGGCAGAGTCAACATGGCTTTTGGAAAGGGAAATCATGCCTCACCAATCTACTAGAATTCTCTGAAGGGGGTCAACAAGAATGTGGAGAAGGGTGATCCAGTGGATATACTGTACTTGGACTTTCAGAAAGCCTTTGACAGGGTCCCTCACCAAAGGCTCTTTACCAAAGTAAGCTGTCATGGGATAAGAGGGAAGGTTCTCTCATGGGTCAGTGGTTAAAAGATAGGAAGCAAACAACAGGACTAAATGGTCAGTTTTCACAGTGGAGAGAGGTAAAGAGCGGGGCACCCCAAGGATCTGTGTTGACACCAGTCTAGTTCAACATAGTCATCAATGATCCAGAAAAAGGGGTAACCAGTGAGGTAGCAAAATTTGCAGATGATACAAAATGACTCAAGATAGTTAAATCCAAAGCAGACTGCGAAGAGCTACAAAGGGACCTCACAAAACTGGGGGACTGGGCAACAAAATGGCAGATGACATTCAATATAGATAAATGCAAACTGGACACCACAATCCCAACTATACATACACAATTATGGGGTTTAAATTACCACTCAAGAAAGAGATTTCAGAGTCATCGTAAAGAGTTCTCCGAAAACATCCACTCACCGTGCAGTGGCAGTTAAAAAAGCCAACAGAATGTTGGGAACCATTAGGAAAGGGATAGATAATAAACCAGAAAAATGTCATAATGCCTCGATACAAATCCAATGTGCGCCCTCACACCTTGAATACTGCGTGTAGTTCTGGTCGCCCCATCTCAAAACAGATGTACCAGAATTGTAAAAGGTGCAGAGAAGGGCGACAAAAATGATGAGGGGTATGGAAGAGCTTCCATATGAGGAAAGATTAAAAAGACTGGGAACAAGTCTACACTTAAACCACTCTATCGCCATAGCTGCACCGGCGCTGTAGCGTTGAAGAGAAGATGGTCCTCTGCCAACAAGCTCTTAATCCACCTCCCGGAGAGGCGCTAGCTATGTCAGTGGGAGGGGTGCTTCTGCCAACAGGGGTGTGGATTTTTCACAGCCCTGAGCAATAGAGTGATAACAATATAGGTCTACAGTGTAGACCTGGGACCATTTAGTTTAGAAAAGAGCTGACTAAGGGGGGATATGACAGAGGTCTATAAAATCATGACTGGTGTGGAGAAAGTGAATAGGGAAGTGTTATTTACCCCTGCACATAACACGGGAACTAGGGGTCACTTTCTGAAATTAATAGGCAGCAAGTTAAAAGCAAAGAAAAGAAGGTATCTCTGCACACAATGCACAGGCAACCTGTGGAAATTGTTGCCGTGGGATGTTGTGAAGCCTAAAAGTATAATTGGGTTCAAGATAATTAGGCCATGCAACCCCAGACTCCGCATGACCCTAAACCTCTGACTACCAGAAGTTGGGACTGGATGAGAGGGGATGGATCACTCAAAATTTCCCTTTTCAGTTCATTCTCTCTGAAGCATGAGGCACTGGCCATTATCAGAAGACACAATACTGGGCTAGATGAACTGATCTGAGTCAGTATGTCCATTCTTATGTGAGTTATGAAGAGTAGAATACGGACAGGGGAAGCTAAAGACATCAGGGGAAACTCCATGGCTTGAAGGAATATGGATACTAAAGAGGTTTTTTTAAAAAAGTGTATTAGGAACAAAAGAAATCCTAGCAACGGTGTAGGCTCATTACTAGATGGAGACTGTTTAAAAGGATGCAGAAAAGGCAGAAGTGTTCAATAAATATGTTTCCCATGTTTGGAAACCCCATGTCAATGTATTTAGGAAGGACAAGGGTCTCCAGTGCTCTTACGTTTTTGCCACAGCATGAAGGCGTAGAGGTGGTGAAGTCCCTCCATAGCCGATCGGCAGATCTCCTGCTCCTGCTCAGCACTGCACAGGGTGAGACAGCCCACCAGCTGGCCCAGGACTCTGAACTCCTCCACTCCCTGACGGAGAGAGGGAGCAAGGGGAGTCACTCGCCCCTGCAGGCCCAGTGCAGCATGTCCCCCTGGCATTACACTAGCAAGGGTCTAGAACCGGGGGAGGCAGAGCCCAGCGCAGAGAGGCTGGGGACAATGAGAGCAGGAGAAGCCATGGGGCCCATCACCAGGGACTGAGGGAAGCTCAGCAGGGACGGGAAGTCTGGGTAGCAAAGTCAGCAAACGTTGCCCTCGAGTGGGGACCTGGGTAAGGAATGAACTAACGTCCAGTCTCCATCTCAAGGGCAAGCTCCTAATCCCAGCCCCTTCTCCCATCCCCCTCCCTCCACTGACCTCAGGTCCAGGAGCGTGAGGTCACCTTGGACTCCTCTTCTCTGCATTCCACCTCTCTCACTCCATCCTGGAGCTCCCCACAACCCCCACTTTCTGCGCCGCACCCAGCCTGCCGGCTCTCTCCTGCCGGCTCTCTCCTGCAGCCTTGTCCTCTAGCCTCCCCCTCCTGCCAGACCTTCCCTTGCCCCTCCTGCAGCCCCTGCGCTTGCTCCCTGCTCTTCCCCACGTCGCACCAAGCCCCTTGCCCTCCTCTCCTGGGGTCTGCACGACCTCCCCTGACCCACTCCCCATTGCTCTGGCTCCTTTGGCCCCTCCCATCCCTTTCACTGTGTCCTCTCCCACCTCCCTCCTTCTATTCTGCTGCCCCAGCCTCTGGGGGCATATCATGCAAGCGCCCCCCTCCAGCTGCTGGCGGGGAGACCCTGCCACAGGGGGGATGGAGCAGCTGGAGCAGCTCAATGGCCCTGAGCACCCAAAGCAGGGGGTGTTCATCTGGCAGCCTGGCAGGAGCTGATGCCAAAGCATCCCGGGGGCAACTGAGAAAGGGGGTGAAGAGACACCTGGGTTCAGATGGTGCTCTCAGGGCGATCCTGTGTAAATCCGCTGACCCTGCAGAGCAGACTTTGGTCCTAGGGGAACAGCGGGGAGAGTCCTTGGAGATAGAATTATGGGGCTCCACCCAAGGCCCACTGGAGTCAGAGGACAGACCTGTCCACATCAGGGCTCATTAGGTTGGACTCCGACCGAGGATCTTGCTGAGTCACTATTCCAGGCCCAGGTTTTCCCTGCCAGGGAGCGCTGCACCGTGAGGCTGCTCAGTGCAGTTAGGAGACGGCCAGAGTCACAGCCTGCTCACCTTGAATTTGTGTTGACCGGAGATGAATTTGGTCAGCCAGGTGATTCTTCCCACTGCCCTCAGCCGCACATGCACCTCCTTGGATGCGGTCCAGGGGAGCAGGACCTGAGAGAAACAGATTGAGACAAATTGAGAAGGAGAAGGACCAAAAAATAGCACAAGCACATAGAGTGAAAATCAGAAAGGCTTTGGCAAAAATGAGTTCTAACTGGCAAGGGACATAAAAGGCAATCAGAAGCAGCTCTGTAAATGCATTAGGAGAAAGACAAAGGAAAGTGTTCAGAATGAGCTTGCCAAATTGGAGAGTTGGTCTGAAGTCAACAAGATGAAATTCAGTCAAAACCAATGTGACGTAACGCACTTAGGAAGGAAAAATCAAATGCATAAAAAGAAAGTGGGGGATGACCGGCTAGGTGGCAGGACTGCAGAAAAGGATCTGGGGGTTATCGTGAATCTCACACTGAATAGGAATCAAGAGTGTGATGCTGTTATGAAAGAGGGAAATGTCATTCTGAGGTGTATTAGCTTGGAGCACTGTGTCCAGTTCTTGGCACCCCGCTTTAAGAAAGATGTGAACAAACTGGGGCCCGTCCAGAGGACAGCAACAAAAATGATCAGCGGTTTAGAAAACCTGACCTATGAAGAAAGGGTGAACGACTTGGGCATGTTTCGTCTTGAGAAGACAGAGGGGGCACCTCCTAACACTCTTCAAATATGTTAAGGGCTGTTTCACAGAGGATGGTGACTAATTGTTCTCCACGTCCCCTGAAGGTAGGACAAGAAGTAATGGGCTTAATCTGCAGCAAGGGAGATTGAGGTTAAATATTCGGAAAAAGTCTGAGGGTGGCTAAGCACTGGAACAGGTGACCTAGGGCAGTGGTGGACTCCCCATCATGGACGTTTTAAAAAAAACAGGCTGAACAAACACTCCTCAGGGACGGTCGAGGAATGTTTGGCCCTGCCTCAGTGCAGAGGGTGGAGTAGATGACCTCTTGAGATCCCTTCCAGCCCTGCACTTCTGTGATTCCCTCTTCCCAAGCTCTGGGATCGAGAAGACCGAATATCTGCCGAGGACATTTCCCTCTTTTTGGAGCACAAACCACCCACAGAATCGACTTCCTGTGGCCCCAGAACTAGAACGTTGGGGGAATCTAGCTCTGGGCTCTGGCCAGTATGGTGAACACAGATGAATCCCGGGGTCAGATGAGGCTCAGTGGAGAACACGGCAGATCCCACACTCCTGCACCCCCACCCAATGCAGAGGTTTTTCATATATAGCGGGGGCACTTGGTCCTCCAGCCCAAGAACCTTTATATAGAACGTACTCTGAGGAGCAGAAGGCACGGGGGTGTCCCATGCTTGGGATTAAATGAAGCCTTGGTCCCAGAGCCCCACCCCCGCTACAGGACTCATCCCCTTCCTGCCCCCATGCCTCCACACCTCCATGATGTTTTGCAGCACCCCAAGGTTGGGCTTCTCATCCTCGCACACCAAGGCCTTCAGCAGCTCATCCATGGTGTTCAGAGTCTGCGTGCAGAGCAGAGGAGAAACCACAGCAAGTGGCGTTACCCAGCTAGGCGACGAACCAATGCCCTGGCATGTGACACGCCCCAGGCCATGGCAGCCCCTGCTATTCCAGCTCACCCACTCACTTGTACCCGCAGGGGACCGACTGCAAACTCCTCCTGGCAACAGGACCCCACCCGCTTTTGTTGTCCCCAGGGAGGCCACTGCACACAGTCGAACGCATGAGAAGAGTCAGGAAGGACTCCGCATTTGAGGGGGAGGGGAGATTTCCAGCCAAGCTTCACTTCCCCTGGCCTGTGTGCATCTCAAGCAGCCGATCTCAGGCCTGTGCTCCCAGCCATGCACTGGGGATGAATGTGCTTGTGAAGGGAGTGTCTGTTCCCCACTAATTGCCGGTGCCTGTGAAGGATAAATGCCTACTACTGCTACCCTATGAGGGAGTTACTCCTTTATCTGTGGCGGTGTGGCTTGTGCTTTGGTACTGCAGGTCCTGAGCTGAAGCACTGCCAAGGAGCTGTGATCATTACACTCTTATGCCAGCGCCAGGTAACCCAGGGGGCAGGGACATGAGCGACTTGCAGGATTCCCCCTCGGTTTGGGGCAGCTCCTCATGGCTAGTTTGGGGCTTACGTTGTTGTATAGAGCAGCCTCCACGCCCTGGTTGGTCTCTGCTGGAGGCAGGGAGAAGACGCTGGAGAAGCAGACGGTGAGCAGGCTGGATAGCTCCATTCCCCGCAGCAGTGGCTTCACTTTGCTAAGAGAAGAGACACGCGCGGATTGGAGGGCTGAGGCGAGACTGATGCACTGATGTTGGCCTCAGGCTCCCAGGACATGATGGGCAGGCTTCTGGGAAGCTGAGAGCAGGGCGCCAGCGGCACTGAGAGAGAGCCCCCTCTGGCGCAGGCTGTGCCACGTGCCAGGGCTCAGCCTGCCCAGCCTCTGAGCCACAGGGAGTCGCTGAGCTGCCGGTGGGATGCAGCTGGCACAGCTGGCGGTGACTCCGGTGGCTCCGCTCCGGCAGTGCCCAACTGCCCCTCTCCCCCCGGAGCCATCGCCTGCGGGTCCCAGAGGGGACCGGTCCAACCCCCTCGCTCCCTCCCCACATCTTCACACGGCCACTTGGAGAGGTCGCCAGGCACCGAAGGATCCTCCACCACCAACCCACGGGTGCCACGTGCCCGGGGGAATGGGAAGACGGGGGAGGAGCAGAGGGGGCAATGCCCTGGAGAACTGGCCACGCCAAGAGGCTGGCGTGTCTGGCTGCACACAGCACTAGCTGGGGCTGCGCGGGCAGGCCGGGTACCTCAGCTCCATGATGGCGAGCATCGCTTGCTGACGCACCCCGCTGGTCAGGGAGTCGACGGACTCAAGATCAATCAGCTCCTGGGGAGATAATGTGGGGAAGTGCCAGCCGGGCTCCGAGCTCCCGTAAGGCTCCGACTGGGGAGCAAAGCGCAGGGCCTGCAACACGTGGCCTCGGCAGACAGGTCGTCCTGCTGTGGGCTTGACGGTGTGCAGGGCTCCAGCTGGGGAGCGCAGTGCAGGGCCTGTGGTCAGTGCCCCAGCGTCACGCACCAGTGCACTGCAAAGGCTCCATCAGCATTAGCACCCAGGGACTCCACCTGAGATCAGGCTCCTTGTGCCAGGTGCTGCACACACATGGTGAGAGCCAGTCCCTGCCCCAGAGAACTCACGAGCTAACTGGACGAGACAAGGCATGGGAGGGAAACTGAGGCACAGAGGGGGAAGTGCTTTGCCCAAAGGTCTCACTGAGGAACTGAGCCCCAGCCCACTGGACCACCCACCAGCACACGTTGTCCCACGTTCAGGGAAGGGAGGTAAGCTCCGGAAAGCTTTCTGCAGCGCCGCAGAGCAAAGACTTTCCAAATCTACGGAGCAGATTTGTTGCTAGTTCCCTAGTGGGCACTGACTGCGGAGTGTTGGGGCTCTGTGCAGGGAGACTGGTGTATACAGAGCGACCTGGTGACTTGGGAAGCTGGGTGCAAGGGAAATACCTATGTTTCAATACAGTGACATGTTCAGGAACAAAGAACGCAGGCCACACTCACAGCATGGGGTCTCTAACCTGGGAAACGGTGACTCTGGAAAAGACTTGGCAGTCATGGTAATCAGGTGCACAGGAGCGCCCAGTGCGAGGCTGGGGCCAAAAGGGCTTATGCCATCCTGGGCTGTGCAAACAGGGCAATCTCCAGTTGTTAGAGAGGTTATTTTCCCTCGGTATTTGGCAGTGGTGCGACCTCTGCTGGGATCCTCTGTCCAGGTCTGGTGCCCACAATTCAAGGAGAATGTTGATAAATTGGAGAGGGGTCAGAGAAGAGCCACAAGAGTGACTGAAGGACTGGGAAACATGCCTTATAGTGAGAGACTCCAGAAATCAATCAGTTCAGCTTCACAAAGAGAAGGTTACAGGGTGCCTTGATGATAGTCTGTAAGTACCTAGACAGGGAGCAAATGCTTGATAATGGGCTCTTCAGTCTAACAGACAAACGTCCAACACGATCCAGCGATTGGCAGTTGAAGGTAGACAAATCTGCAGAGCTCTCCAGGCCAATCACTAAACCCGCCAAGTAACATAGCCCGAGTGTGTGTTTTACTCACCTTTATCTTCTCCACAAGGAGGGCTTTGCAGAGAAAAGCTGCCAGGTTTTGTTCTGGGTGCCTCGTGAGGGCGGCCCTGCTGATGGTGATGACACGATCCAAGAATTCAAGTTTCTTGGCCTCCTCCTATGCCCCGCAGAGATTAGACAAAAACAGGAAGGTTAGCGTGGAAAGGAGCTGCCAGTGGGAGAGATGTCAGAAAGCTTCCCCCCAGCGCTGCTCAGGCTTTGATATGCTGAAGGCCAGAAGGCCATTCATCTCCCAACAGGAGAGACTATGTGGGGAGGGCAGGGCAGCTCTGTGTGAAACCAGACCAGAGAGGGAGCAGATCTCACGGGGTAGGTGTCCAAAGAGGAACTGCAACATGGGGGCTAAGCATCCAGACAGTCTTACTGGGGGGCTTGCTAGAGTGGGAGGAACATCTGGGTGTGACACCCTGATACCCCAATATTCGCCACGGTCATATAATTAGGATATGTTTGGTACCAAGTATGTCTTGTAAGGTATCAGTCTAAAAGTCTTTATCTGCTAGACATTAATGTCTCATTGGATTGCATGTGCTATCGTTGTATGTGACGTTCTGAAGTTGAGCTGTGTATGTGTTCCTGAAAAACACTGTGAGGTTCAAAACAGCCTTTCAGGTAGAACAGCAAAAAAGCCAAACACTGGCTCCTGGAGGAAATGCACAAGCATTAGGGCTACCCCAGGAACTGTGTGCAACAGAAACCTCCCCGAGATAACGTGACAGAACGGGACCTGTTGGATCCAGGTCACAGCAAAAGAGTTATCCAGCAGGTGGGAAGAGAAGATAAAAGAGGAACAATAAAATCGCAGGGGGGACGGGACGGGACCTCAGACTCCCTGCAATAAGATACCTGGAAACACCTGAGAGACAAAGATTGAACCATGAGAAGTGATGGTCCTAGGCTAGAGAGAGAAACCTGGGAAATCCAAGCTGCAAAACCAAGGCAGCTTCTGCCTTAAGAATCTGCCAACCTGTTTATCACTCGGGGAGAATTTGCTAATGGATATCCTATCTATCTGGTGTATAAAGCTTCGTTTGTGTGTTTTCTTTATTTACTAGGGTAATCTGCTTTGTTCTGTTTGCTATCTCTTCTAACCGCTTAAAATCTACCTCTTGTAGTTAATCATCTTGTTTCTTGTTTATACCACAACCCAGTTTGTAGTATAAATTAGTAACTGGGAGGAGGGGCAAAGAGTTGTTCATACCTCTCTCGACATCGAGGGAGGGGGCGAATGTCATAAAACCTTTGGGTCCGTACTCCAAAGGAGGTGGGCACCAGAGAACTGGGACAAGGCCCTTCAGCTGAGTCTTCCCAGAGCTGATCTCAGTGTCTGTGTCTTTCTGCAGCTGGGTGTGGCTGTCACGGAGTCCCTGGGCGATGCTCTGGAACTGCTCCCCATGAAGCCAGTCAGGACTCTGGGGCAGTCGCCTTTCTGTGAGCAGACTGTCTTCAGGACACACAGCTCACACAGCTTCCACCTTCCTGGGTCTGACCTCGGAGCATTCAGCATCCTCTGCCTCTCCGTGTGCTTCCCCCAGCGAGTCCGCTCAGGCGGTGCTCCTGGGGAAGCCAGAGGGTCCTGCACCCCAACTTCGCAGTCAGACGTGACTCTCAGCCAGCCAGTAAAACAGAAGGTTTATTAGACGACAGGAACATGGTCTAAAACAGAGCTTGCAGGTGCAGAGAACGGGACCCCTCAGCTGGGTCCATTCTGGGGGGCAGTGAGCCAGATAACCACGTCTGCACTTCACTCCATGTCCCAGCCAGCCCCAAACTGAAACTCCCTCCAGCCCCTCCTCCTCTGGGCTTTGTTCCTTTCCCGGGCCAGGAGGGCACCTGATTCCTTTGTTCTCCAACCCTTCAGCTTTCACCTTGCAGGGGGGGAAGGGCCCAGGCCATCAGTTGCCAGGAAACAGGGTGTCGGCCATTCTCTGTGTCCAGACCCCTGCACACACCTGCCCTCTAGGGCTCTGCAATGATCATACACCCTTACCCCATCACCTAGATACTTAAGAACTGCATAGGGGAAACTGAGGCACCCCCACAATATTCGGAGGAAACATTAAGAACAGGCCCACTTCGTCACATCTCTCCCCCCTTCGAGATCGAACTGAGCGGGGTCACTTTTCCCGGTGACCTGGGGAAGTTCGAAGCCACCAATGTTCCCATGGATGCCCCAGCATCTCTCCCATTCCTTGGTAGGAGTTACACCAGGCCCTTCCAGTTTCACGCCCTCCCTTAGGTCGGGGGTGGTCGATAGCACTAGCAGGCTGCATGTGGGAAGGTTTCTGCAGCCCATGCCCTTTGGCCACCCCAAAACCCCAGGGGGTCAAACTGGGATTGGGTTTTCTCCCAGAGCTCCAGTCTGGAGGGCTGCAATTCGGGCTCTCTTGGTCAAGGGCCCCCATCTTGACCTGGGCGACATACTGTTCACTTACAGAACTAGCATGGAGACATCCCTTTCTCAACAACCTTGTCTCCCCAACAAGCTGGCCAAACACAGCCACTTGGTTATAGGACGGTATACCTTTCTTAACAGCTTTCACTCCATCTGAGACCTTCTCAAAGCTCTCCACACTGGATCTTTCAACAGCAAAGTCAGTGGATCCATTCACAACAGAAAATTTCTGGCTGTTAGGAACTGAAACTTTCTTGATTAAATCACTTTCACACCCTTCAGTTGCAGTAAACTGCTTGCAAAGACTCCATGAGGATTCCTTTCCCAAGGGCTTTTCTATGCAACAATTCACCCCTCCCAGAAATTCTGCTCTTACCCTCTTTACCTAGGGCTTGCTCTAGGGGAACACTTTCCTGAGCAACTACAGACTCTTTCTGGGTCTCCCTTACATCCAGAATCACCTCTGGCCCATCAGGCGGATTCCTACACAATCCCCTTTCAGGCAAACTTACAGACTTCCTAGATAAAAGGTTAGAAGCCTTCTCCTTCCCTTTGCCACACACAAGTTCAGGAATCTTTTCCTCCTTGCTACAGGTTTCCACACCCTCAGTAGGTAACACAATCACACACCTTCATGCTCTCCTTGTGCCCTGGCTAGGATCTCACCCTGATTAGACAGAGTTGCTCCACCCTTTCCAACAACACACTAGCAACAGGCAAAATACAAGCACCAGAATTGTCTGGTCTCTGGGATTTTACATAGACCCTAACTGGATGCGACCTAGTTACAGGGCCATTCTCCCGAGCAGACAGAAACTTAGGACCCTTCCCTTCCTGGACTTTAGCTGAATCCAGAACCAGCTCTGAGACAACTGCACGACCCTCAACCATCACAGGCTGAAAGGCCCCTTCTGTCTGCTCCACAGACCAAGAAGAGCCGGACACACTTCCTCCTTTACCAGACACACAGGTTGGGATCTCTTTCCCCTTGTCCCAGCACACAAGGCTGGTCACAGACAACTGCTTGGAGATCAGGGTAGCTCCCTCCATAGGCAAGTCAATACCCCTGACAGACAGAGACCCATTTCCTTCACTGTCCCAATTCTCCACCCAGCTAACAGGTAAGGTCCAGGGACACTCATCTTCCACTCTCCTCGCCTTCCCACCCTGCTGACTAGACACAGCCATCAGCTCACAAGGCTGCCTAGGCTCATCCAAACTTTCCTTACCAAGCACCTTGCCACTCCCCACAGATCCCCTGCCCTGCCTGTGTCTCCCCCCACTCAGCTGGGGTCTCAGCTCCCACTGTGCTCAGCGCTGCCCTTGCTGTCCCAGTGGGGGCAGGCCACTGCTTTCCTCAATGCATCAGAGCCAGCGAGAGTCCCCAGTCTGGTGTGCAAGGGGGCAGGGAGCATCTCTCTGTCCCACCCAGCCCCAGGGGTCTGGTTACAGGCAGGCAGGTAGCCTGAGCCTAGCGGCTCCTCCCTGCTGCCAGCCAGGTCATCTGCATTTTCACTGACCATTTCCCTCTCCACCGATTGGTTCCCTGGATTCAAATTCAAACCCTTGGCAGTTACAGGAACAGGGCCTGGATCCTGTCCCAAAGAGACACAGTCACCCCACAACAGGGTCTCGCAGCTGGTGTCCTGGAGCA
This sequence comes from Caretta caretta, assembly GCF_965140235.1. Lineage (NCBI taxonomy): Eukaryota > Metazoa > Chordata > Testudines > Cheloniidae > Caretta > Caretta caretta. Next base: position 8,359,781 of record NC_134228.1, read on the forward strand.
CCCCAACGACCAGCCAGCCCCACCCCTCCTGGGTCTGCACGGGGATCTGGGCCATAGGCAGGGCGAGGGGCTTCGTCCCTGGGACCCTCACCCAGCTCACACAGCCCCTCAGCATCTGAGGCTGCACCACCCGGGGCCTGACACCAGTTCTCTCTGTCCCAGGATCTCGCCACCCCAGGAATGTCTCCCCATTGACCATCCCCTTCCGCTCCCACTGGGGGTCCGAGGGGCCTGGCCCCAGGAAACTCCACACAGACATATAGGTCAGGAGTGGGAGCGTGTCCACCTCCCCACCCATCTGGCTGATGGAGTCTGTGGCCTTGGGACCCAGCAAGGGAGCTAGACACCGGGGCTTTTCCGCAGGGTCCCCCTGGTTCAAATCGCCAGCCTGCTCAAAGGCAGTGAGGTGGGCATCCACACACCCCCCCTCCTTAACTAGGGGCAGCAATTTAGTCTCGAGGTTCCCTGCGGAACTGGCCCCCCGGGGTCTATCCCCACTCACCCTGGGGAGGTCCCCTAGGCCTCTCCGCTCCCCCACCGCCAGTTCATGCTGCTGCTGCTTCTGCAGCTCTTTCTCGGGCTCTCGCTGTCTCCCACGGTCCTCTTGCTCTCTCGGACTCAGCTCCAATCCCGTCCCTCTCGATCCCCCGATGGGGAACCCGATCGTGAAGACCCTCGTCTGGTCAGGGACAGGAGTCTTGGGGATGCCTGGCTCCCACTCCAGCTGCTCCCAGATCCTGCTATAGCCCCAGTTGGGGTCAGGAATCTGTTCCTTAGAGCGGTCATCCTCCTCCAGCTGCACGATTAACTCTGCTTTGGTGAACTTTCCAAAGTCAACCCTCTCTTTCTGCACAGGGTTACAATGTCCTTCTTAAGGAGACAGTGACAGGCCGCCACTCCGCTCTTCCCAAGTTGTTGTGGACTCACAGGCCCGTGTGTTCTCAGCTCCCCACGGTTTCCAGGGAGAACCCCTAGTGTGCCAGCCCTTCTCAAGGTCACCACCTCTTTGCCAGGGTCGAGCTGCAGACTCCTCCGCCCCTTGGACTGCTCGCTGCAATCCCCAGGGGAACCCTGTTACTGCAAAAGTCCTTCTCTCTCCCCGGGCCAAGCTGCAGGCTCCTCCGCCCCTGAGACTGCTCACTGCAGTCCCCAGGGGGACCCCATTACTGCACAGTCCTTCTCGCTGGTCACACACTCCCAGGGGTTAACTGCCCCCCGAAACCGCTCCTCTCTGAGCCTTCAGCACGTCTGGTCCTCGTCAATCCCCCTGCGTGTTACTGCTCCCCAGTCACTTACTGCAGGAAGCGCCGTCCACGGGGTACAGTACATCCCACCGCTGCCACCAGTTGTCACGGAGTCCCTGGGCGATGCTCTGGAACTGCTCCCCATGAAGCCAGTCAGGACTCTGGGGCAGTCGCCTTTCTGTGAGCAGACTGTCTTCAGGACACACAGCTCACACAGCTTCCACCTTCCTGGGTCTGACCTCGGAGCATTCAGCATCCTCTGCCTCTCCGTGTGCTTCCCCCAGCGAGTCCGCTCAGGCGGTGCTCCTGGGGAAGCCAGAGGGTCCTGCACCCCAACTTCGCAGTCAGACGTGACTCTCAGCCAGCCAGTAAAACAGAAGGTTTATTAGACGACAGGAACATGGTCTAAAACAGAGCTTGCAGGTGCAGAGAACGGGACCCCTCAGCTGGGTCCATTCTGGGGGGCAGTGAGCCAGATAACCACGTCTGCACTTCACTCCATGTCCCAGCCAGCCCCAAACTGAAACTCCCTCCAGCCCCTCCTCCTCTGGGCTTTGTTCCTTTCCCGGGCCAGGAGGGCACCTGATTCCTTTGTTCTCCAACCCTTCAGCTTTCACCTTGCAGGGGGGGAAGGGCCCAGGCCATCAGTTGCCAGGAAACAGGGTGTCGGCCATTCTCTGTGTCCAGACCCCTGCACACACCTGCCCTCTAGGGCTCTGCAATGATCATACACCCTTACCCCATCACCTAGATACTTAAGAACTGCATAGGGGAAACTGAGGCACCCCCACAATATTCGGAGGAAACATTAAGAACAGGCCCACTTCGTCACAGTGGCCCTGCCTGTGTGTATGGCTGGAAGAGGCTTGTGAGCCGAACCCAACAAGACAAGGTAACGGGGGCCCAGGCTGGCAGAACAGGCGGGCTCAGTGATAAGCCAGTACATCAGATGGCACCTCAAAGGGGGGCAACCCATCATGCTGGGGACTGGCCAAATCCAGTGGGCAAGGGGCATGGTGGGTGCCTTTTGTAACTCAAGAGAGGATGTTTTTAAGATGCTCTAGTTTAAACAGGAATTATTTGGGGGCAGGTCTCTGGCCTGTGTTATACAGGAGGTCACAGTGGTCCCGTCTGGCCTTAGAATCCATGCCTCATCCGGAGAAGGACGGATACTGCATGTGGACAGGGCAGTAGCTGAGAGATCAGAGGAGGGCTCTTGGTACCTGTTCATTGCCCTTGAGAAAGGTGTTGATGTAGTCTAGGGTCTCTTTCTCCTGCGAGTCTGGCCCCATAAAACAGGAGGCATTCCCAGGTGATGGTGAATCTGATCAAAGACAGAGCAGTGGTAATACCTGGGGCTGCCAAGCTGCAGGCTGGGTGACAGAGATCTTAGCAGAAACCCTTGTCCCCCGCTCCCACCCCAGCTGGGTAGCAGCCCCGATGCACAACAGGGTCTGGCACAGCCATCCTTGGTTTCCCCAACTCTTTGCTGCTCAGCCCAGCAAAGATCCAGTCAGAGCCCTGGTTCCCAGCGGCCACCCCACTTCCCTGCCCGCACCCAGCATGCAGGTTGAGCCTGGGGATTTGGGGAGCGCCACACCTGGAAGGAGGCATGATGTCAGGCTCTGAGTGGTGTCCCCGCTCTCCGGGCCATTGCTGGAGGGGGCAGAGGGACTGGCAGTGAATCGCTCTCCTCCGTGCTGCGGGAGAGTGCAGGGTCCTGCACTTAGGACGGAAGAACCCAATGCACAGCTACAGACTAGGGACCGAATGGCTAGGCAGCAGTTCTGCGGAAAAGGACCTAGGGGTGACAGTGGACGAGAAGCTGGATATGAGTCAGCAGTGTGCCCTTGTTGCCAAGAAGGCCAATGGCATTTTGGGATGTATAAGTAGGGGCATAGCGAGCAGATCGAGGGACGTGATCGTTCCCCTCTATTCGACATTGGTGAGGCCTCATCTGGAGTACTGTGTCCAGTTTTGGGCCCCACACTTCAAGAAGGATGTGGATAAATTGGAGAGAGTCCAGCGAAGGGCAACAAAAATTATTAGGGGTCTGGAACATATGAGTTATGAGGAGAGGCTGAGGGAGCTGGGATTGTTTAGCCTGCAGAAGAGAAGAATGAGGGGGGATTTGATAGCTGTTTTCAACTACCTGAAAGGGGGTTCCAAAGAGGATGGCTCTAGACTGTTCTCAATGGTATCAGATGACAGAACGAGGAGTAATGGTCTCAAGTTACAGTGGGGGAGGTTTAGATTGGATATTAGGAAAAACTTTTTCACTATGAGGGTGGTGAAACACTGGAATGCGTTACCTAGGGAGGTGGTAGAATCTCCTTCCTTAGAGGTTTTTAAGGTCAGGCTTGACAAAGCCCTGCCTGGGATGATTTAACTGGGAATTGGTCCTGCTTTGAGCAGGGGGTTGGACTAGATGACCTTCTGGGGTCCCTTCCAACCCTTATATTCTATGATTCTATGATTCTAGAGGGAGGAGCTACCCAGTCTGCGTGGGATACGGGGACCCAGGGCCTGCCCGTTCTGCTTCCTCTGACTGCCTCTCCTGCCATCGACAGTCACGGGGTGTAACCTGGGCAAGCCCTGGGCTCCCATCATCAACCCCCACACCCAAATGCCCTGTGCTGTGCCATGCGTCACCCCCCTGCAAAGGAGCCAGCAGATGGGGCTGCAACATCAGGGGGCATCTCATGCTTTGGCCGGCGCCCTGCAATCCTAGGCTTAGAATCATAGAATATCAGGGTTGGAAGGGACCCCTGAAGGTCATCTAGTCCAACCCCCTGCTCGAAGAAGGACCAATTCCCAGTTAAATCATCCCAGGCAGGGCTTTGTCAAGCCTGACCTTAAAAACCTCTAAGGAAGGAGATTCTACCACCTCCCTAGGTAACGCATTCCAGTGTTTCACCACCCTCTTAGTGAAAAAGTTTTTCCTAATATCCAACCTAAATCTCCCCCACTGCAACTTGAAAACCCACCGTGCACAAAGCATCCCCTTCGACTGGTGGAAAACATCTTCCGACCCTGTGTGTGACGGATCGGGGTGGGCAATTCAGTCAGTCTCCACCTGATGCTTCTGCTGCCGCCCCTAATGCCCCGATCAGATGTAGGGGCTGCAGCTGCTGCCAGCAGGAGGGGCCATTCCCCCCTGCCTGGGTTTTCCTGTCTCTCCATCTCATGGCAGCCCAGAGTTGTACAAAGGTGATAGAGTCTTCTCCCGCCACTGACACCCTGGTCCTGCAACCCCAACCCCCAGAGGGGCAAGCCCCACCGCAATGCAGGGCCATGGCCCCTGCCATTTTTGCAGCCCCCTCCGCCCACCCAGGAGGCACCCACTCACCAGCATGGAAGGGCTGAGGCACACACAGCTCCTGCTGCTGCTGTGGGCTCTTCTGCGGACTCTTCCTTCGAGGAGGTCTCGTCTCCTCCCAGGCAAGGATGGGCTTCAAGGGGACCTTGGGGACTTCCTCAGCCATCCTGCAAGAAGCCAGGACAAGGCATTGCTTGTGAGAGATGAGAGGCGACTGCCCCGTTCAGCATCAGAGCCAGTCCACGTATTGCTATTCCACCAGTGCCTACAGCTGCCAGCAGGGAAACAAGCCAATGGATGTGCTCAAAGTCACCCAGGCAGTCAGCAGTACAGGCAGGATTAGAACCCAGGTCTCCGGACTCCCAGGCCCATCCCGCAGGCCAAACGGCCTCCCCCGGGTCACTCCCACCTCTCCTTCTGCTGGTTCACAAACTGCCCAGCAGACAGGCTGCATCCAACTACTCAGGATTCTTCCTGCCCAGGGAAATTACCCTGATCCCTTCCCCCAGGAATATTGGGGCTGTGGCAGGTCCCAGGTGGGGGAGGGAAGCGGGGTGGGGTGTGGGGGGCGAGCTGGTGAGCAGCAGGAGTTGCTCTGACCCCACCGTGAAGGGGAAGGAGCAGAAGGCGGGAGAGCAGCAGGCAGGCAGGCTGTGCCGGGGCAGAGCTTTGTGGCAATTTCGCAGCTCGTCTCTCCAAGGCCTGTGTGGCAGCAGCCGCTGCAGAGAATCCCAGGCCTGATTCCCCCCACGCTGGGTCTCCTGAATGGCCCCTGCCCTGGGGGGCTCCATTCCTCACCCAGTGTCAACTGCTGACTCTGCAGCAGCTGCACGGCAGGCGTCCTAAGGCACCTCTAGTCCTCTCCAGAGCTCAGGGGGACTGTCCTGGCATCGGACTGTCCTGGTGAATGGAACAATGGCTCCGGGCAGTCGGAGAATGCCTGTTCCCCCGGCAACCTCAGTGCCATTCCCTCTGGAAGTGATGGTGTCAGCAAAGGTGCTGGAGGTGGTCAGGCCTCGTGGTTGGAGCTGGACTCAGGAGGCCGGGGCGTGGGTGGAGCGAGGCTGGAGCGAGAGCAGGGCTGGAGTAGGACAAGGGGCAGGGCCACCAGCTACCTCCCGGTCTGGGCACTTACCTGGCCCCACCATGCCAGTGGCTGAGCACACGGGTATTGTGGTATTTAGGCTCTCAACCCCCCCGCAGAGCAAGGACCTGCTCTCCCTCATTAGCTGAGGCCTAGGGTGGCGGGGACTCATCTGATCTCATGCAGAAGACTTACAGAGGAGCGGGGAACTGAACACAGCTCTCCTGGGTCCCAGCCCAATGCCTCATCTAACCACCTGTGCCCCCTTCCCGTGCCGTGCCACCAGCCCTGCCAAACCCTCCTCCTTGTCTCCGTCCCCTCCGGGCTCCACTGGTGCGACCCCTTCTGTCGAGCCGCCCCGGGCTCCCTCCTGTGCGCATGCCGGTGCCCACTTCCTCACTGGCACCAGGCTAGACAGCCGGCACCGGAGCACTTGGCAGACATGCACCGCCCAGCCAGGAGCTCGGGGAAGGTTCGGTGTGGTTGGCGATGCAATGGAAAAGCAGAGGTGGGCAATAGAAGATTCTCCTACCTGGAGTCAGGAGTGGGCAGAAACCTGCGCGTAAATGGGCCACCCACTTTCTGCTGCCGGTGGCGGAGCTGGATCTGCTGGCTCAGCGTTCCCCAGGGGCACCTGCCAGCTCTCGCTCTGCCAGAGCCAAGCCTGGCAGTGAGGGGATGAGGCTGTGCCAGCCAGCAGGGGCGTGTCACAGTGGGCAGGCGAGTCACAGACCAGCCAATGTGTGACTCCCCAGCCATGGGATGCCCCAGCCCAGACTTGCTCTGGCCTCGCCAAGGCTTTAGAGCTTGTCCTTCCCCACCGGGGCCATGGCAGGGACCTTCCGCTCCCCACAGTCACAGACGTTAGGCCGGAAGGGACCGCTGGGCTCCTCTAGTCCCAGCTCCTGCAGACCCCAGGCCAGAGCCCCTCCCTGCATCCATGCTATTGGAGCCAGGGGGTCTCTGGATCCCCGAGTGGGAGAATCAATTCCATCCCGGTTCCTCCTTCTCGTAACAGTGCAGAACGGGGATTCATGAACTCTCCCCACCCATAGCTCCCAGCCCACATGGGAGGCTCTTTCCACTTTCCCAAGCTGCCGGATGCTTTGGCCATAGGGTGTAAAATGGTCCCATCTCTGCCTCCTCTCCCACCGCTGCAACGACGCAGAAACTGCTTTAATAGCAGCCTCCTCCTCCCGCCCAACTGAGTCTCAGACCTTGCTAATGCTCAGTGCCATGACAGCCCCAGGAGATGATTGCTGTGGCATGTGACGAAGTGGGACTGTTCTTAATGTTTCCTCTGAATAGTGTGTGGGTGCCTCAGTTTCCCCTATGCAGTTCTTAAGTATCTAGGTGGTGGGGTAAGGGTGTATGATCATTGCAGAGCCCTAGAGGGCAGGTATGTGCAGGGGTCTGGACACAGAGAATGGCCGACACCCTATTTCCTGGGTGCTGATGGCCTGGCCCTTCCCCCCTACAAGGTGAGAGCTAAAAGGGTTGGAGAAAAAAGGAATCAGGTGACCTCCTGGCCCGGGAAAGGGACAAAGCCCAGAGGAGGAGGGGCTGGAGAGAGTTTCAGTTCAGGCTGGCTGGGGACATGGAGTGAAGTACAGACGTGGTTGTCTGGCTCACTACCTACCAAAATGGACTCAGCTGAGGGGTTCTGTTCTCTGCACCTACATGCTCTGTGTTAGACCATGTTCCTGTCATCTAATAAACCTTCTGTTTTACTGGCTGGCTGAGAGTCACGTCTGACTGCGGAGCTGGGGTGCAGGACCCTCCGGCTTCCCCAGGAGCCTGCCTGGACGGGCTTGCTGTGGGAAGCTCACGGAGGGGCAGAGGCTGCTGAATGCTCAGAGGTCAGACCCAGGAAGGTGGAAGCTGTGTGAGCTGTTTGCCCTGCAGACAGGCTGTTCACAGAAAGGAGACTTCCCCAGAGTCCTGACTGACTTCGTAGGGAGCAGTTCCAGAGCGTCGCCCGGGGACTCCGTGACACGGGGGTCTCGGCCAGGGGGAGGCAGTGACTCCTAGAAGCAGGGAAAGCAGCAGCACCGTAGATCAGGGAGATCTGGCAATGCCAGTGGCTGTCTGGGGTCTGGCACCCCAGGCACTCAGAGCAGATTATCAAAGGCCAAACCCCTCTCACCACTGGCTCTGTAGCTCCCCCTTGCTTTCGGTCTGTCTTAGGCACCATCCTGGCCCTCATCCCCCTGGCATCCGAGCACTGCCCATTGCATTTATTCTAACTGCCCCCTTCAGGGCAGGGTCTGGCAGCTACCCCCACTGCACAGACAGGGAACTACAGCACAGAGGGAAGAAGGGACTTGCTCAAAGACAAACAGAGCATCTGTGGCAGAGCTGGGAAATGAACATGGGTCTCCTGGGTTCCAGGATGGCACCTTCTCTTTCAACCTCCTGCCCCCTTCGTCCCTGGTTCAGTGGGAGCTGTGGGAGCTCTCTGGGGCACAGGAGCTGGCTGGTGCCCAGATGGAGCTACGTTGCCTATTGCACAGATCTCGCTTTTCCCCAACATTGAAAATGCTGCTCCAACCGTACCAGGGCCCGCCAGGATCCTTGCAGCTGGTCCGTGCTAAATTGTGAACTGTGCTCTGGCCTCCCAGAGCGGGGCAATGGGAGAGGGTGGGGCTGGCGCAAGGCCCTACTAGATTGCGGCTCACGCATACGGGGTCCCAGTGCTACAGAGCTCTGTGCCGGGGCAGCGCTTTCTGGGGCTTTCACAGCTCCTCTCTCCAAGGCCTGTGTGGGATCAGCCGCTGCAGAGAATCCCAGGCCTGATGCCCCCCACGCTGGGTCTCCTGAATGGCCCCTGCCCTGGGGGGCTCCATTCCTCACCCACTGTTTCCTGCTGACTCTGCAGCAGCTGCACGGCAGGCGTCCTAAGGCACCTCTAGTCCTCTCCAGAGCTCAGGGGGACTGTCCTGGCATTGGACTGTCCTGGTGAATGGAACAATGGCTCCAGGCAACCGGAGAATGCCTGTTCCCCCGGCAACCTCAGTGTCTGGGCACTTACCTGGCCCCATCATGCCAGTGGTTTAGCACACGGGTGTTGTGGTATTTAGGCTCTCAACGCCCCCTCCGCAGAGCAGGGACGTGCTCTCCCTTGTTAGCTGAGGCCCAGAGCGGCGGGGACTCACCTGATCTCACGCAGAAGACTTACAGAGGAGCGGGGAACTGAACACAGCTCTCCTGGGTCCCAGCCCAATGCCTCATCTAACCACCTGTGCCGCCTTCCCGTGCCGTGCCACCAGCCCTGATAAACCCTCCTCCTTGTCTCCGTCCCCTCCGGGCTCCACTGGTGCGACCCCTTCTGTCGAGCCGCCCCGGGCTCCCTCCTGTGCGCATGCCGCTGCCCACTTCCTTACTGGCACCAGGCTAGACGGCCGGCACCGGGGCACTTGGCAGACGTGCGCCACCCAGCCAGGAGCTTGGGGAAGCCTCGGTGTGGTTGGCGATGCAATGGAAAAGCAGAGGTGGGCAATAGAAGATTCTCCTACCTGGAGTCAGGAGTGGGCAGAAGCCTGCGTGTAAATGGGCCACCCACTTTCTGCTGCCGGTGGCGGAGCTGGAACTGCTGGCTCAGCGTTCCCCAGCGGCACCTACCAGCTCTCGCTCTGCCAGAGCCAAGCCTGGCAGTGAGGGGATGAGGCTGTGCCAGCCAGCATGGGCGTGTCACAATGGGCAGGCGAGTCACAGACCAGCCAATGTGTGACTCCCCAGCCATGGGATGCCCCAGCCCAGACTTGCTCTGGCCTCGCCAAGGCTTTAGAGCCTGTCCTTCCCCACTGGGGTCATGGGAGGGACATTCCGCTGTTATACCAATAAAATAAAAACCAACAGGATCTCATGAAAGGGAAAAAGGCAAAATACCACATTTATTGTGAATACAGAAAGAATCATAGTTAGCAGTTAGTTATAGCTATAACATTCCATTCAATCTCATATTTATTCACACATTCATTCATACAAACACACACACACAGGTTCTGCAGGGTTGTTAACATAGTTACCAGCCTTAGAGTTGCTCATGCCAAGCCACTGGCCAGGTGGCCTGGACATGAGGAGGGAGCAGGGCCTTGTCAGATGCTCATCTGATGCTCCTGGAAGTTGGTTTGCAGAATCAGACCCCAAAGTTCTCACTTTTTAGAGTCTATTTTTATAGGAATTTCTTCCTATGCCAGTCTATGGGAATTCCTTCATCATGCTGTTGCTGAATCAATCAGCAGATAGCACATTCCTGAGGGCTCCTCACTGCTAGATGTTATCTTGTTCTTTGGTTCTCCCATTCTTGAGGCTGTTGGGTGGATTCCAGTCTGCCCTCCGGGGGGTCCTCTGGTTATTTCCACTTGACGCCTTCTTCAGCGGATGGACACTGGATTCTTAAGCTGGCACCTCCCTGATCATTCAGTTATTGTCCACACCAAGCATCCATCCACATACATCCTCTATCTCTATTTTAATCACAATTGTTAATACAACAAAAGGGCAGGCAGTCTCTGGGTGCTGTTTCTGTTGTTCGAGTATTGCTTTGAGTCTCTCTCTCTGTGAATTGCTTTGAGAACAGACTCTGTCTTAGAATGTACTAACACAATTAGCAGCTTGCAGGTTTCACACATAGAGGGAGAGAAACAGCACCAAAAACCAAGAGACCTTTTAATTAGTATTACCCTGGACTTTAAACTATTGGGAATCAAACTCATTTGTGATTTTAATACAGAACTTCTTTAATATGATCCAACACCGCTCCCCACAGTCACAGACGTTAGGCCGGAAGGGACATCTGGGCTCCTCTAGTCCCAGCTCCTGCAGACCCCAGGCCAGAGCCCCTCCCTGCGTCCATGCTATTGGAGCCAGGGGGTCTCTGGATCCCCGAGTGGGAGGATCACTTCCATCCCGGATCCTCCTTCTCGTGACAGTGCAGAACGGGGATTCATGAACTCTCCGCACCCCCGGCTCCCAGCCCACCCGAGCGGTTCTTTCCACTTTCCCAAGCTGCCGGGTGCTTTGGCCACAGGATGGAAAACGGTCCCCTCTCTGCTTCCTCTCCCACCGCTGCAATGACGCAGAAGCTGCTTTAATAGCAGCCCCCCCTCCCCCGCCCCCGTACTGTGTCCCAGGCCTTGCTAACGCTCAGAGCCACGGCAGCCCCAGGAGATGATTGCTGCGGGGTTCTCGGCCCGGGGAGAGGCAGTGACTCCTAGAAGCAGGGAGAGCAGCAGCAGTGTAGATCAGGGAGATCTGGCAATGCCAGTGGCTGCCTGGGGTCTGGCAGCCCAGGTACTCAGAGCAGATTGTCAAAGGCCAAACCCCTCTCACCACCGGCTCTGTAGCTCCCCCTTGCTTTCAGTCTGTCTTAGGCACCATCCTGGCCCTCATCCCCCTGGCATCCGAGCACTGCCCAATCTCGATTGCATTTATTCTATCTGCCCTCTTCAGGGCAGGGCCTGGCTGCTACCCCCACTATACAGAAAGGGAACAACTGCAGAGAGAGAATAAGGGACTTGCTCGAAGACAAACAGAGCATCTGTGGCAGAGCTGGGAAATGAACATGGGTCTCCTGGGTGCCAGGATGGCACCTTCTCTTTCCACCTCCTGCCCCCTTCGTCCCTGGTTCAGTGGGAGCTCTCTGGGGCACAGGAGCTGGCTGGTGCCCAGATGGAGCTGCGTTGCCTATTGCACAGATCTCGCTTTTCCCCAACATTGAAAATGCTGCTCCAACCATACCAGGGCCCGCCAGGATCCTTGCAGCTGGTCCGTGCTAAATTGTGAACTGTGCTCTGGCCTCCCAGAGTGGGGCAATGGGAGAGGGTGGGGCTGGCCCAAGGCCCTGCTGGATTGCGTCTCACGCGTACGGGGTCCCAGTGCTATAGAGCTCTGTGCCGGGGCAGCGCTTTGTGCGGGTTTCGCAGTTCCTCTCTCCAAGGCTGTGTGGGAGCAGCCGCTGCAGAGAATCCCAGGCCTGATTCCCCCCACGCTGGGTCTCCTGAATGGCCTCTGCCCTGGGGGGCTCCAGTCCTCACCCAATGTCTCCTGCTGACTCTCCAGCAGCTGCACGGCAGGTGTCCTAAGGCACCTCTAGTCCTCTCCAGAGCTCAGGGGGACTGTCCTGGCATCAGGCTGTTGCTGGCACCCAGTGCCGAGAGGCTGAACAACAGCTTGAATGGTTCGTTTCCTGGTGTGCTACACCCAGTAATCACAATGGGGTGGAGAAGCAGAAAAGTTTATTTGAAGCTTCAAATAGGTACAGGGAGATTTGAATCTCAAATCCTGTACACAGAGCAGGAAGTTACACAGGCTTTTATACATCCTTTTTCCCAACATACTTATCCAATAGCAAGCTGCCCCAAGTATCCATATAGCCAGCCAATCCAGTTCCCAGCTATTTCCCTGATTCTCTGTATCATTTGTTAAACTCTACATAAAGCTGCTTTATTCAGCATTGTTCTTCCATATCTGCCCTGTGTGGCCTTGCTTAGTTTCAGGCAGTCTGACTCTGCAGCATATTGTTGCAGATTCTCAGCATAACCGCTGTGTGTGCCTCCAGGCGGGGGGGGGGGGGCCAAGGACACTTGGGCCTAGTACCCAGAGCTGCTGCAAGTGCCTCCAGGCGGGAGGGGGGGCTAAGTGTTGCCGGCACCCAGTGCCAAGAGGCTAAACAACAGCTGAAGTTGGTTCGTTACCCGGTGTGCTACACCCAATAATCACAACGGGGTGGAGAAGCAGAAAAGTTTATTTGAAGCTTCAAAAAGGTACAGGGAGATTTGAATCTCAAATCCTGTACCCAGAGCAGGAAGTTACACAGGCTTTTATACATTCTTTTTCCCAGCATACTTATCCAATAGCAAGCTGCCCCAAGTATCCATATAGCCAGCCAATCCAGTTCCCAGCTAGTTCCCTGATTCTCTGTATCATTTGTTAAACTCTACATAAAGCTGCTTTATTCAGCATTGTTCTTCCATATCTCCCCTGTTTGGCCTTGCTTAGTTTCAGGCAGTCTGACTCTGCAACATACTGTTGCAGATTCTCAGCATAACTGCTGTGTGTGCCTCCAGGCGGGGGGGCCAAGGACACTTGGGCCTAGTACGCAGAGCTGCTGCGAGTGCCTCCAGGTGGGAGGGGGGGCCAAGGACACCTGGGCCTAGTGCGAGGGGGCTTCATCGCCACTCGTGGTCTTCCATCCCCTCGAGTTACCTAGCAGCCATGCCCCAGTGTCCCCAACAACTCCCCTCTTTGAGAACACTCAACAGCCTTGGCTCTGAGTTTTCTCACTTGGGCTACTTATTTCTTTACAATATGACTTTGCATAAGCACTTTGTGATAGCCCTGAAGAGAATGTGTGAAGCCCTGAAGAGAGTGTGATAGCACTTTGTGATAGCCCTGAAGAGAATGACTTATTAACGTTTGCAAAAGGGCCCTGACACATGATACCGCACAGCATAATACCAGTAATACAAGCAATACAGGAAAGAGAAGTTTCAATAGCAGGCTAAATAAACCACCCAGCCAAGACGACAAACCCCAGCCTGAAAACAAGGTTTGCAACCAATCGTTCTCTGGGGCAGTATCGGCAACCTGTGCTCCGGCTCGGGCATGGGCCTCAGCCTGCACCACCTTTTCATAGATCTCATAACTGCTATCATTTACATATACACACCATCGGGGCGCGACGAGGGCACAAACCCCTCCTTGGGATGCCAAGATAGTCCAAAGCCAGCCTGTTTTGGAGGGAAAACGTCCTGAGCTGCTGTACCTCTTTATTTAATGTTTTTACTGCTGACCCTAAATCACTAATCGAGTCCTCTAACTCTAAGGCCACCTTCTCAAGTACCATCTGCAGCCTTATAGTATAGCGGCCTATGCATGCCATGGCTGGTCCGGTAAACAGTGGCGCTATTCCCAGTACAGAGCACCCTACAAGCTTCTCGGTTGTGAGGGGATTCTTCATCTTGCCCTCCAATGCCTTAGTCAGTCGCTGCAGGGTCTTTTCTCGTGACTCAACAGAGGTGTCTCGGGCATTTCTAATCTTTCCTTTGGGCAGTGTGGCAGTTATGGAAAGATGAGGAACTCCATGAGCTATATAACAGCTACCTGTCCAGTTGGCTGGCAGCACCTTGTAAGCCTTTCGGCCACATACAAAATAGTGACCCTGTAGGGCCCAGTAAGGACTGTTTCTTAAGGGGATTCCTGGGATATTTAAGGCTGCTTTGGCGGCTTTTTTAAACAATTTATATGCCCCTAAGGGGGCATCTTATTTTTTTGATTGGGTACAAGTGGGGGCATTTCTAATTGTGCCGTTCAAATTACATTCGCCATAGGGACAACTACAAACCCACCATTGGCTTGCTACATTGGAGATATTAACTGGACGGCAAGTTATATTTCCAAACCTTTCTTTTGTGGTACGATTATTTGTAAGAGTTTCCCTAAAAGGGGAGGAACCATTACACCCACACTGCTGGCTTCCCCTTTTGGTCTTTATCCAATACCCATCAGCCCACTGTGTAATAACACAGGAGCTCTTTCCCACAGGATGCCCATAGGGATCAGATTGGTTTCCGGTAAAACATAACACTCCCTCAGTGAGTACTGCAACTGAATACTCCTGGTCCTGATAGGTGGCTTGCTGTAAAGAGGTCTTGTTCCAGAACGGTGAGTCCGTTCTTTCCTGCTCTTTGGTGGTGGCTAATTCTGCTAGGGTCAAGGGCAGCATGTCAAGGGGCATTCCCGTTTTGTGGGATAGTGGAGTTGGAGCACATACCCAGCAATCAGTCTGGTTTGTTAAAGTAGCAACATGGTGCGCAAGCAAAACAAAGGAGTTATGCTCCCGATATGCACAGTTTGGAAATACCAATACAGAGAATAACAATATTACCCAATTAATTATGACCAGAGTCTTCCCAACCCAGGATCTCCAATACCTGGGTGGGCCCATTTTAGCATTAAGGTGCCCGCTATTTGTGTCTTTTAAACAGTAGCTTTAGCCCGAGATTGTCACTAGATGAAGAGTCAGCAGGTTGGACGGTCCACTGTTCTGCTGACGAGGGGGCAGGTACTGCCTTCAGACGAGAGTGATGGATCCAGTTCTTGTGGCCCTCGATCTTTGCCGCTGTATGGGAGATCAGCAGGACGGTATAGGGTCCTTTCCACTTTTCCTGGAGAGGCTCGTCTTTCCAGGTGCGAAGAAGCACAGAGTTACCGGGCTGTAAGGAGTGGACGGGAGAGTCCAAGCGGAGAGGCTGGGAATCCTTGGTATACCTGTGAAGAGACAAGAGAACAGCAGACAGGAAACACATATACTGTGACAAAAAAAACATTACCCAACTCCCATTCCCCTGACAGAACCGGGGTGCCATTCATAGGCCATGCCCTTCCAAACATAATTTCAAAGGGACTGAGCCCTAATCTACCCTTTGGGAGAACGTGGATACGGAGTAGGATGAGGGGCAAAGCATCAGGCCATCGCAGTGAGGCTTCTTGGCACACTTTTGAGAGATGCCGTTTAAGGGTCTGGTTGGTACGCTCCACTACACCACTGGCTTGCGGTCTCCAGGGCGTATGGAGTTTCCAGGGGATCTGTAAGGCATGTGAGATGCTTTGAATGATTTTTGACGTGAAGTGTGTCCCATTGTCAGATTCCATCCACAGGGGGAGTCCAAAGCGAGGAATGATCTCCTTAACAAACTTGAGGGCCACTGTCCTGGCAGTGCAGTTACGGCATGGGAAGGCTTCTGGCCATCCGCTGAACCGATCCACTATAACAAGGAGATATTTGAACCCTTGGGTCCGGGGAAACTCGGTAAAGTCTATTTGCCACACTTGACCAGGGCCCGGAGTGGGTTCTAGGGCAGCTGGTGGCACAGGATGTCCCGGTCGGGGGTTATTCTTTTGGCAGACTAAGCAGTCCGCCTGTACCTGGGCAGCCAGGGGTCGGAGTCCGGAAGTGATAAAGTATTTTCCCATTAGCTGGATAAGTGCTTCCCTGCCAGCATGAGTGGTTTGATGTAGTTTCTGCAGCACTGGCCGGATTAGGCCCTTTAGTAAGAGGATTTTCCCTTCTGGGGAATGGAGCCATCCCTCCTTTTCCCGGAGACCGAGTTTGTCAGTTAGCTGTCTCTCCTCCCCGGAGTACTGAGGGGTTGGAAGCTCCCCTACTGATGGGATAAGGGCATGTATATGGGCGTTCTCAGCCTGAGGGGATGGCAGGGTGGCAGCATGCTTAGCCTCTCTATCTGCCCGGGTGTTACCTCTGGCCACATCTTGATCCTCCCTTTGATGGGCTTTACAGTGTACCACCGCCACTTCTGAGGGGAGTTGTACGGCTTCTAGGAGCCAGAGGATTTGGGGCCCGTACTTGACTGGGGAGCCTTGGGCTGTCAGCATTCCCTTTTGCTTCCATAGGCCAGCATGAGCATGCAGCACACCAAAAGTATACTTTGACTCAGTAAAAATGTTGACCCGCTTTCCTTTTGACAGTTCAAGTGCACGGGTCAGGGCTATTAGTTCGGCAAGCTGGGCAGAGGTCCCAGCAGGCAAACCTTCAGCTTCCACAGTGTCATGGAGGGTCACAACAGCATAACCCGCCCTCCTTTGCCCATCTATTACAGTACTGCTACCATCAGTGTACCACTCATAATCTGCATTTGGGAGGGGTACATCCTTTAAATCCGGATGGCTGGAGAACTGGACATCTATGATCTCTAAACAGTCATGTTTCTGTTCCTCTGTTTCTGGCAAGAGGGTGGCTGGGTTAAGGGAGGGGCAAGGCTGTAGGGTGACTTCAGAGTTCTCTAACAGTTTAGACTGGTACCGAGCAATCTGAGCCTGGGTGAGCCAAAGCCCTCCCTTTGCATCCAATAAGGCTTGGACCATATGGGGAGTATAGATTTGCATAACCCCTCCCAATGTTAGCTTCTCCGCTTCCTCAAGCAGGAGGGCAGTAGCTGCGACCGCCCGTAAACATGCCGGCCAACCCTTTGCAACCTGATCCAATTGCTGAGAAAAATAAGCCACGGGATGTCTCCATGCTCCTAACAGCTGTGTGAGCACTCCTAGGGCCACCCCCCTTCGTTCATGTACATACAACTGAAACGGCTTAGAGAGATCCGGCAGGTCCAGAGCTGGGGCTTCCATCAGTTTTCTTTTCAGGATTTTAAATGCCCTGTCAGCCTCTGGAGTCCAATAGAAGGGGTCATGATCCGCTCCTTTTACACTGTCGTACAGGGGTTTAGCCCACAGTCCAAACTCTGGGATCCATATCCTGCAAAAGCCTGCCATACCCAGAAATGTCCTGAGCCGCTTACAATTACTTGGAGAGGAACTTGACAGATAGCTTCCTTTCTTTTTTTTTTTCGCTTGAACGCTGATGCTCCCCTTGCCTTAGCTGTAACCTGATCCCTCTCCACCTCAGACAACAGGGTTCTCAGGAGGATATTACAGTCGTCTCAATCGGCTTGTGACTACTGAGGCACCCCTCAAAGACTGAAATAAACCTGCTTGCGTTCGTTGAGAATTCCCCAGCCTGTATTTTAAAAGCTGCTAAGTCTATTGGATTGAATGGCACATGGATGTAAACTTGCATAGTGGTAGCCTGACGTCCGTCTGCCCCTGGGCAAGCCACAACAGTCTCGGTAAGCAAAGGATAGAGTACCACCGAGGGGACAATCTCTGAAACCCGAGGCATCCTACCCTTATAAGGTGGGGATGTGGGGGCCGAAGGGGACACCGGCTCTGCCATTACAGTGGGGGTGGGGGTCTGGGGACTAACATTAGCTACTACCGAACCAGTCGGAGTCAAATTACAACTTTGCAGAATTACAGCTCTTTTCTATTTCTTAAAGCCATAAACGCTTGTGCATACAAATATTCATTCCATTTACCCATTCACTGACAAAACAAAACTAATTGGAGGATCGTGTTGTAATTAATTGACCCTCCTGGTGGCCACCACTCCTGGTCCTCTAGTTGATATTGAGGCCAGTCAACTGTACAGAATCGTTTTAATTGGCTCTTTAGTCATTGGATCTGCACCAAATATCTTCCAGTTTGCTAGAATGCACTCTAGGGGCATACACCGTGCCCTAACCTCTGAGCTCTGTCCCTGTCCCATACCTACAGGGTAACTCTGGGCGTCCCCAGGTTCCAACAGAGCATATAATCCGGATTTTAAAAGGTTCCTACCTTATCCAAGGGACTGGTTCTTCACCGTGGCCTGCAGCTGCTCCTCCCCCACGTCTAAGGGACCGGTTCTTCACCGCTGTCCACAACTGCTTCTCCACTATATGAGTGCGTTGCACCGTTGTGCCCTCCGGGGTTGATCAAATCGTGTCTCCTCTGAGGCCCCCGATGAACTCACCGGTGCGCGCTGGGCGTCGGTTCTCGCCGCAATCCTCGACCTCCAGGAGGGGTCCGGGCAAGGCTAAATTGCAGCCTCGTCGCCCACCCAGGGATGCCAAAAGCTGTTGTCGGCACCCAGTGCCAAGAGGCTAAACAACAGCTGAAGTTGGTTCGTTACCCGGTGTGCTACACCCAATAATCACAACGGGGTGGAGAAGCAGAAAAGTTTATTTGAAGCTTCAAAAAGGTACAGGGAGATTTGAATCTCAAATCCTGTACCCAGAGCAGGAAGTTACACAGGCTTTTATACATTCTTTTTCCCAGCATACTTATCCAATAGCAAGCTGCCCCAAGTATCCATATAGCCAGCCAATCCAGTTCCCAGCTCGTTCCCTGATTCTCTGTATCATTTGTTAAACTCTACATAAAGCTGCTTTATTCAGCATTGTTCTTCCATATCTGCCCTGTGTGGCCTTGCTTAGTTTCAGGCAGTCTGACTCCGCAGCATATTGTTGCAGATACTCAGCATAACTGCTATGTGTGCCTCCAGGCGGGGGGGCCAAGGACACTTGGGCCTAGTACGCAGAGCTGCTGCGAGTGCCTCCAGGTGGGAGGGGGGGCCAAGGACACCTGGGCCTAGTGCGAGGGGGCTTCATCGCCACTCGTGGTCTTCCATCCCCTCGAGTTACCTAGTGGCCATGCCCCAGTGTCCCCAACGGGACTGTCCTGGTGAATGGAACAATGGCTCCGGGCAGCTGGAGAATGCCTGTTCCCCCGGCAACCTCAGTGCCATTCCCTCTGGAAGTGATGGTGTCAGCGAAGGTGCTGGAGGTGGTCAGGCCTCGGGGTTGGAGCTGGACTCAGGAGGCCGGGGCGTGGGTGAAGCGAGGCTGCTGCTGTGAGACTGAAATACTTGCTCCGGGAGTCACGGGCCTGTTCCTGGCTTGTGGATTGGCGGGAGCCCGGCACAGGAGGGACTCAGGGCCTGACACATGGCTCCAGGGGGCGCTTGGCTCCCGGCCCCGCTGGGCACTGACAGGCCAGGTTCAGGGGGCCAGGCGCAGCACCAGGGAGGACTTTGGGGAGGCAGGAGTGCTGAGGTGGGGCTGAGCGGGCAGGTGCTGAGGAGCTGCGGCCGGCTGGCCAGCAGGGAGGAGGAGCAGCACCCAGCTGGGGAGGGCCCAGCTGCAGCTCCACACGGGGCGCTGCCAGAGCCTGGCAGGCAGCTGGCTGAAGTGGCACTTTGTGATCTGGTGCAGGCGGGAGCTGGCTCCCCACATCTGAACGCTCTGCAGTGCCGGCGGATTCACATCTAAACCCGGATCTGGCTCCCAATTCACAGCTGGCCCCTCCCCCCGATCTGGAGTGGCTGAGACTCCAGCGCTCTGGGGAAGAGGCCAACAAATGCCAGCTCCTGGGGTGGGCTTCCCCCAGAGACAACCCCGTGCTGGGAAGGGAGATTCCAAGAGCCGGCAGCTCCAGCACTCACACTCCCAGCTTCCTGGGAATGAGCCAGGAGCAGAGTCCCAGTCCCCGTCCCCTGGCATTAATCCAGGGACTCCGCACTGGGGATGTGCACCTGGCAGCACGCAGCCTCCTGAGAACACACAGGCCAGGGTGCAGGGCGAGGGCTCCCAGAGAGAAACGGCAGGAGGGCAATGCTGGGAACCCCCAGGCCATCTTCAGCTCAAGCATGAGGGCACCCCAGCATCCTGGAGAGCAGGAATCTAGCTTCAGCTCAGCCTTTATGTCTCTCCATTCTCTGTGCTAGATGGGTTGGTCTCACGGAGGGACGAAAGTGCCCATCAGGAGTTCCTGGCTTATCCAACGTCAGTTTCCCGCTCTTGTGAAAAAAACGGTGGCTTCCCTTACACAGGAGCTGGTGTTCTTCAGGCTGGGCTGGGCCTGTACACGTTCCTCTGTAGGGGTGTGTGCACCCAGGGCCTGTGAGTCGCAGACATTTGCCAACAAACATTTGCCAACAGACGTTGGCCCCCTGCTCTCCCCGTGTGCTCAGGGACCACCATCAAAAAGGCACGTCTGCCACCTCCCTCTCAAGTCCTTCGCACCTGCATACTGCCAGGGGAACATCCCCATTTCTACTGAGGCCTCAGGGACATGGTTTATGATGAACCAGCTGGAGTTGATCTCTTCCCCCCTCCCCCGGCGTGTTGCACCCCTACGGCTAGCTGGGGATCCAAACTGACACTCCCCGGTTTGAGCCCCTGCCTAGCCAGGCCCTGTTCCCTCCCCCCAGGCAGTTGTTGGCCCTGAACTCCTGCAGGCAGCCATGACACACAGGTGCTTGGGGGCTTGAGAGAAGGGCTATCACCAGCTGAATGACCCCTGCCTGTACGGTGGGGACTGAGGCCACTTTGCCAGCAGGTGCCCCCCAAGTCCTGTGCTATGCTGAGTCTGGGGAGATGGGCAGGTTCAGCCTCATTAGAAGGGATCGGCCAGACAGAAAGGCAGAATCGGGTCCCCGCACGGAGCCCCTGTACTACCTGCCTGTGTCCTAACCACCAGGACAGTGGCCAATCCCACCTTCAGGTCAGGTTCCAGCGTCGGGCCCTGTCCATACCCACAGCGTGTGGCACCCAGCATGCGCTGATAGACTCCGGTACATGCTGTAAGTTCACAGACACTAGAAACTGCCTAACACCAGGCTGGGGGCTGGGGATGTGTAGGGTACAGAGCACAGCACCCCCTAAGGCCGGGCAGGAGGGCTGGGAAATGCATATGATACAGAGCACAGCGCCCTCTAACACCCGGCAGGGGGGCTGAGAGATGGGGGGTGTAGGGTACAGAGCACAGCGCCCCCTAACACCGGCCAGGGGGCCTGGAAGCTGGGGGAATATGTAGGATCCGGAGCACAGCATCCCCTAACACCAGGCTGGGGGGCAGGGAGGGGGGGATATGTGGGGTACAGAGCACAGCACCCCCTCACACCAGGACACGAGGTCTCGTCCGTCTCAGGGCGGAAATGATCACACCCTGAGAATGGGGGATCTGCCACAGGCACTGGCAGGAGCGCGCTGCTTTACATTAAGGTTCTTTGGCTGATGGGCGAACCTCACCCCGCCCTGCGTTTCGAGTGTGAACAGCTGTCGATGGAAACCCAGACGGCAGAGATGGAGCAGGACTAACCGGCGTCACTGGGTCTCGCCCTCACCCCGTGTCTACACTGTACAAGGGTGGGAAATAGCAGGTGCCTTTTCTTGCTCTGATACGATTTTGGAGATGCCGACACTTGCGACAGCTTTCTCCCTGTGTGGGTTGTGAGATCCAGGGGAGCCGTCTGTGTGCTCTGTACAGGACAAGGTGTGTAGATCGTTTATACCTCAATATATCACTGTAAATACAGTTATTTAATATATCAAATAAAAGCAGAACAATACATCAAAAAACATCAAAATGAAACAGAGGATTGCTATGTACAGGGGGGATTGCTATGTACATAGGGGTTTGCACGTGACGAGTTAACTGCTCGAGAGCTTTCATCACCGTGTACTTTCTAACAGGTTTCCGCGCCCTGTGTAGGGTTTACGTCCCGCCCTCCGTCCCCGTTTCCGGTCATGTACATTTTTGGTGCCGTCGGCCCTTTTGAACATTTCTTTTGTATTGTTTTCTGTGTTTAGCCGGGGGAAGGTTGCTTTCTTGTGTTTTGACATATTTAGAGAAAAAGTATGAACAAGTAGAAAGAAAGGCTGTAAGGGGTTTGCGGCTCCCTCCCCGTCCATCAGGGTGGGAGACCACGCCCCTGGCTACGATACTTCCGGGGTACCTTGGTTCAGGGGAAAATTAGCCCAGTGTTAATGGTTCAGGCCTGCAGTCAGGCCGTGCAATGGTAGAGAGTCTGTTTGCCTGGGGCCCTCATTCAGGGCAGGGCTGCAGTCAAGTAGGGGCTCTGGCCTACAATCAGGCAGGCAGAGCAGCAGAAGGTCCATTTGCCTGGCCCTTGATCAGGGCGGGGCAGCAATCAAGTAGGGGGGCTCTGGCCTACAGTCCAGCAGAGCCGTCGCCGTCTAGGGGAGGTTAGCTCTCTGGTGGGAGAGTCAGCACAACCGTCTGGCGTCCTGATTCAGGCGGGTGCCAGACCAATGAGGCCTCCTGACAACCAGGTGGGGAACCTGCCACTCCTGACGGTGGCGTGGCGGTGGTAGGGGAACCCAGGCCTTCCCGCTCCACTGCGTCCCCACCCAGGGCCCTAAACAGCAGTGGAGTGGTCCGCCACTGGGTCAGTGGGGAAAATCCGATCACAACACGCTGGCCGGCTTGTAGTCAATAACACAGCTGAACCCGATTCGGCTGCCCTGGGCTCCTTCCTACACACCCATTCCGTGTGTACATGGGTCCCAGGGTTGTTGTTTGCTTCGCTGGGGTAGACGGCTAATGGCAGCCCCACCAGCTCCTTGGAGTCCCCGGCGTCTGGCAGCTCCGGCAGCCCCTCTGGCTCTCTGTCAGGATAGCGCTCTCCATTAGGGGAGCAGGGAAGAGACGTCCTGCTCCTCCAGCAGCTCTCTCCCAACTCAGCTGGAGGGGCGGCCTTTTATAGTTCCGCTTCCTGTCCCGCCCCTCTGCTTCCGGCAGGGTGGCATGCGGTGGGAGACAAGCCTGCTTTCTGCAACCCTCCTGCCCCCAACAACCCACTTCAGCGAGTCCCAAAATCAAATCCACTTACCAGGGGCCTCCTCTCCTCTTTGTGCTTCGCCAACATCCGGGGTAGAAAAGAGCTCCTGGCTGCATGCATCTCTGACCTCCGAGTCATCTTCTGCCTCTGGGTCCCCCTCCACATCCTCGTCCAAGATTTCCTCCTCCTGGCTCGGTCCGCTCTCAACTGACATGCGAGCCACCGAAGTATCCACAGTGGTGTTCGCAATGGAGGTGGGGTCGCCGCGGAGTATCATGTCCACCTCTTTGGAGAACCGGCAGCTCATAGGCGCAGCACCGGAGTGGCGGTTTGCCTCCCACGCCCTGTGCTCGGCGTTCCGCAGCTCCTTCACTTTCATCCTAAACTGCTGTGTGTCCCGGTCATCGCCCCTTTCTGTCATGCATCGTGAAATCTGTCCGTAGGTGTAATGATGCTGGTACTGGCGGGACCCGACTGAGAGTGCCAGTTCAGGACAAACTGCTTCAAGCAGGGCAGTTACAGCCGAAGGCTGGGGGTTTTTCACCTCTAAGGCAAACCAAACCAGCCAAACAGAGCAGACTTTGGTCTCACCCCACTGGCTCACCACAAGTCACACAAGCAATTCCCTTCGACACTCCAGTTTCCCAGTATCACCAATTGTTATGGGGACAAATGGTTATGAAAACCAATACCCCAGGAAAAGAAAAAAGGCTCTCTTGATCCCAAAGGACCAAGCCCCAGACCCAGGTCAATATACAAATCAGATCTTGTCCCAAATCACGCTGTTGCCAATCCTTTAGAATCTAAAATCTAAAGGTTTTGTTCATAAAAGGAAAAAGCTATAGAGGAGAG
The DNA here is from genome assembly GCF_965140235.1 of Caretta caretta. Classification (NCBI taxonomy): domain Eukaryota; kingdom Metazoa; phylum Chordata; order Testudines; family Cheloniidae; genus Caretta; species Caretta caretta. The sequence goes on from NC_134228.1 coordinate 8,383,261, forward strand.
CTAGAATTGGTGAAATGGAATCAATGACATACAGTCACGGCCAAATTCTTGGTTCAGACTTGCGGCAGCGACAGAATAAACTGCAGGTTCAAATCAAGTCTCTGGAGAACATCCACAGCTGGGATGCGTCTTTCAGTTCTTGGTTCAAAGCTTCTCAAGGGGTCAATTGTGTAGCTGATGGTCCTTAATCGGTCATCAAGCAGGCTAGGCATTGCATCCGATGAAGTGAGCTGTAGCTCACGAAAGCTTATGCTCAAATAAATTTGTTAGTCTCTAAGGGCCACAAGTATTCCTTTTGAACTTGTCTGGGGTGTCACCCAGAAGCATAGTACAAGTTTGAACCACAGACAGTATCGAGTCAATACTTATAACTTAAAATACAAAAATGACACAAACATATAGAGAGCATAATCATAACCAGCAAACCACAACCTTGCCTTAGACACCTTATTTGACCCCCCTTTATACAAGATTTGGTGCCACTACAGGACCTTGGTTGCAACAATGATCTATATGGTCCCAGTTCAAGTCAATAACGTCACAGTAGGTATCATAATTGCTACGTCCGGAGTGCAGCTGGGACTGTACAGCCTCCTCTCCCCAAATGCTGATGAGGTCCAGCAGCTCAGCATAGCTTCAAGCAGGTGGATCGCCTGGTGCGTGGAGCAGGCCTGGCCACCTGGAAAGATGCGCTGCACTCATCACTGAGCAAACAGGAAGGGGACTGTCAAAATGGCAAAGGAGTTTACGGAGTGGGGATGATGGATGGTCACCTGAGGGCCGGGCAGTAGAGTTCAAACCGATGACCAGAGAGGCGAGAGCAGGCATTGTGGGACACCTCCCGGAGGCCAATCGCAGCACCGTAATCGACCTCGGTGTCTACACTGGCACCGCAGCCCTGTAGCCCCGGTGCAGAAAGTTTTTTAAACTGTGCGGTGCTTTTTTTAAAGCGCTGCAACTGCCCTGTTTCCGCGCCCTGAGTGGCGTGGCCGTGCGTACACCTCACCAGTTGCAGTGCAGAAAGCTGCTTTACCGCGCTGCAACTTGCCAGCGTAGACAGGACCAGCCCTCTGTGGAGAAAGAAGTGGTTCGGGACTATTTAGCAAAGCTGGACGAGCACAAGTTCATGGGGCCGGATGTGTTGCATCCGAGAGTCCGAAAGGAGTTGACGGATGTGATTGCAGAGCCATTGGCCATTATCTTTGAAAACTCTTGGCGATCGGGGGAAGTCCCGGACGACTGGAAAAAGGCTAATGTAGTGCCCATCTTTAAAAAAGGGAAGAAGGAGGATCCTGGGAACTACAGGCCAGTCAGCCTCACCTCAGGCCCTAGAAAAATCGTGGAGCAGGTACTCAAGGAATCAATTCTGAAGCACTTAGAGGAGAGGAAAGTAATCAGGAACAGTCAGCATGGATTCACCAAGGGCAAGTCATGCCTGACTAATCTAATTGCCTTCTATGACATGATAACTGGCTCTGTGGATGAGGGGAAAGCGGTGGACATGTTGTTCCTTGACTGTAGCAAAGCTTTTGACACTGTCTCCCACAGTATTGTTGCCAGCAAGTTAAAGAAGTATGGGCTGGATGAATGGACTATAAGGTGGATAGAAAGCTGGCTAGATTGTCGGGCTCAACGGTTAGTGCTCAATGGCTCCATGTCTAGTTGGCAGCCGGTATCAAGTGGAGTGCTCCAAGGGTCGGTCCTGTGGCTGGTTTTGTTCAATATCTCCATGAATGATCTGGAGGATGGTGTGGATTGCACCCTCAGCAAGTTTGCAGATGACACTAAACTGGGAGGAGAGGTAGATACGCTGGAGGGTGGGGATAGGATACAGAGGGCCCTAGACAAATTGGAGGATTGGGCCAAAAGAAATCTGATGAGGTTCAGCAAGGACAAGTGCAGAGTCCTGCACTTAGGATGGAAGAATCCAATGCACCGCTACAGACTAGGGACCGAATGGCTCTGCAGCAGTTCTGCAGAAAAGGACCTAGGGGTTACAGTGGACGAGAAGCTGGATATGAGTCAACAGTGTGCCCTTGTTGCCAAGAAGGCCAATGGCATTTTGGGATGTATAAGTAGGGGCATTGCCAGCAGATGGAGGGACGTGATCGTTCCCCTCTATTCGACACTGGTGAGGCCTCATCTGGAGTACTGTGTCCAGTTTTGGGCCCCACACTACAAGAAGGATGTGGAAAAATTGGAAAGAGTCCAGCGGAGGGCAACAAAAATGATTAGGGGTCTGGAACACATGATTTTTGAGGAGAGGCTGAGGGAACTTGGGATGTTTAGTCTACGGAAGAGAAGAATGGGGGGGATTTGATAGCTGCTTTCAACTACGTGAAAGGGGGTTCCAAAGAGGATGGCTCTAGACTGTTCTCAGTGGTAGGAGATGACAGAACAAGGAGTAATGGTCTCAAGTTGCAGTGGGGGAGATTTAGGTTGGATATTAGGAAAAACTTTTTCACTAGGAGGGTGGTGAAACACTGGAATGTGTTACCTAGGCAGGTGGTGGAATCTCTTTCCTTAGAAGTTTTTAAGGTCAGGCTTGACAAAGCCCTGGCTGGGATGATTTAGTCGGGGATCGGTCCTGCTTTGAGCAGGGGGTTGGACTAGATGACCTCCTGAGGTCCCTTCCAACCCTGATATTCTATGATTCTATGATTCTATGAAGGGTAAGTTCTCTTCCCCTTCCCCCTCCCCCCGCTGCAGCTTGCTATACTTTCCTTGTATAATGACAGGTTTCAGAGTAGCAGCCGTGTTAATCTGTATTCGCAAAAAGAAAAGGAGGCCTTGTGGCACCTTAGAGACCAACGCATTGGATACTCATGAAAGCTTATGCTCAGATAAATTTGTTAGTCTCTAAGGTGCCACAAGGACTCCTTTTCTTTATACTTTCCTTGTCTCACTAACCAAAAAGGATCTCTTCCTGTTTTCTATATTCTCCTTCTCTCACTAACCAAAAAAAGGATCTTTCCCACTTTTGCACAGCTCTGTGTTCTGCTTAGTAACAAAAAAGGATCTTTCTCTCTCTTTCTGTTTTCTGTACTTTACACAGCCCTGTGTCACTGACACAGGATCTCTAGCTCATTTTTCGGCCGTGTGATTTCTTTCACCCGACCTTCTCAACCTTCCTTTAGAGTTTCCTCTTTTCTTTAATGAGCCTTTGCTTTTTAAAATTGATTTCAATTTTTTTACTCTTATTATTTTTTAGTCCCAACAACAATAACCTTTTACCACGTTCTTACTAATCTATAAAACACACTCCTCTCTCTTGTTGCTTTCTATAGTTTCCCCTCTTCCTTCTATTTAAAATCACCTTTCTTTCCTTTTTTATTCTAAGGCTAAGCAATCTTTCTTTTTTTAAAACTCCTTTCCTTTAAAACTCCTTTCAGGCCTCTGTCATGAGGGGGCGTGGCCTCCTGCCCTGGCAGCCTGGGAGGGAGCCGCGAACACCCCCTGGTGGGCAGAACCGGGACACCCATGGCAGCAGAGGGGCGGGGCAGGAAGCGGCACTATAAAAGGCTGGGCCTCCAGCTCAGATGGGAGAGAGCTGCCAGATGAGCAGCACCTCTTTTCCCTGCTGTGGAAGCACGGACCGAACAGAGAGCGCTATCCTGACAGAGACCCAGAGGGGCTGCCAGATGCCAGGGACACTGAGAAGCTGGTGGGGCTGCCACTCACTGTCCTCCCCCAGAGCTCGCTGTTGCCGGCAGGGAAAGGGCTGGGGGGAGTCCTCCTCTCTGGCCCCTATCCCGGAGCAGCCTGCCTGCACCCCAAACTCATCCCCAGCCCTGCCCCACCCCAGAGCCCACACCCCCAGCCAGAGCTTTCACCTCTCCACCACACCCTCGCCCTGAGCCCCTCCAACACCCCAAACACCTTATCCCCAGTCCTAGCCAGAGCCCTCATCCCCCCCATACCCCAACCCTCTGCCCCAGCCCTGAGCCCCCTCCAACACCACAAACCCCTCACCTCCAGCCCTAGACAGAGCCTCATCCCCCTACACCCCAACCCTCTGCCCCAGCCCTGAGCCCCCTCCAACACTACAAACCCCTCACCTCCAGCCCGAGAGAGAGCCCTCATCCCCCCACACCCCAACCCTCTGCCCCAGCCCTGAGCCCCCTCCAACACCACAAAACCCTCATCTCCAGCCCTTGACAGAGCCCTCATCTCCCTACATTCCAACCCTCTGCCCCAGCCTTGAGCCTCTCTAACCCCCCAAACCTCCCAGCCCCAAACAGAACCCTCACCCCCTACACCCTGACTCTTGCCCTGAGCCCCTCCCAAACCCCTCAGCCCTGCACCCCCTCCCTCTGCACTCCCTCCCATCCCCAAACTCCCTCCCAGAGCCTGCAGCCTGCACCCCAATACTCTGCCTAAGCCTAGGGCCTGCACCCCAGATGTCCTTCCTCACCCAAACTCCTTCCCGGAGCCTTGGGCAGGTGGGGGGCGAAGTAGGGGCGGGTTCTGGGCACCACCAAAATTTCTACAGACCTGCCACCCCTGAACCCATGTACACACGGAATGGGCGTGTAGCAAGGAGCCCAGGGCAGCCGAATTGGGTTCAGCTGTGTTATTGACTACAAGCCGGCCAGTGTGTTGCTGTCGGATTTTCCCCACTGACGCAGTGGCGGACCGCTCCACGGCTGTTAGGGCCCTGGGCTGGGACGCAGTGGAGCGAGAGGGCCTGGGTTCCCCTACCACCGCCACCCCACCGTCAGGAGTAGCAGCCTCCCCACTTGGTTCTCAGGAGGCCTGATTGCTCTGGCACCCGCCTGATTCAGGACGCCAGACGGTTGTGCTGACTCTCCCACCAGAGAGCTAACCTCCCTCAGACTGCGACAGATCTGCCGGACTGTAGGCCAGAGCTCCCCTACTTGATTGCTGCCCCGCCCTGATCAAGGGCCAGGCAAATGGACCTTCTGCTGCTCTGCCTGCCTGACTGTAGGCCAGAGCCCCTACTCGACAGCAGCCCTGCCCTGAATGAGGGCCCCGGGCAAACAGACTCTCTACCGTTGGTCGGCCTGACTGCAGGCCAGAACCATGAACACTGAGCTATTTCCCCTGAACCAAGGTACCCCGGAAGTATCGTAGCGAGGGGCGTGGTCTCCCGCCCAGACCGATGGGGAGGGAGCCGCGAACCCCCTACAGCCTCTCTTTCTACTCGTTCATACTTTTTCTCTAAATATGTCAAAACACAGCACGCTGTTAGGGCCCTGGGCGGGGACGCAGTGGAGCGGGAGGACCTGGGTTCCCCTATCCCCGCCACCCCACCGTCAGGAGTGGCAGCCTACTTGGTTGCTGCCCCGCCCTGATCAAGGGCCAGGCAAATGGACCTTCTGCTGCTCTGCCTGCCTGACTGTAGCACAAGCACGCAACCTTCCCCCAGCCAAACACAGAAAAATAATACAAAAGAAATGTTCAAAAGGGCCGATGGTGCCAAAAATGTACACGACCGGAAACGGGGATGGAGGGCGGGACGTAAACTCTACACGGGGCATGGAAACCTGTCAAAAAGTACATGGTGATAAAAGCTATTCAGTGGTTAACTACTCACGTGGCTGGGCAGGGCAGGCGGCCAATGGGGAGAAAGCTATGGTGCGGCATGATGTGTTCCACCCTACTCCAGGCGGGCTCTGGTGCACCAAACCCCCAGAGTAGGGAGGCTGGCTTTTACTCGCGCAGCTGGGCAACTTCAATGACTGGGTTCTCCCTTGTATGCATCAGTCTTATCCTGTGCAAGAGTGTCCGTAGGCTGGCGCGGGCTGGACGGTGTTTCTTGCAGGCCTTGAGGATCAGCATGGTCTGCAAAGCCAGGCACCTGACAGAGGACTTGCTGTCCTGCTGGAAGCCTTTGAGGACTAAGATTGAAAGGAAGGAAATGGAGGTCAGAGCCATGGTGCTCTGGAAAGCCCTGGCAGAGCAAGCCAGCGCTGTACCTCTCAGCCCGCGACAAGAAGGCAGCAGGCTGGGAGGCGGGAGGCAGGGGACTAGCAGGAACAACCACCAACCCTCACTAAACATCCCCACTGCCCTTCATAGCTGGGGGAGCCCCCAGACACAGGCAAGAAGTCACAATGAACCCCATTCACTCAAAAAGAAAAGGAGTACTTGTGGCACCTTAGAGACTAACCAATTTATCTGAGCATAAGCTTTCATGAGCTACAGCTCACTTCATTGGATGCATACTGTGGAAACTGCAGAAGACATTATATACACAGAGACCATGAAACAATACCTCCTCCCATCCCACTCTCCTGCTGATAATAGCTTATCTAAAGTGATCACTCTCCTTACAATGTGTAAGCCCTCTACACCAACATTCCACACAAAGATGGACTACAAGCCGTCAAGAACACTATCCCCGATAATGTCACGGCTAACCTGGTGGCTGAACTTTGTGACTTTGTCCTTACCCATAACTATTTTACATTTGGGGACAATGTATACCTTCAGATCAGCGGCACTGCTATGGGTACCCGCATGGCCCCACAGTATGCCAACATTTTTATGGCTGATTTAGAACAACGCTTCCTCAGCTCTTGTCCCCTAACGCCCCTACTCTACTTGCGCTACATTGATGACATCTTCATCGTCTGGACCCATGGAAAAGAACCCCTTGAGGAATTCCACCATGATTTCAACAATTTCCATCCCACCATCAACCTCAGCCTGGTCCAGTCCACACAAGTGATCCACTTCCTGGACACTACAGTGCTAATAAACAATGGTCACATAAACACCACCCTATACCGGAAACCTACTGACCGCTATTCCTACCTACATGCCTCCAGCTTTCACCCTGACCACACCACACGATCCATCGTCTACAGCCAAGCTCTGCGAAACAACCGCATTTCCTCCAACCCCTCAGACAGAGACAAACACCTACAAGATCTCTATCAAGCATTCTTACAACTACAATACCCACCTGCGGAAGTGAAGAAACAGATTGATAGAGCCAGAAGAGATCCCAGAAGTCACCTCCTACAGGACACGCCTAACAAAGAAATTAACAGAACGCCACTAGCCGTCACCTTCAGCCCCCAACTAAAACCCCTCCAACGCATTATTAAGGATCTACAACCTATCCTGAAGGATGACCCAACACTCTCACAAATCTTGGGAGACAGGCCAGTCCTTGCCTACAGACACCCCCCCAACCTGAAGCAAATACTCACCAACAACCACATACCACACAACAGAACCACTAACCCAGGAACCTATCCTTGCAACAAAGCCCGTTGCCAACTGTGCCCACATATCTATTCAGGGGACACCATCACAGGGCCTAATCACATCAGCCACACTATCAGAGGCTCATTCACCTGCACATCCACCAATGTGATATATGCCATCATGTGCCAGCAATGCCCCTCTGCCATGTACATTGGTCAAACTGGACAGTCTCTACGTAAAAGAATAAATGGACACAAATCAGATGTCAAGAATTATAACATTCATAAACCAGTCGGAGAACACTTCAATCTCTCTGGTCACGCAATTACAGACATGAAGGTCGCTATCTTACAACAAAAAAACTTCAAATCCAGACTCCAGCGAGAAACTGCTGAATTGGAATTCATTTGCAAATAGGATACTATTAATTTAGGCTTAAATAGAGACTGGGAGTGGCTAAGACATTATGCAAGGTAGCCTATTTCCCCTTGTTTTTTCCTACCCCCCCCCCCGAGACGTTCTGGTTAAACTTGGATTTATGCTGGAAATGGCCCACCTTGATAATCATACACATTGTAAGGAGAATGGTCAGTTTGGATGAGCTATTACCAGCAGGAGAGTGAGTTTGTGTGTCGGGGGGCGGAGGGTGAGAAAACCTGGATTTGTGCTGGAAATGGCCCAACTTGATTATCATACACATTGTAAGGAGAGTGATCACTTTAGATAAGCTATTACCAGCAGGAGAGTGGGATGGGAGGAAGTATTGTTTCATGGTCTCTGTGTATATAATGTCTTCTGCAGTTTCCACAGTGTGCATCTGATGAAGTGAGCTGTAGCTCACGAAAGCTTATGCTCAAATAAATTGGTTAGTCTCTAAAGTGCCACAAGTACTCCTTTTCTTTTTGCGAATACAGACTAACACGGCTGTTACTCTGAAACCCATTCACTCACTATTTCTAGGACTGCCCCATCCCTGCAGGATCTGATGGCCTCATCCCTGCCTGTATTTACGCTCCCCCTTCCCCCCAGTGCACAGATGGGCACTCAAGCCCAGAGAGGGGGAGATTCACAAAAGGGGCTTGGGCATTGTTAGGCTACGCCTAACTTCCGGTGCCCTGCTGCCCTCCAGCAAATGCCGAGGAGGGAGCTCAGCCATTCTCTAGCTCTGGTTGGGGCCCAGCTGTGAACCTGCTCTGGGAGTGAGGAGCCTGAGCTATGTCACACCTCCCCTCCCCCTTTTCCCCAATAAATGTGGAGGAGACGCTGCCCTGCCCTGCGCTGGCCCAGGGGTCTGGGCACGCAGCAGGGAGGTAGGTGACCGGACGTCACCTCAGTCTCCTTTGGAGCAGTGGCTTGACACCAGGCACCCCACTTGGAGGTGACTGCAACAAACCCTGGGCTAGTGAGTGCAAGGCGGGGAGGCAGGACCCCACCTTTGCTGTGTTGCGGGGGCGGGGAGGGGGCAATCGTCTGCAAAGGCCAGCCAGCTCAGGCCCAGTTTGGGGATTTGCCAGGCCACAGCTCTGAGGTCAGGGCTAAGTGCCTGGGCACATGCCAACCAGCAGACACCACAGGGTGAGGGGGAAGCTGATCAGGGGTTTGGGGATCTACAGTTTGCCACCCTTTGTGGCTCTCGCCCAAGATCACATTGCTGGCGTCAGAGATTGAACCCAGCCCACAGCCCTAGGCCATTCGTCCCTCTAGTGCTCAGTGCTCAAAGCAGATACCACTCACCCTTGCAGATGGCATCCAACTTCTCCTGGCTCTGCTGGTCCAGCTGCCTGGCAGTGAGCCCTACACACACAAACAGCTCGTCACATCCCTGCGTCCCCAGCGAGGGTGTCAAAGCATCTGTCACCCTCCAAGCAGTGGGGCTTTCCCTGCCCCTCGCTGTCCAGGACACACTCCTGAGTCCCCAGGGGAAAGGGCGAGTCCCCAGGGATGGCTGTGGGGCTGGTTGCCAAAGGAGAGCATAGCGCCTTGAGGTTCCACGACCAAGAGCCCATGGTGGGGTGGGGGTGGAGGGGATGGGGACTGCATGGGGAGCAGTGGGGTTCGAGGGGGCCCATCAGCCAATCAGGACAGTTTGGGGTGAGCTTGCTCCTGCAGGTTTCTGACACCCCTGAGCCTTCATTCGGCAATCAGGAGCCCAGGGGTTACTTCTCGCTGCCGGCAGGGACTGAGGAGAGCCTGGGACTGGATCCAGCCCCTCTGCTTAAGGGACCCCTCTGCTCTGTGGTTACCTAGAGACCTGATGTCCGCTTCTCTAATGGGAGCCTGCGGGTTTTCCACAAAGGCCATGGCCTGGCAGAGGAAGGTTTCTGCCCTCCCCTTGTAGCACGCCACCTAGGAGCCAGAACAAGGGAGCACAAGGTTATTAAAGGCCTTTCCATCCTGCAGGCCAGGTTCCAGATCTGTGGAGTGTCCTGCTTTCAGCCCTCCTTCCTGTGCCGGGGGGATCGCACAGAGGGACTACAGCCAGGGCCAGGTGTGGTCCTGGGGCTGGGGCTCAGTGTGGGAATGGAGCTGGGCAATGGAGGGCTCCCTCACCAGGCAGTCACAGCCTCGCCAAAGCTCCTTTTTCTGGACGAGAGCACTGAGCTGGCTCCACCTTAGAAATTCCAGAGCACTCCTGAGGGTGTCCCAACACACCTGCAAAATAAGAGGGGCCGGGGCGAGCCGACAACGGTTACGGGAGCTGGAAGCCAGGGCCGTCCCTCGGCATACACGCCTGCATAAGGCACCATGAAATTTGGGGCACCAAATTGCCCCAAATTTCATGGTGTCACTAGGCGGCTGCATGCTGCACATGCAGCAGCCCCAGCCCCAGTGACCCGCCCTATACCTCAGCCAGCCCCGCCGCGGGCTGCGCCCACTACAAAGGGCAGGGCCGTCCCTGGGGGGGGCCCAGACAATTCCCTCCGCCCTGCCTCTTCCCCTTCCCCCCTGCTCCATCCCCAGCCCGCCCCCATTCCACCTCTTCTCCGCAAGCCTCTTCCCCCAGCGACCCCACACTCACTGGCAGTGGCAGGAAATGGAGTAACCTGGTCCCAACACGCTCTACTCCAAAAGGATTGCCCCCCGCACTCACCGGCGGTGGGAAGCGGAGTGCTGCGTCTGGGAGCTGGCAGAGTAGAGCGGGCTGGGGCCAGGCTGCTCCGCTTCCCACTGCTGTCAGTGAGTGTGTGTGTGGGAGGGATCCCTTTCCCCAAACCCCCTCCCTCGAGCCACATGGCTGGAGCTGGGGCGAGGGAAGCAGAGCGGGCTACTCCCAGCTCTCCGCTAATCCTCCAGGCCACTCTGGGCCTGTGGGCCCCCCAAAAGTGGCCCCACACAGCTCCTGCCTCCCAGACCCTGGTGGGGAGGAGGGGGAGGCCTGGGACCCCACACAGCCCCACTATGGGGGGGCTGGATAAGGCACCCAAATGGCTAGGGACAGCCCAGCTGGAAGCCACTAACATAGTTACTGGAGGCCGTGTGTGCTGAACGGTTCCCGGCCCGCGGCTGCTCGCGGAAGGGCAGAGGTTTGGCTAAGGCAATGGCTGGAGACCTGACTCAATTCCCAGCTCTTCCTGCAGGAACTCAGGCAAGTTGCTTCGGCCCAGGGCTACAAAGGGATTTAGGTGCCTAATGCCCATGGGCATTCAATACTTTTGAGGCACTAGGCCTCACGCTGTGCCTTAGTTCCCCACCTCATGGGGGGTAGGAGGGTGAATTCATTACTGCTGGGGGCATTTGGCTCCCAAGTGATGGGGGCCATGAGAGCGAGCGTGTGCACAGGCACCTGGGGCGGGGCGGAGGGGGGACTTGGGCATGTCATGGCTAGTAAGAGCTGTCCGGGCTGCTTGGCCAAGGGCACATTGGGTCTTGGGCACCATCCGGAGGCTGGGTAGCTCTGCTCCTGGTAGGGGCCATGGCCAGGGTTGTGCTCTTCCCACCAGCACAGCCAGGGGAATGTGCGGAGGCCAGTGGCTGTAGGAGTGGTGAGCTGACCCCTCCGCCCACCCATTCTCTCAGCCTGGCTGCAGGGGGGAGTGTTGGCCTCAGAGGAGGCAGGGAAGACTCAGCAGTTGGGTGGGGCGCCATGGTCATGACGCTACTGGACTCAACGTTCAAGTGTTTTTGAGCACGTGATTGTCACAGCACTGAGCACCTGCCCTCTGCCGGCCAGACCTTTTAAAGGGGGGGTGTCACATGTTGGCTCCCCCCAGCAAATTCCTGGTCACTCTGTAACAATCTCAGCTGCAGGCTCCATCTCGTGGCCTCACCTGGGACACATTGGGACGCTCATCGTGCAGGAGGAGGAGCAGCGGGACCAGGCTGTGGAGGACGTGCTCCTTCATCTTCCTCCTGCTGGGCCCCCTTACAAGCTCCAGCAGGTGTTTAAAGAGGGTGATGGAGAGCACCCGGAGTTTGCTGGACTCCTGCAAGAGAGGATGTGGGGAGGAGACGCTGTGACGGTCGTGCCCACCCAGCTGGGTGAGCGCTCACTGTGACAGAGATGTCTGCCCTGCAGGGGGTATTGCTAACTCACCCCCAGTCATACAGGCACAGCTGGGGGCCGCAGTCCCATAGGCATAGCGCCATTGAAGGCAATAGAGATGCAGGTTTCCACCAGCTGAGGGGCTGGCCTGGTAACTTCTTGGCCAGAGAGAGCCGTAAGGTGGGGTGAGACAGCCCCTGGGATCTCACAGCCAGCTCTGGGCACACTGACATCAGCACCCGCCTGTCAAGCCAAGGGGAAACGCTCAGGGCAGAGCAGCACCAGGACAGGGGCGGCAGAGAGGGAGCGATGAGGAAAGATTCAAAGAGGGAAGGGATGTGTGTACTTTGTCCTCCCGCTTTGCGTGCCTGACTCACACTGGTGCTGACCCACAGCGACCCTCTAGCGAGGCCAAGGGGGCCAGGTATGGGGGGCAAATTCCTACACTGGTGTTTGTTCGGGCCACGCACAGGGATCTGGGGGGGATTCAACCAGGAAGAAGGGGTGGTAAATGTGCAGGAGCTCCCAGATAGGGGGCCTTGGAAACCATGACTGGAAACCACCCAGCCTCCAGGGGCTTGGGGTTCGGCAAGGGCTGCCCCACTCCCACACATGGGTTTCTTGTTAACTCAGGGTCGGCCGCACTTGGTCACATGATGCCCCCTCGCTGCATGGCAGCTGGCAGAGCTGGACCAGTCCAGTGACCTGGGAGGCCGGGCGAGCTGTGCCCAGCAGGGAGAACCAGGAGCAATAGCTGGGGGCTGTAGGGAGGGGCCACAGCTTTCTGGGAGGTGAGGCTGAGGGTAAGGGGGGGCAGCCTGGGGGGCGGGTTGACTTGAGCTGTTCTGAGAGTGGCTGAATCTTTAAATGGTGCCCCCCCCAATCAGCAGTTACATGTCGCCTCTGGGCACCAGGTTCTGGAGCAGGCAGTTCTCTGAGTGACGTCTGTTGTAAAAGTGTTCATAAGTTCTTTTAGTCTGTTTATCTGATTTGGCTGCGCTCTCCTGTCTGGCCACTTTGGAGACAGGCTCTTGGAACAGTAGTTCTCAGTTGTCTTTCCATCAGGAGCGGGTGCTGGACTAGATGCAGGAGCTGCTCTTGGTGTTGATCTTTAGCTGGGCCTGTGCCACTGCTTAATAAAGAGCGGCCGGGTCCCAGCAGAGTTTGGGAGGGCTGAGGGTAGGATTTAGCGTTGTGAGAGCTGGGGAGGAGGGTGGTCCCTCCAGGAGCCCCCACTGGGGCGTTACCCCTGGAAGGCAGTAATGGATAGGTCACTTTCTTCCGCCCACTTTGCTGGCTCTCGCCGTGCAGTGGCGGACTGAATATCAGTCTGGTGAACACGCTGGCGGGGGCTCGTTTGTGGTTACAAAAGGCCTGGGGAGAACTAGCCCCTCCTTTGATGCTGCCCTGCCATGAGAACGAAGGGGAGAGGAAAGGGCGGTAGCTGCAGAACCTACAGACGGAGCCGTTTCCTTATGGAGCTGACAGGCCAGCTGTGGGATTCCTTGCCAGGGAGGGGAGGGGCAGGATTTTCACCAGGGTACCATCACTTGTTACCCTGGAAGGCAGCAGGAGCATTGTGGCACCCTGTGCTGCAGAGGCCCCCTCGCTGCATGCAAGCTCAGGAATGCATGGCCTTCCCTCAAGGGGAGCCTCGTCCCCAGGCTGCCCTGATCCTTGTCAGCAGGCCTGCAGGACACCAGGGTTCCCACTCTTACTGCCATATGCTCTGATGGAGAATGGGGTAGCAGAAGAAGGCGGGAATGGGTTCATGTCATTTACAACAATCCTTTTTCTGGCTAGGACCATAGCATAGGTCCCGCTAGCCCACCCGCCAGCCCCCATTCACATGTCTGTGGCTTGAAGGGTCTCCCGCGGGCCCCCAGGCCTTACATCATGAAAGAACGGCAGGAGTTTCTCAGCCACTCGCACAGCCACGGGGCTGGCGCTCTGCCTGTCCATGCCGGCGAGGATGTCTCTCAGCACGGTGATGGCGTTGGAGATGACGTCCCTGTCTGCCTCGTGTAGCTGCTCCACGACGACTGGCAGTTGATACTGGAGTTTCCCCACCTGTGTGAAAGGAGGAGCTGCTTTACGAAACACCCTCCGGTGACCCAACAAGCCATTTCCAAAACAACATCTGCCTCCCCTGCAGACAGAGCCACGGGAACTAGGAGTGCAGGGGGTGCTGCAGCACTCCAAGGTTTTTCGCGGGGCTCTGCTCCTGGCCCCATACACAAGGTCCCAGCTGCCGGCCCTGCGCCAACTCCCAGCTGTGGCCCCAGCCTCGGCCCCCTTGCCCCATCCATCTCCCGCCCCCCTGGAGCCATGGCCCTGCTCCTGACCCCAGCTCTAGGGGGGGTGGGGTGTGTGGACAGGTGTAAGGGGATGCTCAGCACCTGCACTATAAAAAGTCTTCTAGCGCCCCGCCTCCAGATGACATGTTAGAGCCTCAAAGCCCTTGCACAGCCCCAGCTAGGATCGCAGGCAGCGGGGCCAGCTACCTGCAACATAAGCAGCTGCTTCCTTGTACCCCCGATCTCAGGGGGTGGTATTTATTAGCAGGTATCATCTGTGGAAACTTCTCTGCACAACACCTTGACCCCGAACACATCAAGTGTATTATTGTTATAAGGGTTAGAATAGCACCTCCAGCGCCTATCTGCAATCAGGGCGTGTGCTGGGGGCTTTCCAGGCACAGAAAGAGACATTCCCTGGCCTAGAGCTTACAGGCTAGATACACAAAGGAAGGATTTCTATCCCCGTTGTACAGACATGGAACTCAGGCACAGAGAGGCAACGTGACTCACCCATGGTCACCCAGGGAGTCTGGCAGAGCCCGAAACTGAACTTGGGTTTTCCTGAGTCCCGGGCCTTACAGCCCAGCCTTGGCAAGGGAGCCGATTTTGTCCACGAGTTCGAGGGTTGGTCTGTTACTAAAAGCCAGATTCAATCATTTCTGTATTTGGCTTTTGAACTGTTCAAAGACAGCCCCACAAAACCTCAACCGGGATCAGGGGAAACAGTGTCCAATACAGGCTTACCGGTTCCGGAAGGAAAAATAAAACACAAGCAAGTGAAAACCAGGCTGAGGACATGGAACAATGGGAATGGTGGATAACAAGAGAATTACAGTCATGCCCTCTCCATGTCTGATCGATTCATCGTCCGGCTTTAATAAACCGGACTGACCGGCTATTCTCAGGGTAAGTAAATTATCATTAGGGAGAGTTGCCTTCAGATGGTCTCCTCTTTGACCAGGCTGCCAGATCTGTGTATTTAAGTCCCAAGGGTTTTCTCTGCCTTCACTATACCGTGTCTATCACACTTGGTATGAGGTCTGAGCAGCAAAAGGCCTTTCTCGAGCTCTTCAGAGGAGCGAGTGCTGCGGGACAGAGCTGTGACGTCAACAGTTAAAACCTATGAGGCTCAAAAAGGGGATTCGTAGGAAAAAATGGTTCCAACTGAAGCAAAATGGCTCTGTCCGGGCGTCCCGGATCACTGGTGTCACCAGCATTCCCTGGAGGTCTAGAGTCCACAGCTCTGCTGCTACTCTAGTGCTAGGGTTCTTTGGATCACACACCCAGAGACGCACCCTGCAGGAGCCAGGCCCTGCCCTGCAGAACAACAGACAAAAGCCAGGCAGGGACTTGCCCAAGGTCACCCAGCAGGTCAGTGGCAGAGCCAGGAAGAGAAACAGGGCTCCTGACTCCAGGCTAGGGCCAGGTCCCCTGGGAAGCTTTCAATGACCCCAGCCCTGCATCAGCTCCCTGATGAAGGAGTTGCCAAGACTTTGAAGGAAAGAGCTCAAATTCAGAGGGATCATGGTAAATTGGAGGACTGGGCTATAGACAACAAAAGGAAACTCACCAAAGACAAAAGTGAGGTGCTACATTTAGAGAAGAAAAAGCAAATGCACAGAAACAGAATGGGGGATAACCGGTTGTACTGCTGAGAAGGAGCTGGGAGCTGCAGTGGATCACAGCCTCAGCATGAGGCAGCAAAGTGATGGTGTTGCAAAAAAAAAAAAAAAAAAAAAGCAAATGCAATCTTAGGTTGCATTAACAGAGGTATAGCCTGCAAGTCATGGGAGGTGATAGTACCACTCAACTCAGTGCTGGTTAGGCCTCAGCTGGAGTACGGTGTCCAGTTTTGGTCACCAATGTCTACAAAAGATGTGGAGAAACTGTAATGAATCCAGAGGCGAGTGACAAAGATGATCAGAAGGATGGAACACAAGCCATACGAGCAAAGGTTGAAGGAACTGGCTATGTTTAGTTTGCAAAAGAGGAGATTAAGGGGGGACGTGCTAATGGTCTTCAGATTCTTCGAAGGCTGCCAAAAAAAAGATGGCAAAAAGTTGTTCTCTCTTGCCACAGAGGGCAGGACAAGAGGGGATGGGTTCAAACGACAGCACTGCAGATTTAGATTAAATCTCAGGAAAACCTTCCTAACTGTAAGAAGAGTAGGACAATGGGACAGACGACTAGGGAGCTTGTGGAAGCCCCTTTGCTGGAGGTTTATAGAAGGAGGCTGGAGCCATCTGTCTGGGCTGGGATAGACACAACAAATCCTGCATCTTGGCAGGGGGCTGGACGAGCTGACCTTGCGATCCCTTCTCACCCTGCGGTTCTATGAGAGGTGTCCCAGAGCACCAGGAGAGGGTTTCGGCGTGTTCTGCCTCCACTATAGCGCTGGCTAGAGTCACGCTCTCTCTCTTCGGCCCAATGGCGATACCCAGTGGGAGACTGAGAGACACCCTCAGGCCATGGTGGGGACACACGGCGCTCCTTCCCTTGCTGCAGGGGCTGGAACTTACGGCCAAGGGGGCGACGCCAGCCTCTCGCTGAGAGACGTCGTGATGCTGGCGCAGCGGCCGTTCCTGCAGCCTGTCGAGCAGCTCCCGTAGGACCTTTCCTGCGGTCTTGGGGTGGGATGTCAGCACCCTCCACATCTCCACAGCAACGCTGCAAAGGGAGAGAGCCGATTTCAGCTGGCCAGAGCCCTGCCAGCCTCCAGCACCCACCGCCACCCTCACCCTGCTGAGTCTCCCGCCACCGGCTGGCCCTTTGTTGCCCTCCTGCTGCAGCAAGGGCCCCCACTGCCTGGCGCAGGCTGCATGGGGGCCGGGTCTGAGTGTCAGCCCCGGGGGAGGCCGAGGGCTGCCATATGGGGTTTTGCAGGCTGGCCTGTCTCCACGGCATGTCAGCCTGCAAAACCCTCCAGAACAAGCAGCAGCTCTGCAGGGAGCAGGAGGTCTCCGGATGGTTCTGCACGCCCCTGTCCCTGGCAGCGGGACCAGTCCGGGGGACCCGGAGTGCAAGCGGCAGCAGCCCCAGCCCCGTACCTGTCACATGACAGCGAGCAGCCCAGCAGGGTTGTGACCACCTCCTCGCTGTACTGGTCGCCCAGCACGACAAGGGCCTTGAGCAGCTGCTGCTGGGCCAGCGGCTCGCTGATGGAGTCCAGGTTGTGGTACACGCTCGTCACAGCCTCCGACACCTGGAAGGGAAGTGGGGAGATGGGAGCCTTGGCTTCCTCGCGCTGCTATTGATCTGGGGTGTCAGGGACCTGCCCTACCTGAGAGCCATCTGCCCTCCCACATCCTCTTCTCCAGCTCCAGGCCTAGAACACAGGGCCAATTCCCGGCCTATCGATTCATAGACTGCAAGACCACAAGCGGCCATGGAGATCACCTAGACTGACCCCCCGCATTGCACAGGACCTGCCCCCCAGTAATGCCGAGCGCCCAGAGACAGAGTCTCCCACGGATGGGCTCCCCCAGCAGACTGTTCTCACTGCAGCTCCTACCCTCTCCAAGCTTGGGCTGGGGACCCACAGGATCACATGCAGCATGTGCCTGGCCGCCACCGACTCATGGACGCTGGTGTCTCTCAGGCCCTCGATAGCAGTGAGGAGGAAGTCCATGCGCTCAGATGGGTTGAAGTACTTCCCAAACATCTGAAACAAACCTGCCAGTGAAACCCCTTTTGCTGCCCAGTGCGGTTCCAGTCGGACCGAGCAGCCAGGACTGGCCCAGCCAGGAGTGCAGGCAAAGCCCGCTCTGCCGGGACAGGGCTGGGTTACTGCACCTGGGACGCACAGCACCCAGCCAGCAATCAGGAGCTGTCGTGCATGGCACAGGCCAGCGTGGCAGTGCACGGGGGCACAATACTGCACAGCACGGATACACTCTCTAGTGCTCAGAAGGGGCTGGCACTGGTGCGTGGACGCAATGATGCCTTGGAGAGCATTAATCTCTGGGGAAGCTCCCACCACACCTGACAAGGAGCTGGGATCAGGTTTGGATGAGACCCAGTGCATCTTGGGATGTTGCATGGAGGGAGGCATATTGGCCCGCAATAGTAGAAGCCTTGCCAGCAGATTGAGGGAAGTGATTATTCCCCTCTATTCGGCACTGGTGAGGTCACATCTGGCCCCCCACAAGAGAAAAGATGTGGACAAATCGGAGAGAGTCCAGCAGAGCGTAACGAAAACGATTAGCGGGCTGAAGCACATGAATTATGAGGAGAGACTGAGGGAAGTGGGCTTATTTAGTCTGCAGAAGAGAAGAGTGAGGGGGGATTTGATAGCAGCCTTCAACTACCTGAAGGGGTCTCCAAAGAGGATGGAGCTCGGCTGTTCTCAGTGGTGGCAGGTGACAGAACAAGCATCAGTGGTCTCAAGTTGCAGTGGGGGAGGTCCAGGTTGGATATGAGGAAACACTATTTCACTAGGAGGGTGGTGAAGCACTGGAAAGGGTTACCTAGGGAGGTGGGGAATCTCCATCCTTTGAGATTTTTAAGGTCAGGCTTGACAAAGCCCTGGCTGGGATGATTTAGTTGGGGTTGGTCCTGCTATGAGAAGGGGGTTGGATTAGATACCTCCTGAGGTCTATGATTCTATGAGGTGGAGTGGGCCATAGGCAGGGCTCCGGCCCAGCTGGATGGGGTCAGTGGTGTTAATTTCTCTCTCCTGATAACTCTGGGCACAACAATCCCAGGAAGCATTGAAAGTAGTTACCATGGCGATATTGCTGGTGTTGGTGAACCAGGTGACCCAGAAGGTGTTCTCCGCTCGCCACTCCCTGAAGACCTGCAGATACTCTGCACTCTGCTTTGCCAGCGTCGTGCCTGAACCAGGGAGGGGAAACAGACAGCAGGCAATATAAATCAGAGGTTAGCTTTGGAAACGGGAATTTTGCAAGGAAGTTTAGAGACAAGTACATCTAAGAAACATACTGTAAATTCAGGCCAATAAACTCCCCCTCCCTCCCCAACAAAACTAAACAAACTAACCCCCCTGGAAGAGTAAAAATAAACCAGGCGGAAGTGCAGCAGCAGTTTGAGGCTCTCTAGTTGATTGTACTGAATGCAGCATGTAGGATTCCCAGCCCTGTGGGCAGGTAGCACATCTGGGCATTTCGCCCAAGGAGCTACTGCCCTCGGAGACCAGGAGGCCAGAGGATCTGAACTGGTGGAGCCAAGGGAGACAGCGAGGTACATAGAGGAGACTTTTAGGGATGCAGTAGAGTGGTCGCACCCCCAGTCTGACAGCCTCTGTGCTGCTGAGGAGGGTGAAAGTTTCTGGGAAGGAGAACATCGAGCTGGAGCAGAGGGAGACGATCCCATAGTTGGGACCCACCTGCCAGATGAAGTCAGGATATCTTCTCACACTGAGGCTGCCCCTCCTGAGGCGGGAAGCCCAGTTACAAAGAAAAGCCAGGTAATAGTAATGGGGGATTCAATCAATAGACATATAAGAAGGTGGATTTGTGATGAGTGGGAGAACCGCATGGTAAATTGCCTGCCTGGTGCAAAGGTTGCAGCTCTCACGAGACAGCGAAACAAACTTACGTGCAGTGCTGTGGTATGTAAGCTAATGTTTAAATCGGCCTCTGTACGAGATAGCGAATGTGACAGTGAATTTTATAAAAGTCTCCAGATGTGATCCCAGGCAAGCCTGACTTCAGTATCAGGCAAATTGTTGAAACGATAGGAAAGAACAGAATTATCAGACACATAGGTGAACACAATTTGTTGGGGCAGAGTCAACATGGCTTTTGGAAAGGGAAATCATGCCTCACCAATCTACTAGAATTCTCTGAAGGGGGTCAACAAGAATGTGGAGAAGGGTGATCCAGTGGATATAGTGTACTTGGACTTTCAGAAAGCCTTTGACAGGGTCCCTCACCAAAGGCTCTTAACCAAAGTAAGCTGTCATGGGATAAGAGGGAAGGTTCTCTCATGGGTCAGTGGTTAAAAGATAGGAAGCAAACAATAGGAATAAATGGTCAGTTTTCACAGTGGAGAGAGGTAAAGAGCGGGGCACCCCAAGGATCTGTGTTGACACCAGTGTAGTTCAACATAGTCATCAATGATCCAGAAAAAGGGGTAACCAGTGAGGTAGCAAAATTTGCAGATGATACAAAATGACTCAAGATAGTTCAATCCAAAGCAGACTGCGAAGAGCTACAAAGGGACCTCACAAAACTGGGGGACTGGGCAACAAAATGGCAGATGACATTCAATATAGATAAATGCAAACTGGACACCACAATTCCAACTATACATACACAATTATGGGGTTTAAATTACCACTCAAGAAAGAGATTTTGGAGTCATCGTAAAGAGTTCTCCGAAAACATCCACTCACCGTGCAGTGGCAGATAAAAAAGCCAACAGAAGGTTGGGAACCATTAGGAAAGGGATAGATAATAAACCAGAAAAATGTCATAATGCCTCGATACAAATCCAATGCGCGTGCCCACACCTTGAATACCGCGTGTAGTTCTGGTCGCCCCATCTCAAAACAGATATACCAGAATTGTAAAAGGTGCAGAGAAGGGCGACAAAAGTGATGAGGGGTATGGAAGAGCTTCCATATGAGGAAAGATTAAAAAGACTGGGGACAAGTCTACACTTCAACCACTCTATCGCCATAGCTGCACCGGCGCTGTAGCGTTGAAGAGAAGATGGTCCTCTGCCAACAAGCTCTTAATCCACCTCCCGGAGAGGCGCTAGCTATGTCAGTGGGAGGGGTGCTTCTGCCAACAGGGGTGTGGATTTTTCACAGCCCTGAGCAATGGAGTGATAACAATATAGGTCTGCAGTTTAGACCTGGGACCATTTAGTTTAGAAAAGAGCTGACTAAGGGGGGAGATGACAGAGGTCTATAAAATCATGACTGGTGTGGAGAAAGTGAATAAGGAAGTGTTATTTACCCCTGCACATAACACAGGAACTAGGGGTCACTTTCTGAAATTAATAGGCAGCAAGTTAAAAGCAAAGAAAAGAAGGTATCTCTGCACACAATGCACAGGCAACCTATGGAAATTGTTGCCGTGGGATGTTGTGAAGCCTAAAAGTATAATTGGGTTCAAGATAATTAGGCCATGCAACCCCAGACTCGGCATGTCCCTAAACCTCTGACTACCAGAAACTGGGACCGGATGAGAGGGGATGGATCACTCCAAATTTCCCTTTTCAGTTCATTCTCTCTGAAGCATGAGGCACTGGCCGTTATCAGAAGACACAATACTGGGCTAGATGAACTGATCTGAGTCAGTATGTCCATTCTTATGTGAGTTATGAAGAGTAGAATATGGACAGGGAAAGCTAAAGACATCAGGGGAAACTCCATGGCTTGAAGGACTATGGATACTGTTAGGGAAAAAGGGTTCCCCTCCCGTCTAGGGTTAGGAGGGTAGCCTTCCCTGGACTTCTGTATTAGCCAAACAAAACACAGAGTCTTGGCTCTTTGATAAAGTGAGGCACTTTATTGCTAGCAAATACGACAGCTGAAGGGCTCACCAATTCCTTTTCAGAGGAAAATGGTGAAGCCCCGAACAAAGAACAGGGATGAGCTTTTATAGCTTGGTTCAACATACATTGTGATATCTCTTCCAGTTCGAACTGGTTAACCCAGTCTGTTTGAAGTTCTGGGGTAGGTACGAGCATGGAGGCTTATCTGTATAAGGAATTCTCTCCCCAAAAGCAGGGAGTGCAGGTTACACACAGTTCACATTCTTTCTATCCATAAACAAAGTAGAAAGGACAGATAAGCATAGAAAAAAGACAGCAGCGTAGCTTTACATGATTATAGGGTCGTTTTCTGGGGTTTTTTCCCTATCAATACTAAGGAGGTTTTTTTTAAAAAAGTGTATTAGGAACAAAAGAAATCCTAGCAATGGTGTAGGCTCATTACTAGATGGAGACTGTTTAAAAGGATGCAGAAAAGGCAGAAGTGTTCAATAAATATGTTTCCCATGTTTGGAAACCCCATGTCAATGTATTTAGGAAGGACAAGGGTCTCCAGTGCTCTTACGTTTTTGCCACAGCATGAAGGCGTAGAGATGGTGAAGTCCCTCCATAGCCGATCGGCAGATCTCCTGCTCCTGCTCAGTACAGTGCAGAGTGAGACAGCCCACCAGCTGGCCCAGGACTCTGAACTCCTCCACTCCCTGACGGAGAGAGGGAGCAAGGGGAGTCACTCGCCCCTGCAGGCCCAGCGCAGCATGTCCCCTGGCATTGCACTAGCAACGGTCTAGAACCGGGGGAGGCAGAGCCCAGCGCAGAGAGACTGGGGACAATGAGAGCAGGAGGAGCCATGGGAACCATCACCAGGGACTGAGGGAAACTCAGCAGGGACGGGAAGTCTGGGTAGCAAAGTCAGCAAACGTTGCCCTCGAGTGGGGACCTGGGTAAGGAATGAACTAACGTCCAGTCTCCATCTCAAGGGCAAGCTCCTAATCCCAGCCCCTTCTCCCATCCCCCTCCCTCCACTGACCTCAGGTCCAGGAGCGTGAGGTCACCTTAGAATATCAGGGTTGGAAGGGACCCCAGAAGGTCATCTAGTCCAACCCCCTGCTCGAAGCAGGACCAATTCCCAGTTAAATCATCCCAGCCAGGGCTTTGTCAAGCCTGACCTTAAAAACCTCTAAGGAAGGAGATTCTACCACCTCCCTAGGTAACGCATTCCAGTGTTTCACCACCCTCTTAGTGAAAAAGTTTTTCCTAATATCCAATCTAAACCTCCCCCACTGCAACTTGAGACCATTACTCCTCGTTCTGTCATCTGCTACCATTGAGAACAGTCTAGAGCCATCCTCTTTGGAACCCCCTTTCAGGTAGTTGAAAGCAGCTATCAAATCCCCCCTCATTCTTCTCTTCTGCAGGCTAAACAATCCCAGCTCCCTCAGCCTCTCCTCATAAGTCATGTGTTCCAGACCCCTAATCATTTTTGTTGCCCTTCGCTGGACTCTCTCCAATTTATCCACATCCTTCTTGTAGTGTGGGGCCAAAACTGGACACAGTACTCCAGATAAGGCCTCACCAATGTCGAATAGAGGGGAACGATCACGTCCCTCGATCTGCTCGCTATGCCCCTACTTATACATCCCAAAATGCCATTGGCCTTCTTGGCAACAAGGGCACACTGCTGACTCATATCCAGCTTCTCGTCCACTGTCACCCCTAGGTCCTTTTCCGCAGAACTGCTGCCGAGCCATTCCAAAAACCTTGGACTCCTCTTCTCTGCATTCCGCCTCTCTCACTCCATCCTGGAGCTCCCCACAACCCCCACTTTCTGCGCTGCACCCAGCCTGCCGGCTCTCTCCTGCCGGCTCTCTCCTGCAGCCTTGTCCTCTAGCCTCCCCCTCCTGCCAGACCTTCCCTTGCCCCTCCTGCAGCCCCTGCGCTTGCTCCCTGCTCTTCCCCACATCGCACCAAGCCCCTTGCCCTCCTCTCCTGGGGTCTGCACGGCCTCCCCTGACCCACTCCCCGTTGCTCTGGCTCATTTGGCCCCTCCCATCCCTTTCACTGTGTCCCCTCCCACCTCCCTCCTTCTCTTCTGCTGCCCCAGCCTCTGGGGCCATATCATCCAAGCGCCCCGCTTCAGCTGCCGGAGGGGAGGCCCTGCCACAGGGGGGATGGAGCAGCTGGAGCAGCTCAATGGCCCTGAGCACCCAGAGCAGGGGGTCTTCATCTGGCAGCCTGGCAGGAGCTGATGCCAAAGCATCCCGGGGGCAACTGACAAAGGGGGTGAAGAGACACCTGGGTTCAGACGGTGCTCTCAGGGCGATCCTGTGTAAATCCGCTGACCCTGCGGAGCAGACTTTGTTCCTAGGGGAACAGCGGGGAGAGTCCTTGGAGATAGAATTACGGGGCTCCACCCAAGGCCCACTGGAGTCAGAGGACAGACCTGTCCACATCAGGGCTCATTAGGTTGGACTCCGACCGAGGATCTTGCTGAGTCACTATTCCAGGCCTGGGTTTTCCCTGCCAGGGAGCGCTGCACCGCAAGCCTGCTCAGTGCAGTTAGGAGACGGCCAGAGTCACAGGCTACTCACCTTGAATTTGTGTTGACCGGAGATGAATTTGGTCAGCCAGGTGATTCTTCCCACTGCCCTCAGCCGCACATGCACCTCCTTGGATGCGGTCCAGGGGAGCAGGACCTGAGAGAAACAGATTGGGACAAATTGCGAAGGAGAAGGACCAAAAAATAGCACAAGCACATAGAGTGAAAATCAGAAAGGCTAAGGCAAAAATGAGTTCTAACTGGCAAGGGACATAAAAGGCAATCAGAAGCAGCTCTGTAAATGCATTAGGAGAAAGACAAAGGAAAGTGTGGGGCCACTACTCAGCAGGGAAGCAGAGCAAATAATGGATGATACAGACAAAGCCAAGGTGTTTAATGCCTTTTTTGCTTCAGTTTTCACTAAAAAGGTTCATGGCGACTAGATGATGACCACAATATTAACAACAGGGGGGAAGGAATACAGGCCAGAGTAGGGAGAGAACAGATAAAAGACAATTTAGGTCAGTTAGATGTATTCAGGTTGGCACAGCCTCATGATATTCACACGAGTGTGGAGCTAGACAAAGCAATCTCTGAACCTTTAGGAGGGCTGAAGGTCCCAGAGGACTGGAGAAGGGCAGCCACAGAGCCTATGTTCAGAAAGGGGAACAAGGAAGCCCCAAGGAATTATCCACCTGTCAGCCTATCTTTGGTACCCAGAAAGATTATTGAACAAATTATTAAAGAGTTTGTAAGAACCTAGAGGAGATAATAGGGTGATAAGGAATAGCACCATGGATTTGTCCACAACAAACCATGCCAAACAAATCTAACTTCCTTCTTTGACCGGGTTACTTGCCTAGTGGATGGATGGAGGCCGTATGTGATGATGTATATCAAGTTTCATAAGGCTTTTGACACAGTTCCACAAGACATTCTGATAAGCAAACTAAGCCAATATGATCCAGATGAGACTGCTTGAAAGTGGGCGCACAACTGATGTAAAAGCAATCCTCAAAGAGGAGTTATCACTAACTCGCTGGCAAACTGGGAGGGTGTCTGAAGTGGGGTCCCCCAGGGGTGTGCCTGGGTCCAGTACTGCTCAATATTTTCATGAAGAACTTGGTTAACAGAGAGGAGAGTATGCTTGTCAAGTTGGCGGATGACACCAAGCTGGGGAGAATTACAAGCACTTTGGAGGACAGATTAGAATTCAGAATGAGCTTGCCAAATTGGAGAGTTGGTCTGAAGTCAACAAGATGAAATTCAGTCAAAACCAATGTGACGTAACGCACTTAGGAAGGAAAAATCAAATGCATAAAAAGAAAGTGGGGGATGACCGGCTAGGTGGCAGGACTGCAGAAAAGGATCTGGGGGTTATCGTGAATCTCACACTGAATAGGAATCAAGAGTGTGATGCTGTTATGAAAGAGGGAAATGTCATTCTGAGGTGTATTAGCTTGGAGCACTGTGTCCAGTTCTTGGCACCCCGCTTTAAGAAAGATGTGAACAAACTGGGGCCCGTCCAGAGGACAGCAACAAAAATGATCAGCGGTTTAGAAAACCTGACCTATGAAGAAAGGGTGAACGACTTGGGCATGTTTCGTCTTGAGAAGACGGAGGGGGCACCTCCTAACACTCTTCAAATATGTTAAGGGCTGTTTTACAGAGTGTGACGAAGTGGGCCTGTTCTTGATGTTTCCTCCGAGTATTGTGGGGGTGCCTCCGTTTCCCCTATGCAGTTCTTGAGTATCTAGGTGATGGGGTAAGGGTGTATGATCATTGCAGAGCCCTAGAGGGCAGGTGTGTGCAGGGGTCTGGACACAGAGAATGGCCGACACCCTGTTTCCTGGCAACTGATGGCCTGGGCCCTTCCCCCCTGCAAGGTGAGAGCTGAAGGGTTGGAGAACAAAGGAATCAGGTGACCTCCTGGACTGGGAAAGGAACAAAGCCCAGAGGAGAAGGGGCTGGAGGGAGTTTCAGTTTGGGGCTGGCTGGGACATGGAGTGAAGTGCAGACGTGGTTGTCTGGCTCACTGCCCCCCAAAATGGACCCAGCTGAGGGGTCCCGTTCTCTGCACCTGCAAGCTCTGTTTTAGACCATGTTCCTGTCGTCTAATAAACCTTCTGTTTTACTGGCCGGCTGAGAGTCACGTCTGACTGCGAAGTTGGGGTGCAGGACCCTCTGGCTTCCCCAGGAGCCCCGCCTGAGCGGACTCGCTGGGGGAAAGCGCACGGAGGGGCAGAGGATGCTGAATGCTCTGAGGTCAGACCCAGGAAGGTGGAAGCTGTGTGAGCTGTGTGTCCTGAAGACAGGCTGCTCACAGAAAGGCGACTACCCCAGAGTCCTGACTGACTTCATGGGGAGCAGTTCCAGAGCATCGCCCAGGGACTCCGTGACAACTGGTGGCAGCGGTGGGATGTACTGCACCCCGTGGACGGCGCTTCCTGCAGTAAGTGACTGGGGAGCAGTAACACGAAGGGGGATTGCCGAGGACCAGGCCTGCTGAAGGCTCAGAGAGGAGCGGTTTCGGGGGGCGGTTAACCCCTGGGAGTGTGTGACCAGCGAGAAGGACTGTGCAGTAACAGGGTTCCCCTGGGGATTGCAGCAAGCAGTCCAAGGGGCGGAGGAGTCTGCAGCGACCCTGGCAAAGAGGTGGTGACCTCGAGAAGGGCTGGCACACTAGGGGTTCTCCCTGGAAACCGTGGGGAGCTGAGAACACACGGGCCTGTGAGTCCACAACAACTTGGGAGGAGTGGAGTGATGGCCTGTCACCGTCTCCTTAAGAAGGACATTGTAACCCTGTGCAAAAAGAGAGGGTTGAGCGTTGGAAAGTTCACCAAAGCAGAGTTAATCGTGCAGCTGGAGGAGGATGACTGCTCTAAGGAACAGATTCCTGACCCCAAATGGGGCTATAGCAGGATCTGGGAGCAGCTGGAGTGGGAGCCAGGCATCCCCAAGACTCCTGTCCCCGACCAGACGAGGGTCTTCACGATCGGGTTCCCCATCGGGGGATCGAGACGGACGGGATTGGAGCTGAGTCCGAGAGAGCAAGAGGACCGTTGGACCGTGGGAGACAGCGAGAGCCCGAGAAAGAGCTGCAGAAGCAGCAGCAGCATGAACTGGCGGTGGGGGAGCGGAGAGGCCTAGGGGACCTCCCCGGGGTGAGTGGGGATAGATCCCGGGGGGCCAGTTCCGCAGGGAACCTCGAGACTAAATTGCTGCCCCTAGTTAAGGAGGGGGGGGGGTGTGTGGATGCCCACCTCACTGCCTTTGAGCAGGCTGGCGATTTGAACCAGGGGAACCCTGCGGAAAAGCCCCGGTGTCTAGCTCCCTTGCTGGGTCCCAAGGCCACAGACTCCATCAGCCAGATGGGTGGGGAGGTGGACACGCTCCCACTCCTGACCTATATGTCTGTGTGGAGTTTCCTGGGGCCAGGCCCCTCGGACCCCCAGTGGGAGCGGAAGGTGATGGTCAATGGGGAGACATTCCTGGGGTGGCGAGATCCTGGGACAGAGAGAACTGGTGTCAGGCCCCGGGTGGTGCAGCCTCAGAGGCTGAGGGGCTGTGTGAGCTGGGTGAGGGTCCCAGGGACGAAGCCCCTCGCCCTGCCTATGGCCCAGATCCCCGTGCAGACCCAGGAGGGGTGGGGCTGGCTGGTCGTTGGGGTGCTCCAGGACACCAGCTGCGAGACCCTGTTGTGGGGTGACTGTGTCTCTTTGGGACAGGATCCAGGCCCTGCTCCTGTAACTGCCAAGGGTTTGAATTTGAATCCAGGGAACCAATCGGTGGAGAGGGAAATGGTCAGTGAAAATGCAGATGACCTGGCTGGCAGCAGGGAGGAGCCGCTAGGCTCAGGCTACCTGCCTGCCTGTAACCAGACCCCTGGGGCTGGGTGGGACAGAGAGATGCTCCCTGCCCCCTTGCACACAAGAGTGGGGACTCTCGCTGGCTCTGATGCATTGAGGAAAGCAGTGGCCTGCCCCCACTGGGACAGCAAGGGCAGCGCTGAGCACAGTGGGAGCTGAGACCCCAGCTGAGTGGGGGGAGACACAGGCAGGGCAGGGGATCTGTGGGGAGTGGCAAGGTGCTTGGTAAGGAAAGTTTGGATGAGCCTAGGCAGCCTTGTGAGCTGATGGCTGTGTCCAGTCAGCAGGGTGGGAAGGCGAGGAGAGTGGAAGATGAGTGTCCCTGGACCTTACCTGTTAGCTGGGTGGAGAATTGGGACAGTGAAGGAAATGGGTCTCTGTCTGTCAGGGGTATTGACTTGCCTATGGAGGGAGCTACCCTGATCTCCAAGCAGTTGTCTGTGACCAGCCTTGTGTGCTGGGACAAGGGGAATGAGATCCCAAGCTGTGTGTCTGGGAAAGGAGAAAGTGTGTCCGGCTCTTCTTGGTCTGTGGAGCAGACAGAAGGGGCCTTTCAGCCTGTGATGATTGAGGGTCGTGCAGTTGTCTCAGAGCTGGTTCTGGATTCAGCTAAAGCCCAGGAAGGGAAGGGTCCTAAGTTTCTGTCTGCTCGGGAGAATGGCCCTGTAACTAGGCGCATCCAGTTAGGGTCTATGTAAAATCCCAGAGACCAGACAATTCTGGTGCTTGTATTTTGCCTGTTGCTAGTGTGTGGCTGGGAAAGGGTGTAGCAACTCTGTCTAATCAGGGTGAGATCCTAGCCAGGGCACAAGGAGAGCATGAAGGTGTGTGATTGTGTTACCTACTGAGGGTGTGGAAACCTGTAGCAAGGAGGAAAAGATTCCTGAACTTGTGTGTGGCAAAGGGAAGGAGAATGCTTCTAACCTTTTATCTAGGAAGTCTGTAAGTTTGCCTGAAAGGGGATTGTGTAGGAATCCGCCTGATGGGCCAGAGGTGATTCTGGATGTAAGGGAGATCCAGAAAGAGTCTGTTGTTGCTCAGGAAAGTGTTTCCCTAGAGCAAGCCCTAGGTAAAGAGGGTAAGAGCAGAATTTCTGGGAGGGGTGAATTGTTGCATAGAAAAGCCCTTGGGAAAGGAATCCTCATGGAGTCTTTGCAAGCAGTTTACTGCAACTGAAGGGTGTGAAAGTGATTTAATCAAGAAAGTTTCAGTTCCTAACAGCAGAAATTTTCTGTTGTGAATGGATCCACTGACTTTGCTGTTGAAAGATCCAGTGTGGAGAGCTTTGAGAAGGTCTCAGATGGAGTGAAAGCTATTAAGAAAGGTATACCGTCCTATAACCAAGTGGCTGTGTTTGGCCAGCTTGTTGGGGAGACAAGGTTGTTGGGAAAGGGATGTCTCCATGCTAGTTCTGTAAGTGAACAGTATGTGGCCCAGGTCAAGATGGGGGCCCTTAACCAAGAGAGCCCGAATTGCAGCCCTCCAGACTGGAGCTCTGGGAGAAAACCCAATCCCAGTTTGACCCCCTGGGTTTTTGGGGTGGCCAAAGGGCATGGGCTGCAGAAACCTTCCCACATGCAGCCTGCTAGTGCTATCGACCACCCCCGACCTAAGGGAGGGCGTGAAACTGGAAGGGCCTGGTGTAACTCCTACCAAGGAATGGGAGAGATGCTGGGGCATCCATGGGAACATTGGTGGCTTCGAACTTCCCCAGGTCACCGGGTAAAGTGACCCCGCTCAGTTCAATCTCGAAGGGGGGAGAGATGTGACGAAGTGGGCCTGTTCTTGATGTTTCCTCCGAGTATTGTGGGGGTGCCTCCGTTTCCCCTATGCAGTTCTTGAGTATCTAGGTGATGGGGTAAGGGTGTATGATCATTGCAGAGCCCTAGAGGGCAGGTGTGTGCAGGGGTCTGGACACAGAGAATGGCCGACACCCTGTTTCCTGGCAACTGATGGCCTGGGCCCTTCCCCCCTGCAAGGTGAGAGCTGAAGGGTTGGAGAACAAAGGAATCAGGTGACCTCCTGGACTGGGAAAGGAACAAAGCCCAGAGGAGAAGGGGCTGGAGGGAGTTTCAGTTTGGGGCTGGCTGGGACATGGAGTGAAGTGCAGACGTGGTGGTCTGGCTCACTGCCCCCCAAAATGGACCCAGCTGAGGGGTCCCGTTCTCTGCACCTGCAAGCTCTGTTTTAGACCATGTTCCTGTCGTCTAATAAACCTTCTGTTTTACTGGCCGGCTGAGAGTCACGTCTGACTGCGAAGTTGGGGTGCAGGACCCTCTGGCTTCCCCAGGAGCCCCGCCTGAGCGGACTCGCTGGGGGAAAGCGCACGGAGGGGCAGAGGATGCTGAATGCTCTGAGGTCAGACCCAGGAAGGTGGAAGCTGTGTGAGCTGTGTGTCCTGAAGACAGGCTGCTCACAGAAAGGCGACTACCCCAGAGTCCTGACTGACTTCATTGGGAGCAGTTCCAGAGCATCGCCCAGGGACTCCGTGACACAGAGGATGGTGACTAATTGTTCTCCACGTCCCCTGAAGGTAGGACAAGAAGTAATGGGCTTAATCTGCAGCAAGGGAGATTGAGGTTAAATATTCAGAAAAAGTCTGAGGGTGGCTAAGCACTGGAACAGGTGACCTAGGGCAGTGGTGGACTCCCCATCATGGACGTTTTAAAAAAAACAGGCTGAACAAACACTCCTCAGGGACGGTCGAGGAATGTTTGGCCCTGCCTCAGTGCAGAGGGTGGAGTAGATGACCTCTTGAAATCCCTTCCAGCCCTGCACTTCTGTGATTCCCTCTTCCCAAGCTCTGGGATCGAGAAGACCGAATATCTGCCGAGGACATTTCCCTCTTTTTGGAGCACAAACCACCCACAGAATCGACTTCCTGTGGCCCCAGAACTAGAACGTTGGGGGAATCTAGCTCTGGGCTCTGGCCAGTATGGTGAACACAGATGAATCCCGGGCTCAGATGGGGCTCAGTGGAGAACACGGCAGATCCCACACTCCTCCACCCCCACCCAATGCAGAGGTTTTTCATGTATAGCGGGGGCACTTGGTCCTCCAGCCCAAGAACCTTTGTCTAGAAAGTACTCTGAGGAGCAGAAGGCACAGGGGTGTCCCATGCTTGGGATTAAATGAAGCCTTGGTCCCAGAGCCCCACCCCCGCTACAGGACTCATCCCCTTCCTGCCCCCATGCCTCCACACCTCCACGATGTTTTGCAGCACCCCAAGGTTGGGCTTCTCATCCTCGCACACCAAGGCCTTCAGCAGCTCATCCATGGTGTTCAGAGTCTGCGTGCAGAGCAGAGGAGAAACCACAGCAAGTGGCATTATCCAGCCAGGCGACGAACCAATGCCCTGGCGTGCGACACGCCCCAGGCCATGGCAGCCCCTGCTATTCCAGCTCACCCACTCACTTGTACCCGCAGGGGACCTACTGCAAACTCCTCCTGGCAACAGGAGCCCACCCGCTTTTGTTGTCCCCAGGGAGGCCACTGCACACAGTCGAACGCATGAGAAGAGTCAGGAAGGACTCCGCATTTGAGGGGGAGGGGAGATTTCCAGCCAAGCTTCACTTTTCCTGGCTTGTGTGCATCTCAAGCAGCTGATCTCAGGCCTGTGCCCCCAGCCATGCATTGGGGATGAATGTGCTTGTGAAGGGAGTGTCTGTTCCCCACTAATTGCCAGTGCCTGTGAAGGATAAATGCCTACTACTGCTACCCTATGAGGGAGTTACTCCTTTATCTGTGGCGGTGGGCCTTGTGCTTTGGTACTGCAGGTCCTGAGCTGAAGCGCTGCCAAGGAGCTGTGATCATTACACTCTTATGCCAGCGCCAGGTAACCCAGGGGGCAGGGACACAAGGGACTTGCAGGATTCCCCCTCGGTTTGGGGCGGCTCCTCATGGCTAGTTTGGGGCTTACGTTGTTGTAAAGAGCAGCCTCCACGCCCTGGTTGGTCTCTGCTGGAGGCAGGGAGAAGACGCTGGAGAAGCAGACGGTGAGCAGGCTGGATAGCTCCGTTCCCCTCAGCAGTGGCTTCACTTTGCTAAGAGAAGAGACACGCGCGGATTGGAGGGCTGAGGCGAGACTGATGCACTGATGTTGGCCTCAGGCTCCCAGGACATGATGGGCAGGCTTCTGGGAAGCTGAGAGCAGGGCGCCAGCGGCACTGAGAGAGAGCCCTCCCTGGCGCAGGCTGTGCCACGTGCCAGGGCTCAGCCTGCCCAGCCTCTGAGCCACAGGGAGTCGCTGAGCTGCCGGTGGGATGCAGCTGGCACAGCTGGCGGCGACTCTGGTGGCTCCGCTCTGGCAGTGCCCAACTGCCCCTCTCCCCCCGGAGCCATTGCCTGCGGGTCCCAGAGGGGACCGGTCCAACCCCCTCGCTCCCTCCCCCACATCTTCACACGGCCACTTGGAGAGGTCGCCAGGCACCGAAGGATCCTCCACCACCAACCCACGGGTGCCACGTGCCCGGGGGAATCGGAAGACGGGGGAGGAGCAGAGGGGGCAATGCCCTGGAGAACTGGCCATGCCAAGAGGCTGGCGTGTCTGGCTGCACACAGCACTAGCTGGGGCTGCGCGGGCAGGCTGGGTACCTCAGCTCCATGATGGCGAGCATTGCTTGCTGACGCACCCCGCTGGTCAGGGAGTCGACGGACTCAAGATCAATCAGCTCCTGGGGAGACAATGTGGGGAAGTGCCAGCCGGGCTCCGAGCTCCCATAAGGCTCCGACTGGGGAGCAAAGCGCAGGGCCTGCAACACGTGGCCTCGGCAGACAGGTCGTCCTGCTGTGGGCTTGACGGTGTGCAGGGCTCCAGCTGGGGAGCGCAGTGCAGGGCCTGTGATCAGTGCCCGAGCATCACGCACCAGTGCACTGCAAAGGCTCCATCAGCATTAGCACCCAGGGACTCCACCTGAGATCAGGCTCCTTGTGCCAGGTGCTGCACACACACGGTGAGAGCCAGTCCCTGCCCCAGAGAACTCACGAGCTAACTGGACGAGACAAGGCATGGGAGGGAAACTGAGGCACAGAGGGGGAAGTGCTTTGCCCAAAGGTCTCACTGAGGAACTGAGCCCCAGCCCACTGGACCACCCACCAGCACACTCTGTCCCACATTCAGGGAAGGGAGGTAAGCTCCGGAAAGCTTTCTGCAGCGCCGCAGAGCAAAGACTTTCCAAATCTACGGAGCAGATTTGTTGCTAGTTCCCTAGTGGGCACTGACTGTGGAGTGTTGGGGCTCTGTGCAGGGAGACTGGTGTATACAGAGCGACCTGGTGACTTGGGAAGCTGGGTGCAAGGGAAATACCTATGTTTCAATACAGTGACATGTTCAGGAACAAAGAACGCAGGCCACACTCACAGCATGGGGTCTCTAACCTGGGAAGCGGTGACTCTGGAAAAGACTTGGCAGTCATGGTAATCAGCTGCACAGGAGCGCCCAGTGCGAGGCTGGGGCCAAAAGGGCTTATGCCATCCTGGACTGTGCAAACAGGGCAATCTCCAGTTGTTAGAGCGGTTATTTTCCCTCGGTATTTGGCAGTGGTGCGACCTCTGCTGGGATCCTCTGTCCAGGTCTGGTGCCCACAATTCAAGGAGAATGTTGATAAATTGGAGAGGGGTCAGAGAAGAGCCACAAGAGTGACTGAAGGACTGGGAAACATGCCTTATAGTGAGAGACTCCAGAAATCAATCAGTTCAGCTTCACAAAGAGAAGGTTACAGGGTGCCTTGATGATAGTCTGTAAGTACCTACACAGGGAGCAAATGCTTGATAATGGGCTCTTCAGTCTAACAGACAAACGTCCAACACGATCCAGCGATTGGCAGTTGAAGGTAGACAAATCTGCAGAGCTCTCCAGGCCAATCACTAAACCCGCCAAGTAACATAGCCCGAGTGTGTGTTTTACTCACCTTTATCTTCTCCACAAGGAGGGCTTTGCAGAGAAAAGCTGCCAGGTTTTGTTCTGGGTGCCTCGTGAGGGCGGCCCTGCTGATGGTGATGACACGATCCAAGAATTCAAGTTTCTTGGCCTCCTCCTATGCCCCGCAGAGATTAGACAAAAACAGGAAGGTTAGCGTGGAAAGGAGCTGCCAGTGGGAGAGATGTCAGAAAGCTTCCCCCCAGCGCTGCTCAGGCTTTGATATGCTGAAGGCCAGAAGGCCATTCATCTCCGAACAGGAGTGACTATGTGGGGAGGGCAGGGCAGCTCTGTGTGAAACCAGAGCAGAGAGGGAGCAGATCTCACGGGGTAGGTGTCCAAAGAGGAACTGCAACATGGGGGCTAAGCATCCAGACAGTCTTACTGGGGGGCTTGCTAGAGTGGGAGGAACATCTGGGTGTGACACCCTGATACCCCAATATTCGCCACGGTCATATAATTAGGATATGTTTGGTACCAAGTATGTCTTGTAAGGTATCAGTCTAAAAGTCTTTATCTGCTAGACATTAATGTCTCATTGGATTGCATGTGCTATCGTTGTATGTGACGTTCTGAAGTTGAGCTGTGTATGTGTTCCTGAAAAACACTGTGAGGTTCAAAACAGCCTTTCAGGTAGAATAGCAAAAAAGCCAAACACTGGCTCCTGGAGGAAATGCACAAACATTAGGGCTACCCCAGGAACTGTGTGCAACAGAAACCTCCCCGAGATAACGTGACAGAACGGGACCTGTTGGATCCAGGTCACAGCAAAAGAGTTATCCAGCAGGTGGGAAGAGAAGATAAAAGAGGAACAATAAAATCGCAGGGGGGACGGGACGGGACCTCAGACTCCCTGCAATAAGATACCTGGAAACACCTGAGAGACAAAGATTGAACAATGAGAAGTGATGGTCCTAGGCTAGAGAGAGAGATTCCTAGCCTGTGCAAGAAAACCTGGGAAATCCAAGCTGCAAAACCAAGGCAGCTTCTGCCTTAAGAATCTGCCAACCTGTTTGTCACTCGGGGAGAATTTGCTAATGGATATCCTATCTATCTGGTGTATAAAGCTTCGTTTGTGTGTTTTCTTTATTTACTAGGGTAATCTGCTTTGTTCTGTTTGCTATCTCTTCTAACCGCTTAAAATCTACCTCTTGTAGTTAATCATCTTGTTTCTTGTTTATACCACAACCCAGTTTGTAGTATAAATTAGTAACTGGGAGGAGGGGCAAAGAGTTGTTCATACCTCTCTCGACATCGAGGGAGGGGGCGAATGTCATAAAACCTTTGGGTCCGTACTCCAAAGGAGGTGGGCACCAGAGAACTGGGACAAGGCCCTTCAACTGAGTCTTCCCAGAGCTGATCTCAGTGTCTGTGTCTTTCTGCAGCTGGGTGTGGCCCTGCCTGTGTGTATGGCTGGAAGAGGCTTGTGAGCCGAACCCAACAAGACAAGGTAACGGGGGCCCAGGCTGGCAGAACAGGCGGGCTCAGTGATAAGCCAGTACATCAGGTGGCACCTCAAAGGGGGGCAACCCATCACACTGGAGACTGGCCAAATCCAGTGGGCAAGGGGCATGGTGGGTGCCTTTTGTAACTCAAGAGAGGATGTTTTTAAGATGCTCTAGTTTAAACAGGAATTATTTGGGGGCAGGTCTCTGGCCTGTGTTATACAGGAGGTCACAGTGGTCCCGCCTGGCCTTAGAATCCATGCCTCATCCGGAGAAGGACGGATACTGCATGTGGACAGGGCAGTAGCTGAGAGATCAGAGGAGGGCTCTTGGTACCTGTTCATTGCCCTTGAGAAAGGTGTTGATGTAGTCTAGGGTCTCTTTCTCCTGCGAGTCTGGCCCCATAAAACAGGAGGCATTCCCAGGTGATGGTGAATCTGATCAAAGACAGAGCAGTGGTAATACCTGGGGCTGCCAAGCTGCAGGCTGGGTGACAGAGATCTTAGCAGAAACCCTTGCCCCCCGCTCCCACCCCAGCTGGGTAGCAGCCCCGATGCACAACAGGGTCTGGCACAGCCATCCTTGGTTTCCCCAACTCTTTGCTTCTTAGCCCAGCAAAGATCCAGTCAGAGCCCTGGTTCCCAGCGGCCACCCCACTTCCCTGCCCGCACCCAGCATGCAGGTTGAGCCTGGGGATTTGGGGAGCGCCACACCTGGAAGGAGGCATGATGTCAGGCTCTGAGTGGTGTCCCCGCTCTCCGGGCCATTGCTGGAGGGGGCAGAGGGACTGGCAGTGAATCGCTCTGCTCCCCGCTGCGGGAGAGGGAGGAGCTACCCAGTCTGCGCGGGATACGGGGACCCAGGGCCTGCCCGTTCTGCTTCCTCTGACTGCCTCTCCTGCCATCGACAGTCACGGGGTGTAACCTGGGCAAGCCCTGGGCTCCCATCATCAACCCCCACACCCAAATGCCCTGTGCTGTGCCATGCGTCACCCCCCTGCAAAGGAGCCAGCAGATGGGGCTGCAACATCAGGGGGCATCTCATGCTTTGGCCGGCGCCCTGCAATCCTAGGCTTAGAATCATAGAATATCAGGGTTGGAAGAGACCCCTGAAGGTCATCTAGTCCAACCCCCTGCTCGAAGAAGGACCAATTCCCAGTTAAATCATCCCAGGCAGGGCTTTGTCAAGCCTGACCTTAAAAACCTCTAAGGAAGGAGATTCTACCACCTCCCTAGGTAATGCATTCCAGTGTTTCACCACCCTCTTAGTGAAAAAGTTTTTCCTAATATCCAATCTAAACCTCCCCCACTGCAACTTGAAAACCCACCGTGCACAGAGCATCCCCTTCGACTGGTGGAAAACATCTTCCGACCCTGTGTGTGACGGATCGGGGTGGGCAATTCAGTCAGTCTCCACCTGATGCTTCTGCTGCCGCCCCTAATGCCCCGATCAGATGTAGGGGCTGCAGCTGCTGCCAGCAGGAAGGGCCATTCCCCCCTGCCTGGGTTTTCCTGTCTCTCCATCTCATGGCAGCCCAGAGTTGTACAAAGGTGATAGAGTCTTCTCCTGCCACTGACACCCTGGTCTTGCAACTCCAACCCCCAGAGGGGCCAAGCCCCACCGCAATGCAGGGCCATGGCCCCTGCCATTTTTGCAGCCCCTCCGCCCACCCAGGAGGCACCCACTCACCAGCATGGAAGGGCTGAGGCACACACAGCTCCTGCTGCTGCTGTGGGCTCTTCTGCGGACTCTTCCTTCGAGGAGGTCTCGTCTCCTCCCAGGCAAGGATGGGCTTCAAGGGGACCTTGCGGACTTCCTCAGCCATCCTGCAAGAAGCCAGGACAAGGCATTGCTTGTGAGAGATGAGAGGCGACTGCCCCGTTCAGCGTCAGAGCCAGTCCACGTATTGCCGTTCCACAAGCGCCTACAGCTGCCAGCAGGGAAACAAGCCAATGGATGTGCTCAAAGTCACCTAGGCAGTCAGCAGTACAGGCAGGATTAGAACCCAGGTCTCCGGACTCCCAGGCCCATCCCGCAGGCCAAACGGCCTCCCCCGGGTCACTCCCGCCTCTCCTTCTGCTGGTTCACAAACTGCCCAGCAGACAGGCTGCATCCAACCACTCAGGATTCTTCCTGCCCAGGGAAATTACCCTGATCCCTTCCCCCAGGAATATTGGGGCCGTGGCAGGTCCCAGGTGGGGGAGGGAAGCGGGGTGGGGTGCGGGGGGCGGTCTGGTGAGCAGCAGGAGTTGCTCTGACACCACCGTGAAGGGGAAGGAGCAGAAGGCGGGAGAGCAGCGGGCAGGCAGGCTGTGCCGGGGCAGAGCTTTGTGGCGATTTCGCAGCTCGTCTCTCCAAGGCCTGTGTGGCAGCAGCCGCTGCAGAGAATCCCAGGCCTGATTCCCCCCACGCTGGGTCTCCTGAATGGCCCCTGCCCTGGGGGGCTCCATTCCTCACCCAGTGTCAACTGCTGACTCTGCAGCAGCTGCACGGCAGGCGTCCTAAGGCACCTCTAGTCCTCTCCAGAGCTCAGGGGGACTGTCCTGGCATCGGACTGTCCTGGTGAATGGAACAATGGCTCCAGGCAACCGGAGAATGCCTGTTCCCCCGGCAACCTCAGTGCCATTCCCTCTGGAAGTGATGGTGTCAGCAAAGGTGCTGGAGGTGGTCAGGCCTCGTGGTTGGAGCTGGACTCAGGAGGCCGGGGCGTGGGTGGAGCGAGGCTGGAGCGAGAGCAGGGCTGGAGTAGGACAAGGGGCAGGGCCACCAGCTACCTCCCGGTCTGGGCACTTACCTGGCCCCACCATGCCAGTGGCTGAGCACACGGGTGTTGTGGTATTTAGGCTCTCAACCCCCCCGCAGAGCAAGGACCTGCTCTCCCTCATTAGCTGAGGCCAGGGGCGGCGGGGACTCATCTGATCTCATGCAGAAGACTTACAGAGGAGCGGGGAACTGAACACAGCTCTCCTGGGTCCCAGCCAAATGCCTCATCTAAGAACCTGTGCCCCCTTCCCGTGCCGTGCCACCAGCCCTGCCAAACCCTCCTCCTTGTCTCCGTCCCCTCCGGGCTCCACTGGTGCGACCCCTTCTGTCGAGCCGCCCCGGGCTCCCTCCTGTGCGCATGCCGGTGCCCACTTCCTCACTGGCACCAGGCTAGACAGCCGGCACCGGGGCACTTGGCAGACATGCACCGCCCAGCCAGGAGCTCGGGGAAGGCTCGGTGTGGTTGGCGATGCAATGGTAAAGCAGAGGTGGGCAATAGAAGATTCTCCTACCTGGAGTCAGGAGTGGGCAGAAACCTGCGCGTAAATGGGCCACCCACTTTCTGCTGCCGGTGGCGGAGCTGGATCTGCTGGCTCAGCGTTCCCCAGGGGCACCTGCCAGCTCTCGCTCTGCCAGAGCCAAGCCTGGCAGTGAGGGGATGAGGCTGTGCCAGCCAGCAGGGGTGTGTCACAATGGGCAGGCGAGTCACAGGCCAGCCAATGTGTGACTCCCCAGCCATGGGATGCCCCAGCCCAGACTTGCTCTGGCCTCGCCAAGGCTTTAGAGCCTGTCCTTCCCCACCGGGGCCATGGCAGGGACCTTCCGCTCCCCACAGTCACAGACGTTAGGCCGGAAGGGACCGCTGGGCTCCTCTAGTCCCAGCTCCTGCAGACCCCAGGCCAGAGCCCCTCCCTGCATCCATGCTATTGGAGCCAGGGGGTCTCTGGATCCCCGAGTGGGAGAATCAATTCCATCCCGGTTCCTCCTTCTCGTAGCAGTGCAGAACGGGGATTCATGAACTCTCCCCACCCATAGCTCCCAGCCCACATGGGAGGCTCTTTCCACTTTCCCAAGCTGCCGGGTGCTTTGGCCATAGGGTGTAAAATGGTCCCATCTCTGCTTCCTCTCCCACCGCTGCAACGACGCAGAAGCTGCTTTAATAGTAGCCCCCTCCCCCCGCCCAACTGAGTCTCAGACCTTGCTAATGCTCAGTGCCATGACAGCCCCAGGAGATGATTGCTGTGGCATGTGACGAAGTGGGACTGTTCTTAATGTTTCCTCTGAATAGTGTGGGGGTGCCTCAGTTTCCCCTATGCAGTTCTTAAGTATCTAGGTGGTGGGGTAAGGGTGTATGATTATTGCAGAGCCCTAGAGGGCAGGTATGTGCAGGGGTCTGGACACAGAGAATGGCCGACACCCTATTTCCTGGGTGCTGATGGCCTGGCCCTTCCCCCCTACAAGGTGAGAGCTAAAAGGGTTGGAGAAAAAAGGAATCAGGTGACCTCCTGGCCCGGGAAAGGGACAAAGCCCAGAGGAGGAGGGGCTGGAGAGAGTTTCAGTTGAGGCTGGCTGGGGACATGGAGTGAAGTACAGACGTGGTTGTCTGGCTCACTACCTCCCAAAATGGACTCAGCTGAGGGGTCCTGTTCTCTGCACCTACATGCTCTGTGTTAGACCATGTTCCTGTCATCTAATAAACCTTCTGTTTTACTGGCTGGCTGAGAGTCACGTCTGACTGCGGAGCTGGGGTGCAGGACCTTCCGGCTTCCCCAGGAGCCTGCCTGGGCGGGCTCGCTGTGGGAAGCTCACGGAGGAGCAGAGGATGCTGAATGCTCAAAGGTCAGACCCAGGAAGGTGGAAGCTGTGTGAGCTCTTTGCCCTGCAGACAGGCTGTTCACAGAAAGGAGACTTCCCCAGAGTCCTGACTGACTTCGTAGGGAGCAGTTCCAGAGCGTCGCCCGGGGACTCCGTGACACGGGGGTCTCGGCCAGGGGGAGGCAGTGACTCCTAGAAGCAGGGAAAGCAGCAGCACCGTAGATCAGGGAGATCTGGCAATGCCAGTGGCTGCCTGGGATCTGGCACCCCAGGCACTCAGAGCAGATTGTCAAAGGCCAAACCCCTCTCACCACTGGCTCTGTAGCTCCCCCTTGCTTTCGGTCTGTCTTAGGCACCATCCTGGCCCTCATCCCCCTGGCATCAGAGCACTGCCCATTGCATTTATTCTAACTGCCCCCTTCAGGGCAGGGTCTGGCAGCTACCCCCACTGCACAGACAGGGAACTACAGCACAGAGGGAAGAAGGGACTTGCTCAAAGACAAACAGAGCATCTGTGGCAGAGCTGGGAAATGAACATGGGTCTCCTGGGTTCCAGGATGGCACCTTCTCTTTCAACCTCCTGCCCCCTTCGTCCCTGGTTCAGTGGGAGCTCTCTGGGGCACAGGAGCTGGCTGGTGCCCAGATGGAGCTACATTGCCTATTGCACAGATCTCGCTTTTCCCCAACATTGAAAATGCTGCTCCAACCATACCAGGGCCCGCCAGGATCCTTGCAGCTGGTCCGTGCTAAATTGTGAACTGTGCCCTGGCCTCCCAGAGCGGGGCAATGGGAGAGGGTGGGGCTGGCCCAAGGCCCTACTGGATTGCGGCTCACGCATACGGGGTCCCAGTGCTACAGAGCTCTGTGCCGGGGCAGCGCTTTCTGGGGGTTTCACAGCTCCTCTCTCCAAGGCCTGTGTGGGATCAGCCGCTGCAGAGAATCCCAGGCCTGATTCCCCCCACGCTGGGTCTCCTGAATGGCCCCTGCCCTGGGGGGCTCCATTCCTCACCCAGTGTTTCCTGCTGACTCTGCAGCAGCTGCACGGCAGGAGTCCTAAGGCACCTCTAGTCCTCTCCAGAGCTCAGGGGGACTGTCCTGGCATCGGACTGTCCTGGTGAATGGAACAATGGCTCCAGGCAACTGGAGAATGCCTGTTCCCCCGGCAACCTCAGTGTCTGGGCACTTACCTGGCCCCATCATGCCAGTGGTTTAGCACACGGGTGTTGTGGTATTTAGGCTCTCAACCCCCCTCCGCAGAGCAGGGACGTGCTCTCCCTCGTTAGCTGAGGCCCAGAGCGGCGGGGACTCATCTGATCTCATGCAGAAGACTTACAGAGGAGCTGGGAACTGAACACAGCTCTCCTGGGTCCCAGCCCAATGCCTCATCTAACCACCTGTGCCGCCTTCCCGTGCCGTGCCACCAGCCCTGCCAAACCCTCCTCCTTGTCTCCGTCCCCTCCGGGCTCGACTGGTGCGACCCCTTCTGTCGAGCCGCCCCGGGCTCCCTCCTGTGCGCATGCCGCTGCCCACTTCCTCACTGGCACCAGGCTAGACGGCCGGCAGCGGGGCACTTGGCAGACGTGCGCCACCCAGCCAGGAGCTCGGGGAAGGCTCGGTGTGGTTGGCGATGCAATGGAAAAGCAGAGGTGGGCAATAGAAGATTCTCCTACCTGGAGTCAGGAGTGGGCAGAAGCCTGCGCGTAAATGGGCCACCCACTTTCTGCTGCCGGTGGCGGAGCTGGAACTGCTGGCTCAGCGTTCCCCAGCGGCACCTGCCAGCTCTCGCTCTGCTAGAGCCAAGCCTGGCAGTGAGGGGATGAGGCTGTGCCAGCCAGCAGGGGCATGTCACAATGGGCAGGCGAGTCACAGACCAGCCAATGTGTGACTCCCCAGCCATGGGATGCCCCAGCCCAGACTTGCTCTGGCCTCGCCAAGGCTTTAGAGCCTGTCCTTCCCCACTGGGGTCATGGGAGGGACCTTCCGCTGTTATACCAATAAAATAAAAACCAACAGGATCTCATGAAAGGGAAAAAGGCAACATACCACATTTATTGTGAATACAGAAAGAATCATAGTAAGCAGTTAGTTATAGCTATAACATTCCATTCAATCTCATATTTATTCACACATTCATTCATACAAACACACACACACAGGTTCTGCAAGGTTGTTATCATAGTTACCAGCCTTAGAGTTGCTCATGCCAAGCCACTGGCCAGGTGGCCTGGACATGAGGAGGGAGCAGGGCCTTGTCAGATGCTCATCTGATGCTCCTGGAAGTTGGTTTGCAGAATCAGACCCCAAAGTTCTCACTTTTTAGAGTCTATTTTTATAGGAATTTCTTCCTATGCCAGTCTATGGGAATTCCTTCATCATGCTGTTGCTGAATCAATCAGCAGATAGCACATTCCTGACGGCTCCTCGCTGCTAGATGTTATCTTGTTCTTTGGTTCTCCCATTCTTGAGGCTGTTGGGTGGATTCCAGTCTGCCCTCCGGGGGTCCTCTGGTTATTTCCACTTGACGCCTTCTTCAGCGGATGGACACTGGATTCTTAGGCTGGCACCTCCCTGATCATTCAGTTATTATCCACACCAAGCATCCATCCACATACATCCTCTATCTCTATTTTAATCACAATTGTTAATACAACAAAAGGGCGGGGAGTCTCTGGGTGCTGTTTCTGTTGTTCGAGTATTGCTTTGAGTCTCTCTCTCTGTGAATTGCTTTGAGAACAGACTCTGTCTTAGAATGTACTAACACAATTAGCAGCTTGCAGGTTTCACACATAGAGGGAGAGAAACAGCACCAAAAACCAAGAGACCTTTTA
Source organism: Caretta caretta (assembly GCF_965140235.1). Lineage (NCBI taxonomy): Eukaryota > Metazoa > Chordata > Testudines > Cheloniidae > Caretta > Caretta caretta. The sequence goes on from NC_134228.1 coordinate 8,425,857, forward strand.
ATTAGTATTACCCTGGACTTTAAACTATTGGGAATCAAACTCATTTGTGATTTTAATACAGAACTTCTTTAATATGATCCAACACCGCTCCCCACAGTCAGAGATGTTAGGCCGGAAGGGACCTCTGGGCTCCTCTAGTCCCAGCTCCTGCAGACCCCAGGCCAGAGCCCCTCCCTGCGTCCATGCTATTGGAGCCAGGGGGTCTCTGGATCCCCGAGTGGGAGGATCACTTCCATCCCGGTTCCTCCTTCTCGTGACAGTGCAGAACGGGGATTCATGAACTCTCCGCACCCCCGGCTCCCAGCCCACCCGAGCGGTTCTTTCCACTTTCCCAAGCTGCCGGGTGCTTTGGCCACGGGATGGAAAACGGTCCCCTCTCTGCTTCCTCTCCCACCGCTGCAATGACGCAGAAGCTGCTTTAATAGCAGCCCCCCCTCCCCAGTCCCCGTACTGTGTCCCAGGCCTTGCTAACGCTCAGAGCCACGGCAGCCCCAGGAGATGATTGCTGCGGGGTTCTCGGCCCGGGGAGAGGCAGTGACTCCTAGAAGCAGGGAGAGCAGCAGCAGTGTATATCAGGGAGATCTGGCAATGCCAGTGGCTGCCTGGGGTCTGGCAGCCCAGGCACTCAGAGCAGATTGTCAAAGGCCAAACCCCTCTCACCACCGGCTCTGTAGCTCCCCCTTGCTTTCGGTCTGTCTTAGGCACCATCCCGGCCCTCATCCCCCTGGCATCCGAGCACTGCCCAACCTCGATTGCATTTATTCTATCTGCTCCCTTCAGGGCAGGGCCTGGCTGCTACCCCCACTGTACAGACAGGGAACCACTGCAGAGAGAGAATAAGGGACTTGCTCGAAGACAAACAGAGCATCTGTGGCAGAGCTGGGAAATGAACATGGGTCTCCTGGGTGCCAGGATGGCACCTTCTCTTTCCACCTCCTGCCCCCTTCGTCCCTGGTTCAGTGGGAGCTCTCTGGGGCACAGGAGCTGGCTGGTACCCAGATGGAGCTGCGTTGCCTATTGCACAGATCTCGCTTTTCCCCAACATTGAAAATGCTGATCCAACCATACCAGGGCCCGCCAGGATCCTTGCAGCTGGTCAGTGCTAAATTGTGAACTGTGCTCTGGCCTCCCAGAGTGGGGCAATAGGAGAGGGTGGGGCTGGCGCAAGGCCCTGCTGGATTGCGGCTCACGCGTACGGGGTCCCAGTGCTATAGAGCTCTGTGCCGGGGCAGCGCTTTGTGGGGGTTTCGCAGCTCCTCTCTCCAAGGCTGTGTGGGATCAGCCGCTGCAGAGAATCCCAGGCCTGATTCCCCCATGCTGGGTCTCCTGAATGGCCTCTTCCCTGGGGGGCTCCAGTCCTCACCCAATGTCTCCTGCTGACTCTCCAGCAGCTGCACGGCAGGTGTCCTGAGGCACCTCTAGTCCTCTCCAGAGCTCAGGGGGACTGTCCTGGCATCAGGCTGTTGCTGGCACCCAGTGCCGAGAGGCTGAACAACAGCTTGAGTGGTTCGTTTCCTGGTGTGCTACACCCAGTAATCACAATGGGGTGGAGAAGCAGAAAAGTTTATTTGAAGCTTCAAATAGGTACAGGGAGATTTGAATCTCAAATCCTGTACCCAGAGCAGGAAGTTACACAGGCTTTTATACATCCTTTTTCCCAACATACTTATCCAATAGCAAGCTGCCCCAAGTATCCATATAGCCAGCCAATCCAGTTCCCAGCTAGTTCCCTGATTCTCTGTATCATTTGTTAAACTCTACATAAAGCTGCTTTATTCAGCATTGTTCTTCCATATCTGCCCTGTGTGGCCTTGCTTAGTTTCAGGCAGTCTGACTCTGCAGCATATTGTTGCAGATTCTCAGCATAACTGCTGTGTGTGCCTCCAGGCAGGGGGGCCAAGGACACTTGGGCCTAGTACCCAGAGCTGCTGCAAGTGCCTCCAGGCGGGAGGGGGTCCAAGTGTTGCCGGCACCCAGTGCCAAGAGGCTAAACAACAGCTGAAGTTGGTTCGTTACCCGGTGTGCTACACCCAATAATCACAACGGGGTGGAGAAGCAGAAAAGTTTATTTGAAGCTTCAAAAAGGTACAGGGAGATTTGAATCTCAAATCCTGTACCCAGAGCAGGAAGTTACACAGGCTTTTATACATTCTTTTTCCCAGCATACTTATCCAATAGCAAGCTGCCCCAAGTATCCATATAGCCAGCCAATCCAGTTCCCAGCTAGTTCCCTGATTCTCTGTATCATTTGTTAAACTCTACATAAAGCTGCTTTATTCAGCATTGTTCTTCCATATCTCCCCTGTTTGGCCTTGCTTAGTTTCAGGCAGTCTGACTCTGCAACATACTGTTGCAGATTCTCAGCATAACTGCTGTGTGTGCCTCCAGGCGGGGGGGCCAAGGACACTTGGGCCTAGTACGCAGAGCTGCTGCGAGTGCCTCCAGGTGGGAGGGGGGGCCAAGGACACCTGGGCCTAGTGCGAGGGGGCTTCATCGCCACTCGTGGTCTTCCATCCCCTCGAGTTACCTAGCGGCCATACCCCAGTGTCCCCAACAACTCCCCTCTTTGAGAACACTCAACAGCCTTGGCTCTGAGTTTTCTCACTTGGGCTACTTATTTCTTTACAATATGACTTTGCATAAGCACTTTGTGATAGCCCTGAAGAGAATGACTTATTAACGTTTGCAAAAGGGCCCTGACACATGATACCGCACAGCATAATACCAGTAATACAAGCAATACAGGAAAGAGAATTTTCAATAGCAGGCTAAATAAACCACCAAGCCAAGACGACAAACCCCAGCCTGAAAACAAGGTTTGCAACCAATCGTTCTCTGGGGCAGTATTGGCAACCTGTGCTCCGGCTCAGGCATGGGCCTCAGCCTGTACCACCTTTTCATAGATCTCATAACTGCTATCATTTACATATACACAACATCGGGGCACGACGAGGGCACAAACCCCTCCTTGGGATGCCAAGAGATAGTCCAAAGCCAGCCTGTTTTGGAGGGAAAACGTCCTGAGCTGCTGTACCTCTTTATTTAATGTTTTTACTGCTGACCCTAAATCACTAATCGAGTCCTCTAACTCTAAGGCCACCTTCTCAAGTACCATCTGCAGCCTTATAGTATAGCGGCCTATGCATGCCATGGCTGGTCCGGTAAACTGTGGCGCTATTCCCAGTACAGAGCACCCTACAAGCTTCTCGGTTGTGAGGGGATTCTTCATCTTGCCCTCCAATGCCTTAGTCAGTCGCCGCAGGGTCTTTTCTCGTGACTCAACAGAGGTGTCTCGGGCATTTCTAATCTTTCCTTTGGGCAGTGTGGCAGTTATGGAAAGATGAGGAACTCCATGAGCTATATAACAGCTACCTGTCCAGTTGGCTGGCAGCACCTTGTAAGCCTTTCGGCCACATACAAAATAGTGACCCTGTAGGGCCCAGTAAGGACTGTTTCTTAAGGGGATTCCTGGGATATTTAAGGCTGCTTTGGCGGCTTTTTTAAACAATTTATATGCCCCTAAGGGGGCATCTTATTTTTTTGATTGGGTACAAGTGGGGGCATTTCTAATTGTGCCGTTCAAATTACATTCGCCATAGAGACCACTACAAACCCACCATTGGCTTGCTACATTGGAGATATTAACTGGACGGCAAGTTATATTTCCAAACTTTTCTTTTGTGGTACGATTATTTGTAAGAGTTTCCCTAAAAGGGGAGGAACCATTACACCCACACTGCTGGCTTCCCCTTTTGGTCTTTATCCAATACCCATCAGCCCACTGTGTAATAACACAGGAGCTCTTTCCCACAGGATGCCCATAGGGATCAGATTGGTTTCCGGTAAAACATAACACTCCCTCAGTGAGTACTGCAACTGAATACTCCTGGTCCTGATAGGTGGCTTGCTGTAAAGAGGTCTTGTTCCAGAACGGTGAGTCCGTTCTTTCCTGCTCTTTGGTGGTGGCTAATTCTGCTAGGGTCAAGGGCAGCATGTCAAGGGGCATTCCCGTTTTGGGGGATAGTGGAGTTGGAGCACATACCCAGCAATCGTCTGGTGTGTTAAATTAGCAACATGGTGCGCAAGCAAAACAAAGTCCACTGTTCTGCTGACGAGGGGGCAGGTACTGCCTTCAGACGAGAGTGATGGATCCAGTTCTTGTGGCCCTCGATCTTTGCCGCTGTGTGGGAGATCAGCAGGACGGTATAGGGTCCTTTCCACTTTTCCTGGAGAGGCTCATCTTTCCAGGTGCGAACAAGCACAGAGTTACCGGGCTGTAAGGAGTGGACGGGAGAGTCCAAGCGGAGAGGCTGGGAATCCTTGGTATACCTGTGAAGAGACAAGAGAACAGCAGACAGGAAACACATATACTGTGACAAAAAACCATTACCCAACTCCCATTCCCCTGACAGAACCGGGGTGCCATTCATAGGCCATGCCCTTCCAAACATAATTTCAAAGGGACTGAGCCCTAATCTACCCTTTGGGAGAACGCGGATACGGAGTAGGACGAGGGGCAAAGCATCAGGCCATCGCAGTGAGGCTTCTTGGCACACTTTTGAGAGATGCCGTTTAAGGGTCTGATTGGTACGCTCCACTACACCACTGGCTTGCGGTCTCCAGGGCGTATGGAGTTTCCAGGGGATCTGTAAGGCATGTGAGATGCTTTGAATGATTTTTGACGTGAAGTGTGTCCCATTGTCAGATTCCATCCACAGGGGGAGTCCAAAGCGAGGAATGATCTCCTTAACAAACTTGAGGGCCACAGTGCAGTTACGGCATGGGAAGGCTTCTGGCCATCCGCTGAACCGATCCACTATAACAAGGAGATATTTGAACCCTTGGGTCTGGGGAAACTCGGTAAAGTCTATTTGCCACACTTGACCAGGGCCCGGAGTGGGTTCTAGGGCAGCTGGTGGCACAGGATGTCCCGGTCGGGGGTTATTCTTTTGGCAGACTAAGCAGTCCGCCTGTACCTGGGCAGCCAGGGGTCGGAGTCCGGAAGTGATAAAGTATTTTCCCATTAGTTGGATAAGTGCTTCCCTGCCAGCATGAGTGGTTTGATGTAGTTTCTGCAGCACTGGCCGGATTAGGCCCTTTAGTAAGAGGATTTTCCCTTCTGGGGAATGGAGCCATCCCTCCTTTTCCCGGAGACTGAGTTTGTCAGTTAGCTGTCTCTCCTCCCCGGAGTACTGAGGGGTTGGAAGCTCCCCTACTGATGGGATAAGGGCATGTATATGGGCGTTCTCAGCCTGAGGGGATGGCAGGGTGGCAGCATGCTTAGCCTCTCTATCTGCCTGGGCGTTACCTCTGGCCACATCTTGATCCTCCCTTTGATGGGCTTTACAGTGTACCACCGCCACTTCTGAGGGGAGTTGTACGGCTTCTAGGAGCCGGAGGATTTGGGGCCCGTACTTGACTGGGGAGCCTTGGGCTGTCAGCATTCCCCTTTGCTTCCATAGGCCAGCATGAGCATGCAGCACACCAAAAGCATACTTTGAATCAGTAAAAATGTTGACCCGCTTTCCTTTTGACAGTTCAAGTGCACGGGTCAGGGCTATTAGTTCGGCAAGCTGGGCAGAGGTCCCAGCAGGCAAACCTTCAGCTTCCACAGTATCATGGAGGGTCACAACAGCATAACCCGCCCTCCTTTGCCCATCTATTATAGTACTGCTACCATCAGTGTACCACTCATAATCTGCATTTGGGAGGGGTACATCCTTTAAATCCGGATGGCTGGAGTACTGGACATCTATGATCTCTAAACAGTCATGTTTCTGTTCCTCTGTTTCTGGCAAGAGGGTGGCTGGGTTAAGGGAGGGGCAAGGCTGTAGGGTGACTTCAGAGTTCTCTAACAGCTTAGCCTGGTACCGAGCAATCTGAGCCTGGGTGAGCCAAAGCCCTCCCTTTGCATCCAATAAGGCTTGGACCATATGGGGAGTATAGATTTGCATAACCCCTCCCAATGTTAGCTTCTCCGCTTCCTCAAGCACGAGGGCAGTAGCTGCGACCGCCCGCCCGTAAACACGCCGGCCAACCCTTTGCAACCTGATCCAATTGCTTAGAAAAATAAGCCACGGGATGTCTCCATGCTCCTAACAGCTGTGTGAGCACTCCTAGGGCCACCCCCCTTCGTTCATGTACATACAACTGAAACGGCTTAGAGAGATCCGGCAGGTCCAGAGCTGGGCTTCCATCAATTTTCTTTTCAGGATTTAAATGCCCTGTCAGCCTCTGGAGTCCAATAGAAGGGGTCATGATCCGCTCCTTTTACACAGTCGTACAGGGGTTTAGCCCACAGTCCAAACTCTGGGATCCAGATCCTGCAAAAGCCTGCCATACCCAGAAATGTCCTGAGCCGCTTACAATTACTTGGAGAGGAACTTGACAGATAGCTTCCTTTCTTTTTTTTTTTCGCTTGAACGCTGATGCTCCCCTTGCCTTAGCTGTAACCTGATCCCTCTCCACCTCAGACAACAGGGTTCTCAGGAGGATATCACAGTCGTCTCAATCGGCTTGTGACTACGGAGGCACCCCTCAAAGACTGAAATAAACCTGCTTGCGTTCGTTGAGAATTCCCCAGCCTGTGTTTTAAAAGCTGCTAAGTCTATTGGATTGAATGGCACATGGATGTAAACTTGCATAGTTTTCAGAGGAACAGCCGTGTTAGTCTGTATTTGAAAAAAGAAAAGGAGTACTTGTGGCACCTTAGAGACTAACCAATTTATTTGAGCATGAGCTTTCGTGAGTGGTAGCCTGACGTCCGTCTGCCCCTGGGCAAGCCACAACAGTCTCGGTAAGCAAAGGATAGAGTACCACCGAGGGGACAATCTCTGTAACCCGAGGCATCCTACCCTTATAAGGTGGGGATGTGGGGGCCGAAGGGGACACCGGCTCTGCCATTACAGTGGGGGTGGGGGTCTGGGGACTAACATTAGCTACTACCGAACCAGTCGGAGTCAAATTACAACTTTGCAGAATTACAGCTCTTTTCTATTTCTAAAAGCCATAAACGCTTGTGCATACAAATATTCATTCCATTTACCCATTCACTGACAAAACAAAACTAATTGGAGGATCGTGTTGTAATTAATTGACCCTCCTGGTGGCCACCACTCCTGGTCCTCTAGTTGATATTGAGGCCAGTCAACTGTACAGAATCGTTTTAATTGGCTCTTAGTCATTGGATCTGCACCAAATACCTTCCAGTTTGCTAGAATGCACTCTAGGGGCGTACACCGTGCCCTAACCTCTGAGCTCTGTCCCTGTCCCATACCTACAGGGTAACTCTGGGCGTCCCCAGGTTCCAACAGAGCATATAATCCGGATTTTAAAAGGTTCCTACCTTATCCAAGGGACCGGTTCTTCACCGTGGCCTGCAGCTGCTCCTCCCCCACGTCTAAGGGACCGGTTCTTCACCGCTCTCCACAACTGCTTCTCCACTATATGAGTGCGTTGCACCGTTGTGCCCTCCGGGGTCGATCAAATCGCGTCTCCTCTGAGGCCCCCGATGAACTCACCGGTGCGTGCTGGGCGTCGGTTCTCGCCGGAATCCTCAACCTCCAGGAGGGGTCCGGGCAAGGCTAAATTGCAGCCTCGTCGCCCACCCAGGGATGCCAAAAGCTGTTGCCGGCACCCAGTGCCAAGAGGCTAAACAACAGCTGAAGTTGGTTCGTTACCCGGTGTGCTACACCCAATAATCACAATGGGGTGGAGAAGCAGAAAAGTTTATTTGAAGCTTCAAAAAGGTACAGGGAGATTTGAATCTCAAATCCTGTACCCAGAGCAGGAAGTTACACAGGCTTTTATACATTCTTTTCCCCAGCATACTTATCCAATAGCAAGCTGCCCCAAGTATCCATATAGCCAGCCAATCCAGTTCCCAGCTCGTTCCCTGATTCTCTGTATCATTTGTTAAACTCTACATAAAGCTGCTTTATTCAGCATTGTTCTTCCATATCTGCCCTGTGTGGCCTTGCTTAGTTTCAGGCAGTCTGATTCCGCAGCATATTGTTGCAGATACTCAGCATAACTGCTGTGTGTGCCTCCAGGCGGGGGGGCCAAGGACACTTGGGCCTAGTACGCAGAGCTGCTGCGAGTGCCTCCAGGTGGGAGGGGGGGCCAAGAACACCTGGGCCTAGTGCGAGGGGGCTTCATCGCCACTCGTGGTCTTCCATCCCCTCGAGTTACCTAGCGGCCATGCCCCAGTGTCCCCAACGGGACTGTCCTGGTGAATGGAACAATGGCTCCGGGCAGCTGGAGAATGCCTGTTCCCCCGGCAACCGCAGTGCCATTCCCTCTGGAAGTGATGGTGTCAGCGAAGGTGCTGGAGGTGGTCAGGCCTCGGGGTTGGAGCTGGACTCAGGAGGCCGGGGCGTGGGTGGAGCGAGGCTGCTGCTGTGAGACTGAAATACTTGGTCCGGGAGTCACGGGCCTGTTCCTGGCTTGTGGATTGGTGGGAGCCCGGCACAGGAGGGACTCAGGACCTGACACATGGCTCCAGGGGGCGCTTGGCTCCGGCCCCGCTGGGCACTGACAGGCCAGGTGCAGGGGGCCAGGCGCAGCACCAGGGAGGACATTGGGGAGGCAGGAGCGCTGAGGTGGGGCTGAGCGGGCAGGTGCTGAGGAGCTGCGGCCGGCTGGCCAGCAGGGAGGAGGAGCAGCACCCAGCTGTGGAGGGCCCAGCTGCAGCTCCACACGGGGCGCGGCCAGAGCCTGGCAGGCGGCTGGCTGAAGTGGCACTTTGTGATCTGGCGCAGGCGGGAGCTGGCTCCCCACATCTGAACGCTCTGCCGCGCCAGCGGATTCACATCTAAACCCGGATCTGACTCCCAATTCACAGCTGGCCCCTCCCCCCGATCTGGAGTGGCTGAGACTCCAGCGCTCTGGGGAAGAGGCCAACAAATGTCAGCTCCTGGGGTGGGCTTCCCCCAGAGACAACCCCGTGCTGGGAAGGGAGATTCCAAGAGCCGGCAGCTCCACCACTCACACTCCCAGCTTCCTGGGAATGAGCCAGGAGCAGAGTCCCAGTCCCCGTCCCCTGGCATTAATCCAGGGACTCCGCACTGGGGATGTGCACCTGGCAGCACGCAGCCTCCTGAGAACACACAGGCCAGGGTGCAGGGCGAGGGCTCCCAGAGAGAAATGGCAGGAGGGCAATGCTGGGAACCCCCAGGCCGTCTTCAGCTCAAGCATGAGGGCACCCCAGCATCCTGGAGAGCATGAATCTAGCTTCAGCTCAGCCTTTATGTCCCTCCATTCTCTCTGCTAGATGGGTTGGTCTCCCGGAGGGACGAAAGTGCCCATCAGGAGTTCCTGGCTTATGCAACATTTGCCAACAAACATTTGCCAACAGACGTTGGCCCCCTGCTCTCCCTGTGTGCTCAGGGACCACCATCAAAAAGACACGTCTGCCACCTCCCTCTCAAGTCCTTCGCACCTGCATACTGCCAGGGGAACATCCCCATTTCTACTGAGGCCTCAGGGACATGGTTTATGATGAACCAGCTGGAGTTGATCTCTTCCCCCCCCCCCACCCCCCCCCCCGGCGTGTTGCACCCCTACGGCTAGCTGGGGATCCAAACTGACACTCCCCGGTTTGAGCCCCTGCCTAGCCAGGCCTCCCCCCAGGCAGTTGTTGGCCCTGAACTCCTGCAGGCAGCCATGACACACAGGTGCTTGGGGGCTTGAGAGAAGGGCTATCACCAGCTGAATGACCCCTGCCTGTACGGTGGGGACTGAGGCCACTTTGCCAGCAGGTGTCCCCCAAGTCCTGTACTATGCTGAGTCTGGGGAGATGGGCAGGTTCAGGCTCATTAGAAGGGATCGGCCAGACAGAAAGGCAGAATCGGGTCCCCGCACGGAGCTCCTCTACTACCTGCCTGTGTCCTAACCACCAGGACAGTGGCCAATCCCACCTTCAGGTCAGGTTCCAGCGTCGGGCCCTGTCCATACCCACAGCGTGTGGCACCCAGCATGCGCTGATAGACTCCGGTACATGCTGTAAGTTCACAGACACTAGAAACTGCCTAACACCAGGCTGGGGGCTGGGGATGTGTAGGGTACAGAGCACAGCACCCCCTAAGGCCGGTCAGGAGGGCTGGGAAATGCATATGATACAGAGCACAGTGCCCTCTAACACCTGGCAGGGGGGCTGAGAGATGGGGGGTGTAGGGTACAGAGCACAGCGCCCCCTAACGCCGGCCAGGGTGCATGGAAGCTGGGGGAATATGTAGGATCCGGAGCACAGCATCCCCTAACACCAGGCTGGGGGGCAGGGAGAGGGGGGATATGTGGGGTACAGAGCACAGCGCCCCCTCACACCAGGACACGAGGTCCCGTCCATCTCAGGGCGGAAATGATCACACCCTGCGAATGGGGGATCTGCCACGGGCACTGGCAGGAACGCGCTGCTTTACATTAAGATTCTTTGGCTTACGGGCGAACCTCACCCCGCCCTGTGTTTCGAGTGTGAACAGCTGTGGATGGAAACCCAGATGGCAGAGATGGAGCAGGACTAACCGGGGTCACTGAGTCTCGCCCTCACCCCGTGTCTACACTGTACAAGGGTGGGAAATAGCAGGTGCCTTTTCTTGCTCTGATATGATTTTGGAGATGCCGACGCTTGGGACAGCTTTCTCCCTGTGTGGGTTGTGAGATCCAGGGGAGCCGTCTGTGTGCTCTGTACAGGACAAGGTGTGTAGATCGTTTATACCTCAATATATCACTGTAAATACAGTTATTTAATATATCAAATAAAAGCAGAACAATAAGTCAAAAAACATCAAAATGAAACAGAGGATTGGTATGTACAGGGGGGATTGCTATGTACAGAGGGGTTTGCACGTGACTAGTTAACTGCTCAAGAGCTTTCATCACCGTGTACTTTCTGACAGGTTTCCGCGCCCTGTGTAGGGTTTACGTCCCGCCCTCCATCCCCGTTTCCGGTCATGTACATTTTTGGCGCCGTCGGCCCTTTTGAACATTTCTTTTGTATTGTTTTCTGTGTTTGGCCGGGGGAAGGTTGCTTTCTTGTGTTTTGACATATTTAGAGAAAAAGTATGAACAAGTAGAAAGAAAGGCTGTAAGGGGTTTGCGGCTCCCTCCCCGTCCATCAGGGTGGGAGACCACGCCCCTGGCTACGATACTTCCGGGGTACCTTGGTTCAGGGGAAAATTAGCCCAGTGTTAATGGTTCAGGCCTGCAGTCAGGCCGAGCAATGGTAGAGAGTCTGTTTGCCCGGGGCCCTCATTCAGGGCAGGGCTGCAGTCAAGTAGGGGCTCTGGCCTACAGTCAGGCAGGCAGAGCAGCAGAAGGTCCATTTGCCTGGCCCTTGATCAGGGCGGGGCAGCAATCAAGTAGGGGGGCTCTGGCCTACAGTCCAGCAGAGCCGTCGCAGTCTAGGGGAGGTTAGCTCTCTGGTGGGAGAGTCAGCACAACCGTCTGGCGTCCTGATTCAGGCGGGTGCCAGACCAATCAGGCCTCCTGACAACCAGGTGGGGAACCTGCCACTCCTGACGGTGGCGTGGCGGTGGTAGGGGAACCCAGGCCTTCCCGCTCCACTGCGTCCCCACCCAGGGCCCTAAACAGCAGCGGAGTGGTCCGCCACTGGGTCAGCGGGGAAAATCCGATCACAACACGCTGGCCGGCTTGTAGTCAATAACACAGCTGAACCCGATTCGGCTGCCCTGGGCTCCTTCCTACACACCCATTCCGTGTGTACATGGGTCCCAGGGTTGTTGTTCTCTTCGCTGGGGTAGACGGCTAGTGGCAGCCCCACCAGCTCCTTGGAGTCCCCGGCGTCTGGCAGCTCCGGCAGCCCCTCTGGCTCTCTGTCAGGATCGCGCTCTCCATTAGGGGAGCAGGGAAAAGACGTCCTGCTCCTCCAGCAGCTCTCTCCCAACTCAGCTGGAGGGGCGGCCTTTTATAGTTCCGCTTCCTGTCCCGCCCCTCTGCTTCCGGCAGCGTGGCATGTGGTGGGAGACAAGCCTGCTTTCTGCAACCCTCCTGCCCCCAACAACCCACTTCAGCGAGTCCCAAAATCAAATCCACTTACCAGGGGCCTCCTCTCCTCTTTGCGCTTCGCCAACATCCGGGGTAGAAAAGAGCTCCTGGCCGCATGCATCTCTGACCTCCAAGTCATCTTCTGCCTCTGGGTCCCCCTCCACATCCTCGTCCAAGATTTCCTCCTCCTGGCTCGGTCCACTCTCAACTGACATGCGAGCCACCGAAGTATCCACAGTGGTGTTTGCAATGGAGGTGGGGTCGCCGCGGAGTATCATGTCCACCTCTTTGGAGAACCGGCAGCTCATAGGCGCAGCACCGGAGTGGCGGTTTGCCTCCCGCGCCCTGTGCTGGGCGTTCCGCAGCTCCTTCACTTTCATCCTAAACTGCCGTGTGTCCCGGTCATCGCCCCTTTCTGTCATGCATCGTGAAATCTGTCCGTAGGTGTAATGATGCTGGTTCTGGCGGGACCCAACTGAGAGTGCCAGTTCAGGACAAACTGCTTCAAGCAGGGCAGTTACAGCCGAAGGCTGGGGGTTTTCCACCTCCAAGGCAAACCAAACCAGCCAAACAGAGCAGACTTTGGTCTCACCCCACTGGCTCACCACAAGTCACACAAGCAATTCCCTTAGACGCTCCAGTTTCCCAGTATCACCAATCGTTATGGGGACAAATGGTTATGAAAACCAATACCCCAGGAAAAGAAAAAAGGCTCTCTTGATCCCAAAGGACCAAGCCCCAGACCCAGGTCAATATACAAATCAGATCTTGTCCCAAATCACGCTGTTGCCAATCCTTTAGAATCTAAAATCTAAAGGTTTTTTTCATAAAAGGAAAAAGCTATAGATGAGAGCTAGAATTGGTGAAATGGAATCAATGACATACAGTCATGGCCAAATTCTTGGTTCAGACTTGCGGCAGCGACAGAATAAACTGCAGGTTCAAATCAAGTCTCTGGAGAACATCCACAGCTGGGATGCGTCTTTCAGTTCTTGGTTCAAAGCTTCAGTGTAGCAAAGTCCCTCCAGAGGGATGAAGCAGGACTGAAGACAAGATGGAGGAGCTGCAGCAGCTTTTTATATTCTCTTGCCATGTGGTCTTTCTTTCTTTGTCCCAGGACAAGCTGTCCATCACGCGGCCTCGAAAAACCTCCAAGTTCTGTCCATAGGCAGGTCCCTGCACACTGTGCTGAGTCCCAAGGCTTGTCTGCCTTCTCTCAATGGGTCAATTGTGTAGCTGATGGTCCTTAATTGGCCATCAAGCAGGCTAGGCATTGCATCCGATGAAGTGAGCTGTAGCTCACGAAAGCTTATGCTCAAATAAATTTGTTAGTCTCTAAGGGCCACAAGTCCTCCTTTTCAACTTGTCTGGGGTGTCACCCAGACGCATAGTACAAGTTTGAGCCACAGACAGTATCGAGTCAATACTTATAACTTAAAATACAAAAATGACACAAACATATAGAGAGCATAATCATAACCAGCAAACCACCACCTTGCCTTAGACACCTTATTTGACCCCCCTTTATACAAGATTTGGTGCCACTACAGGACCTTGGTTGCAACAATGATCTATATGGTCCCAGTTCAAGTCAATAACGTCACAGTAGGTATCATAATTGCTACGTCCGGAGTGCAGCTGGGACTGTACAGCCTCCTCTCCCCAAATGCTGATGAGGTCCAGCAGCTCAGCATAGCTCCAAGCAGGTGGATCGCCTGGTGCGTGGAGCAGGCCTGGCCACCTGGAAAGATGCGCTGCACTCATCACTGAGCAAACAGGAAGGGGACTTTCAAAATGGCAAAGGAGTTTATGGAGTGGGGATGATGGATGGTCACCTGAGGGCCGGGCAGTAGAGTGCAAACCGATGACCAGAGAGGCGAGAGCAGGCATTGTGGGACACCTCCCGGAGGCCAATCGCAGCGCCGTAATCGACCTCGGTGTCTACACTGGCACCGCAGCCCTGTAGCCCCGGTGCAGAAAGTTTTTTAAACTGTGCAGTGCTTTTTTTAAAGTGCTGCAACTGCCCTGTTTCCACGCCCTGAGTGGCGTGGCCGTGCGTACACCTCACCAGTTGCAGCGCAGAAAGCTGCTTTACCGCGCTGCAACTTGCCAGCGTAGACAGGACCTAAGGAAACAGTGCCATGACTTTAAACCTCCTGTTTACCGGAAAAAAACAAGGCTGTGTTTTGGAATGGAATAAAAATGCACCTTTTAAAAATGCAGTAACAGTTTTAACACATGATGAAAGTTATATTAAGCTTATTAAACATTTTAGATTTTTGTTGCATTATCAGACTGCTTTTGTTCTTAAATGTTTGCAGCCCAAGGGCTGAGACATAAACATATGCTTCTGTGTTTGTTTTGGGTCTAGAAGCTGTATTAAAAGTAATGCTTTATAAAAGCAAAATGGCTTTTTCATTTGTACTTTGTGTTTCTAAGAAAACAAAAAGCATTTTAGTAATGAGTTTGACAGGGGCATTTTTGAATTAGCCAGTTTGTTTTCAAAAGATGTCTAGTTACCATTAGGCAAAAGCCAGGGCCGTAAAGTTAATTAAAGGAAACAGGCATGTAGATTTCAAAGCCTCCTGGTTACAGAAATGGGAATGGCCATATCACCATTTACAAAATCTTTTTATTAACTCTTTAAATAAACTTACTATATAAAAGAATACAAAAAGAGACCCAAACCAAAACAGCTTTACCTTTAAATTGTAAAGAAAGCTTTAAAAATCAGGGTACAGTTAAAACCCTCATATTTTTAAGGTTTGGATTGAGACAAAAAAGAAGAAAAAGCAGCTGATGTGAAAAAGTTCTGACAGAGATAAGGGGCTTGTTCTGTTCCCAACATACACACACATACTTTCTTCTTCTTTTCTCATGTTTTTTTTAAATGTAAACCAGGACAAACAAGTTTGCTTTAGGCCTGTTATATAAAATCTGCATGAAGCAGGATTTAAAAATAACTGCCTTCCCCTGTTTAGCTCGCATGTCCTGTGACCAAAGTTGTTTCACTGTAAAGATGGCCAGAACATGTATGAATTTAAAACAAACAAGAACCCACAGCAGATTCGTTTTCAAAAGACACCCTTTGAACTTCTTAAGAGTGTAAAATAAAGAAGCATCTCGGGGTTAAAACCACAGGCAGTTTACAAAAGTAATTTGTTAAAGTTAAATTAAGTTTTTATTGACTTAGGGATTTTAGTATGATTTTTTGTTGCATTATCAGACTGTCTTTGTTTCTAAATGTTTGCAGTCCGTGTGCTGAGACCAGGTACAAGCTCTTTTTTAACTGTTTAAATGGACTTAATATATCAAAGAATGCAAAAAGAGAAAGTTGGTTTTTTTGGTTACCTTGAAATTGTAAAGAAAGCTTTAAAAATCAGGGTATAGTTAAAAACCTCATGTTTTGAAAGTATGGATTTCTACAAAACACAAGAAAAAGCAACTTATGTGAACCAGTTAGCTTTTTTTTTTAAACCAGAGATAAGGTATTTGTTGCCCTCCCTTCCCCCCCCCGCCACATTTTTCTTTTCTAGTGATTTTTTAAGTGTAAACCAAAGGCCAAATTTGACCTATTTGAAGCAGGCCCTTCTGCTTTTAAATTTTTTTTGCAGGAAAGGCAGAGGATTAAAACTAAATGTAAACCTAAGGGGCTGCCAAGTTTTACTGAACACTAGTAAGATCAACACCTGTTTACAGGAACGTTAATGGTAAAGAGAAAGCAATATTACCATTCACAATCTATTTAACACATTTGTAACCCTTGAAATGAACTCCCTTGTTCTGTAGGGAAATAAAGAGGCCCCTTTGTAACACGAACTGGTTTAAGCTCTTAAGAAGGTGTCTACACTGCCCACGTGAAATCGCTGCCGCGACAACGCTTTAAGGTGGCAGTGTCCTCGCGGCTCCAGCTGAGGAGGGTGTTTTTTCACACCCCTGAGCGGGGCAAGTTTCAGCGCTGTAAGTGGCAGTGTAGACAAGCCCTAATTGAACTGTGACATTTTAAAACAGGGAACACTCTCTAAAAACCCCGAAAATTATTTTTGTTGTTTGTCTGTCAGCCCCGGTGGGAAAAGTTCCATAAAATTTAAAAGGGCTTAAAGCCAATGGGGTTATCTATCTATCTATCTATCTATCTATCTATCTATCTATCTGTCTAGTGGGAAAGATGCTTGGGGCCTGTTTTTTTAGATAAGAATGAGGCAGTTAAAGGGGGTGGGTAGTGAGGGGAGGGGCGGGGAGGGGAGGGAGAGGGCTCTTGTTTAAAAATCTTGGGTTGATAGGATTGGTTCAGGAAAATGCATTCTATGATGCAGCTGTAGAACAGTTTCTGATTGATCCACCCGAGAGGCAGAGATAACCATGCTGGGGGCTGTGAGCCTTGGGAGCTCCCTCTTTTCCCGGGGGCAGCAGCAAGGGAAGAATTAGTAGGGGAAGCAAAAGTGGATGGGAACCTGGGAGGCAGTGACCATGAGATGGTCGAGTTCAGGATCCTGACACAAGGAAGAAAGGAAAGCAGCAGAATACGGACCCTGGACTTGAAAAAAGCAGACTTTGACTCCCTCAGGGAACTGATGGGCAAGATCCCCTGGAAGAATAACATGAGGGGGAAAGGAGTCCAGGAGAGCTGGCTGTATTTTAAAGAATCCTTATTGAGGCTACAGGGACAAACCGTCCCGATGTGTAGAAAGAATAGTAAATATGGCAGGCGACCAGCTTAGCTTCACAGTGAAATCCTTGCTAATCTTAAATACAAAAAAGAAGCTTACAAGAAGTGGAAGATTGGACAAATGACCAGGGAGGAGTACAAAAATATTGCTCGGGCATGCAGGAGTGAAATCAGGAAGGCCAAATCACACCTGGAGTTGCAGCTAGCAAGAGATGTTAAGAGTAACAAGAAGGGTTTCTTCAGGTATGTTAGCAACAAGAAGAAAGTCAAGGAAAGTGTGGGCCCCTTACTGAATGAGGGAGGCAACCTAGTGACAGAGGATGTGGAAAAAGCTAATGTACTCAATGCTTTTTTTGCCTCTGTCTTCACGAACAAGGTCAGCTCCTAGACTACTGCACTGGGCAGCACAGCATGGGGAGGAGGTGACCAGCCCTCTGTGGAGAAAGAAGTGGTTCGGGACTATTTAGCAAAGCTGGACGAGCACAAGTCCATGGGGCCGGATGCATTGCATCTGAGAGTCCTAAAGGAGTTGACAGATGTGATTGCAGAGCCATTGGCCATTATCTTTGAAAACTCATGGCGATTGGGGGCAGTCCCAGATGACTGGAAAAAGGCTAATGTAGTGCCCATCTTTAAAAAAGGGAAGAAGGAGGATCCTGGGAACTACAGGCCAGTCAGCCTCACCTCAGTCCCTGGAAAAATCATGGAGCAGGTCCTCAAGGAATCAATTCTGAAGCAGTTAGAGGAGAGGAAAGTGATCAGGAACAGTCAGCATGGATTCACCAAGGGCAAGTCATGCCTGACTAATCTAATTGCCTTCTATGACGCGATAACTGGCTCTGTGGATGAGGGGAAAGCGGTGGATGTGTTGTTCCTTGACTTTAGCAAAGCTTTAGACACTGTCTCCCACAGTATTCTTGCCAGCAAGTTAAAGAAGTATGGGCTGGATGAATGCACTACAAGGTGGGTAGAAAGCTGGCTAGATTGTCGGGCTCAACGGGTAGTGCTCAATGGCTCCATGTCTAGTTGGCAGCCGGTGTCAAGTGGAGTGCCGCAAGGGTCGGTCCTGGGGCCGGTTTTGTTCAATGTCTTCATAAATGATCTGGAGGACGGTGTGGATTGCACCCTCAGCAAGTTTGGAGATGACACTAAACTGGGAGGAGAGGTAAATACGCTGGAGGGTAGGGATAGGATACAGAGGGCCCTAGACAAATTGGAGGATTGGGCCAAAAGAAATCTGATGAGGTTCAGCAAGGACAAGTGCAGAGTCCTGCACTTGGGATGGAAGAATCCAATGCACCAATAAAGACTAAGGACCGAATGGCTCGGCAGCAGTTCTGCAGAAAAGGACCTAGGGGTGACAGTGGACGAGAAGCTGGATATGAGTCAACAGTGTGCCCTTGTTGCCAAGAAGGCCAATGGCATTTTGGGATGTATAAGTAGGGGCATTGCCAGCAGATGGAGGGACGTGATCGTTCCCCTCTATTCGACACTGGTGAGGCCTCATCTGGAGTACTGTGTCCAGTTTTGGGCCCCACACTACAAGAAGGATGTGGAAACATTGGAAAGAGTCCAGCGGAGGGCGACAAAAATGATTAGGGGACTGGAACGCATGATTTTTGAGGCGAGGCTGAGGGAACTGGGGATGTTTAGTCTACGGAAGAGAAGAATGAGGGGGGGATTTGATAGCTGCTTTCAACTACCTGAAAGGGGCTTGTTAGGATATAGATATTCAGGCCTGTCTGTAAAGGCCTGTACTTTAAGAATTTAGGCGTATTTTTATCACTTGGCTAGTTAGAGGTATAAAAGAAAGAATCAAAATCATTGTCTGCCAATGTAAGGTCCTTCTCTTACTGTGACAGTCTGGGGCCCTGTTCTTAGGCTAAGGCCTTTGGCTAAGCGACAGAAGCAGCCATAAGCTGGAAAGCGACCGGTCACATCCTCACATTCCAAAGTAGTCACATGGAAAGAAGAAAAGGAGTACTTGTGGCACCTTAGAGACTAACCAATTTATTTGAGCATGAGCTTTCATGAGCTACAGCTCACTTCATCGGATGCATACCGTGGAAACTGCAGCAGACTTTATATACACACAGAGAATATGAAACAATACCTCCTCCCACCCCACTGTCCTGCTGGTAATAGCTTATCTAAAGTGATCATCACCTGATCTTCCACATCACCTGATGATCACTTTAGATAAGCTATTACCAGCAGGACAGTGGGGTGGGAGGAGGTATTGTTTCATATTCTCTGTGTGTATATAAAGTCTGCTGCAGTTTCCACGGTATGCATCCGATGAAGTGAGCTGTAGCTCACGAAAGCTCATGCTCAGATAAATTGGTTAGTCTCTAAGGTGCCACAAGTACTCCTTTTCTTTTTGCGAATACAGACTAACATGGCTGTTACTCTGAAACATGGAAAGAAGGTGCTATTGGGCTGTTAGGAATACAATCCTGTCCTGATAGTGCCTATCAGCTCCAGAGAAAGGGAAGTGCCTAGAAAATGTAAAAGAAAACTTAGTTTGATAGCATCCTGTCTGGCAAGAACTCACTTATCAATACTGGGATGTGAAATCCTCACTTCTGTATTGTCTTGCCATTATAGTTCCCACTTTGCTATTGTTTGTCTGTATAATCTCTGTCTGGTTCTGTGATTGTTTCTGTCTGCTGTATAATTAATTTTGCTGGGTGTAAACTAATTAAGGTGGTGGGATATAATTGGTTACATAATCATGTTACAATATGTAGATTGGTTAAGGTATAGCTAAGAATATGACTATATAAATTAGGGGCAAACAGGAAGTAAGTTGGGATTCGGAAATAAGGAAAAGGAACTTGTATTTAAGCTTGCTGGAAGTTCACCCCAATAAACATCGAATTGTTTGCACCTTCGGACTTCAGGTATTGTTGCTCTCTGTTCATGTGAGAAGGACCAGGGAAGTGGGAGAGTGAAGGAATAAGCTCTCTAACAGGGGTTCCAAAGAGGATGGATCTAGACTGTTCTCAGTGGTAGCTGATGACAGAACAAGGAGTAATGGTCTCAAGTTGCAGTGGGGGAGATTTAGGTTGGATATTAGGAAAAACTTTTTCACTAGGAGGGTGGTGAAACACTGGAATGTGTTACCTAGGGAGGTGGTGGAATCTCCTTCCTTAGAAGTTTTTAAGGTCAGGCTTGACAAAGCCCTGGCTGGGATGATTTAGTCGGGGATCGGTCCTGCTTTGAGCAGGGGGTTGTACTAGATGACCTCCTGAGGTCCTTTCCAACCCTGATATTCTGTGATTCTACGATTCTATGAAGGCTAAGTTCTCTTTCCCCTCCCCCTACGCCCCCCCTGCAGGTTGCTATACTTTCCTTGCATAATGACAGATTTCAGAGTAGCAGCCGTGTTAGTCTGTTTTCGCAAAAAGAAAAGGAGGACTTGTGGCACCTTAGAGACCAATGCATTTGTTTGAGCATAAACTCTCGTGGGCTACAGCTCACTTCATCGGACGCTCATGAAAGCTTATGCTCAGATAAATTTGTTAGTCTCTAAGGAGCCGCAAGGACTCCTTTTCTTTATACTTTCCTTGTCTCACTAACCAAAAAGGATCTCTTCCTGTTTTCTATACTCTCCTTCTCTCACTAACCAAAAAAAGGATCTTTCTCTCTTTTGCACAGCTCTGTGTTCTGCTTACTAACAAAAAAGGATCTTTCTCTCTCTCTCTGTTTTCTGTACTTTACACAGCCTTGTGTCACTGACACAGGATCTCTAGCTCATTTTTCGGCCGTGTGATTTCTTTCACCCGACCTTCTCAACCTTCCTTTAGAGTTTCCTCTTTCCTTTAATGAGCCTTTGCTTTTTAAAATTGATTTCAGTTTTTTTACTCTTATTATTTTTTAGTCCCAACAATACCCTTTAACCATATTCTTACTAATCTATAAAACACACTCCTCTCTCTTGTTGCTTTCCATAGTTTCCCCTCTTCCTTCTATTTAAAATCACCTTTCTTTTCTTTTTTCTTCTAAGGCTAAGCAATCTTTCTTTTTTTAAAACTCCTTTCCTTTAAAACTCCTTTCAGGCCTCTGTCATGAGGGGGCGTGGTCTCCTGCCCTGGCAGCCTGGGAGGGAGCCGCGAACACCCCCTGGTGGGTAGAACCGGGACACCCATGGCAGCAGAGGGGCGGGGCAGGAAGCGGCACTATAAAAGGCTGGGCCTCCAGCTCAGATGGGAGAGAGCTGCCAGATGAGCAGCACGTCTCTTCCCCGCTGTGGAAGCACGGACCGAACAGAGAGCGCTATCCTGACAGAGACCCAGAGGGGCTGCCAGATGCCAGGGACACTGAGAAGCTGGTGGGGCTGCCACTCACTGTCCTCCCCCAGAGCTCGCTGTTGCCGGCAGGGAAAGGGCTGGGGGGAGTCCTCCTCTCTGGCCCCTATCCCGGAGCAGCCTTCCTGCACCCCAAACTCATCCCCAGCCCTGCCCCACCCCAGAGCCCACACCCCCAGCCAGAGCTTTCACCTCTCCACCTCACCCTTAACCCTCGCCCTGAGCCCCTCCAACACCCCAAACATCTTATCCCCAGTCCTAGCCAGAGCCCTCATTCCCCCATACCCCAACCCTCTGCCCCAGCCCTGAGCCCCCTCCAACACCACAAACCCCTCACCTCCAGCCCTAGACAGAGCCCTCATCCCCCCCACACCCTAACCTCTGCCCCAGCCCTGAGCCCCTTCCAACACCACAAACCCCTCATCTCCAGCCCTAGACAGAGCCCTCATCTCCCCAACCCTCTGCCCCAGCCCTGAGCCTCTCTGACCCCACAAACCTCCCAGCCCCAAACAGAACCCTCACCCCCTACACCCCGACTCTTGCCCTGAGCCCCTCCCAAACCCCTCAGCCCTGCACCCCCTCCCTCTGCACCCCCCTCCCATCCCCAAACTCCCTCCCAGAGCCTGCAGCCTGCATCCCAATACTCTACCTAAGCCTAGGGCCTGCACCCCAGACGTCCTTCCCCACCCAAACTCCCTCCCGGAGCCTTGGGCAGGTGGGGGGCAAAGTAGGGGTGGGTTCTGGGCACCACCAAAATTTCTACAAACCTGCCACCCCTGAACCCATGTACACACGGAATGGGCGTGTAGCAAGGAGCCCAGGGCAGCCGAATTGGGTTCAGCTGTGTTATTGACTACAAGCCGGCCAGTGTGTTGCTGTCAGATTTTCCCCACTGACGCAGTGGCAGATCGCTCCACGGCTGTTAGGGCCCTGGGCTGGGACGCAGTGGAGCGAGAGGGCCTGGGTTCCCAGACCACCGGCACCCTACCGCCAGGAGTAGCAGCCTCCCCACTTGGTTGTCAGGAGGCCTGATTGGTCTGGCACCCGCCTGAATCAGGACGCCAGACGGTTGTGCTGACTCTCCCACCAGAGAGCTAACCTCCCCCACACTGCGACGGATCTGCCGGACTGTAGGCCAGAGCCCCCCTACTTGATTGCTGCCCCGCCCTGATCAAGGGCCAGGCAAATGGACCTTCTGCTGCTCTGCCTGCCTGACTGTAGGCCAGAGCCCCTACTCGACAGCAGCCCTGTCCTGAATGAGGGCCCCGGGGCAAACAGACTCTCTACCGTTGGTCGGCCTGACTGCAGGCCAGAACCATGAACACTGAGCTATTTCCCCTGAACCAAGGTACCCCGGAAGTATCGTAGCCAGGGGCGTGGTCTCCCGCCCAGACGGATGGTGAGGGAGCCGCGAACCCCCTACAGCCTCTCTTTCTACTCGTTCATACTTTTTCTCTAAATATGTCAAAACACAGCACGCTGTTAGGGCCCTGGGCGGGGACGCAGTGGAGCGGGAGGACCTGGGTTCCCCTATCCCCGCCACCCCACCGTCAGGAGTGGCAGCCTACTTGGTTGCTGCCCCGCCCTGATCAAGGGCCAGGCAAATGGACCTTCTGCTGCTCTGCCTGCCTGACTGTAGCACAAGCACGCAACCTTCCTCCAGCCAAACACAGAAAAATAATACAAAAGAAATGTTCAAAAGGGCTGATGGTGCCAAAAATGTACACGACCGGAAACGGGGACAGAGGGCGGGACGTAAACTCTACACGGGGCATGGAAACTTGTCAAAAAGTACATGGTGATAAAAGCTATTGAGTGGTTAACTACTCACGTGGCTGGGCAGGGCAGGCGGCCAATGGGGAGAAAGCCATGGTGCGGCATGATGTGTTCCACCCTGCTCCAGGCGGGCTCTGGTGCACCAAACCCCCAGAGTAGGGAGGCTGGCTTTTACTCGCGCAGCTGGGCAACTTCAATGACTGGGTTCTCCCTTGTATGCATCAGTCTCATCCTGTGCAAGAGTGTCCGTAGGCTGGCGCGGGCTGGACGGTGTTTCTTGCAGGCATTGAGGATCAGCGTGGTCTGCAAAGCCAGGCACCTGACAGAGGACTTGCTGTCCTGCTGCAAGCCTTTGAGGACTAAGATTGAAAGGAAGGAAATGGAGGTCAGAGCCATGGTGCTCTGGAAAGCCCTGGCAGACCAAGCCAGCACTGTACCTCTCAGCCCGTGACAAGAAGGCAGCAGGCTGGGAGGCGGGAGGCAGGGGACGAGCAGGAACAACCACCAACCCTCACTAAACAGTCCCACTGCCCTCCCACAGCTGGGGGAGCCCCCAGACACAGGCAAGAAGTCACAATGAACCCCATTCACTCACTATTTCTAGGACTGCCCAGTCCCTGTAGGATCTGATGGCCTCATCCCTGTCTGTATTTATGCTCCCCCTTCCCCCCAGTGCACAGATGGGCACTCAAGCCCAGAGAGGGGAGATTCACAAAGGGGGCTTGGGCATTGTTAGGCTACGCCTAACTTCCGGTGCCCTGCTGCCCTCCAGGAAATGCCGAGGAGGGAGCTCAGCCATTCTCTAGCTCTGGTTGGGGCCCAGCTGTGAACCTGCTCTGGGAGTGAGGAGCCTGAGCTATGTCACCCACCCCCCCGCCCCAGCCCTTTTCCCCAACAAATGTGGAGGAGACGCTGCTCTGCCCTGCGCTGGCCCAGGGATCCGGGCACGCAGCAGGGAGGTAGATGACCGGACGTCACCTCAGTCTCCTTTGGAGCAGTGGCTTGACAGCAGGCACCCCACCTGGAGGTGACTGCAACAAACCCTGGGCTAGTGAGTGCAAGGCGGGGAGGCAGGACCCCACCTTTGCTGTGTTGCGGGATCGGGGGGGGGGGGGGGCAATCGTCTGCAAAGGCCAGCCAGCTCAGGCCCAGTTTGGGGATTTGCCAAGCCACAGCTCTGAGGTCAGGGCTAAGTGCCTGGGCACATGCCAACCAGCAGACACCACAGGGTGAGGGGGAAGCTGATCAGGGGTTTGGAGATCTACATTTTGCAACCCTTTGTGGCTCTCGCCCAAGATCACATTGCTGGCATCAGAGATTGAACCTAGCCTGCGGCCCTGTGCCATTCGTCCCTCTAGCACTCAGTGCTCAAAGGAGATACCACTCACCGTTGCAGATGGCCTCCAACTTCTCCTGGCTCTGCTGGTCCAGCTGCCGGGCAGTCAGCCCTACACACACAAACAGCTCATCACATCCCTGCGTCCCCAGCGAGGGTGTCAAAGCGTCTGTCACCCTCCAAGCAGTGGGGCTTTCCCCTGCCCCTCACTGTCCAGGACGCACTCCTGAGTCCCCAGGGGAAAGGGTGAGTCCCCAGGGATGGCTGTGGGGCTGGTTGCCAAAGGAGAGCATAGCGCCTTGAGGTTCCACTACCAAGAGCCCGTGGTGGGGTGAGAGTGGGGGGGGGATGGGGACTGCATGAGGAGCAGTGGGGTTCGAGGGGGCCCATCAGCCGATCAGGGCAGTTTGGGGTGAGCTTGCTCCTGCGGGTTTCTGACACCCCTGAGCCTTCATTCGGCAATCAGGAGCCCAGGGGTTACTTCTCGCTGCCGGCAGGGACTGAGGAGAGCCTGGGACAGGATCCAGCCCCTCTGCTTAAGGGACCCCTCTGCTCTGTGGTTACCTAGAAACCTGATGGCCGCTTCTCTAATGGGAGCCTGCGGGTTTTCCACAAAGGCCATGGCCTGGGAGAGGAAGGTTTCTGCCCTCTCCTTGTAGCACGCCACCTAGGAGCCAGAACAAGGGAGCACAAGGTTATTAAAGGCCTTTCCATCCTGCAGGCCAGGTTCCAGATCTGTGGAGTGTCCTGCTTTCAGCCCTCCTTCCTGTGCCGGGGGGATCACGCAGAGGGACTACAGCCAGGGCCAGGTGTGGTCCTGGGGCTGGGGCTCGGTGTGGGAATGGAGCCGGGCAATGGAGGGCTCCCTCACCAGGCAGTCACAGCCTCGCCAAAGCTCCTTTTTCTGGACGAGAGCACTGAGCTGGCTCCACCGTAGGAATTCCAGAGCACTCCTGAGGGTGTCCCAACACACCTGCAAAACAAGAGGGGCCGGGGCGAGCCGACAACGGTTACAGGAGCTGGAAACCAGGGCCGTCCCTCAGCATACACGCCTGCATAAGGCACCATGAAATTTGGGGCACCAAATTGCCCCAAATTTCATGGTGTCACTAGGCGGCTGCATGCTGCACATGCAGCAGCCCCAGCCCCAGTGACCCGCCCTATACCTCAGCCAGCCCCGCCGCGGGCTGCGCCCACTACAAAGGGCAGGGCCGTCCCTGGGGGGGGCCCAGACAACTCCCTCCGCCCTGCCTCTTCCCCTTCCCCCCTGCTCCATCTCCAGCCCGCCCCCATTCCACCTCTTCTCCGCAAGCCTCTTCCCCCAGCGACCCCACACTCACTGGCAGTGGCAGGAAGTGGAGCAACCCGGTCCCAGCCTGCTCTACTCCAAAAGGATTGCCCCCCGCACTCACCGGCGGTGGGAAACGGAGTGCTGCGGCTGGGAGCTGGCAGAGTAAGGCGGCCTGGGGCCAGGCAGCTCCGCTTCCCGCTGCTGTCAGTGAGTGTGTGTGTGGGAGGGATCCCTTTCCCCAAACCCCCTCCCTCGAGCCACACGGCTGGAGCCGGGGCGAGGGAAGCAGAGCGGGCTACTCCCAGCTCTCCGCTAATCCCCCAGGCCATTCTGGGCCTGTGGGCCCCCCAAAAGTGGCCCCACACAGCTCCTGCCTCCCAGACCCTGGTGGGGGGGAGGGGGAGGCCTGGAAACCCACACAGCCCCACTGCGGGGGGACTGGATAGGGCACCCAAATGGCTAGGGACAGCCCAGCTGGAAGCCACTAACATAGTTACTGGAGGCCGTGTGTGCTGAACGGTTCCCAGCCCGCGGCTGCTCGCGGAAGGGCGGAGGTTTGGCTAAGGCAATGGCTGGAGACCTGACTCAATTCCCAGCTCTTCCTGCAGGAACTTAGGCAAGTTGCTTTGGCCCAGGGCTACAAAGGGATTTAGGTTGCCTAATGCCCATGGGCATTCAATACTTTTGAGGCACTAGGCCTCACGCTGTGCCTTAGTTCCCCACCTCATGGGGGGTAGGAGGGTGAATTCATTACTGCTGGGGGCATTTGGCTCCCAAGTGATGGGGGCCATGAGAGCGAGCGTGTGCACAGGCACCTGGGGCGGGGCGGAGGGGGGGCTTGGGCATGTCATGGCTAGTAAGAGCTGTCCGGGCTGCTTGGCCAAGGGCACATTGGGTCTTGGGCACCATCCAGAGGCTGGGTAGCTCTGCTCCGGGTAGGGGCCATGGCCAGGGTTGTGCTCTTCCCACCAGCACAGCCAGGGGAATGTGCGGAGGCCAGTGGCTGTAGGAGTGGTGAGCTGACCCCTCCGCCCACCCATTCTCTCAGCCTGGCTGCAGGGGGGAGTGTTGGCCTCAGAGGAGGCAGGGAAGACTCAGCAGTTGGGTGGGGCGCCATGGTCATGGCGCAACTGGACTCAACGTTCAAGTGGTTTTGAGCACCTGATTGTCACAGTACTGAGCACCTGCCCTCTGCCAGCCAGACCTTTTAAAGGGGGGTGTCACATGTTGGCTCCCCCCAACAAATTCCTGGTCACTCTGTAACAATCTCAGCTGCAGGCTCCATCTCGTGGCCTCACCTGGGACACATTGGGACGCTCATCGTGCAGGAGGAGGAGCAGCGGGACCAGGCTGCGGAGGACGTGCTCCTTCATCTTCCTCCTGCTGGGCCCCCTTACAAGCTCCAGCAGGTGTTTAAAGAGGGTGATGGAGAGCACCCGGAGTTTGCTGGACTCCTGCAAGAGAGGATGTGGGGAGGAGACGCTGTGACGGTCGTGCCCACCCAGCGGGGTGAGCGCTCACTGTGACAGAGATGTCTTCCCTGCAGGGGGTATTGCTAACTCACCCCCAGTCATACAGGCACAGCTGGGGGCCACAGTCCCATAGGCATAGCGCCATTGAAGGCAATAGAGATGCAGGTTTCCACCAGCTGAGGGGCTGGCCTGGTAACTTCTTGGCCAGAGAGAGCAGTAAGGTGGGGTGAGACAGCCCCTGGGATCTCACAGCCAGCTCTGGGCACACTGACATCAGCACCCGCCTGTCAAGCCAAGGGGAAACGCTCAGGGCAGAGCAGCATCAGGACAGGGGCGGCAGAGAGGGAGCGATGAGGAAAGATTCAAAGAGCGAAGGGATGTGTGTACTTTGTCCTCCTGCTTTGCGTGCCCGACTCACACTGGTGCTGACCCACAGCGAGCCTCTAGCGAGGCCAAGGGGGCCAGGCATGGGGGGCAAATTCCTACACTGGTGTTTGTTCGGGCCACGCACAGGGACCTGGGGGGGATTTAACCAGGAGCAGGGGGTGGTAAATGTGCAGGAGCTCCCAGATAGGGGGCCTTGGAAGCCATGACTGGAAACCACCCAGCCTCCAGGGGCTTGGGGTTCGGCAAGGGCTGCCCCACTCCTACACATGGGTTTCTTGTTAACTCAGGGTCCGCCCCACTTGGTCACATGATGCCCCCTCGCTGCATGGCAGCTGGCAGAGCCGGACCAGTCCAGTGACCTGGGAGGCCGGGCGAGCTGTGCCCAGCAGGGAGAACCAGGAGCAATAGCTGGGGGCTGTAGGGAGGGGCCACAGCTTTCTGGGAGGTGAGGCTGATGGTAAGGGGGGGAAGCCTGGGGGGGGCAGGTTGATTTGAGCTGTTCTGAGAGTGGCTGAACCTTTAAATGGTGCCCCCCCAATCAGCAGTTACATGTCGCCTCTGGGCACCAGGTTCTAGAGCGGGCAGTTCTCTGAGTGACGTCTGTTGTAAAAGTGTTCATAAGTTCTTTTAGTCTGTTTATCTGATTTGGCTGCGCTCTCCTGTCTGGCCACTTTGGAGACAGGCTCTTGGAACAGTAGTTCTCAGTTGTCTTTCCATCAGGAGCGGGTGCTGGACTAGATGCAGGAGCTGCTCTTGGTGTTGATCTTTAGCTGGGCCTGTGCCACTGCTTAATAAAGAGCGGCCGGGTCCCAGCAGAGTTCGGGAGGGAGGAGGGTAGGATTTAGCGTTGTGAGAGCTGGGGAGGTGGGTGGTCCCTCCAGGAGCCCCCACTGGGGCGTTACCCCTGGAAGGCAGTAATGGATGGGTCCCTTTCTTCCGCCCACTTTGCTGGCTCTCGCCGTGCAGTGGCGGACTGAATATCAGTCTGGTGAACACGCTGGCGGGGGCTCGTTTGTGGTTACAAAAGGCTGGGGAGAACTAGCCCCTCCTTTGATGCTGCCCTGCCATGAGAACGAAGGGGAGAGGAAAGGGCGGTAGCTGCAGAACCTACAGACGGAGCCGTTTCCTTATGGAGCTCACAGGCCAGCTGTGGGATTCCTGGCCAGGGAGGGGAGGGGCAGGATTTTCACCAGGCGACCATCACCTGTTACCCTGGAAACCAGCAGGAGCATTGCGGCACCCTGTGCTGCAGAGGCCCCCTCGCTGCATGTAGGCTCAGGAATGCATGGCCTTCCCTCAAGGGGAGCCTCGTCCCCAGGCTGCCCTGATCCTTGTCAGCAGGCCTGCAGGACACCAGGGTTCCCACCCTTACTGCCATATGCTCTGATGGAGAATGGGGTAGCAGAAGAAGGCGGGAATGGGTTCATGTCATTTACAACAATCCTTTTTCTGGCTAGGACCATAGCATAGGTCCCGCTAGCCCACCCGCCAGCCCCCATTCACACGTCTGTGGCTTGAAGGGTCTCCCGCGGGCCGCCAGGCCTTACATCATGAAAGAACGGCAGGAGTTTCTCAGCCACTCGAACAGCCACGGGGCTGGCGCTCTGCCTGTCCATGCCGGCGACGATGTCTCTCAGCATGGTGATGGCATTTGAGATGATGTCCCTGTCTGCCTCGTGTAGCTGCTCCACGACGACTGGCAGTTGATGCTGGAGTTTCCCCACCTGTGTGAAAGGAGGAGCTGCTTTACGAAACACTCTCCGGTGACCCAACAAGCCATTTCCAAAACAACGTCTGCCTCCCCTGCAGACAGAGCCACGGGAACTAGGAGTGCAGGGGGTGCTGCAGCACTCCAAGGTTTTTCGCGGGGCTCTGCTCCTGGCCCCACACACAAGGTCCCAGCTGCTGGCCCTGCGCCAACTCCCAGCTGTGGCCCCAGCCTCGGCCCCCTTGCCCCATCCATCTCCCGCCCCCCTGGAGCCATGGCCCTGCTCCTGACCCCAGCTCTAGGGGTGGTGGGGTGTGTGGACAGGTGTAAGGGGGTGCTCAGCACCTGCACTATAAAAAGTCTTCTTGCGCCCCGCCTCCAGATGACATGTTAGAGCTCAAAGCCCTTGCACAGCCCCAGCTAGGATCGCAGGCAGCGGGGCCGGCTACCTGCAACATAAGCAGCTGCTTCCTTGTACCCCCGATCTCAGGGGGTGGTATTTATTAGCAGGTATCATCTGTGGAAACTTCTCTGCACAACACCTTGACCCCAAACAAATCAAGTGTATTATTGTTAGAAGGGTTAGAATAGCACTTCCAGCGCCTATCTGCAATCAGGGCGTGTGCTGGGGGCTTTCCAGGCACAGAAAGAGACATTCCCTGGCCTAGAGCTTACAGGCTAGACACACAAAGGAAGGATTTCTATCCCCGTTGTACAGACATGGAACTCAGGCCCAGAGAGGCGACGTGACTCACCCATGGTCACCCAGGGAGTCTGGCAGAGCCCGAAACTGAACTTGGGTTCTCCTGAGTCCCGGGCCTTACAGCCCAGCCTCGGCGAGGGACCGATTTTGTCCACGAGTTCGAGGGTTGGTCTGTTACTAAAAGCCAGATTAAATCATTTCTGTATTTGGCTTCTGAACTGTTCAAAGACAGCCCCACAAAACCTCAACCGGGATGAGGGGAAAAAGTGTCCAATACAGGCTTACCGGTTCCGGAAGGAAAAATAAAACACAAGCAAGTGAAAACCAGGCTGAGGACATGGAACAATGGGAATGGTGGATAACAAAGAGAATTACAGTCATGCCCTCTCCATGTCTGATCGATTCATCGTCCGACTTTAATAAACCGGACTGACCTGCTATTCTCAGGGTAAGTAAATTATCATTAGGGAGAGTTGCCTTCAGATGGTCTCCTCTTTGACTAGGCTGCCAGATCTGTGTATTTAAGTCCCAAGGGTTTTCTCTGCCTTCACTATACCGTGTCTATCACACTTGGTATGAGGTCTGAGCAGCAAAAGGCCTTTCTCGAGCTCTTCAGAGGAGCGAGTGCTGCGGGACAGAGCTGTGACGTCAACAGTTAAAACCTACGAGGCTCAAAAAGGGGATTCGTAGAAAAAAATGGTTCCAATTGAAGCAAAATGGCTCTGTCCGGGCGTCCCGGATCACTGGTGTCACCAGCATTCCCTGGAGGTCTAGAGTCCACAGCTCTGCTGCTACTCTAGTGCTAGGGTTCTTTGGATCACACACCCAGAGACGCACCCTGCAGGAGCCAGGCCCTGCCGTGCAGAACAACAGACAAAAGCCAGGCAGGGACTTGCCCAAGGTCACCCAGCAGGTCAGTGGCAGAGCCAGGAAGACAAACCAGGGCTCCTGACTCCAGGCCAGGGCCAGGTCCCCTGGGAAGCTTTCAATGACCCCAGCCCTGCATCAGCTCCCTGATGAAGGAGTTGCCAAGACTTTGAAGGAAAGAGCTCAAATTCAGAGGGATCATGGTAAATTGGAGGACTGGGCTATAGACAACAAAAGGAAACTCACCAAAGACAAAAGTGAGGTGCTACATTTAGAGAAGAAAAAGCAAATGCACAGAAACAGAATGGGGGATAACCGGTTGTACTGCTGAGAAGGATCTGGGAGCTGCAGTGGATCACAGCCTCAGCATGAGGCAGCAAAGTGATGCTGTTGCAAAAAAAAAAAGAAAAAAAAAAAAAGCAAATGCAATCTTAGGTTGCATTAACAGAGGTATAGCCTGCAAGTCATGGGAGGTGATAGTACCACTCAACTCAGTGCTGGTTAGGCCTCAGCTGGAGTACGGTGTCCAGTTTTGGTCACCAATGTCTACAAAAGCTGTGGAGAAACTGTAATGGATCCAGAGGTGAGTGACAAAGATGATCAGAGGGATGGAACACAAGCCATACGAGCAAAGGTTGAAGGAACTGGCTATGTTTAGTTTGCAAAAGAGGAGATTAAGGGGGGACGTGCTAATGGTCTTCAGATTCTTCAAAGGCTGCCAAAAAAAAGATGGCGAAAAGTTGTTCTCTCTTGCCACAGAGGGCAGGACAAGAGGGGATGGGTTCAAACGACAGCACTGCAGATTTAGATTAAATCTCAGGAAAACCTTCCTAACTGTAAGAAGAGTAGGACAATGGGACAGACAACTAGGGAGCTTGTGGAAGCCCCTTTGCTGGAGGTTTATAGAAGGAGGCTGGAGCCATCTGTCTGGGCTGGGATAGACACAACAAATCCTGCATCTTGGCAGGGGGCTGGACGAGCTGACCTTGCGATCCCTTCTCACCCTGCGGTTCTATGAGAGGTGTCCCAGAGCACCAGGAGAGGGTTTCGGCGTGTTCCGCCTCGACTATAGCGCTGGCTAGAGTCACGCTCTCTCTCTTCGGCCCAATGGCGATACCCGGTGGGAGACAGAGAGACACCCTCAGGCCATGGTGGGGACACACGGCGCTCCTTCCCTTGCTGCAGGGGCTGGAACTTACGGCCAAGGGGGCGACGCCAGCCTCTTGCTGAGAGACGTCGTGATGCTGGCGCAGCGGCCGCTCCTGCAGCCTGTCGAGCAGCTCCCGTAGGACCTTTCCTGCGGTCTTGGGGTGGGATGTCAGCACCCTCCACATCTCCACAGCAATGCTGCAAAGGGGAGAGAGCCGATTTCACCTGGCCAGAGCCCTGCCAGCCTCCAGCACCCACCGCCACCCGCACCCTGCTGAGTCTCCCGCCCCCGGCCGGCCCTTTGTTGCCCTCCTGCTGCAGCAAGGGCCCCCACTGCCTGGCGCAGGCTGCATGGGGGCCGGGTCTGAGTGTCAGCCCCGGGGGAGGCCGAGGGCTGCCATATGGGGTTTTGCAGGCTGGCCTGTCTCCACGGCATGTCAGCCTGCAAAACCCTCCAGAACAAGCAGCAGCTCTGCAGGGAGCAGGAGGTCTCTGGAAGGTTCTGCACGCCCCTGTCCCTGGCAGCGGGACCAGTCTGGGGGACCCGGAGCGCAAGCGGCACCAGCCCCAGCCCCGTACCTGTCACATGACAGCGAGCAGCCCAGCAGGGTTGTGACCACTTCCTCGCTGTACTGGTCGCCCAGCACGACAAGGGCCTTGAGCAGCTGCTGCTGGGCCAGCGGCTCGCTGATGGAGTCCAGGTTGTGGTAGATGCTCGTCACAGCCTCCGACACCTGGAAGAGAAACGGGGAGATGGGAGCCTTGGCTTCCTCGTGCTCCTATTGATCTGGGGTGTCAGGGACCTGCCCTACCTGACAGCCATCTGCCCTCCCACATCCTCTTCTCCAGCTCCAGGCCTAGAACACAGGGCCAATTCCCGGCCTATCGATTCATAGACTGCAAGACCACAAGCGGCCATGGAGATCACCTAGACTGACCCCCCGCATTGCACAGGACCTGCCCCCCAGTAATGCCGAGCGCCCAGAGACAGAGTCTCCCACGGATGGGCTCCCCCAGCAGGCTGTTCTCACTGCAGCTCTTACCCTCTCCAAGCTTGGGCTGGGGACCCACAGGATCACATGCAGCATGTGCCTGGCCGCCACCGAGTCATGGACGCTGGTGTCTCTCATTCCCTCGATAGCAGTGAGGAGGAAGTCCATGCGCTCGGATGGGTTGAAGTACTTCCCAAACATCTGAAACAAACCTGCCAGTGAAACCCCTTTTGCTGCCCAGTGCGGTTCCAGTCGGACCGAGCAGCCAGGACTGGCCCAGCCAGGAGTGCAGGCAAAGCCCGCTCTGCCGGGACAGGGCTGGGTTACTGCACCTGGGACGCACAGTACCCAGCCAGCAATCAGGAGCTGTCGTGCACGGCACAGGCCAGCGTGGCAGTGCACGGGGGCACAATACTGCACAGCACAGATACACTCTCTAGTGCTCAGCAGGGGCTGGCACTGGTGTGTGGACGCAATGATGCCTTGGAGAGCATTAATCTCTGGGGAAGCTCCCACCACACCTGACAAGGAGCTGGGATCAGGTTTGGATGAGACCCAGTGCATCTTGGGATGTGGCATGGAGGGAGGCATATTGGCCCGCAATAGTAGAAGCCTTGCCAGCAGATTGAGGGAAGTGATTATTCCCCTCTATTCGGCACTGGTGAGGTCACATCTGGCCCCCCACAAGAGAAAGGATGTGGACAAATCGGAGAGAGTCCAGCAGAGGGTAACGAAAATGATTAGCGGGCTGAAGCACATGAATTATGAGGAGAGACTGAGGGAAGTGGGCTTACTTAGTCTGCAGAAGAGCAGAGTGAGGGGGGATTTGATAGCAGCCTTCAACTACCTGTAGGGGGGCTCCAAAGAGGATGGAGCTCGGCTGTTCTCAGTGGTGGCAGGTGACAGAACAAGCATCAGTGGTCTCAAGTTGCAGTGGGAGAGGTCCAGATTGGATATGAGGAAACACTATTTCACTAGGAGGGTGGTGAAGCACTGGAAAGGGTTACCTAGGGAGGTGGGGAATCTCCATCCTTCGAGATTTTTAAGGTCAGGCTTGACAAAGCCCTGGCTGGGATGATTTAGTTGGGGTTGGTCCTGCTATGAGAAGGGGATTGGATTAGATCTGAGGTCTATGATTCTATGAGGTGGAGTGGGCCATAGGCAGGGCTCCGGCCCAGCTGGATGGGGTCAGTCACACGCCTGGGTCTGTCCCTTCCCCCTGACTCCTAGGGTGTTAGGGTGTAGGGTTCTCTCTCCTGATAACTCTGGGCACAACAATCGCAGGAAGCATTGAAAGTAGTTACCATGGCGATATTGCTGGTGTTGGTGAACCAGGTGACCCAGAAGCTGTTCTCCGCTCGCCACTCCCTGAAGACCTGCAGATACTCTGCACTCTGCTTTGCCAGCGTCGTGCCTGAACCAGGGAGGGGAAACAGACAGCAGGCAATATAAATCAGAGGTTAGCTTTGGAAACGGGAATTTTGCAAGGAAGTTTAGAGACAAGTACATCTAAGAAACATACCGTAAATTCAGGCCAATAAACTCCCCCACCCCCCAACAAAACTAAACAAACTAACCCCCCTGGAAGAGTAAAAATAAACCAGGCAGAAGTGCAGCAGCAGTGTGAGGCTCTCCAGTTGATTGCACTGAACGCAGCATGTAGGATTCCCAGCCCTGTGGGCGGGAAGCACATCTGGGCATTTGGCCCAAGGAGCTACTGCCCTCGGAGACCAGGAGGCCAGAGGATCTGAACTGGTGGAGCCAAGGGAGACAGCGAGGTACATAGAGGAGACTTTTAGGGATGCAGTAGCGTGGTCCCACCCCCAGTCTGACAGCCTCTGTGCTGCTGAGGAGGGTGAAAGTTTCTGGGAAGGAGAACATCGAGCTGGAGTAGAGGGAGACGATCCCATAGTTGGGACCCACCTGCCAGATGAAGTCAGGATATCTTCTCACACTGAGGCTGCCCCTCCTGAGGCGGGAAGCCCAGTTACAAAGAAAAGCCAGGTAATAGTAATGGGGGATTCAATCAATAGACATATAAGAAGGTGGATTTGTGATGAGTGGGAGAACCGCATGGTAAATTGCCTGCCTGGTGCAAAGGTTGCAGCTCTCACGAGACATCCAAACAAACTTACGTGCAGTGCTGTGGTATGTAAGCTAATGTTTAAATCGGCCTCTGTACGAGATAGTGAATGTGACAGTGAATTTTATAAAAGTTTCCAGATGTGATCCCTGGCAAGCCTGACTTCAGTATCAGGCAAATTGTTGAAATGATAGGAAAGAACAGAATTATCAGACACATAGGTGAACACAATTTGTTGGGGCAGAGTCAACATGGCTTTTGGAAAGGGAAATCATGCCTCACCAATCTACTAGAATTCTCTGAAGGGGGTCAACAAGAATGTGGAGAAGGGTGATCCAGTGGATATAGTGTACTTGGACTTTCAGAAAGCCTTTGACAGGGTCCCTCACCAAAGGCTCTTTACCAAAGTAAGCTGTCATGGGATAAGAGGGAAGGTTCTCTCATGGGTCAGTGGTTAAAAGATAGGAAGCAAACAACAGGACTAAATGGTCAGTTTTCACAGTGGAGAGAGGTAAAGAGCGGGGCACCCCAAGGATCTGTGTTGACACCAGTCTAGTTCAACATAGTCATCAATGATCCAGAAAAAGGGGTAACCAGTGAGGTAGCAAAATTTGCAGATGATACAAAATGACTCAAGATAGTTAAATCCAAAGCAGACTGCGAAGAGCTACAAAGGGACCTCACAAAACTGGGGGACTGGGCAACAAAATGGCAGATGACATTCAATATAGATAAATGCAAACTGGACACCACAATCCCAACTATACATACACAATTATGGGGTTTAAATTACCACTCAAGAAAGAGATTTCGGAGTCATCGTAAAGAGTTCTCCGAAAACATCCACTCACCGTGCAGTGGCAGTTAAAAAAGCCAACAGAAGGTTGGGAACCATTAGGAAAGGGATAGATAATAAATCAGAAAAATGTCATAATGCCTCGATACAAATCCAGTGTGCGCGCCCACACCCTGAATACCGCGTGTAGTTCTGGTCGCCCCATCTCAAAACAGATGTACCAGAATTGTAAAAGGTGCAGAGAAGGGCGACAAAAATGATTAGGGGTATGGAAGAGCTTCCATATGAGGAAAGATTAAAAAGACTGGGGACAAGTCTACACTTCAACCACTCTATCGCCATAGCTGCACCGGCGCTGTAGCGTTGAAGAGAAGATGGTCCTCTGCCAACAAGCTCTTAATCCACCTCCCGGAGAGGCGCTAGCTATGTCAGTGGGAGGGGTGCTTCTGCCAACAGGGGTGTGGATTTTTCACAGCCCTGAGCAATGGAGTGATAACAATATAGGTCTACAGTGTAGACCTGGGACCATTTAGTTTAGAAAAGAGCTGACTAAGGGGGGATATGACAGAGGTCTATAAAATCATGACTGGTGTGGAGAAAGTGAATAGGGAAGTGTTATTTACCCCTGCACATAACACGGGAACTAGGGGTCACTTTCTGAAATTAATAGGCAGCAAGTTAAAAGCAAAGAAAAGAAGGTATCTCTGCACACAATGCACAGGCAACCTGTGGAAATTGTTGCCGTGGGATGTTGTGAAGACTAAAAGTATAATTGGGTTCAAGATAATTAGGCCATGCAACCCCAGACTCTGCATGACCCTAAACCTCTGACTACCAGAAGTTGGGACTGGATGAGAGGGGATGGATCACTCAAAATTTCCCTTTTCAGTTCATTCTCTCTGAAGCATGAGGCACTGGCCATTATCAGAAGACACAATACTGGGCTAGATGAACTGATCTGAGTCAGTATGTCCATTCTTATGTGAGTTATGAAGAGTAGAATACGGACAGGGGAAGCTAAAGACATCAGGGAAAACTCCATGGCTTGAAGGACTATGGATACTAAAGAGGTTTTTTTAAAAAAGTGCATTAGGAACAAAAGAAATCCTAGCAACGGTGTAGGCTCATTACTAGATGGAGACTGTTTAAAAGGATGCAGAAAAGGCAGAAGTGTTCAATAAATATGTTTCCCATGTTTGGAAACCCCATGTCAATGTATTTAGGAAGGACAAGGGTCTCCAGT
This sequence comes from Caretta caretta, assembly GCF_965140235.1. Lineage (NCBI taxonomy): Eukaryota > Metazoa > Chordata > Testudines > Cheloniidae > Caretta > Caretta caretta. The sequence continues at coordinate 8,462,642 of NC_134228.1, forward strand.
GCTCTTACGTTTTTGCCACAGCATGAAGGCGTAGAGGTGGTGAAGTCCCTCCATAGCCGATCGGCAGATCTCCTGCTCCTGCTCAGCACTGCACAGGGTGAGACAGCCCACCAGCTGGCCCAGGACTCTGAACTCCTCCACTCCCTGACGGAGAGAGGGAGCAAGGGGAGTCACTCGCCCCTGCAGGCCCAGCGCAGCATGTCCCCCTGGCATTGCACTAGCAAGGGTCTAGAACCGGGGGAGGCAGAGCCCAGCGCAGAGAGACTGGGGACAATGAGAGCAGGAGAAGCCATGGGGCCCATCATCAGGGACTGAGGGAAGCTCAGCAGGGACGGGAAGTCTGGGTAGCAAAGTCAGCAAACGTTGCCCTCGAGTGGGGACCTGGGTAAGGAATGAACTAACGTCCAGTCTCCATCTCAAGGGCAAGCTCCTAATCCCAGCCCCTTCTCCCATCCCCCTCCCTCCACTGACCTCAGGTCCAGGAGCGTGAGGTCACCTTGGACTCCTCTTCTCTGCATTCCACCTCTCTCACTCCATCCTGGAGTTCCCCACAACCCCCACTTTCTGCGCCGCACCCAGCCTGCCGGCTCTCTCCTGCCGGCTCTCTCCTGCAGCCTTGTCCTCTAGCCTCCCCCTCCTGCAGCCCCTGCACTCGCTCCCTGCTCTTCCCCACGTCGCACCAAGCCCCTTGCCCTCCTCTCCTGGGGTCTGCACGACCTCCCCTGACCCACTCCCCATTGCTCTGGCTCCTTTGGCCCCTCCCATCCCTTTCACTGTGTCCCCTCCCACCTCCCTCCTTCTCTTCTGCTGCCCCAGCCTCTGGGGGCATATCATCCAAGCGCCCCGCTTCAGCTGCTGGCGGGGAGGCCCTGCCACAGGGGGGATGGAGCAGCTGGAGCAGCTCAATGGCCCTGAGCACCCAAAGCAGGGGGTGTTCATCTGGCAGCCTGGCAGGAGCTGATGCCAAAGCATCCCGGGGGCAACTGACAAAGGGGGTGAAGAGACACCTGGGTTCAGATGGTGCTCTCAGGGTGATCCTGTGTAAATCCGCTGACCCTGCAGAGCAGACTTTGGTCCTAGGGGAACAGCGGGGAGAGTCCTTGGAGATAGAATTATGGGGCTCCACCCAAGGCCCACTGGAGTCAGAGGACAGACCTGTCCACATCAGGACTCATTAGGTTGGACTCCTACCAAGGATCTTGCTGAGTCACTATTCCAGGCCCAGGTTTTCCCTGCCAGGGAGTGCTGCACCGTGAGGCTGCTCAGTGCAGTTAGGAGACGGCCAGAGTCACAGGCTGCTCACCTTGAATTTGTGTTGACCGGAGATGAATTTGGTCAGCCAGGTGATTCTTCCCACTGCCCTCAGCCGCACATGCACCTCCTTGGATGCGGTCCAGGGGAGCAGGACCTGAGAGAAACAGATTGGGACAAATTGCGAAGGAGAAGGACCAAAAAATAGCACAAGCACATAGAGTGAAAATCAGAAAGGCTAAGGCAAAAATGAGTTCTAACTGGCAAGGGACATAAAAGGCAATCAGAAGCAGCTCTGTAAATGCATTAGGAGAAAGACAAAGGAAAGTGTGGGGCCACTACTCAGCAGGGAAGCAGAGCAAATAATGGATGATACAGACAAAGCCAAGGTGTGTAATGCCTTTTTTGCTTCAGTTTTCACTAAAAAGGTTAATGGCGACTAGATGATGAACACAATATTAACAACAGGGGGGAAGAAATACAGGCCAGAGTAGGGAGAGAACAGATAAAAGACAATTTAGGTCAGTTAGATGTATTCAAGTTGGCAGAGCCTCATGATATTCACAGGAGATGGAGCTAGACAAAGCAATCTCTGAACCTTTAGGAGGGCTGAAGGTCCCAGAGGACTGGAGAAGGGCAGCCACAGAGCCTGTCTTCAGAAAGGGGAACAAGGAGGCCCCAAGGAATTATCCACCTGTCAGCCTATCTTTGGTACCCAGAAAGATTATTGAACAAATTATTAAAGAGTTTGTAAGAACCTAGAGGAGATAATAGGGTGATAAGGAATAGCACCATGGATTTGTCCACAACAAACCATGCCAAACAAATCTAACTTCCTTCTTTGACCGGGTTACTTGCCTAGTGGATGGAGGGAGGCCGTATGTGATGATGTATATCAAGTTTTGTAAGGCTTTTGACACAGTTCCACAAGACATTCTCATAAGCAAACTAAGCCAATATGATCCAGATGAGACTGCTCGAAAGTGGGCGCACAACTGATGTAAAAGCAATCCTCAAAGAGGAGTTATCACTGACTCGCTGGCAAACTGGGAGGGTGTCTGAAGTGGGGTCCCCCAGGGGTGTGCCTGGGTCCAGTACTGGTCAATATTTTCATGAAGAACTTGGTTAACAGAGAGGAGAGTATGCTTGTCAAGTTGGTGGATGACACCAAGCTGGGGAGAGTTACATGCACTTTGGAGGACAGATTAGAATTCAGAATGCGCTTGCCAAATTGGAGAGTTGGTCTGAAGTCAACAAGATGAAATTCAGTCAAAACCAATGTGACGTAACGCACTTAGGAAGGAAAAATCAAATGCATAAAAAGAAAGTGGGGGATGACTGGCTAGGTGGCAGGACTGCAGAAAAGGATCTGGGGGTTATCGTGAATCTCACACTGAATAGGAATCAAGAGTGTGATGCTGTTATTAAAGAGGGAAATGTCATTCTGAGGTGTATTAGCTTGGAGCACTGTGTCCAGTTCTTGGCACCCCGCTTTAAGAAAGATGTGAACAAACTGGGGCCCGTCCAGAGGACAGCAACAAAAATGATCAGCGGTTTAGAAAACCTGACCTATGAAGAAAGGGTGAACGACTTGGGCATGTTTCGTCTTGAGAAGACAGAGGGGGCACCTCCTAACACTCTTCAAATATGTTAAGGGCTGTTTTACAGAGGATGGTGACTAATTGTTCTCCACGTCCCCTGAAGGTAGGACAAGAAGTAATGGGCTTAATCTGCAGCAAGGGAGATTGAGGTTAAATATTCGGAAAAAGTCTGAGGGTGGCTAAGCACTGGAACAGGTGACCTAGGGAAGTGGTGGACTCCCCATCATGGACGTTTTAAAAAAAACAGGCTGAACAAACACTCCTCAGGGACGGTCGAGGAATGTTTGGCCCTGCCTCAGTGCAGAGGGTGGAGTAGATGACCTCTTGAGATCCCTTCCAGCCCTGCTCTTCTGTGATTCCCTCTTCCCAAGCTCTGGGATCGAGAAGACCGAATATCTGCTGAGGACATTTCCCTCTTTTTGGAGCACAAACCACCCACAGAATCGACTTCCTGTGGCCGCAGAACTAGAACGTTGGGGGAATCTAGCTCTGGGCTCTGGCCAGTATGGTGAACACAGATGAATCCCGGGGTCAGATGAGGCTCAGTGGAGAATACGGCAGATCCCACACTCCTGCACCCCCACCCAATGCAGAGGTTTTTCATATATAGCGGGGGCACTTGGTCCTCCAGCCCAAGAACCTTTGTATAGAACGTACTCTGAGGAGCAGAAGGCACGGGGGTGTCCCATGCTTGGGATTAAATGAAGCCTTGGTCCCAGAGCCCCACCCCAGCTACAGGACTCGTCCCCTTCCTGCCCCCATGCCTCCACACCTCCACGATGTTTTGCAGCACCCCAAGGTTGGGCTTCTCATCCTCGCACACCAAGGCCTTCAGCAGCTCATCCATGGTGTTCAGAGTCTGCGTGCAGAGCAGAGGAGAAACCACAGCAAGTGGTGTTACCCAGCCAGGCGACGAACCAATGCCCTGGCGTGCGACACGCCCCAGGCCATGGCAGTCCCTGCTATTCCAGCTCACCCACTCACTTGTACCCGCAGGGGACCTACTGCAAACTCCTCCTGGCAACAGGAGCCCACCCGCTTTTGTTGTCCCCAGGGAGGCCACTGCACATAGTTGAACGCATTAGAAGAGTCAGGAAGGACTCCGCATTTGAGGGGGAGGGGAGATTTCCAGCCAAGCTTCACTTTCCCTGGCCTGTGTGCGTCTCAAGCATCTGATCTCAGGCCTGTGCCCCCAGCCATGCACTGGGGATGAATGTGCTTGTGAAGGGAGTGTCTGTTCCCCACTAATTGCCGGTGCCTGTGAAGGATAAATGCCTACTACTGCTACCCTATGAGGGAGTTACTCCTTTATCTGAGGCGGTGGGGCTTGTGCTTTGGTACTGCAGGTCCTGAGCTGAAGTGCTGCCAAGGAGCTGTGATCATTACACTGTTATGCCAGCGCCAGGTAACCCAGGGGGCAGGGACACAAGTGACTTGCAGGATTCCCCCTCGGTTTGGGGCGGCTCCTCATGGCTAGTTTGGGGCTTACGTTGTTGTAAAGAGCAGCCTCCACGCCCTGGTTGGTCTCTGCTGGAGGCAGGGAGAAGACGCTGGAGAAGCAGACAGTGAGCAGGCTGGATAGCTCCGTTCCCCTCAGCAGTGGCTTCACTTTGCTAAGAGAAGAGACGCGCGGATTGGAGGGCTGAGGCGAGACTGATGCACTAATGTTGGCCTCAGGCTCCCAGGACATGATGGGCAGGCTTCTGGGAAGCTGAGAGCCGGGCGCCAGCGGCACTGAGAGAGAGCCCCCCATGGCGCAGGCTGTGCCCAGGCTGTGCCCAGCCTCTGAGCCACAGGGAGTCGCTGAGCTGCCGGTGGGATGCAGCTGGCACAGCTGGCGGCGACTCCGGTGGCTCCGCTCCGGCAGTGCCCAACTGCCCCTCTTCCCCCGGAGCCATCGCCTGCGGGTCCCAGAAGGGACCAGTCCAACCCCCTTGCTCCCTCCCCCACATCTTCACACGGCCACTTGGAGAGGTCGCCAAGCACCGAAGGATCCTCCACCACCAACCCACGGGTGCCACGTGCCTGGGGGAATCGGAAGATGGGGGAGGAGCAGAGGGGGCAATGCCCTGGAGAACTGGCCACGCCAAGAGGCTGGCGTGTCTGGCTGCACACAGCACTAGCTGGGGCTGCGCGGGCAGGCCGGGTACCTCAGCTCCATGATGGCGAGCATCGCTTGCTGACGCACCCTGCTGGTCAGGGAGTCGACGGACTCAAGATCAATCAGCTCCTGGGGAGACAATGTGGGGAAGTGCCAGCCGGGCTCCGAGCTCCCGTAAGGCTCCGACTGGGGAGCAAAGCGCAGGGCCTGCAACACGTGGCCTCGGCAGACAGGTCATCCTACTGTGGGCTTGACGGTGTGCAGGGCTCCAGCTGGGGAGTGCAGTGCAGGGCCTGTGGTCAGTGCCCCAGCGTCACGCACCAGTGCACTGCAAAGGCTCCATCAGCATTAGCACCCAGGGACTCCACCTGAGATCAGGCTCCTTGTGCCAGGTGCTGCACACACACGGTGAGAGCCAGTCCCTGCCCCAGAGAACTCACGAGCTAACTGGATGAGACAAGGCATGGGAGGGAAACTGAGGCACAGAGGGGGAAGTGCTTTGCCCAAAGGTCTCACTGAGGAACTGAGCCCCAGCCCACTGGACCACCCACCAGCGCACGCTGTCCCACGTTCAGGGAAGGGAGGTAAGCTCCGGAAAGCTTTCTGCAGCGCCGCAGAGCAAAGACTTTCCAAATCTACGGAGCAGATTTGTTGCTAGTTCCCTAGTGGGCACTGACTGCGGAGTGTTGGGGTTCTGTGCAGGGAGACTGGTGTATACAGAGCGACCTGGTGACTTGGGAAGCTGGGTGCAAGGGAACAATCTACGTTTCAATACAGTGACATGTTCAGGAACAAAGAACGCAGGCCACACTCACAGCATGGGGGGCTCTAACCTGGGAAGCGGTGACTCTGGAAAAGACTTGGCAGTCATGGTAATCAGGTGCACAGGAGCGCCCAGTGCGAGGCTGGGGCCAAAAGGGCTTATGCCATCCTGGGCTGTGCAAACAGGGCAATCTCCAGTTGTTAGAGAGGTTATTTTCCCTCGGTATTTGGCAGTGGTGCGACCTCTGCTGGGATCCTCTGTCCAGGTCTGGTGCCCACAATTCAAGGAGAATGTTGATAAATTGGAGAGGGGTCAAAGAAGAGCCACAAGAGTGACTGAAGGACTGGGAAACATGCCTTATAGTGAGAGACTCCAGAAATCAATCAGTTCAGCTTCACAAAGAGAAGGTTACAGGGTGCCTTGATGACAGTCTGTAAGTATCTACACAGGGAGCAAATGCTTGATAATGGGCTCTTCAGTCTAACAGACAAACGTCCAACACGATCCAGCGATTGGCAGTTGAAGGTAGACAAATCTGCAGAGCTCTCCAGGCCAATCACTAAACCCGCCAAGTAACATAGCCCGAGTGTGTGTTTTACTCACCTTTATCTTCTCCACAAGGAGGGCTTTGCAGAGAAAAGCTGCCAGGTTTTGTTCTGGGTGCCTCGTGAGGGCGGCCCTGCTGATGGTGATGACACGATCCAAGAATTCAAGTTTCTTGGCCTCCTCCTATGCACCGCAGAGATTAGACAAAAACAGGAAGGTTAGCGTGGAAAGGAGCTGCCAGTGGGAGAGATGTCAGAAAGCTTCCCCCCAGCGCTGCTCAGGCTTTGATATGCCGAAGGCCAGAAGGCCATTCATCTCTCAACAGGAGTGACTATGTGGGGAGGGCAGGGCAGCTCTGTGTGAAACCAGAGCAGAGAGGGAGCAGATCTCACGGGGTAGGTGTCCAAAGAGGAACTGCAACATGGGGGCTAAGCATCCAGACAGTCTTACTGGGGGGCTTGCTAGAGTGGGAGGAACATCTGGGTGTGACACCCTGACACCCCAATATTCGCCACTGTCATATAATTAGGATATGTTTGGTACCAAGTATGTCTTGTAAGGTATCAGTCTAAAAGTCTTTATCTGCTAGACATTACTGTCTCATTGGATTGCATGTGCTATCGTTGTATGTGACGTTCTGAAGTTCAGCTGTGTATGTGTTCCTGAAAAACACTGTGAGGTTCAAAACAGCCTTTCAGGTAGAACAGGAAAAAAGCCAAACACTGGCTCCTGGAGGAAATGCACAAGCATTAGGGCTACCCCAGGAACTGTGTGCAATAGAAACCTCCCCGAGATAACGCGACACAACGGGACTTGTTGGACCCAGGTCACAGCAAAAGAGTTTTCCATCAGGTGGGAAGAGAAGATAAAAGGGGAACAATAACATCGCAGGGGGGACGGGACGGGACCTCAGACTCCCTGCAATAAGATACCTGGAAACACCTGAGAGACAAAGATTGAACCATGAGAAGTGATGGTCCTAGGCTAGAGAGAGAGATTCCTAGCCTGTGCAAGAAAACCTGGGAAATCCAAGCTGCAAAACCAAGGCAGCTTCTGCCTTAAGAATCTGCCAACCTGTTTATCACTCGGGGAGAATTTGCTAATGGATATCCTATCTATCTGGTGTGTAAAGCTTCGTTTGTGTGTTTTCTTTATTTACTAGGGTAATCTGCTTTGTTCTGTTTGCTATCTCTTCTAACCGCTTAAAATCTACCTCTTGTAGTTAATCATCTTGTTTCTTGTTTATACCACAACCCAGTTTGTAGTATAAATTAGTAACTGGGAGGAGGGGCAAAGAGTTGTTCATACCTCTCTCGACATCGAGGGAGGGGGCGAATGTCATAAAACCTTTGGGTCCGTACTCCAAAGGAGGTGGGCACCAGAGAACTGGGACAAGGCCCTTCAGCTGAGTCTTCCCAGAGCTGATCTCAGTGTCTGTGTCTTTCTGCAGCTGGGTGTGGCCCTGCCTGTGTGTATGGCTGGAAGAGGCTTGTGAGCCGAGCCCAACAAGACAAGGTAACGGGGGCCCAGGCTGGCAGAACAGGCGGGCTCAGTGATAAGCCAGTACATCAGGTGGCACCTCAAAGGGGGGCAACCCATCATGCTGGGGACTGGCCAAATCCAGTGGGCAAGGGGCATGGTGGGTGCCTTTTGTAACTCAAGAGAGGATGTTTTTAAGATGCTCTAGTTTAAACAGGAATTATTTGGGGGCAGGTCTCTGGCCTGTGTTATACAGGAGGTCACAGTGGTCCCGTCTGGCCTTAGAATCCATGCCTCATCCGGAGAAGGACGGATACTGCATGTGGACAGGGCAGTAGCTGAGAGATCAGAGGAGGGCTCTTGGTACCTGTTCATTGCCCTTGAGAAAGGCGTTGATGTAGTCTAGGGTGTCTTTCTCCTGCGAGTCTGGCCCCATAAAGCAGGAGGCATTCCCAGGTGATGGTGAATCTGATCAAAGACAGAGCAGTGGTAATACCTGGGGCTTGCAAGCTGCAGGCTGGGTGACAGAGATCTTAGCAGAAACCCTTGCCCCCCGCTCCCACCCCAGCAGGGTAGCAGCCCCGATGCACAACAGGGTCTGGAACAGCATTCCCTGGTTTCCCCAACTCTTTGCTGCTCAGCCCAGCAAAGATCCAGTCAGAGCCCTGGTTCCCAGCGGCCACCCGACTTCCCCGCCGCACCCAGCATGCAGGCTGAGCCTGGGGATTTGGGGAGCGCCACACCTGGAAGGAGGCATGATGTCAGGCTATGAGTGGTATCCCCGCTCTCCGGGCCATTGCTGGAGGGGGCAGAGGGACTGGCAGTGAATCGCTCTGCTCCCCGCTGCGGGAGAGGGAGGAGCTACCCAGTCTGCGCGGGATACGGGGACCCAGGGCCTGCCCGTTCTGCTTCCTCTGACTGCCTCTCCTGCCATGGACAGCCACGGGGTGTAATCTGGGCAAGCCCTGGGCTCCCATCATCAACCCCCCCACCCAAATGCCCTGTGCTGTGCCATGCGTCACCCCCCTGCAAAGGAGCCAGCAGATGGGGCTGCAACATCAGGGGGCATCTCATGCTTTGGCCGGCACCCTGCAATCCTAGGCTTAACAACCCACCGTGCACAGAGCATCCCCTTCGACTGGTGGAAAACATCTTCCAACCTTGTGTGTGACGGATCGGGGTGGGCAATTCAGTCAGTCTCCACCTGATGCTTCTGCTGCCGCCCCTAATGCCCCGATCAGATGTAGGGGCTGCAGCTGCTGCCAGCAGGAGGGGCCATTCCCCCCTGCCTGGGTTTTCCTGTCTCTCCATCTCATGGCAGCCCAGAGTTGTACAAAGGTGATAGAGTCTTCTCCCGCCACTGACACCCTGGTCTCGCAACCCCAACCCCCAGAGGGGCAAGCCCCACCGCAATGCAGGGCCATGGCCCCTGCCATTTTTGCAGCCCCCTCCGCCCACCCAGGAGGCACCCACTCACCAGCATGGAAGGGCTGAGGCACACACAGCTCCTGCTGCTGCTGTGGGCTCTTCTGCGGACTGTTCCTTCGAGGAGGTCTCGTCTCCTCCCAGGCAAGGATGGGCTTCAAGGGGACCTTGCGGACTTCCTCAGCCATCCTGCAAGAAGCCAGGACAAGGCATTGCTTGTGAGGGATGAGAGGCGACTGCCCCGTTCAGCATCAGAGCCAGTCCACGTATTGCTATTCCACCAGTGCCTACAGCTGCCAGCAGGGAAACAAGCCAATGGATGTGCTCAAAGTCACCCAGGCAGTCAGCAGTACAGGCAGGATTAGAACCCAGGTCTCCGGACTCCCAGGCCCATCCCGCAGGCCAAACAGCCTCCCCCGGGTCACTCCCGCCTCTCCTTCTGCTGGTTCACAAACTGCCCAGCAGACAGGCTGCATCCAACCACTCAGGATTCTTCCTGCCCAGGGAAATTACCCTGTGTCGCGGAGTGTGGGGGAGTCCAGGCCCTGCACCCCTCTTCCTGGGATCCACTGAGACTCTCAGCCAGCCAGTAAAACAGAAGGTTTATTGGACAACAGGAACACAGTCCACAACAGAGCTTGTGGGTACAACCAGGACCCCTCGATCACGTCCTTCTGGGGGAGCAGGGAGCTTAGACCCCAGCCCTGGGGTTCCCTGTGTTCCTCTCCCCAGCCTCCCAAACTGCCAACCAACCCCACCCAGCAGGTTCCCTGCTGCAGCCTCTGTTCACATTCCCGGGCAGAGGTGTTACCTCCCCCTCCCCCTCCTGGCTCAGGTGACAGGCTCTCAGGTCTCCCATCCCCAGGGCACATTCCCAGGTCAACACTCCCCCCTCCCTGCTGAGTCACTTCGTCACATCTCTCCCCCCTTCGAGACTGAACTGAGCGGGGTCACTGTGACCAGTGACCTGGGGAAGTTCGGGGCCCCCTCTCCGGGACAGCGCATCCGCTATCAGGTTGGCACTTCCCTTCACGTGGACCACGTCCATGTCGTAATCCTGCAGGAGCAGGCTCCATCTCAGGAGCTTGGCGTTGGCTCCTTTCATCTGGTGCAGCCAGGTCAGGGGAGAGTGGTCGGTGTACACGGTGAAGTGCCGCCCGAAGAGATAGGGCTCTAGTTTCTTGAGGGCCCACACCATGGCCAGGCACTCCTTCTCGATGGCCGCGTAGTGTTGCTCCCGGGGTAGCAACTTCTTGCTCAGGTACACGATGGGGTGTCTCTCCCCCTTTTCATCCTCCTGCATTAACACCGCCCCCAGTCCCGTGTCGGAGGCGTCGGTGAACACCACAAAGGCCTTGTCAAAGTCCGGGTTCGCCAGAACTGGGCCACTGACCAGAGCCTCCTTCAGCGCCCGGAAAGCCACCTGGCACTGCTCGGTCCAGACCACCTTGTCTGGCTTCCCCTTCTTGCATAGCTCAGTGATGGGGGTGGCTATGGCGCTAAAGTGGGGCACAAATCTTCGGTAGTATCCTGCCATCCCAATAAAGGCTTGGACCTGCTTTTTGGTGTGGGGAGCGGGCCAGTCTCTGATCACCTCCACCTTGGCTGGTTCCGGCTTTAGGCGGCCGCTCCCCACCCGATGGCCCAGGTAAGACACTTCCGCCATCCCCACCTTGCACTTCTCCGCTTTTACAGTCAGCCCAGCCCCCTGGAGTCGGTCCAGCACTTGTCTAACCTGGGACACGTGGTCCTCCCAGGTCTGGCTAAAGACACAGATGTCATCAATATACGCCACGGCAAAACTCTCCATCCCCCTCAGGAGCTGGTCCACCAGGCGTTGGAAGGTGGCCGGCGCTCCCTTGAGGCCGAAAGGCAGGGTCAGGAACTCATAGAGCCCCAGAGGGGTGATAAAGGCCGATTTCAGTCGGGCATCTGCATCCAGCGGCACTTGCCAGTAGCCCTTTGTAAGGTCCATGGTGGTAAGGTACCGAGCTCCTCCCAGTTTGTCTAGGAGCTCGTCCGGCCTGGGCATGGGGTAGGCATCAGATACAGTGATGGCATTGAGCTTCCGATAGTCCACGCAGAACCGGACCGACCCGTCCTTTTTGGGGACCAGCACCACCGGCGAGGCCCAAGGGCTGGCAGATGGCTGGATCACCCCCAAAGCCAGCATGTCCCGGACCTCTCTTTCCAGGTCCTGAGCAGTTTTCCCTGTGACTCGGAAGGGGGAGCATCTTATCGGCGGGTGCGACCCTGTCTGCACCCGGTGGACAGTCAGATTAGTGCGTCCAGGCTGGTTGGAAAACAGCTGTCGGTACAGATGCAGCACCCCCCTGACCTCAGCTTGCTGGGCAGGGGTTAGCTGATCCGAGAGGGGGATTGTTTCCAGGGGGGAACCAGCTCTGGTCCCAGGGAATAGATCTACTAAAGGGTCATCTCCCTGCTCTTCCCACTGTCCACACACGGCCAACACCACATTCCCCCTGGCATAATATGGCTTCATCATATTCACATGGTACACCCGGCGGTGGTGCGCCCGGTTCGACAGCTCCACCACATAGTTTACCTCATTGAGCTGCTTGACGACCTTGAAAGGGCCCTCCCAGGCGGCCTGTAGTTTGTTCTTTCTCACTGGGATGAGAACCATCACCGGATCCCCGGTGGCGTAGGCACGGGCCCTTGCCGTGCGGTCATACCAGACCTTCTGCTTCTTCTGGGCTCTGGCCAGATTCTCCCTGGCCAGGCCCATGAGTTCAGCCAGTCTCTCTTGGAAGATCAGGACATACTCCACCACTGACTCTCCATCGGGAGTGGCCTTCCCCTCCCACTCGTCTCTCATCAGGTCCAGGGGGCCCCTCACCCTCCTTCCATATAACAGTTCGAAAGGCGAAAATCCGGTAGACTCCTGGGGCACCTCCCTGTACGCGAACAGCAGGTGAGGTAAGTACTTGTCCCAATCCTGCGGGTGCTGGTTCATAAAGGTTTTCAGCATCATCTTTAGCGTCCCGTTAAACCTCTCCACCAGCCCGTTGGACTGGGGGTGATAAGCTGAGGCCCAGTCGTGCCGGACCCCACATTTCTCCCACAAGCACCGGAGCAGGGCCGACATGAAGTTGGAGCCTTGGTCTGTCAAGACTTCCTTGGGGAACCCCACTCGGCTGAAAATGGTCAGGAGCGCATCGGCCACGGTGTCTGCTTCAATGGAAGCTAAGGGCACTGCCTCGGGGTAGCGGGTGGCAAAATCTACCACCACCAGAATGTATTTCTTCCCCGACCGGGTCGTCTTGCTGAGAGGCCCCACGATGTCCATGGCCACCTTCTGGAAAGGCTCCTCTATGATGGGCAAAGGTCTCAAAGCCGCTTTCCCCTTGTCCCGGGCCTTCCCCACCCTCTGACAGGGGTCACAGGATCGGCAATACTGCCGGACCGTGGTAAAGACCCCGGGCCAGTAAAAGTTCTGTAGCAACCTCTGCCGGGTGCGCCGGATTCCCTGGTGCCCTGCGAGGGGGATGTCATGGGCCAGGTACAGGAGCTTGCGGCGATACTTCTGGGGGACCACCAGCTGCCTCCTGATCCCACAGGACTCTACTTCCCTTGTGGGAGCCCATTCTCGGTACAGGAACCCCTTCTCCCACAGGAACCTCTCCTGGCAGCCTCTCCTCATGGTTCGTACCACACCGAGGTCGGCCAGGTCCCTGAGCTTCCGCAAGGAGGGATCTTTCCTCAACTCGGCCTGGAACTCAGCGGCTGGGGAAGGGATGGGGACCGGTTCCCCCTCAGTGGCCAGGTCTGAGGCCTCAGCCTCTCTGAGCCGTGCCCCTCGGCCCTCCCTTCCCACCAGGGTAGGGTCCTGCGCCTCCGGTGTGGTACCCTCCCCGAGGTCAGGGAGCAGTGGCCCTCGCCGGCTCTGGCTACGGGTCACAACCAGGGCGGTCTGGGGCTTGCTTGGCCAGTCCTCTAGGTCTCCCCCCATCAAAACTTCAGTGGGCAAATGGTGGTGTACCCCCACATCCTTGGGGCCCTCCTTGGCCCCCCATTTCAGGTGTACCCTTGCCACGGGCACCTTAAATGGGGTCCCGCCCACCCCTGTCAGGGTCAGGTAGGTGTTGGGCACCACCCGATCTGGGGCCACCACCTCGGGCCGGGCCAGCGTCACCTCCGCGCCCGTATCCCAGTATCCATTGACCTTCCTCCCATCCACCTCCAGGGGAACAAGGCACTCTCTCCGGAGGGACAGCCCCGCGCCCACCCTGTAAACTGAGCGCCCTGAGTCCAGAGCCTCCAGCCCTCTGGTGGAGCTGGCCTGGGGTACTCTTCCCTCCTGAGCAGGTGGTAAACTGGTAGGCCCCCTTTCCTGGGTCGTCTGCCCCTCGTCCAGCTGGGTCCCTACCCAATTAACCCTGGGTAGGTTGGGTCTGCTCAGTTTGTCCCTGAGCCCAGGGCACTGGGACCGTATGTGGCCTCTCTGGCCACAGTGATAGCAGCTCAGGTCACGTTGGTCCCCTCGAGCGGGTCGGAGGGGCCCGACGCCAGGCGTTCCCCTTGGGAGGGGGTTCTCCCTATTTCCCCGCTGGGAGGCCCCCTGGTGACTCTCTCTCTGCATCGGGGGGGGCCTGTTCTTTTGGGACTCCTCCCGGCTACCCCCTGACCGACTGTTCACAAACTCGTCGGCCAGCTGCCCTGCGTGCTGGGGGTTCTCTAGCTTTTTGTCCACCAACCACAGCCTCAGGTCGGAAGGGCACTGTTCATACAGTTGCTCCAGTACAATTAGGTCAAGCAGGTCCTCTTTAGCTCGGGCCCCAGCTGTCCACTTGCGGGCATATCCCTGCATCCGGTTGGCCAGTTGTAGGTAGGTGACCTCAGGCGTTTTACGCTGACTCCGGAACCTTCTCCGGTACCTCTCGGGGGTCAGCCCAAACTCACGGAGCAGGGCCTGTTTGAACAGTTCATAGTCCCCTGCCTCCGGCCCTGTCATCCGGCTGTACACCTCCACGGCTTTGGGGTCCAGTAAGGGGGTGAGAAACTGGAGCCTGTCTGCAGGGTCAACCCTGTGCAGCTCACAGGCATTCTCAAAGGCCGTCAGGAAGCTATCTATGTCCTCCCCCTCCTTCCGCTGGGCCAGGAAGCACTTATCAAAGTTCCTTGCAGTCTTGGGTCCCCCCTCATTCACCACAGCCGGGGCCCCACTGCTCTTCAGCCTGGCCAGCTCCAGTTCATGCTGTCTTTGTTTCTCCTTCTCCTGACGTTCCCTCTCCTTCTCCTGACGCTCATGTTGACGTTGTTTCTCCTCATGTTGACGTTGTTTTTCATGATCCTCCAGCTCCCTCATTTTCATCTCCCTCTCCCATTCCAGCCGCCTCCGCTCCAGGGATGGGGAGCTCCGCCGGGAGGATCCCCTGCTGGGTGCTGGGGTCAGGGTGCCCTCGGTATTCGCTGGGCTTCCCCCAACCCCTCCCCCAGGCATAGGTAGGAATGGTCTCGGGATGTCCTCGGCAGCAGTCTGACCCCTCCCAGCCCGGTCAGGCCCCGGGGCCCACGCTGCGTCTGCCGGGCGGCTCCCCTCAGGGACAGGGATCGGGTCATCCAAGCGATCCCTCTCCTCCAACTGGGCAATCAGTTGTTCCTTGGTGGACCTCCCGATGCGCAGCCCCCTCTGCCTGCACAGCTCCACCAGGTCACTCTTAAGGCGTTTAGCGTACATCTCCCTGCTGGCCACTCGCAGGCCGGGCAGCTTCCCACGGTTTCCAGGAAAAGCCCTTAGTGTGCCAGTCCTTCTTGAGGTCACCACCTCTTTGCCAGGGTCGAGCTGCAGACTCCTCCGCCCCTGGGACCGCTCGCTGCAATCCCCCGGGGGACCCTGTTACTGCAAAAGTCTTTCTCTCTGGTCACACATTCCCAGGGGTTAGCCGCCCCCCGAAACCGTCTCTCTCTGAATCTTCAGCACGCCTGGTCCCCGTCAATTCCCCTTCGTTTTACTGTTCCCCAGTCACTTACTGCAGGAAGCGCCGTTCACGGGGTGCAGTAGATCCCACCGCTGCCACCAGTTGTCGCGGAGTGTGGGGGAGTCCAGGCCCTGCACCCCTCTTCCTGGGATCCACTGAGACTCTCAGCCAGCCAGTAAAACAGAAGGTTTATTGGACAACAGGAACACAGTCCACAACAGAGCTTGTGGGTACAACCAGGACCCCTCGATCACGTCCTTCTGGGGGAGCAGGGAGCTTAGACCCCAGCCCTGGGGTTCCCTGTGTTCCTCTCCCCAGCCTCCCAAACTGCCAACCAACCCCACCCAGCAGGTTCCCTGCTGCAGCCTCTGTTCACATTCCCGGGCAGAGGTGTTACCTCCCCCTCCCCCTCCTGGCTCAGGTGACAGGCTCTCAGGTCTCCCATCCCCAGGGCACATTCCCAGGTCAACACTCCCCCCTCCCTGCTGAGTCACTTCGTCACACCCTGATCCCTTCCCCCAGGAATATTGGGGCCGTGGCAGGTCCCAGGTGGGGGAGGGAAGCGGGGTGGGGTGCGGGGGGCGGTCTGGTGAGCAGCAGGAGTTGCTCTGACACCACCGTGAAGGGGAAGGAGCAGAAGGCGGGAGAGCAGCAGGCAGGCAGGCTGTGCCGGGGCAGAGCTTTGTGGCGATTTCGCAGCTCGTCTCTCCAAGGCCTGTATGGCAGCAGCCGCTGCAGAGAATCCCAGGCCTGATTCCCCCCACGCTGGGTCTCCTGAATGGCCCCTGCCCTGGGGGGCTCCATTCCTCACCCAGTGTCAACTGCTGACTCTGCAGCAGCTGCACGGCAGGCGTCCTAAGGCACCTCTAGTCCTCTCCAGAGCTCAGGGGGACTGTCCTGGCATCGGACTGTCCTGGTGAATGGAACAATGGCTCCAGGCAACCGGAGAATGCCTGTTCCCCCGGCAACCTCAGTGCCATTCCCTCTGGAAGTGATGGTGTCAGCAAAGGTGCTGGAGGTGGTCAGGCCTCGTGGTTGGAGCTGGACTCAGGAGGCCGGGGCGTGGGTGGAGCGAGGCTGGAGCGAGAGCAGAGCTGGAGTAGGACGAGGGGCAGGGCCACCAGCTACCTCCCGGTCTGGGCACTTACCTGGCCCCACCATGCTAGTGGCTGAGCACACAGGTGTTGTGGTATTTAGGCTCTCAACCCCCCTGCAGAGCAAGGACCTGCTCTCCCTCGTTAGCTGAGGCCAGGGGCGGCGGGGACTCATCTGATCTCATGCAGAAGACTTACAGAGGAGCGGGGAACTGAACACAGCTCTCCTGGGTCCCAGCCCAATGCCTCATCTAACCACCTGTGCCGCCTTCCCGTGCCGTGCCACCATCCCTACCAAACCCTCCTCCTTGTCTCCGTCCCCTCCGGGCTCAACTGGTGCGACCCCTTCTGTCGAGCTGCCCCAGACTCCCTCCTGTGCGCATGCCGCTGCCCACTTCCTCACTGGCACCAGGCTAGACAGCCGGCACCGGGGCACTTGGCAGACGTGCGCCACCCAGCCAGGAGCTCGGGGAAGCCTCCGTGTGGTTGGCGATGCAATGGAAAAGCAGAGGTGGGCAATAGAAGATTCTCCTACCTGGAATCAGGAGTGGGCAGAAACCTGCGCGTAAATGGGCCACCCACTTTCTGCTGCCGGTGGCGGAGCTGGATCTGCTGGCTCAGCGTTCCCCAGGGGCATGTGCCAGCTCTCGCTCTGCCAGAGCCAAGCCTGGCAGTGAGGGGATGAGGCTGTGCCAGCCAGCAGGGGCGTGTCACAATGGGCAGGCGAGTCACAGAGCAGCCAATGTGTGACTCCCCAGCCATGGGATGCCCCAGCCCAGACTTGCTCTGGCCTCGCCAAGGCTTTAGAGCTTGTCCTTCCCCACCGGGGCCATGGGAGGGACCTTCCGCTCCCCACAGTCACAGACGTTAGGCCGGAAGGGACCTCTGGGCTCCTGTAGTCCCAGCTCCTGCAGACCCCAGGCCAGAGCCCCTCCCTGCATCCATGCTATTGGAGCCAGGGGGTCTCTGGATCCCCGAATGGGAGAATCAGTTCCATCCCGGTTCCTCCTTCTCGTAACAGTGCAGAACGGGGATTCATGAACTCTCCCCACCCATAGCTCCCAGCCCACATGGGAGGCTGTTTCCACTTTCCCAAGCTGCCGGGTGCTTTGGCCATGGGGTGTAAAATGGTCCCATCTCTGCTTCCTCTCCCACCGCTGCAACGACACAGAAGCTGCTTTAATAGCAGCCCCCCCACCCCGCCCAACTGAGTCTCAGACCTTGCTAATGCTCAGTGCCATGACAGCCCCAGGAGATGATTGCTGTGGGATGTGACGAAGTGGGACTCTTCTTAATGTTTCCTCTGAATAGTGTGGGGGTGCCTCAGTTTCCCCTATGCAGTTCTTAAGTATCTAGGTGGTGGGGTAAGGGTGTATGATCATTGCAGAGCCCTAGAGGGCAGGTATGTGCAGGGGTCTGAACACAGAGAATGGCCGACACCCTATTTCCTGGGTGCTGATGGCCTGGCCCTTCCCCCCTACAAGGTGAGAGCTAAAAGGGTTGGAGAAAAAAGGAATCAGGTGACCTCCTGGCCCGGGAAAGGGACAAAGCCCAGAGGAGGAGGGGCTGGAGAGAGTTTCAGTTGAGGCTGGCTGGAGACATGGAGTGAAGTACAGACGTGGTTGTCTGGCTCACTACCTCCCAAAATGGACTCAGCTGAGGGGTCCTGTTCTCTGCACCTACAAGCTCTGTGTTAGACCATGTTCCTGTCATCTAATAAACCTTCTGTTTTACTGGCTGGCTGAGAGTCACGTCTGACTGCGGAGTTGGGGTGCAGGACCTTCCGGCTTCCCCAGGAGGAAGCTCGCTGTGGGAAGCTCACGGAGGAGCAGAGGATGCTGAATGCTCCAAGGTCAGACCCAGGAAGGTGGAAGCTGTGTGAGCTGTTTGCCCTGCTGACAGGCTGCTCACAGAAAGGAGTCTTCCCCAGAATCGTGACTGACTTCGTAGGGAGCAGTTCCAGAGCATCGCCCGGGGACTCCGTGACACGGGGGTCTCGGCCCAGGGGGAGGTAGTGACTCCTAGAAGCAGGGAAAGCAGCAGCACCGTAGATCAGGGAGGTCTTGCAATGCCAGTGGATGTCTGGGGTCTGGCACCCCAGGCACTCAGAGCAGATTGTCAAAGGCCAAACCCCTCTCACCACCGGCTCTGTAGCTCCCCCTTGCTTTCGGTCTGTCTTAGGCACCATTCTGGCCCTCATCCCCCTGGCATCCGAGCACTGCCCAACCTCGATTGCATTTATTCTAACTGCCCCCTTCAGGGCAGGGTCTGGTAGCTACCCCCACTGCACAGACAGGGAACTACAGCACAGAGGGAAGAAGGGACTTGCTCGAAGACAAACAGAGCATCTGTGGCAGAGCTGGGAAATGAACATGGGTCTCCTGGGTCCCAGAATGGCACCTGCTCTTTCAACCTCCTGCCCCCTTCGTCCCTGGTTCAGTGGGAGCTGTGGGAGCTCTCTGGGGCACAGGAGCTGGCTGGTGCCCAGATGGAGCTACGTTGCCTATTGCACAGATCTCGCTTTTCCCGAACATTGAAAATGCTGCTCTAACCATACCAGGGCCCGCCAGGATCCTTGCAGCTGGTCCGTGCTAAATTGTGAACTGTGCCCTGGCCTCCCAGAGCGGGGCAATGGGAGAGGGTGGGGCTGGCCCAAGGCCCTGCTGGATTGCGGCTCACGCGTACGGGGTCCCAGTGCTACAGAGCTCTGTGCCGGGGCAGCGCTTTGTGGGGGTTTCACAGCTCCTCTCTCCAAGGCCTGTGTGGGATCAGCCGCTGCAGAGAATCCCAGGCCTGATTCCCCCCACGCTGGGTCTCCTGAATGGCCCCTGCCCTGGGGGGCTCCATTCCTCACCCAGTGTCTCCTGCTGACTCTCCAGCAGCTGCACGGCAGGAGTCCTAAGGCACCTCTAGTCCTCTCCAGAGCTCAGGGGGACTGTCCTGGCATCGGACTGTCCTGGTGAATGGAACAATGGCTCCAGGCAACCGGAGAATGCCTGTTCCCCCGGCAACCTCAGTGTCTGGGCACTTACCTGGCCCCATCATGCCAGTGGCTTAGCACACGGGTGTTGTGGTATTTAGGCTCTCAACCCCCCCTCCGCAGAGCAGGGACGTGCTCTCCCTCGTTAGCTGAGGCTCAGAGCGGCGGGGACTCACCTGATCTCACGCAGAAGACTTACAGAGGAGCGGGGAACTGAACACAGCTCTCCTGGGTCCCAGCCCAATGCCTCATCTAACCGTCTGTGCCGCCTTCCCGTGCCGTGCCACCAGCCCTGCCAAACCCTCCTCCTTGTCTCCGTCCCCTCCGGGCTCGACTGGTGCGACCCCTTCTGTCGAGCCGCCCCGGGCTCCCTCCTGTGCGCATGCCGCTGCCCACTTCCTCACTGGCACTAGGCTAGACAGCCAGCACCAGGGCACTTGGCAGACATGCGCCACCCAGCCAGGAGCTCGGGGAAGGCTCGGTGTGGTTGGCGATGCAATGGAAAAGCAGAGGTGGGCAATAGAAGATTCTCCTACCTGGAGTCAGGAGTGGGCAGAAGCCTGCGTATAAATGGGCCACCCACTTTCTGCTGCCGGTGGCGGAGCTGGATCTGCTGGCTCAGCGTTCCCCAGCGGCACGTACCAGCTCTCGCTCTGCCAGAGCCAAGCCTGGCAGTGAGGGGATGAGGCTGTGCCAGCCAGCAGGGGCGTGTCACAATGGGCAGGCGAGTCACAGAGCAGCCAATGTGTGACTCCCCAGCCATGGGATGCCCCAGCCCAGACTTGCTCTGGCCTCGCCAAGGCTTTAGAGCCTGTCCTTCCCCACTGGGGTCATGGGAGGGACCTTCCGCTGTTATACCAATAAAATAAAAACCAGCAGGATTTCATTAAAGGGAAAAAGGCAAAATACCACATTTATTGTGAATACAGAAAGAATCATAGTAAGCACTTAGTTATAGCTATAACATTCCATTCAATCTCATATTTAGTCACACATTCATTCATACAAACACACACACACAGGTTCTGAAAGGTTGTTATCATAGTTACCAGCCTTAGAGTTGCTCATGCCAAGCCACTGGCCAGTTGGCCTGGACATGAGGAGGGAGCAGGGCCTTGTCAGATGCTCATCTGATGCTCCTGGAAGTTGGTTTGCAGAATCAGACCCCAAAGTTCTCACTTTTTAGAGTCTATTTTTATAGGAATTTCTTCCTATGCCAGTCTATGGGAATTGCTTCATCATGCTGTTGCTGAATCAATCAGCAGATAGCACATTCCTGACGGCTCCGTGCTGCTAGATGTTATCTTGTTCTTTGGTTCTCCCATTCTTGAGGCTGTTGGGTGGATTCCAGTCTGCCCTCCGGGGGTCCTCGGGTTCCAGCCCGGTTCCTCCTTCTCATAACAGTGCAGAACGGGGATTCATGAACTCTCCCCACCCCCAGCTCCCAGCCCACAGGGGAGGCTCTTTCCACTTTCCCAAGCTGCCGGGTGCTTTGGCCATGGGGTGTAAAATGGTCCCATCTCTGCTTCCTCTCCCATCGCTGCAACGACGCAGAAGCTGCTTTAATAGGAGATGCTGCCAGCTGCAGGGTGAGAGGGGGGAATGGCTGTGGGGAGACAGATGGGTCTCCCTCAGCTGCGGATGCTCCTATATGTGCTATTCCCCTCCCCACACACCCTGCTGTGGGGGAGGTTGGAGAGGGGCTGCTCAAGGACCGGCCTAGAACAGGACACCTCCTCCCAGTTCTGAACATAGGAGAAGCCCGGCCCACTGGACTCAGTGCCAGGGTCCCAGGGATGCCGATGGGCTGTGGGTCAGGGAATCAGGGTGAGATTCTTCAGAGCTCAGACCCAACGTGATCTCAGCGTGCTGAGCGCTGGGGGAATTAGGCCTGAACACAGTCACTCTTAGGGTTGCCAGGCATCCGGTTTTCTCTTTCGAAAAGAGACCCTGGCGGCTCCGGTCAGCACTGCCAACTGGGCTGTTAAAAGTCTGGTTGGCGGCAGGGGGATGAGGAGGGGGCCTGCAGCAGCTCTCTCTGTGGAGCTCGGGGGCGGTGCGAGCCCCCGCTGGCAGGGGGTGGATCCCAGCGGAGGGGCTGGGAAAGGCATTCGGCTGCAGGCTGGGGCCGGCAGGGTTAACCCCCGGCAGCAGCCTCTGCGGTGGCCGGGGGTTCCCTGCAGAGCCGGCACTGTGGCCTTTAGGAAGTGCCTTCAGCCCCCTCCCTGCCCGGCCCACTGCTCCCCAGCTGTTGGGAGCTGAGAGAGGAGGGGTCGGCCACCTGTCCTGGGTCCCACACCTGCTCCCTGTGGGGCTACTGTGCTGGGTTCAACTCGGGACCATGCGGCCAGCAGGTAAGGGGCTGTGGGCAGGTCACTCTCCTCCCGGGGATGAATGGGCTGCGTGGAAGCATGGGGTAAAATTGGGCTGCTCTGCTTGGGAACGGGTCCAAACAGAGTCGGGCAGCAGCTGAGTGTGGAGGCCCCAGCCAGCAGCCGGGCTGTGGGGGGGAATGAAGGAGAGGGGTTGGGGGTCACTGCAAATGGCAGGAGGAGGGGGGGCCTGCATCAGCTCTCTCCCTAGAGCTGCTGTGATTTGCACTATGCTGGGGGAGCAGCGAGCCAGGGGCAGCAGTGGGATGGGTGTGTCACTCGCGGGGAATTCTCTCACCCCCCCCCCCCACATTCCAGTGAACAGGAAAAACTTTTGTCCTCACCCAGCCAGGTGTCCAGGATTCATTGGTGTTAGAGCAGCCTCTGAGACCCGGGAAATGCCTGGGCCGTGCTGGTGTGGCTGCTATTTAAGAGGCCACCTGACATCAATGCCTCCCAGACCCCCACAAACCACACCAGCCAGAGCCACCCAGAGCCTGCCCTCCAAGCCCCCTCCCGGGCCCCAACCCCCTGCAACAACTCAGAGCCCCCTCACACACCCATACTCCCTCCTGGAGCCTGCACCCCACATTCCCTCCCACGCCCAAATTCCTTCCAGGACTCCACACCCCTCTCCCACACTCCGAACCCCTTGGCCCCAACCTAAAGCCCCCTCATACACCCCAAGCCCTTCATACCCAGCCCCACCTCAGACCCCGCACCCCAGCTGGAGCCCTCATCTTTCCCCCCACACCGCAACCCCCTGCCCCAGCCCAGAGCTCCCTCCTGCACTCCGAATCCCTTGGCCCCAGGCTGGAGCACCCTCCTACACCCTGAGCCCCTCATCCCTAGCCCCACCCCAGAGCCCACACCTCCAGCCGGATCCCTCACTCCCCCACAAACGCCAATCCCCTGCCCCAGCCCTGGTGAAAGTGCGCGAGGGTGGGGAAGAGTGAGAGACGGAGGACAGGGGATGGAGTGAGTGGGGGTGGGTCCGCGGGGAAGGGATGGGGGAGGGGGAGGGGCTTCGGGGCAGCGGCAGGGCAAGGACGTTCAATTTTCTGAAACTAGAAAGTTGGCAACCCTCGTCACTCACCTTCCTGAGACGCTGGATCCTCAGGGCTGGGGCCGGTCCTCGGGATCAGCTTCTGGCCTGGGCAAAAAACACAGACAACATCAGAGACGTTCAGCGGTTCAGTGGCCAGCCAAGCAGAGATCATCCCAGAGATGCAGCTGCTACAAATCCCTAGACCATGTCTCTCCAAAGGAGCCTCAGACACACTGGGCCAAATCCCAGCTGGGGTAAATTGGTCCCACTCTACTGGAGTCAATGGGCCAGATCTCCAGCTGGTGCAGGTCAGCCCTGCTCCATTGACATCAGTGGGCCAGATTCCCATCTGGTGTAATCATAATTAATAATCATAATGCACTAGCACCTGACAGTCAAATCCAGGTCAGGTCTCATTGAGCTGGTAGCTTTACAGACAGGATAAATGTCAATCCCTGCCCACAACGATCATGAGTGGATGCGAAAGAGAAACTGGCCAAGAGGTGGGGTTGGAAAATGGAGTTAGAAATCTAATAAGAACATAAAAACAGCCAGACTTGATCAGACCAATGATCCATCTAGCCCAGTATCCTGTCTTCTGACTGGGGCCAATGCCGGGTGCTTCACAGGGAATGAGCAGAACAGGACAATTCATGAGTGATCCATCCCCTGTCATCCTCTCCCAGCTACTGGCAGTCAGAGGTTTAGAAACACCCAGATCATGGCTAATAGCCATTGATGGACCTAACCTCCAGGAACTTATCTCATACTTTTTTCAACCCAGTTATCCTTTTGGCCTTCACAACATCCACACGTTCCATGGCAGAAGCCCACACAACTATAAAATGCCTCACACCATCCAGCTGTTCCCTTCCCCCTCCTCACATTGTGTTGGGGTTCAACTACTCACCTGGTATATTCAGTGTCTGGAGGAGACTGAGACGAGAATTTTTCACCTGGTTCTGGTCGTTCCTGTACTGGTACATACATCGAAACTGGCCTGAGCTCTGCACAGAGATGTCATGTTGATACAGTGACCAGCCTGGCATGACCTTTTGGCTTGATATTTCTTTACCATCCTGACAGAAAATAGCTAAAGCAGCTAAAGTCTTGAGACGAAGGTGACACTGAGCCGAAATGCAGTCCCCGACCTGAGCTGAAGAGGTGCTCAGAGACAATTTAGGAGAAGGGAAGTCACCTGCAACAAGAAAGAGAGACTAAGGGTACATCTCCATGGCAAAAACCCAACGTGACAGCAAGTCTCAGAGGACAGGGCAACTGACTCAGACTCATAGAGTCACGCAAGGGGGCTAAAATTGAAGTGTAGACACTCTCGCTGTAGTGTGGACACAGGCTAACACCACTTGAGTACCACGAGTACCACTAGTCCTCCAGTGCCTTCCCACAGTTCCCGCCGTGTGCCCAGAAACGTCAGACTGGCAAAGAATTCATAGCACATCTCCGTTTTCTGCAGCTCTCCGAGCCGTGGGCCGTGCCCCAAGAAGCTGTACGTAGCCCCACACTGGAGGGAGAGCAGAATCAGTGTGGGCACAGCAGTGTGCCTGTTCTCGCACGAGCTCGGCTAACTCGAGAGGAGTCACTGAGTGTGGATAACTTGAGTTAGCTCTGCAGTGAAGGCAGAGCCAGGCAGGGAACGAAACATTAGTGATGGATTAGTGAGAAGTACACTTGGCTGATTGAAAGAGCCGTTTCTGTTCACGTTGGAATTAAAATAAATACAGTGCAACACAGGAGATTGAAGACAAATTCATTCTAACAGGTTTCAGAGTAACAGCCGTGTTAGTCTGTATTCGTCTCTAAGGTGCCACAAGTACTCCGTTTCTTTTTGCAAATTCATTCTAGTGCAGTGCCCTGGTCTCATCAATACACTCCTCTATTAGCACCAACTCTGCCAAGATTTACACAAATGAAAATTTTGTTAAACATGTATCTCAGTGACACTGGGCCAGATCCGGCTCATGTAAATCAGCCCTGCTCCATTGGAGTCAACAGAGGTATTCTGATTTATGCCTGCTGAGGATTTGGCCAAGATGGGTTTCACTTCCAGTAAAGTTTATGGCCTGTCACTGTGGGAAGTTCCATTTACAGTGCGATTACCAGGATTTCAGGCAGGAATCGTGCAAGAGGCATTGCCCACCCATCCGCCTCCTACACCTCCCCAGCCGCCCTCCCGTTGCCATTGTCTGGGGGTTTCACTCCTTTCTATGTCTCCCCTTCTTCCATGTCTCTTGTGCTCTCACTCACCTGGGGAGCTGCAGGGCTCCTGGCCTGTGACCCCAGCACCTGCACCAGACAGGAGAGGGGGTGAGTGGCAGACACAGCAGCTCTAACTATATTAATGTCACGCCAGCGACACTGGGGTGACATTAATATTAATAATTAAGCCAAGACAAGGCAGAAAATCCCAACTCAGGATCATGTTGCAAGAGCCATGCACCCCGATCCCACAATTGGAGCCATCTGTGGGCCCTGGGTCTCACCATGGCTATCGATGGAAAGCCCCAAGTGGGAATCTTACAGAGTTTGAATATTTGCAAGGCAGGATTAAAGTTTCCATGAACGTCTAAGAAATTTGTTCTAATAGTAAAACTCTCCTCACCATGTAACCTGCTGAAAACAAAGAACACGAACATTCATGATCTTCAAAACATTTTCTCACTCTCTTTACTTTCCTAATCAGCTTCAGCTCTTTGTCCTCGTCCCTGAAATGAGCTCCGCACAGCCAGTCCTAACCCTGTCATTTCCAGGTTTGTGACCTCAATAGCATCCTTTTAATGCAGGTCCATTCTATGTACTATTAAAGATCTGCTCACCGGCTCAGACTTTCAGAGCTGTAGAGGTGATTTGGATGCTCAGTTGTCATGAATTTGAACAAAGTGTCCAAATCCCGTAGGCAGCTTTGAAAATCTCAGCCATAGGTTGTAATATATATGTGAGTACAATACACACACACAGGGACATTAGATATTAAATAAAATAGCTAGATATCAAAACAATGTTCTGAGCATGAAATATTCTCTCAGAAATTGGTAAGAAACTTTGGCCATGAATTTCAAACCAGTTTTTAAACCCAACATGAAATAACTGCTTCGAGCTCAGTAGAACATCAACGTGCAGCTGTTCGTTTAAACCATTTTTACCATAACTTCCCCTCCAGGCTGTTCCCCATGTCCCCCCAGCACAGGCAGACCTATAAACCGGCCTGCCCCTAAACCGCTAGGCAGAGGGCTCACTGCAAACTCACAGAGCAGCCACAGCAGGGTCATGGGATGATCGAGAGCCGGCGACTCAGCCTGAATATCCCACAGCACCATCGAGTCCACATCTCTGATGAGCAGCGACTGGGGCTCTGTGCCCCAGGTCCCTCCTTCTCCCTCCTTCTTCCGGCCAGACAGGCTCTGGGCTCTTGTAGCGTGTCTCAGGGAGGCCCTGATGTGTCTGTGGCCAGAGGGGCCCTCCCTCATGAGATGAGAATGGAAACATTATTCACCATCCCCCCCCCACACGTCTGGTCTCTGCATCGGGGAGAGCCGGACCCCCTGGTTTCCCATTGGAACCTCCCTGTGACAGGCTCAGTCCTGCTGAGCCAAAACTAGTGAATTTCTAAATCCAGTCCCAGGAAAAGGGCAAATTCCTCTTGACAATTTCCACTATTTTACCACTAGCTCCAGCTGTCCCCTGAGACGGGAGACACAAGGGCATGTTGTTGGTGTGAGCTGGTGTCTGTCTCGGCGTCTCCACCCTCCACAGCCTGCCGCATGCACCACTGCCAGGGTGGGCGTTGTGTGTGGGGGTCAATATATCACCAAATGATGCACAGGGGTCATTAACATCTGTTCTGAGCTCCCAGCCTGCTCTGGCAGTGTGAGCTCTCACTCCACTGGCCTCTTCACTGCGCACCCTCAGCCCTGCCCCCAGGGGCCGTGTGTCCCTGTCACACTGACCCAGGCCTGCCCGGCCCAGGCATAGGACTCAGGCAGACACTGTGGCTGTAGAACAACCAGACATGGAGAGGGAAGGAATGAAAACCCAGCATGCCCCAGGTGTTCATGTGAAGGGGACCTGAGACACTGGCATCACATGGAAAATGGGGACCATGCCAGTAACACCAGGACGTGGTCTGTGTACAGCACTCCCTTTGGCTGGGGTGATACAAAGGCTGGGAATTGGCTGGGCACAGGACCTTAGCAATGGAAAGCTAATGTGCCAATATATAAAAAGGGTAAACGGGATGACCCAGATAACTGGAGCACTGTCAGTCTGATGTGGCTTCGCGGCAAGATAATGGAGTGGCTAGAATTAAAGGAGGGTAAGATAAGAATGTAAGCACGGCCATACTGAGTCAGATGGTCCATCTAGCCCAGTATCCTGTCATCTGACAGTGGCTGGTGCCAGATCCTTCAGAGGGAATGAACAAAACAGGGAAATTATCAAGTGATCCATCCTCAGTCTTCCAGTCCCAGCATCCGGCAGTCAGGGATTTAAAGACTCCCAGAACATGGGGTTGTGTCACAGGCTATCTTGGCTAATAGCCATTAACAGACCTGTCCTCCAGGAACTTATCTAAGTGTTTTCTGAACCCCATTATAATTTTGGCTTTCACAACATCCCCTGGCAATGAGTTCCACAGGTTGATGGTGCATTGTGTGAAGAAGTATTTCCTTTTGTTTCTTTTATACCTGACAGCAATACATTTCATTGGCTTCTTGTGTTATGTGAACAGGTAAATAACACTCCCTATTCACTTTTTCCACACCATTAATGATTGTATACCCCTGTATCGTATCCCCCATAGTCATCTCTTTTCTAAACTGAACAGTCCAAGTCTTTAATTTCTGCTCATCTGGAAGCTATCCCATACCCCTACTCATTTTTGTTGTCCTTCTGTATCCTTTTCCCAATACTTATACATCTTTTTGACATAAAATAACCAGAACTCCATCTAGTATTTAAGATGTGGGCGTACCATGTATCAATAAAGTGATATTTTTGAGTTTCCATGTCCTTGAGTGTTCCATATTATTTATTATATTTATATAGTGGCTTTGTGATCATTTCTGTCTTATTATCTATCCCTTTCCTAATTGTTCCTAATATTTTGTTCGCTTTTTTGACTGCCACTGCACACTGAGCAGAAGTTTTCAGAGAACTTGTATTGATTCCAAGATCTCTTTCTTGAGTGGTAACAGCTAATTTTGATCCCATCATTTTGCTCATGGAGTTGAGATGATGTTTTCTAATGTCTATTACTTTGCATTTATTCACGTTGAATTTCATTTACCATTTTGTTGCCCATTCACCCATATTTGTGAGATCCCTTTGTAACTCTTTGCAGTCTGCTTTGGATTTAACTATCTTGACAAATGTTGTATCATACACAAACTTTGCCACCTCAGAGTTTACCCCCTTTCCCAGATCATTTCTGAATATGCTGAACGGTACTTGTCCCCATACCGATCCCTGGGGAACACCTCTATTTATGTCTCTCCATTCTGAAAACTGACCATTTATTCCTTACTGTTTGTTTCCTATCTTTTCACCAGTGAGATCCATGAGAGGCCCTTCCCTCTTATCCCATGACCACTTACTTTGCTTAGTAGACTTTGGTGTGGGACCTTGTGAAAGGCTTTCTGAAACTCCAAGTACACTATATCTACTGGATTACTTTTGTCCACATGTTTGTTGACCCGCCTCAAAGAATTCTAATAGATTGGTGAGGCATGATTTCCCTTTACAAATCCCATGTTGACTCTTTCTCAACAATTCAGGTTCATCTACGTTCCTGATAATTCCGTTCTTTACTGTAGTTTCAACCTACTTCTCTGGTACTGAAGCTAGGTTTTCCAGCCTGTAATTGCCAGTATCACCTTTGAAGTCTTTTTAAAAAATCGGAGTTACATTAACTAAGCTCCAATCATATGGTACAGAGTCTGACTTAAGCAACAGGTTACATACCACAGTCAGTAGTTCTGCAATTTCACATTTGAGTTCCTTCAGAACTCCTGTATCAAGTGGGAGTGCTTCCAGTGGGGTCCCACAGGGATCAGTTCTTGGCTGTAAACTATTTACCATTTTCATTAACACCCAGAAAAAAACATAAAATCATCACTGAAAAAATAGGGTGAGGTGTAAATAATCACGAGCACAGGTCACGGACACAAAGCACATTCTGAATGGCTAGGGATAGAACCACCGAATCTCAGGGTTGGAAGGGACCTCAGCAGGTCATCTATTCCAACCCCTTGCTCAAAGCAGGACCAATCCCCAACTAAATCATCCCAGCCAGGGCTTTGTCAAGCCTGACCTTAAAAACCTCAAAGGAAGGAGATTCCACCACCTCCCTTGGTAACGCATTCCAGTGCTTCACCACCCTCCTAGTGAAAAAGTTTTTCCTAATATCCAACCTAACCCTCCCGCACTGCAACTTGAGACCATTACGCCTTGTTCTGTCATCTGCCACCACTGAGAACAGACTAGATCCATCCTCTTTGCAACCCCCTTTCAGGTAGTTGAAAGCAGCTATCAAATCCCCCCTCATTCTTCTCTTCTGCAGGCTAAACAATCCCAGTTCCCTCAGCCTCTCCTCATAAGTCATGTGTTCCAGTCCCCTCATCATTTTTGTTGCCTTCCACTGGATGCTTTCCCATTTGTTCACATCCTTCTTGTAGTGTGGGGCCCAAAACTAGACACAGTACTCCACATGAGGCCTCACCAATGTCAAATAGAGGGGAACGATCATGTCCCTCGATCTGCTGGCAATGCCCCTACTTATACAGCCCAAAATGCCGTTAGCCTTCTTGGCAACAACGGCACACTGTTGACTCATACTCGGCTTCTCGTCGACTGTAACCGCGAGGTCCTTTTCTGCAGAACTGCCGCCTAGCCTTTCGGTCCCTAGACTGTAGCGGTGCATGGGATTCTTCTGTCCTAAGTGCAGGACTCTGCACTTGTCCTTGTTGAACCTCATCAAGTTTCTTTTTGGCCCAATCCTCTAATTTGTCCAGGTCCCTCTGTATCCTATCCCTACCCTCCAGCATATCTACCACTCCTCCCAGTTTAGTGTCATCTGCAAACTTGCTGAGGGTGCAGTCCACGCCATCCTCCAGATCATTAATGAAAGGTAAGCTGGGTACAAGCAAACAATATACATGTAATATGGCTAAATGTAAATGCATACACCTAGGAACAAGGAATGTAGGCCATACTTACAGAATGTGGGACTCTTTCCAGGGAAGCAGTGACACTGAAAACGATAGGAGTGCCATGGTGGATAATCAGTGGCACATGAACTCCCAGTGTGACACTGTGGCCAAAAAGGGAAATACGATGGTTGGATGCATAAATGGGAATCTCGCAGAGGAGTAGAGAGGTTATTTTACCTCTGTATTTGGCACTGATGTGACCATTGCTGGAATCCTCTGTCCAGTCCTGGTGTCCACAATTTAAGAAGGATGTTGATAAATTGGAGAGGGGTCAGAAAAGATCCGTAAAAATGCTTAAAGGATTAGAAAACATGCCTTTAGTGACAGACTCAAAGAGCTCCATCTGTTTATTTTAACAAAGAGAAGGTTAAGGGGTGACACCACACAACAGAACCACTAACCCAGGAACCTATCCTTGCAACAAAGCCCGTTGCCAGCTGTGCCCACATATCTATTCAGGGGACACCATCACAGGGCCTAATAACATCAGCCACACTATCAGAGGCTCGTTCACCTGCACATCCACCAATGTGATATATGCCATCAAGTGCCAGCAATGCCCCTCTGCCATTTACATTGGTCAAACTGGACAGTCTCTACATAAAAGAATAAATGGACACAAATCAGATGTCAAGAATTATAACATTCATAAACCAGTCGGAGAACACTTCAATCTCTCTGGTCATGCGATTACAGACATGAAAGTTGCAATTCTTCAACAAAAAAACTTCAAATCCAGACTCCAGCGAGAAACTGTTGAATTGGAATTCATTTGCAAATTGGATACAATTAACTTAGGCTTGAATAGAGACTGGGAGTGGCTAAGTCATTATGCAAGGTAACCTATTTCCCCTTGTTTTTTTCCTAACCCCCCCCCCCCCCCCAGATGTTCTTGTTAAACCCTGGATTTGTGCTGGAAATGGCCCACCTTGATTATCATACACATTGTAAGGAGAGTGGTCACTTTAGATAAGCTATTACCAGCAGGAGAGTGGGTTTGTGTGTGTTGGCGGGGGGGGGGTGGGGTGGGGGGGTGGGGTGGGGGTGAGAAAACCTGGATTTGTCCTGGAAATGGCCCAACTTGATTATCATACACATTGTAAGGAGAGTGATCACTTTAGATAAGCTATTGCCAGCAGGAGAGT
This sequence comes from Caretta caretta, assembly GCF_965140235.1. Taxonomy (NCBI): domain Eukaryota; kingdom Metazoa; phylum Chordata; order Testudines; family Cheloniidae; genus Caretta; species Caretta caretta. Next base: position 8,493,612 of record NC_134228.1, read on the forward strand.
GGGGTGGGGGGAGGTATTTTTTCATGCTTTGTGTGTATAAAAGATCTTCTACACTTTCCACAGTATGCATCCGATGAAGTGAGCTGTAGCTCACGAAAGCCTATGCTCAAATAAATTGGTTAGTCTCTAAGGTGCCACAAGTACTCCTTTTCTTTTAATCAGTGTAGACCCGGGTTTGTGGTTTATGATTTTGTTCTCTGGTATAACCATTTGTTGTCACTTTCTCTTGTTTCTAGTTAAATCTTTATCCTTTCTTAAATAACCCTGCCTGGGTTTTATTGTAAGTGCTCACGAGCGCTGCATGGTTTACAGGCATGGGGGGTTAAGGTAAAACCAGTACATTGGGGTACCTTGCTCCTGTGGGGGGCAGAGGCTCTGGAATTTCTGTGAGTAGCCAGTGACAGGGGCTAGGTATCACCAGGGAATGAATCACAGGGACTCAGGGTCTGGGCTGCACCTACTGTTAACCTTCAAGGTGTCACCCACACAAGAAGGCCTGAGCAGCTGACAGGCTGGTGGTGTCAGGGAGCCGGGCACAAGCAAGACTTTGCACGCTGGAGGTGGGGATGGTGGTGGACGGGCAGTAACAAGGTGACTCACAGTCCTGGGTACCTCCCCGCCCACCTGTCTCACCTCCCTGCCCACCAGAATCAGTCTGTGCCCTCCCAGCCCTTCTCCATCACAGCTCAGCATTAGTATGGGCTGGGTATAGAGAGTCTCACACACCCGTCAATATCCTCAGTGATGTCACTAGAGATGAGCTTTGTGGAACGTTTCCTCTATCAGCTAAGAGGTTAATTAGTTCTGGTTTAGAATTTGAGTTGGGCTGTGCACCCACCCGGGAGAGGAAGTAGGAAAGAACCCCCAACACGGGCCACCAGGCTCACTGGTGTAATAGGCCTGACCCACCCCGATGCAGAGAATGGGCTGGGCTGTGTCTTAAGCCAATGAAAGCAGGATGGAAAAGACCACTGGGAAGACACAAAACATGATGGCTGACTGATGTCAACAGACACCTCTCCTTCATAGGCATACTACCCTGTAAGGCACCAGATCTGGTTCAGGAGAGAACATCATGGAGGTTCATGATGTGTTTGGTGGCCACAAGAATGATTACAGGATTGGAAAACCTGTCTTATAGAGATAAACTCCAGGAGCTCAATCTATTTAGCTTAACAAAGAGAACGTTAAGGGGTGACTGGATCTCAGTCTATAAGTACCTACAGGGGGGACAAATAAGTGAAAATGAGCTCTTCTGTCTAGCAGAAGAAGGTCGAACACGATCCAATGGCTGGAAGTTGAAGCTAGACAAATTCAGACTGCAAATAAAGCCTCAATTGTTAACAGTGAGAGAAATTACCAATTACCAATTACAATTTACCAGGGGTCGTGATGGATTCTCCATTGCTGACCATTTTTAAATCAAGATAGGATGTTTTTGTATGAGATCTGCTCTAGGAATTACTTTGGGGCAGTTCTCTGGCCTGTGCTACACATGGAGTCAGATCAGAGGATCACAAAGGTCCCCTCTGGCCTTGGAATCTATGATTCGGTGTTGTCCCAGACACCAGGAGACCCGACTAACTTGTCTCAACCCCCCCTGCTTATGCACCTATCAGCACAGCTGAGCCCGCATATGGGGGAGGGGAGAGGTTGCCATCACTGGCTGCTGGTTTGGGCCATATCCAGTGTCACAGCCGTGCTCTAGCCTTGTGTCTACGTCAATAGCCAGTTAACAGATAAGTGGCTCTCAGGAGCGCTGGCGTAGTGCCTGGGTGCTCAGTGACCAACCACACTTGCTGTGGGAGCTACCGGTGGCTTCCTCTAGCTGCTCTTTGCACCAGCACTTGATATGAGAGGTTTGCAGTGGGTGGGGTCGATTGTGGGGGCCCCACTCAACCTGCTGGGCCCTGAGCAGGCCCATGACTGCATGTGTAAGGGCCAACCCAGGGGAGGGGACTCTGTGTCACAGGAGCAGCCTCACTCCGGGTCTGTGTTGTTAAAAATACTCCTCAGTGCCGTGGTACAAAGGGCTACGAGCTGCTAGCGAAGCCGGGCCCACAGGGGCTGGGGGAGCAGCTTCTGCACTGGAGATGCCTCTGGTAATACAGTGACCACAGCCCAGGGGTGGCCTGCGGCCGGGTCTCTGTGTTTGTGCATTGCACCAGCAGCACGTGTCTCCAGAGTCGCACAAACTCGCTTCCTGACCACAGCTCAGGCTGGGCTTATTTATAGGTGGCTTGTGGCTTTGCTCTTTCTTCCTGCGATTTCTTCTCATGTTATATTTTCTCTTCTCAACCCTGACAGTCAGTGCCCTGCTGTCCCAGAGCTGGGCTCCCAGCCACCCACCCACAGCTCTGCCGGTGCCCCTCGGATTCTGGCTTCACATTCTCAGGCCTCCTCCACTGGAGATCCTCAGTCTTGGAATGAAACACACTTGGCAGCGCAGCTGTTACTGCTGGTGTGTGGTTTTGCCCTGGCAATCAATGTGTGTAAAGTGCAGTGTCCCCTGTGTGTGTCTTTCAATGCTTAACACAATGACTGGGACCCAAAAATCCACAGTCAAAGGGCCTGTTTTTTAAAGCAAAACCTGAACTCCAAGTCCTGTCAGTTCAGAGGAGACCTCTAAATTGACCCCAGCGCCCCCTGGTGTCCATCAATCTGCAGCTGACAAAACGCTATAACTACTAAACACCATTGGGAGGGGTTCTGGTGAGAGCATTGCTATTAGTCAGCACGCAATCTAGCTCCAAAGCTAGGGGGTAAATCTTGGCCCCACTAAAATCAACAGGAGTTTTGCCCTTGACTTCAATAGGCTCAGGATTTGACCCAAGTGTGACCCAACTGTGATTGCTTCATATTGGGGGCACTGTATTCCCACCTGGCCTCTGAGGCTTCATTGTAGTGTGGCCCTTTGGAAAGTGATGGCAGGTCTCAGGGCCATGCATACCAGTTTCTTACTGGAGGAGAATTCAGAGATATCGACTTTGTATGGAGCCTTAGTGCAGCTTGTTTAGTTATGCACCAGCCCTGGAACAGAGATGGCCATAAATGGCACACAGACAAACCCTTCTTTCAGGGATCTCAGTTCAACACCAGTGCCTGGTTTCCAGGGACCAGCTCCGCTCCAAGAATCAAATATGTAGAAAGAAAAAGGCAAAGGGCAAACTCTCCTGCCACTTGCCACAGCTCACCCCAAAGTAATGTGCATCATAAAGCTGACAACAATATAGCACGTCCTCAATGACTGCGGACAGCTTGCATGCAAAAGAACTTGTCAGACTATGTAGTGTCACTACCTGGTGACTGCTGCCAAAACAGCATCATGAAAATAACTCTGGTTTTAGATTCCATATTTTGATCCTACAGTAAAAATTTCTCAGCATCTCCCCTGTTAACACCCAGCCCCAAATTTCTATTTATTTACAAAACATGAGCCCCCACTCCCCCAATCCAAGCAAAGAACCCACCTTCCAGCTAAAGCAGGTGCCATAACTCTGAGAGTCCCTGTCTTTGATACAATGCCAGCTCAGTCGCACCCCTCTGCCGTCACATGGCAGTAGGTTAGATGCATTTGTAAGGGGTAGCATCTGCTGCATGTGTATGTTCTATTAAAGGCATCAAAATGTCCTGCTCTCTCTCCACTCTCCCCCCTCACTCTCCCCATAGACATCCATCTGGGTCAGGTTCTGCCTCTCCAGAGATGAATCCCCATTAGACTTGCTTTGCTGCAATCTAGGGGCATATCTGCTACAGCCCTGACAGTGTATTATAACCCCAGCTGCCCTGGTTACGGACGAGGTGGCAGTGACTTTCCCACACTGCACAATCAGGTGCGATGCGGTGCAGTCAGAACTCGCGTCAGGAGTAGCTTCCTACACAGCTTTGTTGTAAATCTTGTTTTCAGGGGGTTGTAGCTTCACTCAGAATTCAGCGGTGTGGGTGAAAATTACCAGGCTTGGTCGCTGCCCAGAGATAAAAGTTTGAGCAAAAACAGCTGATCTGCTTTGGAGTGGGAGGAAAATGGAAAAATGCTCATTCCCCAATGATCAAACCATTCTCGCTGCCATTATTCGAGCTGACCCATAGACACAGGGCCAGGGTTTCCACAGTGCTCTGCTCCCAGGGAGGCACCTGAGTGGGGTTCATTGCAGGGACTGGCCCCAAACGGCTGGCCCCTGAGATGCAGTTTGGTCTGGAAACAGTCACCTCTCCAGTTTCAAATTCCACAGCCCAAGAGCTCAGCCCAGAGGAGCTAACGTGATCCAATATCACAGCCTATGGCCTGGGCGTTGGGCTCCAGCAAAGGGGCCCAAAGGGCTCAAGGAGTTGACATGGCTCGGTCACGCTCCAATATTAAACAGTGACCGAGTCACATCAGCATGTTAACGCTTTAGGCCCATATAGTCCCCGAAAGTAACACGCCACTTCGGGCACCCTGTGTAAGCGGCTGTAGCAGTGAAGCTTGCTTCTTCCAGTTCTTCCGTCAGACAGCGTTGTGGCCTACAGACAGCTTGATTCTCCCCTGCCACCCCTGTCTTCAAAAGATCACAAAAGTGTGTGGTGGGCAGCATAGCCCACCCCCTCGCTATTTTGTTCACCAATTAGGCCTTGTTCTCCCCCCCTTCACAGCTGCTGCTTCTCCTTCCCCGCTGCTGGAGTCCCAGCGATGCTGCCTGCTTTGCAGACCATGCGCTGAGCCAGGGGGCAGAGGCCGAGGCAAGGTGTGGGACTCCAGCAGCAGGGAAGATGAAGCAGCCCCATGTGGAGGGGAGGGGCTCAGTCAGCAGCCAGCCACCTTGCTGCTTCCTCCCTTCCCCGCTCTGCATGGACACAGGGAGAGTGCCACTGCCAGGGGGAGTGCGGCCTCCTCCTTGCTAGGCATCCCCACCAGCGGTGTGCTGAGAAATGCGGGGGGGGGGGGCACATGACTCCCCCAGAACATTTCATTTGTGCTCCCCCATGAGCCACAGTTGTTGGATGTCGCCTCTGTAAGTAATGCACATTGGAAAACACAATCACAATTCTACATGCAAAATGATGGGGTCTATATTAGCTGTGACCACTCAAGAAAGAGGTCTTGGAGTCATTGTGGGTAGTTCTCTAAAACAGCTGCTCAATGTGCAGCAGCAGTCAAAAAAGCTAAGGGAATGTTAGGAGCCATTAGGAAAGGGATAGAAAATATCACAATGCCACTATATAAATCCATGATACGACCACATCTTGAACACTGCATGCAGTTCCGGTTGCCCCACCTCGAAAAAGATATATTAGAATTGGAAAAGGTGCAGAGAAGGGCAACAAAATTGAATAAGGGTATGGAACAGCTTCCATATGCAGGGAGATTAAAAAGAGTGGGACTTTTCATCTCGGAAAAGAGAAGAGTAAGATGGGACGTGATAGAGGTCTATAAAATTATGAATGATGTGGAGAATGTGAATAAGGAAGTGTTCTTTATTCCTTTACATAACACAAGAAACAAGAATCACCCAATGAAATTAATAGGCAGCAAGTTTAAAACAAACAAAAGGAAGTATTTCTTCATTAAGCGCACAGTCAATCTTTGGAACTTGTTGCCAGGGGATGCTGTAAAGGCCAAAACTATAACAGGGTTAAAAAAAAAAAACCAAAAACACAGATACATTCCTGGAGGATAGGTCTATCAATGGCTATTGGCCAAGATAGTTTGGAATACAATCCCATGCACTGGGGGTCCCTAGCCGCTTCTTGCCAGAAGCTGGGAGTGGATGACAAGGGATGGATCGATCGTTGATTGCCTCTTCTGTTCATTCCCTTTGAAGGACCTGGCATTGGCCACTGTCAGAAGACACGATACTGGGCTAGATGGACCATTGGCCTCACCCAGTATGACCGTTCTCATATTCTTATCCAACAGGCCTGATTTCTGACACACCAATTTTGATTAATTAATTTCCCATCCCACACATCTCCTGTTTATCAAGCATGCTCTTAATACAGTCCTTGAATTATATCACTAGGCCTTTTTATTTGGCTTAATTCAATCTTCCTGTGTCCCCTTTTCAGCTTTTCCCATCAACCTGTCTTGTGGCACTACATAAACGTTTATCCTCTTTCCCAAAGTTGGGCCCATAGTAGGATAAATTGATAGGCCCAGTGATTACTGAAGGGATCTGATCCTGAATCAAACCAGCCCTTCTGAATGCAGCTCCCAGTCTTTGGGGTTCTCTGAGGCTGTGGGGTCTGATACAGAAGAAATCCAGTCTGTATGAAAATTGAAATGCTGGGAGTTCAGCTCAGAGGGGCTGATCTGATCCAGCATCAGACCCCAAAGGCTGGGAGCTGGGCTCAGAAGGGCTGGTCTGACCCAGTCCCCAAATCCCCAACACTCAGAGCTTGGGGACAGCAGAGAGCCTGCCCAGCACCTGTGAGAGAAGAGCTGGGAGAGCAGCTTCCACCCGCACAAGGGAGCAAGTGTCCCCCTGGCCGCAGCCAGGCGCATAGCAGACACAGCCCCACCTTAGCAGAGAGTCTGTGGCTTTTCATACGTTAATCTTAGGGCCAAGATCCAGACTAGAGAGCGCCTGCCGCTTCTCTGCTCTCTGCTTCTTGGAGATCAGAAGGGGAGAGGTCAGATGAGAGAGACACGGCTCACTGAGACTCTGAGGAGCAGAGAGACAGGCCTTCCCTGCTGCATCGCCAGACCATGCTGTTATCACCTTGTCCCCTGAGCATCCCGACGCTGGGTCTCTGGCTTCTCTGTGAGTATGGCCAGCACTGGCCGGGTTTAGCTGGAAGGGTGAGATCACGGGGCAGAGGATCGTTTGCTTAATTAGGCTCCAATCCTGTGAGGTTCTGAGCCCTCTGGTAACGTGCTGTGTGGATCTGAAAGTGCCAACACTGCCCGGGATGGGATCAGAGCTTGCCACCTCGCACCGAAGCTTCCAAGAGATTTAATAATAGCAACTGCATGTTTAATTACCACCACCTGACTCAGGGTTAAGGACGATGGAAATCGCTGGTTAGATTCCAGCTCTGAACCTCAGCAACGAGGTCGTTGCGTCACCCCGAAATGCTCTGTCGTTTTCCAAGGGCTGCACCCTAGCCCTGAGCCCACATACACCACCCTGCACTCACACCCCAAGGTTGCCAGCGTGTGGGTGTGTTTGCCACCTTCACACCCACAGCATGTCACATGGGGGTGCAGATGTCTGTGGCACAACGGATTTGCACCATCCCACTCGCTGCACACACAAAAGGTACTAGCTCGTGCGAGCTGGCTGGGCTGGACACCAAAGGGGATGCCCATTTTCACACTGGGATGCTGTTTTGCACACTCGGATTCAGGTGAAAATCTTGGCATGCATGAAATCACTGGCTCAAGATGACAGACATTTCGTTTGATGAAACCTAAACTGGAGATGACGTCCAGGAAGGGAAAATGCTACATGTTCACCTCGCACATGGGCGCAAACAGCAGAAATGCCGCATACGCGGCGAAATGTGATTAGATTTTAGGGGGTAACGATGGGATTTCCCTGGGATCTGAAAAGCCCAGCTGAAATTAATTAAAATATTCTCTGATTCTACTATTCTATGAAAATAGCAGTTAATCATTAATCACTGTGATCATTACCAGTACCAGAAGGCTGGTCCATGGTTGGGACTTTAGAGGCGAGGGATGAATTCCCTGCTCTGCCACAAACTTCCTGGGTGACCCTGGGCCAGTCACTTAGCCGTTTGGTACAAAGGGGATACCAGCTCTGCCTGCTGCACGGGGGGGGTTCTGTGAATTGCTCATGGCTCTTTGCTGATATTTATAGTGAATGCAAAATATGCTGAGCTAAAGATCTGATGATCAGGAGACAAACCTGTGTTCAGCCTCCCACTGACTCGCCTAGCTGTGTTTCCCCAGCGTGTATGTGCTCATGGGCCTGATCCTGCACATTGCTTTGCTGGTATAGGCCCTGATGCCTGCCCAGAGTCTATTCAAGTCAAGGGATGCCCATACGAGTGGAAGGGATGGATCATCCGCCTGCAGGATCAGGGCCATGGACATGTCAGCCCTGACCCTGCTCCCACTGCAATGAACGAGAGAGCTCTCAGTGACCCTAATCGTGCAGGATCTGGCCCATAACACGGCACGGGGTCAGGGTCAGCTGTTGGCCTAACCCATCTCCAGCGAGTCTCTGGCATGCTCACACCAGCCTTCAGCCATGGGTCTGGGGTCCAGCGAGCTCTACATTCTGGTACAGGAAGCCATTCCTTATCCTCACTGAGACTGAAACGCACCAGCTAATCCCGGACTTCTCCCTGGGCAAATAACAAGTTATAGACTGTGGATCAGATCCCCGGCTGGTGTAAATTCCTCTGGCTCCATTGCTCCAAGAGGGGCAGATCGCTAGCTGGGATCCTCAGGCCGATTCACACTGGGAGCTGGACACCAAGCTGCACTTTGTGCTTGTGAAAATCCCCCACTGTGCTGAGAGGAAATTGGCTCCAGGGAGTTTTACAGCAAATTCATTCTGTCTCTGGCTAGGGGATAAACACAGGGGCAGAACGTGGCCCATTGTTAGTCTGGGACTGAATTTCTCTCTACTAGCTGGAGCTAGATTTGCCTGGAGACGCTCACTTTCCTTTAAGGAGTACTTGTGGCACCTTAGAGACTAACCAATTTATTTGAGCATAAGCTTTCGTGAGCTACAGCTCACTTCATCGGATGCATACTGTGAAAAATACAGAAGATGTTTTTATACACACAGACCATGAAAAAGTGGGTGTCTTTTTCATGGTCTGTGTGTATAAAAACATTTTCTGTATTTTCCACAGTATGCATCTGATGAAGTGAACTGTAGCTCACAAAAGCTTGTGCTCAAATAAATTGGTTAGTCTCTAAGGTGCCACAAGTACTCCTTTTCTTTTTGCGAATACAGACTAACACGGCTGTTACTCTGAAACCTGCCACTTTCCTTTAGATGATGTGACTGTATTTCCAGCTCCAGTCACTATAATTCCCTGTTCCACCTCCCCTCCTGCACTGAGACCCTTTGTGTTTATTTCACAGGCTCCCTTGTCACAAGCCAGGAAATCTGCAGCTCTCCCGGTGAGTGACTGGTCCTGGGAGCACAGCAGGGATTGGAGGGTTCGGGTTCAGACACGTTCCACTGGAGTGAGTGAGTCAGGTCCCCAGCAGGTGTAAATTGGCCCCGCTCCAATGGAGTGAATGGACCTTTGCTGATTGACACCAGCGGGGGATCTGGCCCCAGGTGTTTAACACTGATGTGTTTGCTCCCCAGGCACTCTCCCCGCCCCGCGGCTGTTCCTCGACAGGCTGTCTGCTCGCCAAGGGGACACAGCCATGCTGTCATGTTTAGTCCCTTTGGACGCCCCCATGACCCGCATTGTCTTCTGCAAAGACGGGAAGGAGATTTCTGTCCAGCCCAAGGGAGGAAACACAGTAGTCTACGACTCACCCTACACAGTGTCCAAGGAGAGTGCAGGGGCCTTTTCCTGCCTCTACCAGCTCAAGGATGACAACAACCAGGAGAACAATTCTCTCCCCAGTGACCCCTGGGACCTGCATGTGGATGGTAATGCAAAGCACTAATGGTGGGCTTGGTGTGGAGGGTCAGGGAGCCGGGACGGGCTGGGGACACACTGTGATATCTAGAGTTAAGATGTAAAACTTCCCTCTCCTTCCCCAACATTTCCCAGGTGAGAACTCTGTCCCTGGGGCAATGGTTACATGTTTTTAGTGAAGAAGGACCATCCTCTCATCATGGTGAGGAAGAGCAGGTTTTTCCCACTAATTAAAAGACAAAAGATCGTGATCTTCTCTGAAGGGCAGCATGTGAAAATGGACAAACTGTTACAGATATTCAGCAGTTTTATTGTCATCATGGTCTACTTTACTAAAACCTTCATAAATTAAAGTACGGAACAGAGCAGCATGACTAATTTTTGGCTCACTGGCTATTTCAAAAAATTGGGTGGGGGGGAATTGTTTCGGACTCACTTGAAAACAATTTTTTTCAAAATTTTCAGTGAATCAAAAAGTTGGAAAAAAAACCTTCTTGAGGCTGCTGTTCTACTCCTCATTGGTATGAGGCTTTTGGCATTTGAAGTGATGTGTAATCGCTGTGTATCTGCCCCACAGATGGTGAGGGCTCTGGAGAGGGGACATTGCTCCAAGGTAAATGGTTTTGCTCCCTGCTGTGGGATTTCCCTGTAGGAAAGCGGGAGGGCTGGGCTGGGACGAGGGGGGAGCACATGCCAATCTCAGAGGGGAGACTTTACCGCACCGCATGTGCCTGGTGGGGGGGGGGGCAGGAGGCCTCAGGGGCTCACCTCTGTGTGGGGAATGTAAAATGTCCAGGCAGCCCCACATGCCACCGTCTGCTCCCCAGGAGGCTGGGGGCTGCCATGTCCCCATGCTGTGGCTGGCGGTGTGGAGGGAGCCGGACTCTTACCCCATGGCGATGGAGGCCACGGCTGTGCAGAGCCTGGCAGGGGCAGAGACAGGGGTTCGGATTCCGCGGGCAGCGGAGCCAGGAGATAAACGAACTAGTCAGTTCTCCTATCACAGAGCCCCTAGCGATGGCCTGGACGGACGTGTGTCCATGGGGCAGGGGTCTGGGGAGGAGGCAGGGTCCGTGTGGGCTCTGGCTTTGTGAGGCAGCATCAGGCACAAACATCTGGCCAGGGAGTCAGTGGCTGCCGGGCTGCGATCCTGCCCCGCACCGGTCAGCAGCAGATCCTGGTAGGGTTCCCATACGTCCGGGTTTCCCTGGACATGACCTCTTTTTTGGTCCTCCCTTGTTTTTGCGCTGCTCTGAAGGCAATGCCTGGCTGTTTAAAAATAGCCAGAGCTTCGCGAACCAGCTGAGGGGCGGAGAACCAGCTGAGCAGCGGAGGACAGCAGAGCAGCTCACAGCAGGAGTTTGCCTGGGACTGGTAAGTATCCGAGTGTGTGTGTGTTTGCTTGCTGAGGAAGTATCCGAGCGTGTGTTTGCTGGGAGGGCAGTGTGAGAGCCTGAGTGAGTGTCTGATTGGCTGCTAGCCTGCAGGGGACGGGCATTAGGGTGTCCGTTTGTTTGTGTCAGGGAAGCCTGGCTGTTTAAAAATAGCCAGAGCTTCGCGAACCAGCTGAGCAGCGGGGACAGCAGAGCAGCTCACAGCAGGAGTTTGCCTGGGAGTTCGCCTGGAGTGAGCCCAGTGAGGCTTACGTCTTGCAAACTGCTCTGAGGAAGCTCATAGTAGGAAGGTGATATGGAAGGGGGGGGGTTCAGCTGTTGTGACCTGCACTGGATGTGCCATGTTTGTCTTTCTTCCACAGGAGAGAAGCGACTTTGTCTGTACAAAGTGCAAGCTGGTCTCCATATTGGAAGAGAAGATTGAAGGTCTGGAGCAACAGATAACTACCCTGCGTTGCATACGGGAAACTGAGGATTTTCTGGACAAAACTCAGGATAGGCTTCTAGGGGCACAAAGCTCTACAGATATAGAGCAGGTTGCACAGAGGAGCCAAGAGGCCAATGAAGAAGCTCGGCAACATGTGACCTCCAGAAGAGGTAAGCGGAATGTCCGGGTTCCAGTAACACAGACACAGGTAACTAACCGCTTTCATGTTCTCTCCACAGGTACCGTTGCGGAGAGTGGACCAGATGATATGTCTGGGGCGAGAAAGCAGAAGGAGACTCCGCTGGTTGGAAGGCATGAGATGCGCTGTCCTGAGGTTGGGAGTTCCACGACCACCACTCCCAAGAGGAGAAGGCGGGTGGTGGTGGTTGGGGACTCTCTCCTCCGGGGGACTGAGTCATCTATCTGCCGCCCTGACCGGGAAAACCGAGAAGTCTGCTGCTTGCCGGGGGCTAAGATTTGCGATGTGACGGAGAGACTGCCGAGACTCATCAAGCCCTCGGATCGCTACCCCTTCCTGCTTCTCCACGTGGGCACCAATGATACTGCCAAGAATGACCTTGAGCGGATCACTGCGGACTACGTGGCTCTAGGAAGAAGGATAAAGGAGTTGGAGGCGCAAGTGGTGTTCTCGTCCATCCTCCCCATGGAAGGAAAAGGCCTAGGTAGGGAGCGTCGAATCGTGGAAGTCAACGAATGGCTACGCAGGTGGTGTCGGAGAGAAGGCTTTGGATTCTTCGACCATGGGATGGTGTTCCAAGAAGGAGGAGTGCTAGGCAGAGACGGGCTCCACTTAACGAAGAGAGGGAAGAGCATCTTCGCGAGCAGGCTGGCTAACCTAGTGAGGAGGGCTTTAAACTAGGTTCACCGGGGGAAGGAGACCAAAGTCCTGAGGTAAGTGGGAAAGCGGGATACCGGGAGGAAGCACAGGCAGGAATGTCTGTGAGGGGAGGGCTCCTGCCTCATACTGGGAATGAGGGGCGATCAACAGGTTATCTCAAGTGCTTATATACAAATGCACAAAGCCTTGGAAACAAGCAGGGAGAACTGGAGGTCCTGGTGATGTCAAAGAACTATGACGTGATCGGAATAACAGAGACTTGGTGGGATAACTCACATGACTGGAGTACTGTCATGGATGGATATAAACTGTTCAGGAAGGACAGGCAGGGCAGAAAAGGTGGGGGAGTAGCACTGTATGTAAGGGAGCAGTATGACTGCTCAGAGCTCCGGTACGAAACTGCAGAAAAACCTGAGTGTCTCTGGATTAAGTTTAGAAGTGTGTGCAACAAGAGTGATGTAGTGGTGGGAGTCTGCTATAGACCACCGGACCAGGGGGATGAGGTAGATGAGGCTTTCTTCCGGCAGCTCACGGAAGCTACTGGATCGCATGCCCTGATTCTCATGGGTGACTTTAATTTTCCTGATATCTGCTGGGAGAGCAATACAGCGGTGCATAGACAATCCAGGAAGTTTTTGGAAAGCGTAGGGGACAATTTCCTGGCGCAAGTGCTAGAGGAGCCAACTAGGGGGGGCGCTTTTCTTGACCTGCTGCTCACAAACCGGGTAGAATTAGTGGGGGAAGCAAAAGTGGATGGGAATCTGGGAGGCAGTGACCATGAGTTGGTTGAGTTCAGGATCCTGACACAGGGAAGAAAGGTAAGCAGCACGATACGGACCCTGGACTTCAGGAAAGCAGACTTCGACTCCCTCAGGGAACGGATGGCCAGGATCCCCTGGGGGACTAACTTGAAGGGGAAAGGAGTCCAGGAGAGCTGGCTGTATTTCAAGGAATCCCTGTTGAGGTTACAGGGACAAACCATCCCGATGAGTCGAAAGAATAGTAAATATGGCAGGCGACCAGCTTGGCTTAATGGTGAAATCTTAGCGGATCTTAAACATAAAAAAGAAGCTTACAAGAAGTGGAAGGTTGGACATATGACCAGGGAAGAGTATAAAAATATTGCTCAGGCATGTAGGAATGTTATCAGGAGGGCCAAATCGCACCTGGAGCTGCAGCTAGCCAGAGATGTCAAGAGTAACAAGAAGGGTTTCTTCAGGTATGTTGGCAACAAGAAGAAAGCCAAGGAATGTGTGGGCCCCTTACTGAATGAGGGAGGCAAACTAGTGACAGAGGATGTGGAAAAAGCTAATGTACTCAATGCTTTTTTTGCCTCTGTTTTCACTAACAAGGTTAGCTCCCAGACTGCTACGCTGGGCATCACAAAATGGGGAAGAGATGGACAGCCCTCTGTGGAGATAGAGGTGGTTAGGGACTATTTAGAAAAGCTGGACGTGCACAAGTCCATGGGGCCGGACGAGTTGCATCCGAGAGTGCTGAAGGAACTGGCGGCTGTGATTGCAGAGCCATTGGCCATTATCTTTGAAAACTCGTGGCGAACCGGGGAAGTCCCGGATGACTGGAAAAAGGCTAATGTAGTGCCAATCTTTAAAAAAGGGAAGAAGGAGGATCCTGGGAACTACAAGCCAGTCAGCCTCACTTCAGTCCCTGGAAAAATCATGGAGCAGGTCCTCAAAGAATCAATCCTGAAGCACTTGCATGAGAGGAAAGTGATCAGGAACAGCCAGCATGGATTCACCAAGGGAAGGTCATGCCTAACTAATCTAATCGCCTTCTATGATGAGATTACTGGTTCTGTGGATGAAGGGAAAGCAGTGGATGTATTGTTTCTTGACTTTAGCAAAGCTTTTGACACGGTCTCCCACAGTATTCTTGTCAGCAAGTTAAGGAAGTATGGGCTGGATGAATGCACTACAAGGTGGGTAGAAAGCTGGCTAGATTGTCGGGCTCAACAGGTAGTTATCAATGGCTCCATGTCTAGTTGGCAGCCGGTATCAAGTGGAGTGCCCCAAGGGTCGGTCCTGGGGCCGGTTTTGTTCAATATCTTCATAAATGATCTGGAGGATGGTGTGGATTGCACTCTCAGCAAATTTGCGGATGATACTAAACTGGGAGGAGTGGTAGATACGCTGGAGGGGAGGGATAGGATACAGAAGGACCTAGACAAATTGGAGGATTGGGCCAAAAGAAATCTGATGAGGTTCAATAAGGATAAGTGCAGGGTCTTGCACTTAGGACGGAAGAACCCAATGCACAGCTACAGACTAGGGACCGAATGGCTAGGCAGCAGTTCTGCGGAAAAGGACCTAGGGGTGAGAGTGGACGAGAAGCTGGATATGAGTCAGCAGTGTGCCCTTGTTGCCAAGAAGGCCAATGGCATTTTGGGATGTATAAGTAGGGGCATAGCGAGCAGATCGAGGGACGTGATCGTTCCCCTCTATTCGACATTGGTGAGGCCTCATCTGGAGTACTGTGTCCAGTTTTGGGCCCCACACTTCAAGAAGGATGTGGATAAATTGGAGAGAGTCCAGCGAAGGGCAACAAAAATGATTAGGGGTCTGGAACACATGAGTTATGAGGAGAGGCTGAGGGAGCTGGGATTGTTTAGCCTGCAGAAGAGAAGAATGAGGGGGGATTTGATAGCTGCTTTCAACTACCTGAAAGGGGGTTCCAAAGAGGATGGCTCTAGACTGTTCTCAATGGTATCAGATGACAGAACGAGGAGTAATGGTCTCAAGCTGCAGTGGGGGAGGTTTAGATTGGATATTAGGAAAAACTTTTTCACTAAGAGGGTGGTGAAACACTGGAATGCGTTACCTAGGGAGGTGGTAGAATCTCCTTCCTTAGAGGTTTTTAAGGTCAGGCTTGACAAAGCCCTGGCTGGGATGATTTAACTGGGAATTGGTCCTGCTTCGAGCAGGGGGTTGGACTAGATGACCTTCTGGGGTCCCTTCCAACCCTTATATTCTATGATTCTATGATTCTATGATTCAATGCCAAGCCCACTGCAGGGCTCTGCCCCCTCCCCATTCAAAGCAGAAGGAATCTTTGTACCTTCCCTCCCCCTTCAGCTCCCCCTTCCCCCAGTAGTGTCCTGTATTTGGGAACTTGAAACATGGTAACCCCAGACCATGGTGTCAGTGCTGCCCCTTGGAAAGGGCTCCATGGCACAGGTGAGGGGCCGACCCCAGCTGCCCCTGCCTTGGTGCTGGGTACAGGGCAGCAAAGAACCAGGGCAGAGCGAGATCCCTGCGGGGTTAGGAGCCAGGTGTGAGGTCTCTAAACAGCTGGGCTTGGGCATTCACAGGCTCCCCGAGGCTCGTTAGGGACGTATCATGGCCAGGTGCAATGTCCCCTGTGCAGAAGGGCCAGCACTTGGCAGAGGCCCCTCCAGACAGGCTGTGAGCAGGACTCATGTTGCAAGTTCACCTCCACCTTCAGACCGCTCACCCTGCTCCTTCCCCTGTCCCAGGGCCTGCTATCCCGCTCTGGGTCTGGATCCTCTGCTCTGCCCTGGTCCTGCTCCTGCTGACTTCTGCCCCGATCGTCACCTGCATCCAGAGGAAAAGAGCTATCATTCGGTACGATCCGGAGGGCTTTAGGTGGAATGGCATGGAGGAAGAGGTGACTGAGGGCTCTCGATGTCTCCCCTGTCCTGGGCAGGTTGGAGGGTCGTCTGGGATTTCAGAGAGGTCTGTGGTTTATGCCTTTCTGCAGAAACCTGTCCATGAGGCTCAGGGGGAGTAACTCATTGATCAGACTTGGGGGGGGGGGGGGGGAGGGGAGGTCCCTGATAAATGTGTGACACCAAGCAGCCCCCATAGGTTCCCCTTACATGGGATATGAAAGTTAGCTTAACTCCAGACCCACCCATTTCCCCCTCTTCCCTGGCCGGTGGCTAGGCCAGCTCCTGCTCTCTGTGCCTGTATCCTGGGGCAGCAGTGGTGAGCATGGCCCATCTCCTCACACTGCCCTGGCCTTCAGTCACACCAGTGTGTGTGTGTGTAAATCCAGAAAACCTCATGGCCAGCAGCAGCTTTACTCTGGGGTCACGTGCATGTCACCAGGCCAGGATCCAGCCCCTGTGTTTGAGCAGAGACATATTTGCTTAATAAGGGTTTAATTTTCACTCCTGCTGGGCCAGGCTTGGGGCCAGGGATGCTGTGGGCCCTGCTCCGGTATGGCACGCACAGACGGGAGGGCTGGGAGCTCCCAGTGATAGCTGGAATTTTCACAATGGCTGAACTCTTTGAACACCCCCGCCCCCGCACACACACACACACACACACACTGTTCCCCAGACACACACACACATTGTTCCCCCCCCCCCCCCCCCCCCCACACACACACTGTTCCCCAGAGGCTGTGATTTCTATCCTTGGTTGTTGTAGCATAGGGGCAGACACTGAAGTACAAGCCCTGTTCCATACAGCTCCAAGTCCCACTCTGCTCTGCATTACAGGCGTGCGCTACAAGTTTATGCTGTAAAGAGGCTGAAATATTTGTTGTCTAAATATGAAATCATTCCAAGTGGTTGCAGAAAATAAGCTGCGGTTTGGTGTTTTACTCTGTCAGGCCAGACCTTGAACAATACGCACTGTCACCTGCTCTACCAGGGGCTGGACTGGGGGTTATTCTTCCAGCCCCTCAGCCATGCTGCGAATGCAGCACTGCAATCATCCCTGAGATAGAAATGAGCATGGCAGACAAGTGATGGGGGATCATTGTGTCCTGAGAGCAGCATCGCTCTGAGACTGTGTCTATAAATACTACCGGGCTGTGGGGACAGGGTCGCAGGGGGCGGGGGAGAGACTCCTGCGCTGAGAACAGGACCACAGCCAGTAACCACAGGCCCGTCTCTCTGCTCACCTCACAGGCAGGGGGGCTCTGTTTAGAACTAGGATTGGACGGATTTGCTTCTTATTGGTAAATGTCAGCAAACATCAATTTCCCAGGACGCACACAAACCCACGAGAAAATATTTCCATCGATCATAATAGAAATATGCAATTAAGCGAAGTAAGAGAAAGGCTGTGTGAGACATTATTAGAGGCTGATTTAAGGATATATACTGTGTATATATGACAATTTATGTTTTAATGGTTATAAAGCTTTAACTTTTGAATCTCAACGTCTACTGTCATTAAATAATAATTGTCTGACCCCTCATTGTAATTTCCTCCACTGTGAAATATAAATCAATAAATATACAAACGTTGCCGAAACCCCATGATTTTAACCAATAGTGAACATTTAAATTGATAACAAATGTTAAAAACAAACCTTCAAAATCAATATCGACATTATGTTTCAAAATTATAATAAAAATTGAATTCTGAGAAGGCTATTTATAACCCTGGGCTGGGACCTGCGGGAGCCACCAGGGGACGTCATCCAGAAACAGACACAGCATATGTTATGGGGTCAGTCATGTGACTCAGTCACACCCCCAAGTGATGTCCCAGCACCCCCATTGTGATCTGCCCATGGGCAACTAAGCATACAGAGAGGGATGGGACATGGGGTGCTCTGGATTCAGCATCCTGGCAATTAGATGGCGGCACAACGCTCAACACGGTCCTCTCCCAGGGCACGGGGGCAGTGTGGGGAGAGGGCGCAGTGTCACCCCCACATGGCTAGAAAAGGGACAAGGGGATTGTCTGGTGGCGGGAGGGAAGGGGGGCGGTTGCTTCTTTATGAAGAGCCCTGGAGAGCCCTGCTGGGGAAATGGAACAAACTGGGGAATGGGATGAATTCTCGGGGGGGAGGGCAGGAGCAGATGGTACTCATGCAGGAGGGGAAATGGAGGCCATCATTATGAGGATGGCCACCGCTTCCATTGGAAACAATGGGAAGCAGCACTGCCATGTCAGTGATACCTTCGGGTATGACAGGGAGGGTGCCCCAAGTAAAGATGGCCACCATTTCCCATTGTTTCTAAGGGAAATGAAGCCACAGTCTTCAATGCTGCAGGCCACAAAAAGGGCAACCTCTCTGCCACATCAGGGACATGGGTGGCCATCTTCTCTGAGGGCAGCTTATGGCTTCACTTCCATTTGAAAACAAGGAGGAAATTGGTCATCAAGGCCATGGGCAGCCTCCCAAGGCTTTATGGAAATGATAACCATTACCCAGAGGGCAGCCTACATCTTCAATCCTAGCAGAAACAATGGAAAATGGCAGCCATCTTTACTAGGGGCAACCTCCCGTTCACATCCATGGTATTTAATGGCATAGTAGCCATTTTCCCTGAAGGCAGCCTGTAACTTCAGACTTATTGGGAACAATGGGAAATCAGAGCCATCTTTACTAGGGGCAACCTCCCTTTCACATTTCAAGCCTATAGTCTCATGGCAACCATCTTCCCCCAGGCAGCTTCAGGCTTTTTCTATAATGGCATTAAAGTCACAGGCTTCCCTCTAGACAGATAGCTGCCATGTTGCTACACCCTTGGGATGTGAAAGGGAAGCTGCCCTTAGTAAAGATGGCTGCCATTTGTGACAGCAGGATATGCAGGGAGGAATTTCCAAAGGGGCTTGAGTGTCTGAGGTGCTGACTGCCATGAAAGCCCATGAGTGAGGGGTGCCTGACTCCTTTGGGGCCTTTTCAACACCTAACCCTAAAATAATGTTGTTATTGTGGAAACAGCTCCATTTTTAGGGGCTTTATCTGGAGAACCTCTTTCTCAAAGGGCCTCAGATTTCCTTCACACACTCTGCCTCAGCCACTCACCCAGGCTTCCACTTTTCAGGTGGATTTGACTTGTCCTGTGGATTTTAGGCAAAGTTTAATATTCTGCTTTAAACAGAAACTTTGTTGCTGCATGTTGCATCATTTGTTGCAAGCCACCATTGCTCTGTAATTCTCTCTTGGCTCGCCTGGGAGTTGGGCTCAGAGGGGCTGGTCTAGTCCAGTATCAAACCCCAAAGCTGGAGAGTTGGGTTCAGATGGGCTGGTCTGATCCATTATCAAACCCCAAAGGTAGAGAGTTGGGCTCAGGGGGGCTGCTCTGATCGGGTATCAACCCCTCAATCTTCAGCATTTGGGAACAACAGAGAAACTGCCCAGCCCATGAGAGAGGAGCTGTGCAAACAACCTCCCCCTCTCACCAGGGAGTGAGGTCCCTGGCCATTGCGAAGCCGGTAGCAGACACGGCCCCGTCTCTCACAGGGGCTGTGGCTTTTCTCTCTGAACCTTGGGGAGCACGTGGCAGATCAGAGAGCACCTGCAGCTTCTCTGGTCCCTGCAGATCAGCAGCGGAGAGGCCAGATCAGAGAGCCACGGCATTTCTCTCACTGAGACACTATGAAGCAGAGCGTGAGAGATGGCGCCTGGATCCCCGAGAGGCAGATGCCGCTATGGCATTGCCAGCCTGTGGGGTTATCACGGCTTCTCCCCATGATCCTGCCGCTGGGCCTATGGCTTCTCTGTGAGTATGGACACAACGGGCCTGGTTGGGTTTTAGGAGAAGGCTGAGATGAGACAGGCAGAGAATTGTTTGCTTAATTAGTCCTGAGAGGCATGTTCCAGGTGGGCTGTTAGACTGCCATCGCTGCCCTAGACCCCAGAGAGGCCTATGCCAGCCCACCACCCTCATCACACACCCCTGGTCTCCAGTACATCCCTAGCACTGCCAAACACTGTTACTTTTCCCTGCTTACTGTTTTCTATATCAGGGGATTTAAAACACTTTCAACCCTTCAGGCAAAATCCACATATTTTAACAGCTGCAATGTCTGTGCGATCTCAGGCCCTGGCCTGAGCACGGACCCAGCACTGAATATTGCCAGGGCCGTTTTAAATCACTCAAAAAGAAAAGGAGTACTTGTGGCACCTTAGAGACTAACCAATTTATTTGAGCATGAGCTTTCGTGAGCTACAGCTCACTTCATCGGATGCATACCGTGGAAACTGCAGTAGACATTATATACACACAGAGATCATGAAACAATACCCCCTCCCACCCCACTGTCCTGCTGGTAATAGCTTATCTAAAGTGATCATCAAGTTGGGCCATTTCCAGCACAAATCCAGGTTTTCTCACCCTCCGCCCCCCACCCCCACACAAACTCACTCTCCTGCTGGTAATAGCCCATCCAAAGTGACCACTCTCTTCACAATGTGTATGATAATCAAGGTGGGCCATTTCCTGCACAAATCCAGGTTCTCTCACCCCCTCACCCCCCTCCAAAAACCACACACACAAACTCAATCTCCTGCTGGTAATAGCTTATCCAAAGTGACCACTCTCCCTACAATGTGCATGATAATCAAGGTGGGCATAATGCTGGAAATGGCCCTTTCTTAAAGGGACAGTGCACTGTTTCTGAGATTTCGCAAGCAGCCAGCTCACATTGTCTCTCTCTCTCTCTCACACACACACACACACTGTCTCTTTCACACTCACCTCCCAACACATACTCGTATTATTGTTGTTGTTACTTCTTCGTACTTCCTGTAATGCACATATATTCTCTGTAATTTTATTCTTTCAAAGTATGTGATTTTAGTGTTTTGACTGGTTTGTGCATTTCATATTTTTCATTTCTCTTCCCCTTAAATTTAATTCTTTGAGTAGTGAGTTCTAAAAGGCCTAACCTGTCCTGGCTGGAGTAATTATCCCTATGGTAACTTTTTAAAAATATATATTCTATCTAGTTTTTTTGTTTCTACTGATGGCACCCATAGGCACATACCTCGGTGCACATAACAAAATTTATTCTGCACATGGATGGAAAAAATGAGAGGGAACATTGCTATGGCAGCTCCCGCTCTCTGTGCCCATGTCCTGGAGAGACTGCGAGGCGACTATGTAAAATGACCCTCCCGCACACACCCCAGTCCATGCTCTTCAGTCACACAGCTCTCTGTGTGTGTGTAAATACAGAGGAACCCCACGGCTTGCAGCAGTGTCATTCTGGGATCATGCTCCTGTCCCCAGGACAGAGTCCGGCCCCGTGTGTGAGCAGTGACACATTCACTTCATAAGGGTTTAATTTTCATTCCTGTAGGGCCTGGCCTGGGGAGAGGGAGCCGGATCCAGCAGGAGAGAGCTGTGGGCCTGTCCCAAAGGGTGCTGTTTGCCTGCCATCCCTGGGGCTGTGTGTCTATAAATACTGCCAGGGCTGAGGGGATGGGGTTGGGGTTGGGGTTGGGGAAGGAGACACTCCTATGCTGGGAACAGGGACCACAGCCTGCAACCACAGCCATGCTCATCTCACGCACAGCACAGGGCTCTGTTTAGAACTAGGCCTGGATGGATGAGATTGTTATTGGTAAATATCAGTAAACATCAAGTTCCCTGCATGCACACAAACCCACAGGAAAATATTTCCATCGATAATAATCATACATTTGCAGATAAGCAAAGTAAGAGAAATGCTGCTCGAGACATTGTTAGAGGTTGATTTTGGGATATTTACTGTATATTTTGACATGTGATTATGCCAATTTGTGTCTTAATGGTTAGAAAGCTTTAACTTTTTGCATCTCAACATCTACTGCCATTAAATAATTATTGTCTGACCCCCCCTTTAATTCCCTCCCTGTGAAATATAAATATAAATTCCCTGTGAAATATAAATCAATAAATATAAAAACGTTGCTGAAAACCCATGATTTTAACCAATAGTGGACGTTTAAACTGATAACAAAAATTTAAAAACCCTTAAAAATCAACATTGACATTGTCAAAATTATAAAGAAAAACATTAAAAATTGAGTTCTATGAAGCCTATTTATAACCCAGGGCTGGGACCTGCAGGAGCCACCTGGGGGCATCCTCCAGAAACAAACACAGCACATGTTATGGGGTCAGTCATGTGACTCAGCCACACCCCCCCCCCAACTGATGTCCCAGCACTTCCATTGTGATCTGCCCATGTGATTTCAAACACCACATTTATCTTTGGCCTTTCCTCCTTGTTCTGGTGGCAGCAGCTAGGGAGCAATTGCCATAGCATGTCTTTCACCCACCAGGACTCACAGCCACCTCTCGAGAATGGGAATCTTGCAGGAGGCTTCCCCAACACTAGCATGATTACAGGCTTCAGCACTGTCTTCAGCAGATCAGCTGGTGACACCAGAGCCCTTTTAACTGATGGCCTGGCTGACTGGTTAAGGCGATGGACTGATAATCCGTTGTGCTCTGTATGGCTGCATTCGAACCCCCCTTGTGGTCATTGGCCTTTGCTTCTTATCTTGGCCATGGCCGGGTTATTCCTCCATTGCTCTTCTGGTCCTTCCTGCCAAAGTTCCTGCTTGTACTAACCAGAACTTGAATCCTGCTTGAAAGACTGGGACTGTCAAGGCTGATTCCCCACTCTGGCACAAGGTGGGGGCCCGCTAGGATTCAAAAAATTAATACTGGCCACTCCAGGCTTGTATTGAACTCCCAAGGTTACAGCTTCTCTCTGACCTTGGATGGATAGATGCTGCCACCACCCAAGTGCAGAACCCCTTTGAGAGCCCAGAAAGGCGCACTTGTGAATTCCTTCCTCTGGGGTACCCTCAAGCCCTTTCACCCCCACCCACTCCACAGAAGAGTTGAGAAAGAAAACAAAGGAAATTAGTTGTTGCCCCCAGCTAATTAAACAACATGCACAAACCTCTCAGGACACCAAAAACTCAATCCTGTTCTTAAAAAAGGTAAATTTTATTAGAAACAAAAAGAAAGAAAATACATCTGGAACTTAGGCTTTTGCTAGATTTTAAAAGAGCAATTCCAAAAATTAAGCACCCAAAATAGCTTTCTTGGGGGTTCAGCTTAAAGGTTACAAGCAAACAAAAGCACCTGGGGTTAGCACAGAGGAGTCCACTAGCCATAAGAAATAAACAGAAATAAACCTAATTGTGTCTTTCTAAACATTCCTGATCTACTTACACATCTGGGGGTTCCAAATAAGTTGTTCTAGGAATGATCTGATGCTCTATGATCATATCTGGCTTAAAGCTTCTCATAGCATAACTGCTCCCCGTCCCCCTCTTTCCTGGAGAACAACATCAGACGTTTTTTCCCCATTTTAAAAAGTTCTAGCCTTCCCATTGGCTCTTTTGGTCAGGTGCCCACTCCCTTTCCTTTCCCTGGGGGACTTTTTAAGCCTTTATAGGTAAAGCAAGCAGAGAACAGCCACCAAGAGGGACTTGATAGCTAACTGGCTGGCTGTCCATAAAAGGGAGCTCCCCCCACCTTCATTTATCACAGGGACTCTTACTAGATATCTCTGCACCACCGCAGGCTTTAACGGCTATGTCTTGTATTCCTGACTTTGGCTGATCAAAGGACAGCTGGTGGCAATGGGGTCCTTTCGCATGATGAGTTAGCCAAGTCATTAAAGCAATGGACTGGTAATCTCGTGTGTTCTGAACGTGTGGGTACAAATCTGTCCTTTGTTTTTACTCCATCTTTTGGCTGTGATGGCTATTGGGTCCTTCCTCCATTCCTCTTCTGCCCCTTCCTGCCAAAGCAACTCTTACAGTGACCAAACAAAGAACAGCTCCCAACAAAGTGGTTGTTTTTTTTGTCAGTGGGGACTCATGCACGAATCCTCTACACCCTGCCATGCCTAGTAACGTGCATTTGCCTCCCCCAGGTATTTCCCCAGAGCCCCATGTAATTTTGTTTGTCTGGCGAGTTCTTTGAAATAGTCCTTTGAAGCTCATAATGCTTCTGGAGGTTTACACTGGCCACGCCTGCCCCCTAGAGAAATTTTGTACAACCCCCAAGAATACAGAAACTTTGCATTTTTAATACAATGGACTCCAAAGTGACTTACCCTTAATTCAGGTAGGTTCGCCCAGGATGTGCCAGGACATTGCCAGATCTGTCCCGCACCCCAAACGCTAACATTCCCTGAGAGGGGTGCTCGTATCCCACAATGCACTGCAAAAAGCCCACACAAGACAACGTGCCTGATGGCGGCATGAGGGATGCTGGGATGATGACCCCGGAGCCACACACCTCTTGCCGATGCAGCCTGTTGCTGTGGAAACGCCCAGCGCTGGCAAAGGCGATGAAGTGTGCACACGCGCTAGTGCCCTGGCAGTGCTGGCAACAGCAATGTTCCCATGAACACTTTTTGTGTATCAACAAAAGGGGTCAGAGCAGACGGCGTGCAGTAAAATACTGCTCCCTGAAGATGAAGCGAGGAGGAGAGAAGAGGTGTTGTGTAGTCTAGGACAGATGTGTACAGTCCAAAGGCTGTTCTGTTCCTTGTGCTTCTCCTGAGATGACTCCCCGCACAAGAGGAGATGCTCCCCTGCTGGCCTGTTCTAGCATCATAGAATATCAGGGTTGGAAGGGACCTCAGGAGGTCATCTCGTCCAACCCCCTGCTCAAAGCAGGGCCAATCCCCAGTTTTTGCCCCAGATCCCTAAATGGCTCCCTCAAGGATTGAACTCACAATCCTGGGTTTAGCAGACCAATGCTCAAACTACTGAGCTATCCCTCCCCCCTCCCCCCCCAGCTGAGTGAATGCAGCTCCCCAGAAGAGAAACAAGCCCCATCACTTCGTGTCTTTAGTGCACTCTCTGAGAGGAGCCATACGTTCGCCTCGGCTCAATTCAGCTGCAGTGTAGCACTCCCAAGGGAACCAGAAAAGGCTTGAAGCTCTTGTTTGTTTTGTGGATACTAAGTTTAATAAGACTCCACTATTCAAACCGCCCCTGCTCCGGGAGTGTAAGATTTGGTGAGCCCAGACAGGAGAGGCTGAATTGCAATGATCTGACCTCTCCAAGAGATGAACCCACCAAACTGCTGCAGACTGCTCCAGAGAAAGCTGCCAGGGAAGATTTCATTGGTTGGAAGCGCTATGGCTGGGAGAGAGTTAAAAGACCAGTCGTGGAGGTAGGAGGACTCTGATACCAGCTAAAGGATGAGCATTTAAGAGAAGTCTGTGACTCCCTGGGCATTTCTGGGACACATCACAGTGAAATTGGTCCTGCTTCGAGCAGGGGGTTGGACTAGATGACCTTCTGGGGTCCCTTCCAACCCTGATATTCTATGATTCTATGATTCTATGAAACTGCAGCCAAAAGCTCTTTGACCTTACCCAAATATATAAGAATTCATTTCAATAGTGAAGAGCCAAACCTGCTGGAAAATCAGGGATTGTCTTACATTGCTGGCATTAAGAGAGAAGATTTTACAAGCCATTGGTACAGCAAAAGAGGAGCAAAAGATCCGTCAATCCCATCCCAGAAAAGAAAACCAGTGTTAAAGAAAGACTTTAAAATAACAGGACAGTTTAGGAACTCCCTGCAAAAGGACAGGCTAAACCAAAGCAGTTTGGCTTATCAAATTGCAAATGGTGTTCCCAAGGGGACCACTGAGACAGAGATAATGGAAACTGTAATCAGGGCAGTTTGCCCAGGATTGAGCTTCAGGAGCTAGCTGGAGTGAAAAACTAAGCTGAGCCTGCCAAAATTGGGTACCCCCTTTCCCAGATCATTGATGAATATGTTGAACAGCACCGGTCCCAGTACAGATCCCTGGGGACCTTGCTATTTACCTCTCTCCACTCTGAAAACTGACCATTTATTTATTTAGTAGACTAAATCTACGATGCACAATCCTTCACAGTTAACAGAGATAATAATGTGCTAACCTACATCTCCACCACTGCCAGGCTGAACCCCATAGTGCACCTGTGGGTTGCAGACTTAGCTGACTTTAACTTCATACAGTAGAAAACCTGAGTTATGAACATCAGAGTTATGAACTGACCAGCCAACCATGCACCTTATTTGGAACCTGAAGTACACAATCAGGCAGCAGCAACAGAGAGAGAAAAAACAAATACAGTACAGTAGTATATTAAACATAAACTGCTAAAAAAAATAAAGGGAAAGCAGGATTTTTCTTCTGCATAGTAAAGTTTCAAAGCTCTATTAAGTCAATGCTCAGTTGTAAACTTTTGAAAGAACAACCATAACATTTTGTTCAGCATTACGAACATTTCAGAGTTACGAACAACCTCCTTTCCCAAGGTGTTCGTAACTCTGAGGTTCTACTGTAGTTAAATATCATCTAGGGAAATCTAATGCTTTACCAGGAATTCCCCTTGATAGTGACAGGTTGCACAGAAGAGACGAACACAGGTGTTGTTAAAGCAGTCAAACTCCTTGGATATACAAACTGATGGCAAGGTGTCCAGGTTAGTAGTTATTACTACCAATCCTTTGACAGTAGAAGTCTTCTTCATGGGCATTACATCCACCATAAAACTTATTCCAGGAGAAGACATTTTGGCAACTCAGAAGAAAGGTCCAGCTATTGCTAAAATGCTTCAGTATAAGTTTTTGGGGCACAAACCAAATAACCAAGAGAACACAGGAGGATGTTGTACATCGAACATTGTGTCACTAGAGTTTGTATGTGCACCAAGCAAAAGAAACCTCACCAGCGTACCAGATTTCATCTAACTACCATAGTTACCACAAGTACCAGGAGGTAGCCGTGTTAGTCTGTATCCACAAAAACAACAAGGAGTCTGGTGGCACCTTACTTCCTTAGTTACAACAGAAGCATTTGTACTTGTAACCATAGGCTTCTTCCATCTAGGAAGAAGCAAAGAAAGATATGAATACATCTGAGCCTCGGTGGATCACTTTACTTGGTTTGTCAAAGTCACCAAAAACTACCACCAAAAACTCAGGAAAGACAGTGACAGACAAGATCTTCAATTAGTTTGTTTTAAGATTTGATTTCCCCAAAAGAATCCATCATCAATAAGGAGCAGAGTTTGAAAATAGTACTCTCAAAGGGTAGAGTACTACAGTAAGATTTAAACTTCTTCCATAACCCCATACCACCCACAGGGCAATGGGCAAGTAGAAAGGCTGAATCAAATTCTGCTGGCTACATTGATAACCTTGCCAGAAGAACAAAAATCAGACTGGAAGGACTCCCTTAATAAGACCATAAGACCATCGATGCCTATAACTGTACACAAAATGATGCTACGAGTTCCCACCCTTCTATTTATTATCTTGAAGATAATCACATTTGTCTATTGTCATTGCATTTGCTCTACCTATGAACTCTGAATCTGCACCTAGGAACCATAAAGAATATGCTGAGAGACAGAAACAGCCATTGAAAGACGTTTATGAACTGGCCTCAATATGTTCTCAAAACTCTGCTATTCGTGGTAAGAATCATTATGGCCAGAAAGTGTATGGTGCTGCCCTCTGGCCAGGGGACAGGAGTACTTGTCAGGAAGGGGACCAGGCAAACTAACATCCTGTTGGGAAGATACAATTCATGTTAGAACATGAAAGGAAAGGGGAGAGTTCACAGAGTAAAGGCAGAGGGTGGAGAAGGAGGTGATAGAGTTTGTCACCACAAGTTTTGGCTTCTCTGGGTTTTCTTGCCCTTGGATATGACACTGTGCTGCACAGCACCACTGCAGAAGACACAGAGATCAAGGTAAATAAGCAAAACTGGAAATTTAAGGGCGAGTCTCTGCTAGAAGCGCTACAGCGGCACAGATGCATCGATGCAGCTGCTCCACTGTAGCGCATCTGGTGAAGATGCTCTATGCTGATGGGAGAGCGCTCTCCTGTCAGCATAATAAGTCCACCCCTGCGAGAGGCAGTAGCTATGTGGGCGGGAGAGCACTGTCTACACAGGGGGTTAAGGTCGGTATAACTATGTCACTCAGAGGGTGTGGATTAATCACACCCCTGAGTGATGTAAGTGATACTGAAGTAGGCTGTAGTGTAGACCAAGCCTCTATAAGGACAGAATTTGGACTCCAGTGATTCTGAGAGTGAGAGCGAAGACAAACAACATGGTACCCATGGCATGGTGACTCTGAATTCAGAGGCAGAAACATTCCTTCCACAGCTGGGAAATGGAGGTGTTGTTGATCTTGTAAACTTGAAGACAGATGACTCGTCTGATGTGACATTCACATCAGCCAATGAAAGACATGAATGGCAAAATGTGACCATGGACCCTGAAACCATCAGTGCACAAGAGGACAGATCTTGAGAACAACCCATTGTCACCTGAGGTCCTCTGACTAGAGAGGGAAGAGCCCCCCAGACACTGACCTATGAACCTACTCATCAGTGTCTAATTCCAGCTACTGGTGAGTGCACCATGGGTTTATCCTTGTGTTTACATGCTGTACCTAGTACCTATTCCTGTATCTTATCCTGCATTCTCTCCAAGATTAATGTAAATGAAGAGACATTGGCTTCTGGCTTGGATATTGCTCTAGAAAAGGGGTCGATAGCGCTACATAGTTAGTTTTATGTTTCTTGAGTAGATGTTTTTTATGTCTAATGACTTTGTCTTACATGGTTATACCACTTACCATGTGGGAGCTGGTATTTCATAAGATTTGAGGATCTCTGGGGATTTAAACTGTTCAGAACTGGCTATTTGGTTGGGCAATGGAACAACCCTTGACACAGACATTTCCTGCTTAATGTGAATTAAACCAAAGAGAGATGCAAAAGTTTCCAGATCTGATGAAAAAGGAGCAAGACAAAAGCTCATCTGAGACTGAAAGCACGAGCTTGTGGAAGTCATAGGTGTCTGCTAATAAGCCAAATGGCTGGACGGAATGTTTTATATTTTGTTAATGGGAATATTTGGGGGATATTATATTTCCACAGGAGGAGTGTAGCACTGATATGGGAATGTCAGAGTTCTACATACCTGCATCGTGTATCTCTAAGGCTGTGCCCTGTCCCTTTAAGGGTTTGGAGATCTGCTGGCGAGGCTAAAGAGGAACAGTGGGGATGCAAGCTGCACCCCCAGGAGGGTTTCTGTCGTTCTCCAGGGGGACCCAGCGGGTTGCAGCCTGCGTTTGTTTGGGGAGTTGGACATTAAGTTTAATAAAATTCCATTTTTAAAACCATCCCTGGTCTGGCAGTGTAACACATGCTCTGACCACCAGACCCCTACAGTCCCAGATCCAGCAGAGTTGGGGGTAACAGCTTGCACCCAGATTCTGGTCTGGTCAGGTTGGTGGAATTAACACAGCTCATCCCCCCAGTTCCCCTGGGTGTCCCCTGTGCAGCACAGAGACGTGGGCAGCAGTTGATGGGGATGTGGTTTGTTGGGAGTGGCAGGGACCTTGGTTTGCTCTCACTGAGCATCACAGGCTCCCTGTGCCTGCCGCCCCCTGCTCAGTTCCTCATTTGAGCTTCTGGGGCATCAGGCTCCATGGAGCTGGGGACTGGGGTATTTGGAGCAGCACTGAGGGGTCCCTCGCTGTCCCATCATGTGGCGTGAGCTCACTGCCCTTTTTCTCCATGAGTGCCAGCTTGGGCGAGGGTCTGAGGCCAGCACTTGTGTCAGTGGGGCAGGATCGGAGACAAGGGTGAGTTGGCTGTTCAGGCAGCGTGAGAGGCTGGGTGCTGAGTACCAAAGGGGCCGGAGGGCTGGGGGAACGTTTGTCTTAATAATGGGGAGCTGAGTCAGGGAAAAGAGGAGCTGAGACCTGAACCTTCACTCCAAAATGGAAACAATATCCTGCACCCTGATCAGGTTGCCCGGGGTCAAGCCAGAGTCACTCATCGCCTGCAAAGGCAACAGGGCTAGATTCTGATCTCAGCTCCCCTCAGGTTTCAGAGTAACAGCCGTGTTAGTCTGTATTCACAAAAAGAAAAGGAGGACTTGTGGCACCTTAGCGACTAGCCAATTCATTTGAGCATAAGCGATCGTGAGCTACAGTTCACACATCCGATGAAGTGAGCTGAAGTGAGCGCTCAGCTGGGGCCGCCTCCTACTTGCATCTGGGCAGGCAGGAGACTTCATGTCAGGCTGCAGCTCTGTGACAGAGGGATCCCAGTGGGAGTAGAGAAGGGAAGTGGAGAGGAGAGGAGCCAGCTACAAGGAAGGGGGAGGAGAGAGAGCAGCGAGGGGGGGATGGGGAGGAGAGGAGCGAACAGGGGTAGGGGCTTGAGGGAAAGGATGGGGCAGGGGCAGGGTCTTGTGAAAAGCGGTGGGAAAGGGACAGGGACTTTGGGAAAGAGGCAGGGAAGGGAGGTCCAGTTGTCTGCAAATAGAAAGTTGGCAACCCTAAATGTGACCAATGCTGGGGCGTGGTTTAAGATGTATCAGATGCCCCCAAAACACAAAATTCAGCAAATTGTGAAAGTGGCTTCTTCAGCTAAACCCCCATCCTGGTTACCAGTGGAAGTGAAAGCAGAAATAACAAATAATAATATTAAACAACTAGGAAATGGGGAACTTCATCTCAATAGGTGCGACTGAGGAGTTAGGAATTGTAGACACTTGATAAGAAAAATCTAACAATATCAATGAAAAATCTATGGCATTTTAGGATAAGGACAATAAGGAGTTCTTGAAACATATGGAAAACAAAATATCCTAGCAATCAGTTTTAGTGCAGTTGGAGATGAGGATGGTGCAACTGTAAATCATGATGCAGAAAAAGGAGAAGTATTACAAATATTTCTGTTCTGTATTTGGGAAGAAGTGGAATGACGTACCCATATCCTACAGTAATAGTGAAATACTTTCTATTCCAGTTGCACCTAGCGAGGATGTTAAACATCAACTATTAGAATGCAACACTTTTTAAAGGTATAACAAGATGCATTGGCTGGAAGTTGAAGCCAAACAAATTCAGACTGAAAATACAGCAACAATTTGTTAAGAGAGAGAGTAATTAACACTGGAACAATGGACCAAAGGACGTACTGGATTCTCCATCCAAAGACAGCCGACATGACAAAGTTTGGATTGGATACCACACAGTCATTTTACAAGGATGAACATGGGGGTGTAGGATGTTCCCCCGAGGTACAGAGCATCACCCCCCACACACACCAGCTCATGCTGCCATGGCTCAGCAGGGTTGGGAAGAACAATTCTGCCCCCGATGGCCTGAGGGGCAGCTCCATAGGTAGGGGCAGGAGCCACCCAGGGGATATATAGGGCAGAGAATGCTCTGGAAATTCTGGGAGGATTCTGGGGGCTCTTCAGAGACTGGGGTGCTGGGAGACACTCCCCCCCCCAGGGTGAGGAGGGGTGATGGAGGGGGGGTGGAGAAAAATCCTCCTGGTGACCCAGCAGGGCCCAGGAGAGCTGGGGAGAAGGTCCGAGGGGGCAGATGGGATCCAGGTCAGTAGAGTCCATCCTACAGAGATGGGATCAGCTACTGGGGAGGGGGTGAGAGCTGGGGGAGGGAGCCGGGTGATGTATAGAGTGGGGGACCCTACTGCAGGGACTGAGGCAACAGAGAACTGAAGCTCCAGAGAGAGACCAGGACAGACACCCCGGGGTTGGGGGAGCAGTAAATGACTTTATTTCAGTGCCAGGGGCCAGACCTCATGTCTCCATGCACAGGGGGCCGGTCACTCTATCTCAGGAGCTGGGATTCTGCAGTGTCGGTGCCCATCCAGGAAGGGCTGTCTCCTGCTCTTCTTTGCCCCATCCCATTCCCAAGTGGGTGCTGGGTCGTGCTCACACATTGGCCGAGGTGGCTGTTTTCCCTGGAGGTGACAGATTGGCTGCATGTGCACGGAGAGCCACATGTTGGGCTGGACGGTGCCGGGCTCAGGCCAGCAGATCCCTTCTGGTATCAGATTTCAGAGTAGCAGCCATGTCAGTCGGTATCCGCAAAAAGAAAAGGAGGACTTGTGGCACCTTAGAGACTAACAAATTTATTTGAGCATAAGCTTTCGTGAGCTACAGCTCACTTCATCGGATGCTTATGCTTAAATAAATTTGTTAGTCTCTAAGGTGCCACAAGTCCTCCTTTTCTTTTTTCTGGTATCAGAGCGATTCCTGAGTCTGGGGAGAAATGGCCCCAGCATTAACATGTCCCCGAGGTGTCTCCTGTCCCCTTCTCCCTGCACCCAGATCCCCTGCCCCACGCTCCCCCCAGCAGACAGGACACTGGGCTGAACAGACCCAGTATGGCCATTCTTATGATCAGGGAATCTCGCTCTGCTCCACCCCCCTAGTCTGACATTGGCTCCGGGGCATACTCAGGGATCTGGCTCATCCCCTGAGGTCGGGAAGCAAATGCTCTGGCTAAGGAAGCACTAACGGCCTTCCCTCATCTTCTCAGGTCATATCCCCAGCAGGGAGCAGGAGGAGCAGGGAATCTGGCAGGGAAGGGGTTATTTATTGAAGGGGCCCTATACAGCGCCCAGCCCCCCACACCCCACCCTGGGCTTCCCACAAACATAGGCAGCACCTTCCTTGCACGGGGCTCTGCTACGGCCCTGCTTCCCCACCCCCTGGGGCCCTGGCAGGTGCTCCCTTAGCTGGTGACACAGGGGCTGGTGTGCTCGGTGCCGGGGGGTCAAGAGTTTGCTCCCAAGGGTCCAGCTGTTGAGTTGGGAGCACCATGGAATAAATGTGAGATTCCCTGAAGCAGGGATTTCCTGGGGGAAGGGAGAGTGGCTTTTCTGCCCTGTGGAGCCCTCCAAGCAGATAGGGCTCTTCCCCCAGGGAGGGATAAGAGAGGGGGGTCATGTCACCTGGAGTCTCCTTCCAGCAGTAACCAGCCTCGGCCATGATCAGCACCAGGGCCAGCAGAACCCCGGAGACCAGACCCAGACGGAGGATGTTGCCCCAGGTGAAATCCAGGCGCCTCGTGAGGGCTGTGAAAGGACAGCACAGGTCTGTGGAGTTCTTGGAAGTATCAGGGCTGGATTCTGAACTCAGCTCCTCCAGGGTTAATCCAGAGTCACCCTCTGACAGCAATGGGTTGAGGGCCGGATTCTGATCCATTACCCCTGGATCTAGCTACCCATCTAGCTATTTAATAAAGGATAGATGGAAGAGGCCAGCTGGGCAGCCTCTGAGCCCCAACTCCTCTGTGCGCCCCCAGAACAGGAACAGACCTGAAAGACCTCTCTGCTCTGCAGCTAACCCTGGGGTCAGGGATCCCGCCTCTGCCTCCCTCAGATCTAGAGTTGCCCCTTTAATCTGTGATTCCACAGAGTCCCTTTCCCATAAGAACATAAGAGTGGCCATACTATGTAAGACCAAAGGTCCATCTAGCCCAGTAACCTGTCTTCAGACAGTGGCCAATGCCAGGTGCCCCAGAAGGAATGAACAGAACAGGTAATCAACAAGTGACCCATCCCATGTCACCCATTCCCAGCTTCTGGCAAACAGAGGCTAGGGACACCATTCCTGCCCATCTTGGCTAATAGCCATGGATGGGCCTATCCTCCATCAATTTATCTAGGGGTTTTTTTGGAACCCTGTTATAGTCTTGGCCTTCACAACATCGTCTGGCAAAGGGTTCCACAGGTTGACTGTGTGTTGTGTGAAGAAGTACTTTCTTTTGTTTGTTTTAAACCCGCTGCCTAGTAATTTCATTTGGTGACCCCTGGTTCTTGAGAAGGAGTAAATAACACTGCCTTATTTACTTTCTCCACACCAGTCATGATTTTACAGACCTCTACCATCCCCCCCCACCCCCCCTCCCGGTTAGTTGTCTCTTTTCCAAGCTGAAAAGTCCCTGTCTTATTAATCTTCCCTCTTATGGAACTGTTCCATGCCCCCCAATCATTTTTGTTGCCCTTTTCTGTACCTTTTCCAATTCCAGCATATCTTTTTTGATATGGGGCAACGACATCTGCACACAGTATTCAAGATGTGGGCATACCATGGATTTATAGAGGGGCAGTATGATATTTTCTGTCTTATTATCTATCCCTTTCTTAATGATTCCCTAAATTCTGTTCACATTTTTGACTGCTGCTGCACATTGAGTGGATATTTTCAAAGAACTATCCACAATGACTCTACGATCTCTTTCCTGAATGATAACAGTTAATTTAGACCCCACCATTTTATATGTATAGTTTGGATTATGTTTTCCAATGAGCATTACTTTGCATTTATCAACATGGAATTTCATCTGCCATTTTGTTGCCCACACACCCAGTTTTGTGAGATCCCTTTGTGACTCTTAATGATCCGCTTGGGACTTAACTATCTTGAGTCGTTTTGTGTCATCTTCAAATTTTGCCACCTCACTGTTTACCCCTTTTCCCAAATCATTTATGAATATATTGAATAATATTGGTCCCAGTACACATCCCTGGGAGACACCACTATTTACTCTCTCCATTCTGATAATTGACCATTTATTCCTACCCTTTGTTTCCTATCTCTTAACCAGTTACTGATCCAGGAGAGGACATTCCCTCTTATCCTATGAGAACTTACTTTGCTTAAAAGCCTTTGGTGAGGGAACTTGTGAAAGGCTTTCTCAAAATCTAATTACACTATACCCACTGGATCACCCTTGTCCACATGCTTGTGGACCCCTTCAAAGCATTCTAGTAGATTCCTGAGGCATGATTTCCCCACTCAGGTACCTGTCCGTGTGGTCCCTGGGCTGATGGGATACGGTGATGTTTCAAGCCCAGTGAGGTTGTTTTCACCTGTAGGTTTAGAATGAGAGCCTGTCAGGGCAGGGGTGAAATGGGCAATCAGGGGGAGCTAAGAGGTAAAAAAAGCGACTCAGCAATTGGGCCCCTCCTCCCTCGACTCAGCCTTTATGGTCACTTTAACCTCCAGGGGGTTAGTGGATTTTATCAGCTGGGGAAGGGACTGGTTCTGCAGCTGCTGGCCCTGACTTCTCTGGGCATACTCTGATAGGGAGCATCCCCCTGGGAAAGGCCACACTGTTCTGCAGCTTGCCCTGGGGGCAGGGTTCCCCCTTCCCTCTGCCTTACATCAACAGCTGCTGCTGCAGCTTCCCCTGGCTGCATGACAAATCCACTGATTTCCTGATCCCACACTGGGCATCCCCTCTGTAAGGCCCCAGGCAGATCCTGGCTGTGAGCATCTCCTTGGGGCATAGACTCTGTGAAGGCTGGGCTGGGTACAGGGCTGAGAGCGGGGACTCCAAACCAGGCCCCTCACCTCTCACCACCAGCTCCACGGGGTCACTGGGATCTGACCAGATGAAGGCTTGTGATGTGCTGCCATAATGTCAGGTGTGGCTCCTGTTGTCATCCTGTATAACACTGCGGATGGGAAACGCAGTCATGTCTGCAGGACTTTCCATGTGATGCAGTGTGGCGTGGTCTCCTCCTTTGTACAGAACAACCCTCAGCCCTGGTACCTACACTCACGCTGGATGGTCACGGTGCACCCCATGGCCATTACCTCCCTGGGGCTCACAGAGATGGAGGGTTTGGGACAGAACTCTGCATGCACAAAGACACAGGACTTCTATGGGGGAGACATATACCCTTGCTCCTCAGTCTGTCTGTCTGTCATTTGATCTCTCTGTGCCCAGCCCTAGGGCATTCAGCTGCCTCCCCTTGCCTAATGTTCCCTGCATTATAAACCCAGCAACAGCACAGGTCTGTGGAGTTCTTGGAAGTATCTGGGCTGGATTCTGATCTCAGTTCTGCCAGTATAAATCTGGAGTTACCTCGTGACTGCAGTGGGGTCAGAGATGGGTTCTGATCCATTGCCCCATATCTATCTATCTCTCTACCTACCTACCTACCTACCTATTGATCTATTAATGAATGCAACTCTGACAAGGTAGGAGGTGGCTGGGCAGCCCCTAAGTCCCGACTCCTCTATGCATCCCCAGATCAGGAGCAGCCAAGGAAAGCATCCCCCTATGAAAGGCCTCCCTGCTCTGCGGCACTCCCAGGGGCAGGGATCCTCCCTCTCCCCTCCCCAGATCTATAAGGTACCCCCTTAGTCTGTGATTCCACAAAGTCCCATTGAGGCCCAACTTTACCTGTGTGTGTGGTCCCCGGGCTGGCTGGAGTCGGTGATGTTTCAAGCCCACTGGAGTAGTTTCTACCTGTGTGAGTACAATGAGAGTCTGTTGGGGCAGGGGGTGAAATGGGCACCCAGGGGAAGTGACAAGGTGGAAACAATGACTCAGCAATTGGGACTCTCCCCCCACAGCTCAAGATTTATGGCCACTGTAATCTCCAGGGGGGGTGCAGTGCCGATGCTGTAGTCACTGAGGCCTGACTTCTGTGTGTGTCCCCAGAGAAGGAGCATCCTCCTGGGAAGCTCTGCAGCTCCCCCTGGGGGAAGGGTTCCCCCCTGCCTCTGCCAAATCAACAGCTATTGCTCCCCCTTCATTGGACAAGTCACCCATCATATTATCTCATGTCTAGCTAGGCATCCCCTTGGATACAGGGATAAGGAAATGTTGTTAGCCTCATTGGATGTGTGATGCATTTGAACGCATTGTGCAGAGTGTTCAATCTGTTTATGTGAAATTGCAGTTATAGGTTCTTATGTAAGCAGGCTCTGAATGAGCTTTCCCAACACCTAGTGATGAGCTGGGGAGAAGACATCAGGAACTGACCATGTTTGAATAGACACACCCACTCTGCCTAGGTGAGCAACATGATGGGGCTGCTTTGCCCAAATGATCCCTTTTGTCTGGTGTTGGATTGCAAATCACTTTGTTATTGCGGAGGCAGAGGTAATAAAGTGTGGTTATCCTTTTGTGAATCAAAGGGAGCAGAACTGGCCTTGGTGTGCCATGAATGAGGGAGTCACTCTCAAGTTAACTGCATTCAATAAGCAGGAAGTAGGGGTGCCAAAGGCCAGCGGAGATGTGAGGGGGTATTTGTGCCCATCTGGCTCTACGTGCCATTTGACTCTGCACTGTTTAACGACAGAGCTTCTTAAGGCCCAGTTGAGAGTCTCTTGGTTTGGATCACTCGAGCTGACATCACTGATAGCCCAGTCTAAATATGAAGCCTTAGGTCCGTTGTGGGACAGTGTCTCTGGTGAACGAGGTTGCCTCGCGAACTGCTGGAATCACTGAGAATTGGAATTGCTAGAGCTGAGTTAAGTGGTGGAACTTCAAAACATCCCAGAGGTTGCAGTGGAGAGGGCCGTGGCAGGGTGACTGATGGCAGAGCGCCGGAGAGTGGCAGAGGGAACACTGGGGGGTGGCTGGCGGTGCAGTCAATGATGGTGGAGTGGCCGGCTGTGGAGTGAACAAAGGCAGACAGCGATGCAGAGTGAACAGCGGCACAGCGACGGCTGCTGAATCACTGCTCAGTGCTGCCCCCCTACACCCCGGGGTGGGAGGTTAACTCACGCAAACACACCTCCAAACACTGGGTTTTCACTGACCAAGGACAACTGTGAGTGGGGTGCGGTGGAGGGAGAGAGGACTGGCGTGTCAAAGGGACATTTGTTTGTCGGACTGTCACACTGCAAGGTGAGAGACTGAGGAAACGGATGCTGCCAATGTACTCTGGGGTGGGTGTTTTATTCATGGTCAGATGTTTTCAAATCATGCTTGTGGTGTTTTCCCAAGTAATGCCAGGTTCCTTTCCCCTTTTATTAAAAGTTTTCTCTTCTATACATGTACTTAGTGCTTGTGAGAGGAGACGGACTGGCTCTTAGAGGTACCAAGTGGGGGGTGTAATTTTTTTCAGATTACTGGGTGGAGACTTGAGCTGGTTCTGTGTTGTGTTGTCAAAAGGAACCCAGCCCTGGTTGCTGCTGACTCCCCCCGGCAGAAGGGTTACACCTAAGCAGTTGCTTATGTTGAATTTGCAGTTATATAGGGGTTACGGTTTTTCTCTGTGCAGTGCAGAATCAGTCACTGTGCGCACATGTCTGTGTTTCTAATCCATGACTATGCTAGGCCCACAATACACAGTGTGACTAGAGGCCAGCAGCACTGTATGTAATATTCCCGAAGAGATGTGGTCACCTTAAGATGAACCTAATTCGGTGGTGTGATCCCTCCTTCTAGGGTTTTGGAAAATTGTGATTCTTTTCCTCTGGTGTTTGGAGAAACACTTGATAGTGATCAACGGGGATTTTGGTTTTGCTCAGTGATTATTTGGTCTGCGAGAAGCTAGATTAAGGGCTGAGCCTTCGTTATTGTTGGACAGAATTGCTGTCCAGACAGTGCAGAAACGGCAGCAGGAGCTCTGCACTACCCAGTGAAATCACTGAGGTTTGTCTACAGACTCAGGCTTGCGCTTCGGCCCTAACAATGGCTGTGTAGACATTCCTCCTCAGGCTCCGAAACCTGGGCTCCAGTCCCAGTAGGAACAACTACATGGCTATTTTTAGTACCATAATGAGAGCCCCAGTCTGTAGACCTGGGCTTTGAGATTTGTGGCTGCTGGTATTTTTTGCAATGTAGCCATAACCTAAGAGCTGAGAACACTTGGGGCTGGAGCAGTGCAGAAACTTCAGAAGGTGACAGCAGTGTGCAGTGGCAGAGTGGGCAGTGACCGGAGTGGGCAGAGGCATCATTTGATTTTCCTGCATTCCTCCCCTAAGGCTGGAGCTGAATGCACCTAACGGCACCCCTAGACCCTAGGACTTCACTTATGGTGGACAGCAAACTAAGAGTGCGGTGTCCTGGACAGAAAGGGGAGTGGTGTGTTAACGGGACATTTGTCCACTGGTCTTTCAGAAAGGGGGAAACTGAGGCAAAGCCACTGCTCCACCTGGGCCCAGGGATTTACCTGTTGTTTGCATACGTTTGAGTCATTGTTGTCATGTTTTCTCAAATTAATGCCATTCTTCCTTCTCCCCTTAATAAAATATTTCTTTTGTCGCACACAGACTCAGTGCTTGCAAGACAGGAAGTATTGCTTCTTAGAAACACCCAGGGCTGGTGTTTAGTTTTCCCAGATTTCTGGGTGGGAGCTCAAGCCAGTGTTGTGTTATAATTTTGAGAGGAACCCCTATATATTGAAGCCAGAGCTGGAACTGGAAGAAGGGTTACATATGTATTGCAGAGGAGTTTAATCTCCTCCTTTGTACAGAGCAACCCTTATGCCCTGGCACCAACTCTTTCAGAGGGTGGTCACAGCTCCTCCCAGGGCCATCATCCGCCCTGGGGCTCACAGAGATGGTGGGTTTTGCGCAGAGCTCTGCATGCACAAAGACACAGGACACAAACCCTGCCCCTCAGTCTGTCATTCTGTCCCACAGAGGGGTATTCTGGTGCCTCCCCTTGTCTAATGTCCCCTTGGTAATAAATCCAGTGACAACACAGGTCTGTGGAGTTCTTGGAACTGGCGGTCTTGGGTTCTGATCTCTTCTTCCCCAGGGTAAAACGAAAGAAACCCGCTGAGTGCAATGGGGTGAGGGCCAGATTCTGATACATTACCCTGAATCTATCTATCTATCTATCTATCTATCTATCTATCTATCTATCTATCTAATGAACACAGTTCTGATAAGGCAGCTGCTGGCTGGGAGCCTCCTCTGTACAGCCTCAGATCAGGGTAAGCCTGGGGAATTTAGGAAAGACCTCCCTGCTCTGCAGCTAGCCCCTCCATCCCAAATCTAAAGGTGCTCCTTTAATCTGAGATTCCACAGAATCCCCATCCCAGCCCCAGTACCTGTCCATGTGGTCCCTGGGCTGGATGGAGCTGGTGATGTTTCAAGCCCGGTGGGGTGGCAGCTTGGGAAAGACAGGGCCGCACCTTCCTGGGGGCCACCGACTCGGCCGTGCCCTGTGCCATCCTGCTGGAACTGGCCACGGCCTTGGACGTGGAGCTGCTGAAGGCCAAGGAGCAGGTGAGAGCTTCCCAGGTTGGGGGTTCTACTCTTGTCTTGGGGAAAGGAATGGAGTCCAGTGTGCAAAACCGGGAGGGATGGGAGCCGGGACTCCTGGGTTCTATCCCTAGCTCTGCTGCTGTCCTGGGTGCAGTCCCCTCACCTGTCCAGCAGTGCCAGGTGTTGAGTGATCCCCGTGTCTCTCCCCAGGGCTCTGAGGTGATGCTGCAGCTGCTGTTCCTGGATGGAGAGGAGGCCTTCCGGGAGTGGAGGGAGAGGGATTCCCTGTACGGGGCTGTCCATGGCCAAGGCTCAGCACCAGCCGGGCACCAGCCAGCTCCAGGCTATGGTGAGAGCCGCCCGCCTGCCCCTCTGAGGAGTTCTGCATGGGGGATCTTTCAGGCTGGAGGGAGATGGTGAGGGTGCCTGTCCAGGGTAGGCGGGGGGCTCAATCTGTCTGCACTGGATCTTGTACCAATCCCTCCCTCAGATCCTCCTGGGGTGACTGGGCCCCTATAGATTTAACTCCTCGTTGCCTCCTTGCAGAGCCTGTTTGTCTTGCTGGACCTGCTGGGGGCCCGCCACCCGACCATCCAGAACCACTTCCCCTTCACCGCCTCCTGGTTCGACCGGCTCATCGGCATCGGTACCAAACCTTCCTTTCTTCCAGGGGTGGGAGGGGGCTTGCCCCCCCAGACACCTGTAGCGGGACAGCTACCTCCTCCCCCGCCCGCCAGTCCTGATGGTCCTGCGTCTGTCTGACAATGAATAAAGGTGCCTGGGTTCTAGGCCCAGCTCTGGGAGGGGAGTGGGGTCTAGTGGTTAGAGCAGGGGGGCTGGGAACCAGGACTCCTGGGCTCTATCCTCAGCTGTGAGACAGAGCTGGGAGTTGGGGATTCAGTCCCCGGGGCTGTTGACTTGGCATCTTTCACCAATACTTTATTTCCCTCAAACACGACTTGTCAGGTTTGAAATCTCCCCTCCCTCCCTGGCAGCGTCTCCAAGTCCTCAGGGAGCTCTGTTGTGAGCGGCCAGGTGTAGCCCCCTGTGGGGCTCATTCTGCCGTGCCCCAGCCTGGCAGGTCCCAGGAACCAGTCCATTCCTCACTCTCTTCTCTGTGTCGCACCGGCTGGGCCTGCTGCAGTCCCACCCCTGGGAGCAGACGTACTTCCAGCGGGAGCCTGCCTATGGGCCTGTCGAAGAGGACCACGTCCCCTTCCTTCGCAAAGGTACCTGTCCTGCCCCATGCTACCGTTCATCCAGGTGCAGAGCAGTGTGGGATGGACAGCTGGAGAGGCCTCCCCGGGGGAGCCAGGGAGGAATGTGTGCAGACAAAGTGTAGTGAGACTCCCCCAGGCTCCCACACAAGCCTGGCCTCATGAGTGGAGCAAGGGACTGAGACCTGGGTTCAGGTCCTGGCTTTACCACTGCCCTGCTGGGTGACTTTGCTGCTGTCTTCCTCAGTTTCCTCATCTGTGAAGTGGGGGGAATCATTCTGACTCCCTTTGTAAAGTGCTTTGGGATCCCCTGAGGACAAGGGCTATGCAAGAGCTAGGTGTTATTTATATATAAAGTTATAATGCTTTATAGATGATGTTTGCCTGCCTGGCACACTTCACCCCAGAGGTGGCTGCATTTTGAACTTAGGCTCTGAGATCCTTGGGGGTGAAAGACTTTATAAACATATCATTGCTATCTAGCCACTTGGCCCTGACTCGCTTGATGTCTCTGGCCAATCTGGTTCCCATAATG
Organism: Caretta caretta; assembly: GCF_965140235.1. Taxonomy (NCBI): domain Eukaryota; kingdom Metazoa; phylum Chordata; order Testudines; family Cheloniidae; genus Caretta; species Caretta caretta. The sequence goes on from NC_134228.1 coordinate 8,535,107, forward strand.
CACCTGGGCCAGCTGCTCGTTGCTAGGTCAGGGGAGCACACGGCTCCTAGATGTAAGGTCAGGTCGTGCCTGAGGGCCTGGCTCCATCTACTGAGACAGTGTGCGCATTTAGAATGTCGCCCGTCGCCCGCTAGTGGCTGGGCCACATGGGGATAATAGTCTACTACTGCTGACAATAGTGGAATTACTCTTGTAGCTCCAGCAGTAGAGGCTGGGCTTGCAGTGAGGCAGATCCTGGGTTGGATCCCTGCTGACTATCCATGTATCTGGCCGCAGGAGTGCCGGTGCTGCACCTCATCGCCACCCCTTTCCCGTGGGTCTGGCACATGATGGAGGACACGGAGCAGAATCTGCACCCCCCGACTGTGGAGAACCTCTGCAAGATCCTGGCTGCCTTCCTGGCCGAGTACCTGTGGCTGTGGCTACCCAGAGCCTCCCCTGGCGAGGGAACCAACCCCTCTCTGGGCCTCACAGGATCCTTCGCCCCTCCTGGGCCGAGCTCCATGGGGCCAGCAGCCAAAACACCCTAGGGACCAGGCAAGATGGCTTGGGGGGCCCGGGCTGTGGCAGCCCCGCAGGGTCTTGGGGAGGTGTTACAATGCTGGGAGGATGGGAAGGGAGATTGTGCTGAGTCTATTCCAGGGCTGCAGCGGGGCTGTGGCCGGCCCAGGAGTGAAACCTCTTGCTTGAGCCCCTTGTGCCCCTTCCTGGGCTTTACACGCCCCCCAGAGCTCCAGCCGCCAGGGCCTGGACTAGCCTTTTCCCAACAGGGAGCCTGGATCCCAGCTGGTCGCGTCCCCCAGGGTCCACGGCTCAGAAGCAGAAATAACTGGGCTGAACCTGGACTGTGCCAGGGGCAGGACACCGGGGGCTGCGGGGAGGCCAGACCTGCACTCTCTGCAGCGCGGCCTCCAACTGCCAGCCCACCAGGGGTTGCTCCTGTTTACGGGGCCCGTCCAGCCCTGGGGTGCTGGGCTCCCAGCCTCGCTCGGGGGCTGCTCCACAGCGACTCTCGAAACAAAGAGCTGCCCTGTCAGTGCTGCTGCCCCCTTCCCACATGCTGGGCAGCCCTGGGCACTGTGGGGCTGGGACACTGCTCCTGGCATGGCTGTTCCCTCCGCTCCGGCCCCTCCTGCCAGTCTCCAGCCGCAGCCCCAGCTCCCATCAGCAGGCGCAAACCCCAGCTCCCCTCCCCTTCCTTCAGCTCAGGGCTGCCGGGCCTGCCTGTGTGTGACCCATGCGGAACCAGCACCCCCTTGGTTTCGCTCCACCTCCTCCCTCTGGATTGAGAGGCAGCACATCCTAGTGGGCAGAGCACTTGACTGCACCCATGGGATCTGTTCCACGCTCTGCCACTAACTGGCCCTGTGAGTTTGGGTAAAACCCTTTTCCCCTCCCTGTGCCTCAGTTTCCCCTCCCATCCTTTGTCTAATTAGACTGTGAGCTCTTTAGGGCAGGGACTGTCTGTCTCATGTTCTGTGTATATAGCACCTAGCCCAAGGAGGCCTCTTAGTGCTAATCTGACAGACCATAATCACACCCTCTGAGCTCGCCCAGCCCAGCCCAGCGGCAGGGTGGTTATGGTTTAACAGGAGATGAAATGATTCCCGGCGCTTCAACTTTTCATGTGCTGGAAGCTGGTTTATTGTCACTGCTCAGTAGCTCCCAAGCAAAGCAAGCACTAAGCCGCGGGGCGCTGAGGTAAAGGCAAATTGCACTTGAACTAAAAACCCCTTTGTGGGACTCTGCGACCCACCCGACGGGTCCTTCCCCGTCCAAACACTTTGCCCCCCTCGGTGAGAGAGGCTCGTGGGAACGGACTGTCGGGGCGAAAGGGGCGAGCGCTGAAAGCTTTGAGAGGCAGACCCTGCGGGGGCCAGGCAGAGCCGAGTGTCAGGGCTCAGGGACACTTGGGTTCCCTTTGTGGGGGGTTAACTAGCGACCGGTTTCTGGGGGATTCCAGATGAAATCTTCGCTGCAGAGCTCGGGGGGGCTGGGGGCAGAGGCGGATTTGACTCTGGAATTGATAATTGCTCAGACGTTTCACACGGGAATGGAGGCGATGTTTCCTGAGCTGCCCAGGGATTGGCAGGGCCGTCGCCACAGAGCTCGGCTGAGGCTTGGCCCCACCTCCCTGGACGCTGTAAGACCCTGGGCGTGGCTGTGTGTGGACCCAGGCTAAGCTGACATGCCCGTTGCGGGTGGGAGCGAGGGGCTAGGCCTGGCGTCTGCCGAAGGAAGTAGCCTGGGGGAGGCAGGTGGCTCCCAGGCGCCATTAGAAATCTGAGCCCCCGGGGGTGGGGGAGGCAGCAGAGCCCAGGGGAGACACAAGCGTAACCCCAACTCTCAGAGCCCTGCTCTCCAGGCCTCAGGAGGCAGCAGGTGGGTGAGAAGTGAGAGGCCGCCCCCTGCTGGGGGGCGGAGGTGTAGCTCAAGCAGGCAGAAGCCGCGGGCGGGGTCAGCGATGGGCGCAGGGGCTGCCCCGAGGCTGCAGGGACTCAGGCTTCAAACTCAGGCCACTGGCTTATGGCCTCATAGAGGGCGTCCCCGGGGCATTGGGTTGACTTCAGTCACGTCGCGATGCCCCTTCAGGGTGTAGCTTTCACTCAGGAAGCCCCTGGAGACAGCACATTGAATCAGGCTCTTGGCATCGGTCAGGGTGGTGTTGTCAGGGGCTGTTTCTGCAGGACACCAGCAGCCCCCTGTTAATTTCACACACGCCCCTGGCCCCTCTCTGCTGCTCAGGGGATGTGAATGTGGCCTGAGTAAATAAACATCCTCTAGCCCCGTTCTTGATTGGCCATGTCAGTGTCTTTCTCCCCCACCCCACTGCATTTGGTAATGCATCTCCCCGCCTCCACACACACATTTGCTTCGCCACGCTCCCCCTCCCCCTCCCTTTCCTGACCCTGTGCCCCAGCCCAGTGCCCCACCGCGGTGGAACCAAGAGCAGCTGTGAACTTCCTAGTTCCCCTGGGGGCCTAGCAGGGAAATCTGTACAGATGGGAACCACGTACTGGACAAGCTGCCCAGGAAGCTGATTCCCAGTGACTTATTGTTCCAGTTCTTGGCATGGGCCCCCATGGTGCTCCAACCTCTGCCCTTGTAGACTCTGTCGTCTTGGCCAATCAGGAAGCTGCAGGCAGAGCGCAGTGTGAGACCTGCACAGGCATGTCGGCCGCACCCTCCCCTCCCCATCGCTCTTGGCAGCTCCCCCAGGGTCGTCGCTGGCCCGGCCCGGGTTTGAACCTGGGACCATCAGAGCTAGAAGCTCAATCCTCTGCCATGGAGCTAAAGACTCACTGAGGAAAAGGACTGGAATGGAGGGGCCCTAACCTGTATTGCACTCTTTGGCCATTAGGTGACGCTGTGTGTAACTCCCCTTATGGAAGGCACCAAGGGCCCCACCTGGACATAGCTGGGGGTCGAGTGAGGGCTGTAGCGGGCCCAGATGTGGGGCAGGAGAACAGTGCTGGGAGCCGCTGCCCTGCAGGAAATTCCCAGCTGGGTTTCCATCTCCCGACATCACCATCTCAAAGCATTTCACGGAGCAAAATCTCTGGCCAGGTTTTCGTTGCGGGGCATCAGGCCGGCTGCAGGGAAACGTGTCAATAACGCCGGCATGGGGCGGTGTCACAGAGGCCTTTGCTGGCCCCCACCCCTCCCCATTGCCACGGCTCCAGCCCCACACACAAATGCTGTAGGAGTGTAACTGTCCCAGGCTAGTTAACACATTACAGCCCCGGTGGGGGGACAATCCTCGGTGCTTACGGTGACAGCACTGCCGAGAACACATGTTAAACCAATCAGCGAACCCACCCGCCTGCTAATGGGCTTACCAGGGATCCCTCCCCTGACTCCAGCCAGGGCTCCGGCCGGGGTGCAGCCCGTCAAACCCACCCACGGGCTTTCCAGTGCTTCCAAGCTCAGCACAGCTTCTGCTGCGAACATGACCCCTGGGGATCTGTGAGTGCCGCAGGCCGGTCCCTGGATCTGGGAACAGGTCATTCGCAGCCAGTGTCTCGCTCCCCAGGGCATCGCTTCGAAAGGCTGGGGGCAGAGGGGGGAATTTGCATCCCCGCCTTGGCTGGTCGGTCGTTTTACAAGTGTCCTGTGATGGTCCTGACCCTTCCCAGGGTTTGCTGGAGTCACGTCTCCCCTAGAGGAATCACGTCCCATCCCCCCAGACCCATTTGCATTTGTAATACAATGAACTCCGGAAATACCCACACTTCGTCCAACCTGCTTTGTGCAGGGTCTGGGAGGAAACTGCTGTCTGTGGCCCATCTCCCCCTACAGAAGTGGGTGGAACCAGGTGCTGTCCGACTCCCTTGGGGAACCCATTGACTTAGTGCCTGGACAGGTTTCTCCTCTGCCTGGCATTTCTGCTATGGCCTGTCACAATGTCACGTTTTGACGTTACATTTAAGAAGCATTCTGCCATCACGCCAGCACCCGGCCTTCACAAACCCGCCCGGTCGGCTGGCAGCCTCCTGCCCCAGTTCTCTCTAGAGCCCCTGGGCCGATCTCTCCCACGCCCCTCCTTACTCGGGGTGCCCCCAAACCTTTTCCTTCCAGCACGCAGTTCATTTTCTTAACTTCCGACACGGCTCGGCTGCCTTATTAACAATGAGGCTTCTCCTGCTCCATCACATCCTCCGGGTGCTCCTTGCACTCAGCTGGCTTCCCCGATGCTCCCAGTGTCTCCGCAGCCAATTGCTCCTGTGCTGGCCGATGAGCACTTCCACCATCCTCTGCCCGTTTCTGACAACCCCACGTCTGCACCATCTCCTCAGCTCCTTCCCCTCGCCCGCCTTCCCCTTTCCTTGCGGCGCTCGCCAGCCGCCCGTTGACTTCCCCATTCTGCGGCTTCCCTTTCTGAGTATTTTCTGTCACTTCCTTAAGCTTCTGATTGAAAGCCTCGTGCGCCCGATGCTGAGCTGCCGCCCCGGGTCACGCTTTCCCCTCCACTCTCTGGTCAGCCTCAGAGACAAGCAGCACACACGTGTGATCCCACGGGCCGGCCGGACGCTGTGCGGCCCCAGATCCTCCATGCATAACAGCACATTGCTTTAAAAACAATCCAAGCCCTCCTTTACTATTTCGGCCATTCTTTGCTCGCATTTTACTCTTGATGGAGTTAACGTTTCGCTGGATCTAGTCTTACATCTCTTCTTCAAACTTTTCCCCTCCCCTGTAGGCCCCTAGACCGTCCCAGCCAGAGTCTCCACACACCGCTAGGTCTTTACTCCCGACACAGAGGTTGTTACCGTGCCCGGTCCGGTTCCAGCCGGTAAACTTGGGTTGGAGGATCCCCCAGGGAAGCAGATTTATAACCAATTCAGCCTCGATCTTACTTCCTACTTAAAGAGACCTCAAGAACCCAAGCCCCAGCCAGTATTTATTAGTTATTAGTACAGCGCTCAAACAGAAAGGCAGATCCATTACCAAGTCTGCTGAACCAAATTTTGCAGCCGTTGACGTAAACGACAGACTGATCCCCGTGATGTCTTTTGCCACGGCTTGCATACAGCCTTGCACTGGGAAAGAGGAAGAGATAAGCTGGAACTAAGTTACCTATAAGTAGTCCAAGCAGTATGCAAGCCGTGGCAAAAGACATCACGGGGATCAGTCTGTCGCCTGCAAAATTTGTGTCTGGTAAATATCATAGACTTCCCAGCACACAATCACACATCTGCTGCTTAAGCATAAACTTTTACCATCACTATGTTATTTATACATTTCCATTTGTTTGTGGTTAGTACATTTCTCGCACAGTTGTGTGGCAACGCAAATAACAGAGCGCAAGGCTACAAATTTTAGCAAACTGGCAAACAGTCACTGTCTGTGAGAGTTTAGCAGCATTCCCAAAGCATCTCAGGAGTTTGGGTCACCAGTTGGCCTGAGGTCTGATAGTAATTTGGCCTCTACCAGTCAGCAGACCTTTGTACTGGTATAACGGCATCCCCATTGATGGGGTGGGGGGGTGTTGTAATGTTTTAACTAGACCTGTCCAGTTAAAGTCCTCAGGCTTTTGCATACACACATGGCCGGCCTGTGGAGTGACCTTGGTTAAGTCACATCCCCCTTGTGTGCTTCAGTTTCCCCATCTATAAAGTGGGGATAGTGATGCCAATTTCCTTTGTGAAGGGCGTTGAGATCTGCTGGAGAAAGGGGCTAGCTCAGGGCCAGGTGTTATAACTGGGGAGCAAGAGGGTCTGTCGCTGCCCCAGGCAGGTCGTGGGAGCTTCGTGGAGCGGAGAGATGGTGGCAGACATGGGTAGCAGAGGGCGCTGTGCTGGGCTCCAGTGGGGCGGGTTGGTGGCAGAAGGGGAGGTCTCTCCAGAGTCCAGCAACGCACCCAACAGCCACGTGCCCTGATGCCTGACCCCACTGTCATCGCCCCCAGCACGGCCCCCAGCACCTCTCTCATGTGTGTCGGGGGGGAGGGGATTTCTGCTTGGGCTGCCCCCACGCGCTGGTGCTTAAACTCCAAAAGGAAGCTTACAAGCAGTGGAAATCTGGACAGATGACTAGGGAGGAGTATAAAGATATTGCTTGGGTATGCAGGGGTGTAATCAGGAAGGCCAAGGCACAACTGGAGTTGCAGCTAGCAAGGGATGTGAAGGGGAACAAGAAGGGTTTCTACGGGTATGTTAGCAACAAGAAGAAGGTCAGGGAATGTGTGGGCCCCTTACTGAAAGTGGGAGGCAGCCTAGTGACACATGAGGTGCAAGGAGGTGAAGTACTCAATGCTTTATTTGCCTCAGTCTTCACAGACAAGGTCAGCTCCCAGACTGCGGCACTGGGCAACACAGTATGGGGAGGAGGTGAGCAGCCCTCAGTGGTGAAAGAACAGGTTAAGGACTATTTAGAAAAGCGGGACGTGCACAAGCCCATGGGTCCAGATCTAATGCATCCAAGGGTGCTGAGGGACTTGGCTGATGTGATTGCAGAGCCATTGGCCATTATCTTTGAAAACTCGTGGTGATCGGGGGAGGTCCCGGACGATTGGAAAAAGACAAATATAGTGCCTGTCTTTGAAAAAGGGAAAAAGGAGAACCCGGGGAATTACAGCCTGGTCAGCCTCACTTCAGTCCCCAGCAAAATCATGAAGCAGGTCCACAAGGGATCCATTTTGAACCACTTGGAGAAGAGGAAGGTGATAAGGAACAGTCAACGTGGATTCACCAAGGGCAAGTCATGCCTTCTATGATGAGATAACTAGCTCTGTAGATATGGGGAAAGTGGTGGTTGTGATACATCTTGACTTTAGCAAAGCTTTTGATACGGTCTCCCAAAGTATTACTGCCGGCAAGTTAAAAAAGTATGGATTGGATGAATGGACTATAAGGTGGATAGAAAGCTGGCTAGATTGTTGGGCTCAATGGGTTATCAACAGCTTGATGTCTAGTTGGAAGCCAGTATCAAGCGGAGTGCCCCAGGGGTCGGTCCTGGGGCCGGTTTTGTTCAACATCTTTATCAATGACCTGGATAATGGGATTAACTGCACCTTCAGCAAATTCACAGATGACACTAAGCTGGGGGAAGAGGTAGATACGCTGGAGGGTAGGGATAGGGTCCAGAGTGACCTAGACAAATTGGAGGATTGGGCCAAAAGAAATCTGATGAGGTTCAACAAGGACAAGTGCAGAGTCCTGCACTTAGGACAGAAGAATCCCAGGCACTGCTACAGCTGGGGACCGATTGGCTAAGCGGCAGTTCTGCATAAAAGGTCCTGGGGATTACAGTGGACAAGAAGCTGGAGATGAGTAGCAGAGTGCCCTTGTTGCCAAGAAGGCCAAAGGCATATTGGGCGGCATTAGTAGGAGTGTTGCCAGCAGATCGAGGGAAGAGATTATTCCCCTCTATTCGGCACTGGTGAGGCCACATCTGGAGTATTGCGTCCAGTTTTGATCCCCCCACTACAGAAGGGATGTGGACAAATTGAAGAGAGTCCAGCAGAGGGCAATGAAAATGATTGAAAATGAAAAGGGGCACACGACGCACGAGGAGAGGCTGAGAGAACTGGGGTTATTTAGTCTGCAGAAGAGAAGAGTGAGGGGGGATTTGATAGCAGCCTTCAACTACCTGAAGGGGGGCTCCAAAGAGGATGGAGCTTGGCTGTTCTCAGTGGTGGCAGATGACAGAACAAGGAGCAATGGTCTGAAGTTGCAGTGCGGGAGATCTAGGTTGGATATTAGGAAACACTATTTCACTAGGAAGTTGGTGAAGCACTGGAATGGGTTACCTAGGGAGGTGGTGGAATCTCCATCCTTAGAAGTTTTTAAGGCCTGGCTTGACAACGCCCTGGTTGGGATGATTTAGTTCAGGTTGGTCGTGCTTTGAGCAGGGGGTTGGACTAGATGACTTCCTGAGGTCTCTTCCAACCCTGATATTCTATGATTCTATGAAATGCAAGTGGTGCAAAATAATAGCGAGATGGCGCCCTGGTGATGCAAATCCAAGGCAGCATCCACACTGGGGCGGTCAATTTGAGCCAGGGGTGGTGGGTTTTGTGATATGGTGACATATCCAGGTAGGGGTTTCCTATCCCTTTTCCAGGGCTGGGATAGAACCCAGGAGTCCTGGCTCCCAGCTCCTGTTCTAACCACTAGACCCCACTGTCATGGGGCCCGCTGGCGAAGCTCTGGAACTGCTCCAGACGAAGCCAGTCAGGACTCTGGGGAAGTCTCCTTTCTGTGAGCAGCCGGTCTTCAGGACACACAGCTCACACAACTTCCACCTTCCTGGGTCTGACCTCGAAGCATTCAGCATCCTCTGCCCCTCTGTGCGCTTCCCATGGGGAGTCCACCCAGGTGGAGTCCTGGGGAAGCCAGAGGGTCCTGCCCCACAACTTCGCAGTCAGACGTGACTCTCAGCCAGCCAGTAAAACAGAGGTTTATAAGACGACAAGAACATGATCTAACACAGAGCTTGTAGGTGCAGAGAACAGGAGCCCTCAGCTGGGTCCATTTTGGGCGGCAGTGAGCCAGAGAACCACGTCTGCCCTTCACTCAAGGTCCCCAGCCAGCCCCAAAGTGAAACTATCTCCAGCCCCCGCCCTCCTCTGGGCTTTGTCCCTTTCCTGGGCCAGGAGGTCACCGGATTCCTTTGTTCTCCAACCCTTTCGCTCTCACCTTGCAGGGGGGAAGGGCCCAGGCCATCAGTTGCCAGGAAACAGGGTTTTGGCCATTCTCTGTGTCGAGACCCCTGCACACACCTGCCCTCTAGGGCTCTGCAATCATCATACACCCTTATCCCACCATCTAGATACTTAAGAACTGCCTAGGGGAAACTGAGGCACCCCCACAATATTCAGAGGAAACATTAAGAACAGTCCCGCTTCATCACACCTACTCCCCTCCCAGGGCTGGTGACAGAACCCAACGGTCCCAAGCTGCCGGGTGCTTTGGCCATGGGGTGTAAAACGGTCCCGTCTTTGCTTCCTCTCCCACCGCTGCAACGGTGCAGAAGCTGCTTTAATAGCAGCCTCCCCCTGCCCCCCCCACCACACGCCCAACTGAGTCTCAGGCCTTGCTAATGCTCAGTACCATAGCAGCCCCAGGAGATGATTGCTGCGGGGGTGTCAGCCCAGGGAGAGGCAGTGACTCCTAGAAGCAGGGAGAGCAGCAGCACCGTAGATCAGGGAGGTCTGGCAATGCCAGTGGCTGTCTGGGGTCTGGCACCCCAGGCACTCAAAGCAGATTGTCAAAGGCCAAAGCCCTCTCACCACCGGCTCTGTAGCTCCCCCTTGCTTTCGGTCTGTCTTAGGCACCATCCTGGCCCTCATCCCCCTGGCATCCGAGCACTGCCCAACCTCAATTGCATTTATTCTAACTGCCCCCTGCAGGGCAGGGCCTGGCTGCTACCCCCACTGTACAGACAGGGAACCGCTGCAGAGAGAGAATAAGGGACTTGCTCAAAGCCAAACAGAGCATCTGTGGCAGAGCTGGGAAATGAACATGGGTCTCCTGGGTTCCAGGATGGCACCTTCTCGTTCAACCTCCTGCCCCCTTCGTCCCTGGTTCAGTGGGAGCTGTGGGAGCTCTCTGGGGCACAGGAGCTGGCTGGTGCCCAGATGGAGCTGCGTTGCCTATTGCACAGATCTCGCTTTTCCCGAACATTGAAAATGCTGCTCCGACCATACCAGGGCCCACCAGGATCCTTGCAGCTGGTCCGTGCTAAATTGTGAACTGTGCCCTGGCCTCCCAGAGCGGGGCAATGGGAGAGGGTGGGGCTGGCCCAAGGCCCTGCTGGATTGCGGCTCACGCGTACGGGGTCCCAGTGCTACAGAGCTCTGTGCCGGGGCAGCGCTTTGTGGGGGTTTCACAGCTCCTCTCTCCAAGGCCTGTGTGGGATCAGCCGCTGCAGAGAATCCCAGGCCTGATTCCCCCCACGCTGGGTCTCCTGAATGGCCCCTGCCCTGGGGGGCTCCATTCCTCACCCAGTTTCTCCTGCTGACTCTCCAGCAGCTGCACGGCAGGAGTCCTAAGGCACCTCTAGTCCTCTCCAGAGCTCAGGGGGACTGTCCTGGCATCGGACTGTCCTGGGGAATGGAACAATGGCTCCAGGCAACCGGAGAATGCCTGTTCCCCCGGCAACCTCAGTGCCATTCCCTCTGGAAGTGATGGTGTCAGCGAAGGTGCTGGAGGTGGTCAGGCCTCGTGGTTGAAGCTGGACTCAGGAGGCCGGGGCATGGGTGGAGCGAGGCTGGAGCGAGAGCAGGGCTGGAGCAGGATGAGGAGCAGGGCTGGAGCAGCCTAAGACTGTTGCCAATGTCAGGCAGGAGCGAGTTCCTGGCCCTGGAGTCGTCTTGAGCAGACTGAGCTGCTGCTGTGAGACTGAAATACTTGCTCCGGGAGTCACGGGCCTGTTCCTGGCTTGTGGATTGATGGGAGCCCGGCACAGGAGGGACTCAGGGCCTGACACATGGCTCCAGGGGGCGCTTGGCTCCGGCCCCGCTGGGCACTGACAGGCCAGGTGCAGGGGGCCAGGCGCAGCGCCAGGTAGGACTTTGGGGAGGCAGGAGCGCTGAGGTGGGGCTGAGCGGGCAGGTGCTGAGGAGCTACGGCCGGCTGGCCAGCAGGGAGGAGGAGCAGCACCCAGCTGTGGAGGGCCCAGCTGCAGCTCCACACGGGGCGCTGCCAGAGCCTGGCAGGCGGCTGGCTGAAGTGGCACTTTGTGATCTGGCGCAGGCGGGAGCTGGCTCCCCACATCTGAACGCTCTGCAGCACAGGCGGATTCACATCTAAACCCGGATCTGGCTCCCAATTCACAGCTGGCCCCTCCCCCCGATCTGGAGTGGCTGAGACTCCAGCGCTCTGGGGAAGAGGCCAACAAATGCCAGGTCCTGGGGTGGGCTTCCCCCAGAGACAACCCCGTGCTGGGAAGGGAGGTTCCAAGAGCCGGCAGCTCCACCACTCACACTCCCAGCTTCCTGGGAATGAGCCAGGAGCAGAGTCCCAGTCCCCGTCCCCTGGCATTAATCCAGGGACTCCGCACTGGGGATGTGCACCTGGCAGCACGCAGCCTCCTGAGAACACACAGGCCAGGGTGCAGGGCGAGGGCTCCCAGAGAGAAACGGCAGGAGGGCAATGCTGGGAACCCCCAGGCCGTCTTCAGCTCAAGCATGAGGGCACCCCAGCATCCTGGAGAGCATGAATCTAGCTTCAGCTCAGCCTTTATGTCCCCCCATTCTCTGTGCTAGATGGGTTGGTCTCCCGGAGGGACGAAAGTGCCCATCAGGAGTTCCTGGCTTATCCAACGTCAGTTTCCCGCTCTTGTGAAAAAAACGGTGACTTCCCTTACACAGGAGCTGGTGTTCTTCAGGCTGGGCTGGGCCTGTACACGTTCCTCTGTAGGGCTGTGTGCACCCAGGGCCCGTGAGTCGCAGACGTTTGCCAACGAACATTTGCCAACAGACGTTTGCCCCCTGCTCTCCCCGTATGCTCAGGGACCACCATCAAAAGGGCACGTCTGCCACCACCCTCTCAAGTCCTTCGCACCTGCATACTGCCAGGGGAACATCCCCATTTCTACTGAGGCCTCAGGGACAGGGTTTATGATGAACCGGCTGGAGTTGATCTCCCCGCCCGCCCCCTGTGTTGCACCCCAACGGCTAGCTGGAGATCCAAACTGACACTCCCTGGTTTGAGCCCCTGCCTAGCCAGGCCCTGTTCCCTCCCCCAGGCAGTTGTTGGCCCTGAACTCCTGCAGGCAGCTATGACACACAGGTGCTTGGGGGCTTGAGAGAAGGGCTATCACCAGCTGAATGACCCCTGCCTGTATGGTGGGGACTGAGGCCACTTTGCCAGCAGGTGCCCCCCAAGTCCTGTGCTATGCTGAGTCTGGGGAGATGGGCAGGTTCAGGCTCATTAGAAGGGATCGGCCAGACAGAAAGGCAGAATCGGGTCCCCGCACGGAGCCCCTCTACTACCTGCCTGTGTCCTAACCACCAGGACAGTGGCCAATCCCACCTTCAGGTCAGGTTCCAGCATCGGGCCCTGTCCATACCCACAGCGTGTGGCACCCAGCATTCGCTGATAGACTCCGGTACATGCAGTAAGTTCACAGACACTAGAAACTGCCAAACGCCAGGCTGGGGGCTGGGGATGTGTAGGGTACAGAGCACAGCACCCCCTAAGGCCGGGCAGGAGGGCTGGGAAATGCATATGATACAGAGCACAGCGCCCTCTAACACCTGGCAGGGGGGCTGAGAGATGGGGGGTGTAGGGTACAGAGCACAGCGCCCCCTAACGCCGGCCAGGGGGCCTGGAAGCTGGGGGAACATGTAGGATCCGGAGCACAGCATCCCCTGACACCAGGCTGGGGGGCAGGGAGAGGGGGGATACGTGGGGTACAGAGCACAGCGCCCCCTCACACCAGGACATGAGGTCTCGTCCGTCTCAGGGCGGAAATGATCACACCCTTCAAATGGGGGATCTGCCACGGGCACTGGCAGGAGCGCGCTGCTTTACATTAAGGTTCTCTGGCTGACGGGCGAACCTCACCCCGCCCTGCGTTTTGAGTGTGAACAGCTGTGGATGGAAACCCAGATGGCAGAGATGGAGCAGGACTAACCGGGATCACTGGGTCTCGTCCTCACCCCGTGTCTACACTGTACGAGGGTGGGAAATAGCAGGTGCCTTTTCTTGCCCTGATACGATTTTGGAGATGCTGACGCTTGCGACAGCTTTCTCCCTGTGTGGGTTGTGGGATCCAGGGGAGCCGTCTGTGTGCTCTGTACAGGACAAGGCGTGTAGATCGTTTATACCTCAATGTATCACTGTAAATACAGTTATTTAATATATCAAATAAAAGCAGAACAATACATCAAAAAGCATCAAAATGAAACAGAGGATTGCTATGTACAGGGGGGATTGCTATGTACAGAGGGGTTTGCACGTGACTAGTTAACTGCTCGAGAGCTTTCATCACCGTGTACTTTCTGACAGATTTCTGCGCCCTGTGTAGGGTTTACGTCCCGCCCTCCGTCCCCGTTTCCGGTCGTGTATGCTTTTGGCGCCATCGGCCCTTTTGAACATTTCTTTTGTATTGTTTTCTGAGTTTGGCCGGGGGAAGGTTGCGTTCTTGTGTTTTGACATATTTAGAGAAAAAGTATGAACAAGTAGTAAGAAAGGCTGTAAGGGGTTCGCGGCTCCCTCCCCGTCCATCAGGGTGAGAGACCACGCCCCTGGCTACGATACTTCCGGGGTACCTTGGTTCAGAGGAAAATTAGCCCAGTGTTAATGGTTCAGGCCTGCAGTCAGGCCGAGCAATGGTAGAGAGTCTGTTTGCCTGGGGCCCTCATTCAGGGCAGGGCTGCTGTCAAGTAGGGGCTCTGGCCTACAGCCAGGCAGGCAGAGCAGCAGAAGGTCCATTTGCCTGGCCCGTGATCAGGGCGGGGCAGCAATCAAGTAGGGGGGCTCTGGCCTACAGTCCGGCAGAGCCGTCGCCGTCTAGGGGAGGTTAGCTCTCTGGTGGGAGAGTCAGCACAACCGTCTGGCGTCCTGATTCAGGCGGGTGCCAGACCAATGAGGCCTCCTGACAACCAGGTGGGGAGGCTGCTACTCCTGACGGTGGCGTGGCGGTGGTAGGGGAACCCAGGCCTTCCCGCTCCACTGCGTCCCCACCGAGGGCCCTAAACAGCAGTGGAGTGGTCCGCCACTGGGTCAGCGGAGAAAATCTGATCACAACACACTGGCCGGCTTGTAGTTAATAATACAGCTGAACCCGATTCGGCTGCCCTGGGCTCCTTCCTACACACCCATTCCGTGTGTACATGGGTCCCAGGGTTGTTGTTCTCTTCGCTGGGGTAGACGGCTAGTGGCAGCCCCACCAGCTCCTTGGAGTCCCTGGCGTCTGGCAGCGCCGGCAGCCCCTCTGGCTCTCTGTCAGAATAGCGCTCTCCATTAGGGGAGCAGGGAAGAGACGTCCTGCTCCTCCAGCAGCTTTCTCCCAACTCAGCTGGAGGGGCGGCCTTTTATAGTTCCGCTTCCTGTCCCGCCCCTCTGCTTCCGGCAGGGTGGCATGCGGTGGGAGACAAGCCTGCTTTCTGCAACCCTCCTGCCCCCAACAACCCACTTCAGCGAGTCCCAAAATCAAATCCACTTACCAGGGGCCTCCTCTCCTCTTTGCGCTTCGCCAACATCCGGGGTAGAAAAGAGCTCCTGGCCGCATGCATCTCTGACCTCCGAGTCATCTTCTGCCTCTGGGTCCCCCTCCACATCCTCGTGCAAGATTTCCTCCTCCTGGCTCGGTCCACTCTCAACTGACATGCGAGCCACCGAAGTATCCACAGTGGTGTTAGCAATGGAGGTGGGCTCGCCGCGGAGTATCATGTCCAGCTCTTTGGAGAACCGGCAGCTCATAGGCGCAGCACCGGAGTGGCGGTTTGCCTCCCGCGCCCTGTGGTCGGTGTTCCGCAGCTCCTTCACTTTGATCCTAAACTGCCGTGTGTCCCGGTCATTGCCCCTTTCTGTCTTGCATCGTGAAATCTGTCCGCAGGTGTAATGATGCTGGTTCTGGCGGGACCCAACTGAGAGTGCCAGTTCAGGACAAACTGCTTCAAGCAGGGCAGTTACAGCCGAAGGCTGGGGCTTTTCCACCTCTAAGGCAAACCAAACCAGCCAAACAGAGCAGACTTTGGTCTCACCCCACTGGCTCACCACAAGTCACACAAGCAATTCCCTTAGACACTCCAGTTTCCCAGTATCACCAATTGTTATGGGGACAAATGGTTATGAAAACCAATACCCCAGGAAAAGAAAAAAGGCTCTCTTGATCCCAAAGGACCAAGCCCCAGACCCAGGTCAATATACAAATCAGATCTTGTCCCAAATCACGCTCTTGCCAATCCTTTAGAATCTAAAATCTAAAGGTTTGTTCATAAAAGGAAAAAGCTATAGATGAGAGCTAGAATTGGTGAAATGGAATCAATGACATACAGTCATGGCCAAGTTCTTGGTTCAGGCTTGTGGCAGCGACAGAATAAACTGCAGGTTCAAATTAAGTCTCTGGAGAACATCCACAGCTGGGATGCGTCTTTCAGTTCTTGGTTCAAAGCTTCAGTGTAGCAAAGTCCCTCCAGAGGGATGAAGCAGGACTGAAGACAAGATGGAGGAGCTGCAGCAGCTTTTTATATTCTCTTGCCATGTGGTCTTTCTTTCTTTGTCCCAAAACAAGCTGTCCATCACGTGGCCTGGAAAAACCTCCGAGTTCTGTCCATAGGCAGGTCCCTGCACACCGTGCTGAGTCCCAAGGCTTGTCTGCCTTCTCTCAATGGGTCAATTGTGTAGCTGATGGTCCTTAATCGGTTATCAAGCAGGCTAGGCATTGCATCCGATGAAGTGAGCTGTAGCTCACGAAAGCTTATGCTCAAATAAATTTGTTAGTCTTTAAGGGCCACAAGTCCTCCTTTTGAACTTGTCTGGGGTGTCACCCAGAAGCATAGTACAAGTTTGAACCACAGACAGTATCGAGTCAATACTTATAACTTAAAATACAAAAATGACACAAACATATAGAGAGCATAATCATAACCAGCAAACCACAACCTTGCCTTAGACACCTTATTGGACCCCCCTTTATACAAGATTTGGTGCCACTACAGGACCTTGGTTGCAACAATGATCTATATGGTCCCAGTTCAAGTCAATAACGTCACAGTAGGTATCATAATTGCTACGTCCGGAGTGCAGCTGGGACTGTACAGCCTCCTCTCCCCAAATGCTGATGAGGTCCAGCAGCTCGGCATAGCTCCAAGCAGGGGGATCGCCTGGTGCGTGGAGCAGGCCTGGCCACCTGGAAAGATGCGCTGCACTCATCACCGAGCAAACAGGAAGGGGACTTTCAAAATGGCAAAGGAGTTTATGGAGTGGGGATGATGGATGGTCACCTGAGGGCCGGGCAGTAGAGTGCAAACCGATGACCAGAGAGGCGAGAGCAGGCATTGTGGGACACCTCCCGGAGGCCAATCGCAGCGCCGTAATCGACCTCGGTGTCTACACTGGCACCGCAGCCTGTAGCCCCGGCGCAGAAAGTTTTTTAAACTGTGCAGTGCTTTTTTTAAAGCGCTGCAACTGCCCTGTTTCCGCGCCCTGAGTGGCGTGGCCGTGCGTACACCTCACCAGTTGCAGCGCAGAAAGCTGCTTTACCGCGCTGCAACTTGCCAGCGTAGACAGGACCTAAGGAAACAGTGCCATGACTTTAAACCTCCTGTTTACCGGAAAAAAACAAGGCTGTGTTTTGGAATGGAATAAAAATGCACCTTTTAAAAATGCAGTAACAGTTTTAACACATGATGAAAGTTATATTAAGCTTATTAAACATTTTAGATTTTTGTTGCATTATCAGACTGCTTTTGTTCTTAAATGTTTGCAGCCCAAGGGCTGAGACATAGATACATGCTTCTGTGTTTGTTTTGGGTCTAGAGGCTGTATTAAAAGTAATGCTTTATAAAAGCAAAAAGGCTTTTTCATTTGTACTTTGTGTTTCTAAGAAGACAAAAAGCATTTTAGTAATAAGTTTAACAGGGGCATTTTTGAATTAGCCAGTTTGTTTTCCAAAGATGTCTAGTTACCATTAAGCAAAAGCCAGGGCCGTAAAGTTAATTAAAGGAAATGTAGATTTCAAAGCCTCCTGGTTACAGAAATGGGAATGGCTATATTACCATTTACAAAATCTTTTTCTTAACTGTTTAAATAAACTTACTATATAAAAGAATACAAAAAGAGACCCAAACCAAAACAGCTTTACCTTTAAATTGTAAAGAAAGCTTTAAAAATCAGGGTGCAGTTAAAACCCTCATGTTTTTAAGGTTTGGATTCAGACAAAAAAGAAGAAAAAGCAGCTGATGTGAAAAAGTTCTGACAGAGATAAGGGGCTTGTTCTGTTCCCAACATACACACACATACGTTCTCCTTTTCTCATGTTTTTCTGAAATGTAAACCAGGACACACAAGTTTGCT
This sequence comes from Caretta caretta, assembly GCF_965140235.1. NCBI lineage: Eukaryota > Metazoa > Chordata > Testudines > Cheloniidae > Caretta > Caretta caretta. The sequence goes on from NC_134228.1 coordinate 8,552,578, forward strand.
TTAGGCCTGTCATAGAAAATCTGCATGAAGCAGGATTTAAAAATAACTCCCTTCCCCTGTTTAGCTCGCATGTCCTGTGACCAAAGTTGTTTCACTGTAAAGATGGCCAGAACATGTATGAATTTAAAACAAACAAGAACCCACAGCAGATTCCTTTTCAAAAGACACCCTTTGAACTTATTAAGAGTGTGAAATAAAGAAGCACCTCGGGGTTAAAACCACAGGCAGTTTACAAAAGTAATTTGTTAAAGTTAAATTAAGTTTTTATTGACTTAGGGATTTTAGTATGATTTTTTGTTGCATGATCAGACTGTCTTTGTTTCTAAATGTTTGCAGTCCGTGTGCTGAGACCCAGGTACAAGCTCTTTTTTAACTGTTTAAATGGACTTAATATATCAAAGAATGCAAAAAGAGAAAGTTGTTTTTTTTTTTTTTTGGTTACCTTGAAATTGTAAAGAAAGCTTTAAAAATCAGGGTACAGTTAAAAACCTCATGTTTTGAAAGTATGGATTTCTACAAAACACGAGAAAAAGCAACGTATGTGAACCAGTTAGCTTTTTTTTTTTAAACGAGAGATAAGGTATTGGTCGCCCCCCTTCCCCCCCGCCACATTTTTCTTTTCTAGTGATTTTTTAAGTGTAAACCAAAGGCCAAATTTGATCTATTTGAAGCAGGCCCTTCTGCTTTTAAATTTCTTTTGCAGGAAAGGCAGAGGATTAAAACTAAATGTAAACCTAAGGGGCTGCCAAGTTTTACTGAACACTAGTAAGATCAACACCTGTTTACAGGAACGTTAATGGTAAAGAGAAAGCAATATTACCATTCACAATCTATTTAACACATTTGTAACCCTTGAAATGAACTCCCTTGTTCTGTAGTGAAATAAAGAGGCCCCTTTGTAACACGAACTGGTTTAAACTCTTAAGAAGGTGTCTACACTGCCCACGTGAAATCGCTGCCGCGACAACGCTTTAAGGTGGCAGTGTCCTCGCGGCTCCAGCTGAGGAGGGTGTTTTTTCACACCCCTGAGCGGGGCAAGTTTCAGCGCTGTAAGTGGCAGTGTAGACAAGCCCTAATTGAACAGTGACATTTTAAAACAGGGAACACTCTCTAAAAACCCCGAAAATTATTTTTGTTGTTTGTCAGCCCCAGTGGGAAAAGTCCCATAAAATTTAAAAGGCCTTAAAGCCAATGGGATTATCTATCTATCTATCTATCTATCTATCTATCTATCTATCTATCTATCTGTCTAGTGGGAAAGGTGCTTGGGGCCTGTTTTTTTAGATAAGAATGAGGCAGTTAAAGGGGGTGGGTAGTGAGGGGAGGGGCGGGGAGGGGAGGGAGAGGGCTCTTGTTTAAAAATCTTGGGTTGATAGGATTGGTTCAGGAAAATGCATTCTATGATGCAGCTGTAGAACAGTTTCTGATTGGTCCGCCCGAGAGGCAGAGATAACCATGCTGGGGGCTGTGAGCCTTGGGAGCTCCCTCTTTTCCCCGGGGGCAGCCGCAAGGGAAGAATTAGTAGGGGAAGCAAAAGTGGATGGGAACCTGGGAGGCAGTGACCATGAGATGGTCGAGTTCAGGATCCTGACACAAGGAAGAAAGGAAAGCAGCAGAATACGGACCCTGGACTTGAGAAAAGCAGACTTTGACTCCCTCAGGGAACTGGTGGGCAAGATCCCCTGGAAGAATAACATGAGGGGGAAAGGAGTCCAGGAGCGCTGGCTGTATTTTAAAGAATCCTTATTGAGGCTACAGGGACAAACCGTCCCGATGTGTAGAAAGAATAGTAAATATGGCAGGCGACCAGCTTGGCTTCACAGTGAAATCCTTGCTAATCTTAAATACAAAAAAGAAGCTTACAAGAAGTGGAAGATTGGACAAATGACCAGGGAGGAGACAAAAATATTGCTCGGGCATGCAGGAGTGAAATCAGGAAGGCCAAATCACACCTGGAGTTGCAGCTAGCAAGAGATGTTAAGAGTAACAAGAAGGGTTTCTTCAGGTATGTTAGCAACAAGAAGAAAGTCAAGGAAAGTGTTGGCCCCTTACTGAATGAGGGAGGCAACCTAGTGAGAGAGGATGTGGAAAAAGCTAATGTACTCAATGCTTTTTTTGCCTCTGTCTTCACGAACAAGGTCAGCTCCTAGACTACTGCACTGGGCAACACAGCATGGGGAGGAGGTGACCAGCCCTCTGTGGAGAAAGAAGTGGTTCGGGACTATTTAGCAAAGCTGGACGAGCACAAGTCCATGGGGCCGGATGCGTTGCATCCGAGAGTCCTAAAGGAGTTGGTGGATGTGATTGCAGAGCCATTGGCCATTATCTTTGAAAACTCATGGCAATCGGGGGAAGTCCCCGACGACTGGAAAAAGGCTAATGTAGTGCCCATCTTTAAAAAAGGGAAGAAGGAGGATCCTGGGAACTACAGGCCGGTCAGCCTCACCTCAGTCCCTAGAAAAATCGTGGAGCAGGTCCTCAAGGAATCAATTCTGAAGCACTTTGAGGAGAGGAAAGTGATCAGGAACAGTCAGCATGGATTCACCAAGGGCAAGTCATGCCTGACTAATCTAATTGCCCTCTATGACAAGATAACTGGCTCTGTGGATAAGGGGAAAGCGGTGGATGTGTTGTTCCTTGACTTTAGCAAAGCTTTTGACACTGTCTCCCACAGTATTCTTGCCAGCAAGTTAAAGAAGTATGGGCTGGATGAATGGACTATAAGGTGGATAGAAAGTTGGCTAGATTGTCGGGCTCAACGGGTAGTGCTCAGTGGCTCCATGTCTAGTTGGCAGCTGGTATCAAGTGGAGTTCCCCAAGGGTCGGTCCTGGGGCCGGTTTTGTTCAATGTCTTCATAAATGATCTGGAGGATGGTGTGGATTGCACCCTCAGCAAGTCTGCAGATGACACTAAACTGGGAGGAGAGGTAGATATGCTGGAGGGTAGGGATAGGCTACAGAAGGCCCTAGACAAATTGGAGGATTGGGCCAAAAGAACTCTGATGAGGTTCAGCAAGGACAAGTGCAGAGTCCTGCACTTAGGATGGAAGAACCCAATGCACAGCTACAGATTAGAGACCGAATGGCTCGGCAGGAGTTCTGCAGAAAAGGACCTAGGGGTGACAGTGGACGAGAAGCTGGATATGAGTCAACAGTGTGCCCTTGTTGCCAAGAAGGCCAATGGCATTTTGGGATGTATAAGTAGGAGCATTGCCAGCAGATCGAGGGACGTGATCGTTCCCCTCTATTCTACACTGGTGAGGCCTCATCTGGAGTACTGTGTTCAGTTTTGGGCCCCACACTACAAGAAGGATGTGGAAAAATTGGAAAGAGTCCAGCGGAGGGCAACAAAAATGATTAGGGGACTGGAACACATGACTTTTGAGGAGAGGCTGAGGGAACTTGGGATGTTTAGTCTACGGAAGAGAAGAATGAGGGGGATTTGATAGCTGCTTTCAACTACGTGAAAGGGGGTTCCAAAGAGGATGGCTCTAGACTGTTCTCAGTGGTAGCAGATGACAGAACAAGGAGTAATGGTCTCAAGTTGCAGTGGGGGAGATTTAGGTTGGATATTAGGAAAAACTTTTTCGCTAGGAGGGTGGTGAAACACTGGAATGTGTTACCTAGGGAGGTGGTGGAATCTCCTTCCTTAGAAGTTTTTAAGGTCAGGCTTGACAAAGCCCTGCTGGGATGATTTAGTCAGGGATCGGTCCTGCTTTGAGCAGGGGGTTGGACTAGATGACCTCCTGAGGTCCCTTCCAACCCTGATATTCTATGATTCTATGATTCTATGAAGGGTAAGTTCTCTTCCCCTTCCCCCTCCCCCCCCTGCAGCTTGCTATACTTTCCTTGTATAATGACAGGTTTCAGAGTAGCAGCCGTGTTAATCTGTATTCGCAAAAAGAAAAGGAGGACTTGTGGCACCTTAGAGACCAACGCATTGGATGCTCATGAAAGCTTATGCTCAGATAAATTTGTTAGTCTCTAAGGTGCCATAAGGACTCCTTTTCTTTATACTTTCCTTGTCTCACTAACCAAAAAGGATCTCTTCCTGTTTTCTATATTCTCCTTCTCCCACTAACCAAAAAAAAAGGATCTTTCTCTCTTTTACACAGCTCTGTGTTCTGCTTAGTAACAAAAAAGGATCTTTCTCTCTCTTTCTGTTTTCTGTACTTTACACAGCCCTGTGTCACTGACACAGGATCTCTAGCTCATTTTTCGGCCTTGTGATTTCTTTCACCCGACCTTCTCAACCTTCCTTTAGAGTTTCCTCTTTTCTTTAATGAGCCTTTGCTTTTTAAAATTGATTTCAATTTTTTTACTCTTATTATTTTTTAGTCCCAACAACAATAACCTTTTACCACGTTCTTACTAATCTATAAAACACACTCCTCTCTCTTGTTGCTTTCTATAGTTTCCCCTCTTCCTTCTATTTAAAATCACCTTTCTTTCCTTTTTTCTTCTAAGGCTAAGCAATCTTTCTTTTTTTAAAACTCCTTTCCTTTAAAACTCCTTTAAGGCCTCTGTCATGAGGGGGCGTGGTCTCCTGCCCTGGCAGCCTGGGAGGGAGCTGCGAACACCCCCTGGTGGGCAGAACCGGGACACCCATGGCAGCAGAGGGGCGGGGCAGGAAGCGGCACTATAAAAGGCTGGGCCTCCAGCTCAGATGGGAGAGAGCTGCCAGATGAGCAGCACGTCTCTTCCCTGCTGTGGAAGCACGGACTGAACAGAGAGCGCTATCCTGACAGAGACCCAGAGGGGCTGCCAGATGCCAGGGACACTGAGAAGCTGGTGGGGCTGCCACTCACTGTCCTCCCCCAGAGCTCGCTGTTGCCGGCAGGGAAAGGGCTGGGGGGAGTCCTCCTCTCTGGCCCCTATCCCAGAGCAGCCTGCCTGCACCCCAAACTCATCCCCAGCCCTGCCCCACCCCAGAGCCCACACCCCCAGCCAGAGCTTTCACCTCTCCACCACACCCTTAACCCTCGCCCTGAGCCCCTCCAACACCCCAAACATCTTATCCCCAGTCCTAGCCAGAGCCCTCATCCCCCCCATACCCCAACCCTCTGCCCCAGCCCTGAGCCCCCTCCAACACCACAAACCCCTCACCTCCAGCCCTAGACAGAGCCCTCATCTCCCCACACCCCAACCCTCTGCCCCAGCCCTGAGCCCCCTCCAACACTACAAACCCCTCATCTCCAGCCCTAGACAGAGCCCTCATCCCCCCACACCCCAACCCTCTGCCCCAGCCCTGTGCCCCTTCCAACACCACAAACCCCTGATCTCCAGCCCTAGACAGAGCCCTCATCCCCCCATACCCAACCCTCTGCCCCAGCCCTGAGCCCCCTCCAACACTACAAACCCCTCATCTCCAGCCCTAGACAGAGCCCTCATCTCCCTACATTCCAATCCTCTGCCCCAGCCTTGAGCCTCTCTAACCCCCCAAACCTCCCAGCCCCAAACAGAACCCTCACCCCCTACACCCTGACTCTTGCCCTGAGCCCCTCCCAAACCCCTCAGCCCTGCACCCCCTCCCTCTGCACCCCCTCCCATCCCCAAACTCCCTCCCAGAGCCTGCAGCCTGCACCCCAATACTCTGCCTAAGCCTAGGGCCTGCACCCCAGGCGTCCTTCCTCACCCAAACTCCCTCCCGGAGCCTTGGGCAGGTGGGGGGCGAAGTAGGGGCGGGTTCTGGGCACCACCAAAATTTCTACAAACCTGCCACCCCTGAACCCATGTACACACGCAATGGGCGTGTAGCAAGGAGCCCAGGGCAGCCGAATTGGGTTCAGCTGTGTTATTGACTACAAGCCGGCCAGTGTGTTGCTGTCGGATTTTCCCCACTGACGCAGTGGCGGACCGCTCCACGGCTACTAGGGCCCTGGGCTGGGACGCAGTGGAGCGAGAGGGCCTGGGTTCCCCTACCACCGCCAACCCACCGTCAGGAGTAGCAGCCTCCCCACTTGGTTGTCAGGAGGCCTGATTGGTCTGGCACCCGCCTGAATCAGGACGCCAGACGGTTGTGCTGACTCACCCACCAGAGAGCTAACCTCCCCCAGACTGCGACGGCTCTGCCGGACTGTAGGCCAGAGCCCCCCTACTTGATTGCTGCCCCGCCCTGATCAAGGGCGAGGCAAATGGACCTTCTGCTGCTCTGCCTGCCTGACTGTAGGCCAGAGCCCCTACTCGACAGCAGCCCTGCCCTGAATGAGGGCCCGGGGCAAACAGACTCTCTACCGTTGGTCGGCCTGACTGCAGGCCAGAACCATGAACACTGAGCTATTTCCCCTGAACCAAGGTACCCCAGAAGTATCGTAGCGAGGGGCGTGGTCTCCCGCCCAGACGGATGGGGAGGGAGCCGCGAACCCCCTACAGCCTCTCTTTCTACTCGTTCATACTTTTTCTCTAAATATGTCAAAACACAGCACGCTGTTAGGGGCCTGGGCGGGGACGCAGTGGAGCGGGAGGACCTGGGTTCCCCTATCCCCGCCACCCCACCGTCAGGAGTGGCAGCCTACTTGGTTGCTGCCCCGCCCTGATCAAGGGCCAGGCAAATGGACCTTCTGCTGCTCTGCCTGCCTGACTGTAGCACAAGCACGCAACCTTCCCCTGGCCAAACACAGAAAAATAATACAAAAGAAATGTTCAAAAGGGCCGATGGTGCCAAAAATGTACACGACCGGAAACGGGGATGGAGGGCGGGATGTAAACTCTACACGGGGCATGGAAACCTGTCAAAAAGTACATGGTGATAAAAGCTATTGAGCGGTTAACTACTCACGTGGCTGGGCAGGGCAGGCGGCCAATGGGGAGAAAGCCATGGTGCGGCATGATGTGTTCCACCCTACTCCAGGCGGGCTCTGGTGCACCAAACCCCCAGAGTAGGGAGGCTGGCTTTTACTGGGGCAGCTGGGCAACTTCAATGTCTGGGTTCTCCCTTGTATGCGTCAGTCTCATCCTGTGCAAGAGTGTCCGTAGGCTGGCGCGGGCTGGACGGTGTTTCTTGCAGGCCTTGAGGATCAGCATGGTCTGCAAAGCCAGGCAACTGACAGAGGACTTGCTGTCCTGCTGGAAGCCTTTGAGGACTAAGATTGAAAGGAAGGAAATGGAGGTCAGAGCCATGGTGCTCTGGAAAGCCCTGGCAGAGCAAGCCAGCGCTGTACCTCTCAGCCCGTGACAAGAAGGCAGCAGGCTGGGAGGCGGGAGGCAGGGGACTAGCAGGAACAACCACCAACCCTCACTAAACATCCCCACTGCCCTTCATAGCTGGGGGAGCCCCCAGACACAGGCAAGAAGTCACAATGAACCCCATTCACTCAAAAAGAAAAGGAGTACTTGTGGCACCTTAGAGACTAACCAATTTATTTGAGCATAAGCTTTCATGAGCTACAGCTCACTTCATCGGATGCATACTGTGGAAACTGCAGAAGACATTATATACACAGAGACCATGAAACAATACCTCCTCCCATCCCACTCTCCTGCTGGTAATAGCTTATCTAAAGTGATCACTCTCCTTACAATGTGTAAGCCCTCTACACCAACATTCCACACAAAGATGGACTACAAGCCGTCAAGAACACTATCCCCGATAATGTCACGGCTAACCTGGTGGCTGAACTTTGTGACTTTGTCCTTACCTATAACTATTTCACATTTGGGGACAATGTATACCTTCAGATCAGCGGCACTGCTATGGGTACCCGCATGGCCCCACAGTATGCCAACATTTTTATGGCTGATTTAGAACAACGCTTCCTCAGCTCTTGTCCCCGAACACCCCTACTCTACTTGTGCTATATTGATGACATCTTCATCATCTGGATCCATGGAAAAGAAGCCCTTGGGGAATTCCACCATGATTTCAACAATTTCCATCCCACCATCAACCTCAGCCTGGTCCAGTCCACACAAGAGATCCACTTCCTGGACACTACCGTGCTAATAAACAATGGTCACATAAACACCAACCTATACCGGAAACCTACTCACCGCTATTCCTACCTACATGCCTCCAGCTTTCACCCTGACCACACCACACGATCCATCGTCTACAGCCAAGCTCTGCGATACAACCGCATTTGCTCCAACCCCTCAGACAGAGACAAACACCTACAAGATCTCTATCAAGCATTCTTACAACTACAATACCCACCTGCGGAAATGAAGAAACAGATTGATAGAACCAGAAGAGTTCCCAGAAGTCACCTACTACAGGACAGGCCTAACAAAGAAAATAACAGAACGCCACTAGCCGTCACCTTCAGCCCCACAACTAAAACCCCTCCAACGCATTATTAAGGATCTACAACCTACCCTGAAGGATGACCCAACACTCTCACAAATCTTGGGAGACAGGCCAGTCCTTGCCTACAGACAGCCCCCCAACCTGAAGCAAATACTCACCAACAACCACATACCACACAACAGAACCACTAACCCAGGAACCTATCCTTGCAACAAAGCCTGTTGCCAACTGTGCCCACATGTCTATTCAGGGGACACCATCACAGGGCCTAATAACATCAGCCACACTATCAGAGGCTCATTCACCTGCACATCCACCAATGTGATATATGCCATCATGTGCCAGCAATGCCCCTCTGCCATGTACATTGGTCAAACTGGACAGTCTCTACGTAAAAGAATAAATGGACACAAATCAGATGTCAAGAATTATAACATTCATAAACCAGTCGGAGAACACTTCAATCTCTCTGGTCACGCAATTACAGACATGAAGGTCGCTATCTTACAACAAAAAAACTTCAAATCCAGAGTCCAGCGAGAAACTGCTGAATTGGAATTCATTTGCAAATTGGATACTATTAATTTAGGCTTAAATAGAGACTGGGAGTGGCTAAGTCATTATGCAAGGTAGCCTATTTCCCCTTGTTTTTTCCTACTTCCCCACCCTCAGACGTTCTGCTTAATTTTGGATTAATGCTGGAAATGGCCCACCTTGATAATCATACACATTGTAAGGAGAGTGGTCAGTTTGGATGAGCTATTACCAGCAGGAGAGTGAGTTTGTGTATGTATGGGGGTGGGGGGGTGAGAAAACCTGGATTTGTGCTGGAAATGGCCCACCTTGATTATCATGCACATTGTAGGGAGAGTGGTCACTTTGGATAAGCTATTACCAGCAGGAGAGTGAGTTTGTGTGTGTGTGGTTTTTTTGGGGGGGGGGGGGGGTTAGAAAACCTGGATTTGTGCTGGAAATGGCCCACCTTGATTTTCATACACATTCTAAGGAAAGTGGTCACTTTGGATAAGCTATTACCAGCAGGAGAGTGAGTTTGTGTGTGTGTGGTTTTTGGAGGTGGGGTGGGGGGTGAGAAAACCTGGATTTGTGCTGGAAATGGCCCAACTTGATTATCATACACATTGTAAAGAGAGTGGTCACTTTGGATGGGCTATTACCAGCAGGAGAGTGAGTTTGTGTGTCGGGGGGCGGAGGGTGAGAAAACCTGGATTTGTGCTGGAAATGGCCCAACTTTATTATCATACACATTGTAAGGAGAGTGATCACTTTAGATAAGCTATTACCAGCAGGAGAGTGGGGTGGGAGGAAGTATTATTTCATGGTCTCTGTGTATATAATGTCTTCTGCAGTTTCCACAGTATGCATCCGATGAAGTGAGCTGTAGCTCACGAAAGCTTATGCTCAAATAAATTGGTTAGTCTCTAAGGTGCCACAAGTACTCCTTTTCTTTTTGCGAATACAGACTAACACGGCTGTTACTCTGAAACCCATTCACTCACTATTTCTAGGACTGCCCCGTCCCTGCAGTATCTGATGGCCTCATCCCTGCCTGTATTTACGGTCCCCCTTTCCCCCAGTGCACAGATGGGCACTCAAGCCCAGAGAGGGGGAGATTCACAAAGGGGGCTTGGGCATTGTTAGGCTACGCCTAACTTCCGGTGCCCTGCTGCCCTCCAGCAAATGCCGAGGAGGGAGCTCAGCCATTCTCTAGCTCTGGTTGGGGCCCAGCTATGAACCTGCTCTGGGAGTGAGGAGCCTGAGCTATGTCACCCCCCCATCCCCCTTCTCCCCAACAAATGTGGAGGAGACGCTGCCCTGCCCTGCACTGGCCCAGGGTTCCGGGCACGCAGCAGGGAGGTAGATGACCGGACGTCACCTCAGTCTCCTTTGGAGCAGTGGCTTGACACCAGGCACCCCACTTGGAGGTGACTGCAACAAACCCTGGGCTAGTGAGTGCAAGGGGGGGAGGCAGGACCCCAACTTTGCTGTGTTGCGGGGGCGGGGAGGGGACAATCGTCTGCGAAGGCCAGCCAGCTCAGGCCCAGTTTGGGGATTTGCCAGGCCACAGCTCTGAGGTCAGGGCTAAGTGCCTGGGCACATGCCAACCAGCAGACACCACAGGGTGAGGGGGAAGCTGATCAGGGGTTTGGGGATCTACAGTTTGCCACCCTTTGTGGCTCTCGCCCAAGATCATATTGCTGGCGTTGGAGATTGAACCCAGCTCGCAGCCCTGGGCCATTCGTCCCTCTAGTGCTCAGTGCTCAAAGCAGATACCACTCACCCTTGCAGATGGCATCCAAATTCTCCTGGCTCTGCTGGTCCAGCTGCCGGGCAGTGAGCCCTACACACACAAACAGCTCGTCACATCCCTGCGTCCCCAGCGAGGGTATCAAAGCGTCTGTCACCCTCCAAGCAGTGGGGCTTTCCCCTGCCCCTCGCTGTCCAGGACGCACTCCTGAGTCCCCAGGGGAAAGGGCGAGTCCCCAGGGATGGCTGTGGGGCTGGTTGCCAAAGGAGAGCATAGCGCCTTGAGGTTCCACTACCAAGAGCCCATGGTGGGGTGGGGGTGGGGGGGATGGGGACTGCATGGGGAGCAGTGGGGTTCGAGGGGGCCCATCAGCCGATCAGGGCAGTTTGGGGTGAGCTTGCTCCTGCGGGTTTCTGACACCCCTGAGCCTTCATTCGGCAATCAGGAGCCCAGGGGTTACTTCTCGCTGCCGGCAGGGACTGAGGAGAGCCTGGGACTGGATCCAGCCCCCTGCTTAAGGGACCTCTCTGCTCTGTGGTTACCTAGAAACCTGATGGCCGCTTCTCTAATGGGAGCCTGCGGGTTTTCCACAAAGGCCATGGCCTGGCAGAGGAAGGTTTCTGCCCTCCCCTTGTAGCACGCCACCTAGGAGCCAGAACAAGGGAGCACAAGGTTATTAAAGGCCTTTCCATCCTGCAGGCCAGGTTCCAGATCTGTGGAGTTTCCTGCTTTCAGCCCTCCTTCCTGTGCCGGGGGGATCACGCAGAGGGACTACAGCCAGGGCCAGGTGTGGTCCCGGGGCTGGGGCTCGGTGTGGGAATGGAGCCAGGCAATGGAGGGCTCACTCACCAGGCAGTCACAGCCTCGCCAAAGCTCCTTTTTCTGGACGAGAGCACTGAGCTGGCTCCACCTTAGAAATTCCACCGCACTCCTGAGGGTATCCCAACACACCTGCAAAACAAGAGGGACAATGGTTACAGGAGCTGGAAGCCAGGGCCGTCCCTCGGCATACACGCCTGCGTAGGGCACCATGAAATTTGGGGCTCCAAATTGCCCCAAATTTCATGGTGCCACTAGGCGGCTGCATGCTGCACATGCAGCAGCCCCAGCCCCAGTGACCCGCCCTATACCTCAGCCAGCCCCGCCGCAGGCTGCACCCACTACAAAGGGCAGGGCCGTCCCTGGGGGGGGCCCAGACAATTCCCTCCGCCCTGCCTCTTCCCCTTCCCCCCTGCTCCATCCCCAGCCCGCCCCCATTCCACCTCTTCTCCGCAAGCCTCTTCCCCCAGCGACCCCACACTCACTGGCAGTGGCAGGAAGTGGAGCAACCCGGTCCCAGCCCGCTCTCCTCCAAAAGGATTGCCCCCCGCACTCACCGGCGGTGGGAAGCGGAGTGCCACGGCTGGGAGCTGGCAGAGTAGAGCGGGCTGGGGCCAGGCTGCTCCGCTTCCCGCTGCTGTCAGTGAGTGTGTGTGTGGGAGGGATCCCTTTCCCCAAACCCCCTCCTTCGAGCCACACGGCTGGAGCCGGGGCGAGGGAAGCAGAGCGGGCTACTCCCAGCTCTCCGCTAATCCCCCAGGCCACTCTGGGCCTGTGGGCCCCCCAAAAGTGGCCCCACACAGCTCCTACCTCCCAGACCCTGGTGGGGAGGAGGGGGAGGCCTGGGACCCCACACAGCCCCACTGTGGGGGGGCTGGATAAGGCACCCAAATGGCTAGGGACAGCCCAGCTGGAAGCCACTAACATAGTTACTGGAGGCCGTGTGTGCTGAACGGTTCCCGGCCCGCGGCTGCTCGCGGAAGGGCGGAGGTTTGGCTAAGGCAATGGCTGGAGACCTGACTCAATTCCCAGCTCTTCCTGCAGGAACTCAGGCAAGTTGCTTCGGCCCAGGGCTACAAAGGGATTTAGGTGCCTAATGCCCATGGGCATTCAATACTTTTGAGGCACTAGGCCTCACGCTGTGCCTTAGTTCCCCACCTCATGGGGGGTAGGAGGGTGAATTCATTACTGCCGGGGGCATTTGGCTCCCAAGTGATGGGGGCCATGAGAGCGAGCGTGTGCACAGGCACCTGGGGCGGGGCGGAGGGGGGGCTTGGGCATGTCATGGCTAGTAAGAGCTGTCCGGGCTGCTTGGCCAAGGGCACATTGGGTCTTGGGCACCATCCGGAGGCTGGGTAGCTCTGCTCCTGGTAGGGACCATGGCCAGGGTTGTGCTCTTCCCACCAGCACAGCCAGGGGAATGTGCGGAGGCCAGTGGCTGTAGGAGTGGTGAGCTGACCCCTCCGCCCACCCATTCTCTCAGCCTGGCTGCAGGGGGGGAGTGTTAGGTTCAGAGGAGGCAGGGAAGACTCAGCAGTTGGGTGGGGCGCCATGGTCATGACGCTACTGGACTCAACGTTCAAGTGGTTTTGAGCACGTGATTGTCACAGCACTGAGCACCTGCCCTCTGCCGGCCAGACCTTTTAAAGGGGAGTGTCACATGTTGGCCCCCCCAACAAATTCCTGGTCACTCTGTAACAATCTCAGCTGCAGGCTCCAGCTCGTGGCCTCACCTGGGACACATTGGGACGCTCATCGTGCAGGAGGAGGAGCAGAGGGACCAGGCTGCGGAGGACGTGCTCCTTCATCTTCCTCCTGCTGGGCCCCCTTACAAGCTCCAGCAGGTGTTTAAAGAGGGTGATGGAGAGCACCCGGAGTTTGCTGGACTCCTGCAAGAGAGGATGTGGGGAGGAGACGCTGTGACGGTCGTGCCCACCCAGCTGGGTGAGTGCTCACTGTGACAGAGATGTCTGCCCTGCAGGGGGTATTGCTCACTCACCCCCAGTCATACAGGCACAACTGGGGGCCGCAGTCCCATAGGCATAGCGCCATTGAAGGCAATAGAGATGCAGGTTTCCACCAGCTGAGGGGCTGGCCTGGTAACTTCTTGGCCAGAGAGAGCCGTAAGGTGGGGTGAGACAGCCCCTGGGATCTCACAGCCAGCTCTGGGCACACTGACATCAGCACCCGCCTGTCAAGCCAAGGGGAAACGCTCTGGGCAGAGCAGCATCAGGACAGGGGCGGCAGAGAGGGAGCGATGAGGAAAGATTCAAAGAGCGAAGGGATGTGTGTACTTTGTCCTCCTGCTTTGCGTGCCCGACTCACACTGGAGCTGACCCACAGTGACCCTCGAGCGAGGCCAGGGGGGCCAGGCATGGGGGGCAAATTCCTACACTGGTGTTTGTTCGGGCCACGCACAGGGACCTGGGGGGGATTTAACCAGGAACAAGGGGTGGTAAATGTGCAGGAGCTCCCAGATAGGGGGCCTTGGAAGCCATGACTGGAAACCACCCAGCCTCCAGGGGCTTGGGGTTCGGCAAGGGCTGCCCCACTCCTACACATGGGTTTCTTGTTAACTCAGGGTCAGCCCCACTTGGTCACATGATGCCCCCTCGCTGCATGGCAGCTGGCAGAGCCGGACCAGTCCAGTGACCTGGGAGGCCGGGCGAGCTGTGCCCAGCAGGGAGAACCAGGAGCAATAGCTGGGGGCTGTAGGGAGGGGCCACTGCGTTCTGGGAGATGAGGTTGAGGGTAAGGGGGGGCAGCCTGGGGGGCGGGTTGACTTGAGCTGTTCTGAGAGTGGCTGAACCTTTAAATGGTGCCCCCCCCAATCAGCAGTTACATGTCGCCTCTGGGCACCAGGTTCTAGAGCAGGCAGTTCTCTGAGTGACGTCTGTTGTAAAAGTGTTTCATAATGGTGAAATCCTAGCGGATCTTAAACATAAAAAAGAAGCTTACAAGAAGTGGAAGGTTGGACATATGACCAGGGAAGAGTATAAAAATATTGCTCGGGCATGTAGGAATGATATCAAGAGGGCCAAATCGCACCTGGAGCTGCAGCTAGCGAGAGATGTCAAGAGTAACAAGAAGGGTTTCTTCAGGTATGTTGGCAACAAGAAGAAAGCCAAGGAAAGTGTGGGCCCCTTACTGAATGAGGGAGGCAACCTAGTGACAGAGGATGTGGAAAAAGCTAATGTACTCAATGCTTTTTTTGCCTCTGTCTTCACGAACAAGGTCAGCTCCCAGACTGCTGCGCTGGACATCACAAAATGGGGAAGAGATGGCCAGCCCTCAGTGGAGATAGAGGTGGTTAGGGACTTTTTAGAAAAGCTGGACGTGCACAAGTCCATGGGGCCGGACGAGTTGCATCCGAGAGTGCTGAAGGAATTGGCGGCTGTGATTGCAGAGCCATTGGCCATTATCTTTGAAAACTCGTGGCGAACGGGGGAAGTCCCGGATGACTGGAAAAAGGCTAATGTAGTGCCCATCTTTAAAAAAGGGAAGAAGGAGGATCCTGGGAACTACAGGCCAGTCAGCCTCACCTCAGTCCATGGAAAAATCATGGAGCAGGTCTTCAAAGAATCAATCCTGAAGCACTTGCATGAGAGGAAAGTGATCAGGAACAGCCAGCATGGATTCACCAAGGGAAGGTCATGCCTGACTAATCTAATCGCCTTTTATGATGAGATTACTGGTTCTGTGGATGAGGGGAAAGCGGTGGACGTGTTGTTCCTTGACTTTAGCAAAGCTTTTGACACGGTCTCCCACAGTATTCTTGTCAGCAAGTTAAGGAAGTATGGGCTGGATGAATGGACTATAAGGTGGATAGAAAGCTGGCTAGATTGTCGGGCTCAACGGGTAGTGCTCAATGGCTCCATGTCTAGTTGGCAGCCGGTATCAAGTGGAGTGCCCCAAGGGTCGGTCCTGGGGCCGGTTTTGTTCAATATCTTCATAAATGATCTGGAGGATGGTGTGGATTGCACTCTCAGCAAATTTGCGGATGATACTAAACTGGGAGGAGTGGTAGATACGCTGGAGAAGAGGGATAGGATACAGAAGGCCCTAGACAAATTGGAGGATTGGGCCAAAAGAAATCTGATGAGGTTCAATAAGGATAAGTGCAGGGTCCTGCACTTAGGATGGAAGAACCCAATGCACCAATACAGACTAGGGACCGAATGGCTAGGCAGCAGTTCTGCGGAAAAGGACCTAGGGGTGACAGTGGACGAGAAGCTGGATATGAGTCAGCAGTGTGCCCTTGTTGCCAAGAAGGCCAATGGCATTTTGGGATGTATAAGTAGGGGCATAGCGAGCAGATCGAGGGACGTGATCGTTCCCCTCTATTCTACACTGGTGAGGCCTCATCTGGAGTACTGTGTCCAGTTTTGGGCCCCACACTACAAGAAGGATGTGGATAAATTGGAGAGAGTCCAGCAAAGGGCAACAAAAATGATTAGGGGTCTAGAACACATGACTTATGAGGAGAGGCTGAGGGAGCTGGGATTGTTTAGCCTGCAGAAGAGAAGAATGAGGGGGGATTTGATAGGCACCACGTTCTAGAGCAGGCAGTTCTCTGAGTGACGTCTGTTGTAAAAGTGTTCATAAGTTCTTTTAGTCTGTTTATCTGATTTGGCTGCGCTCTCCTGTCTGGCCACTTTGGAGACAGGCTCTTGGAACAGTAGTTCTCAGTTGTCTTTCCATCAGGAGCGGGTGCTGGACTAGATGCAGGAGCTGCTCTTGGTGTTGATCTTTAGCTGGGCCTGTGCCACTGCTTAATAAAGAGCGGCCAGGTCCCAGCAGAGTTTGGGAGGGCTGAGGGTAGGATTTAACGTTGTGAGAGCTGGGGAGGTGGGTGGTCCCTCCAGGAGCCCCCACTGGGGCGTTACCCCTGGAAGGCAGTAATGGATGGGTCCCTTTCTCCCGCCCATTTTGCTGGCTCTCGCCGTGCAGTGGGGGACTGAACATCAGTCTGGTGAACACGCTGGCAGGGGCTCGTTTGTGGTTAGAAAAGGCCTGGGGAGAACTAGCCCCTCCTTTGATGCTGCCCTGCCATGAGAACGAAGGGGAGAGGAAAGGGCGGTAGCTGCAGAACCTACAGACGGAGCCGTTTCCTTATGGAGCTGACAGGCCAGCTGTGGGATTCCTGGCCAGGGAGGGGAGGGGCAGGATTTTCACCAGGGTACCATCACTTGTTACCCTGGAAGGCAGCAGGAGCATTGCGGCACCCTGTGCTGCAGAGGCCCCCTCGCTCCATGCAGGCTCAGGAATGCATGGCCTTCCCTCAAGGGGAGCCTCGTCCCCAGGCTGCCCTGATCCTTGTCAGCAGGCCTGCAGGACACCAGGGTTCCCACCCTTACTGCCATATGCTCTGATGGAGAAGGGGGTAGCAGAAGAAGGCGGGAATGGGTTCATGTCATTTACGACAATCCTTTTTCTGGCTAGGACCATAGCATAGGTCCCGCTAGCCCACCCGCCAGCCCCCATTCACACGTCTGTGGCTTGAAGGGTCTCCCGCGGGCCCCCAGGCCTTACATCATGAAAGAACGGCAGGAGTTTCTCAGCCACTCGCACAGCCACGGGGCTGGCGCTCTGCCTGTCCATGCCGGCGAGGATGTCTCTCAGCACGGTGATGGCGTTGGAGATGACGTCCCTGTCTGCCTCGTGTAGCTGCTCCACGACGACTGGCAGTTGATGCTGGAGTTTCCCCACCTGTGTGAAAGGAGGAGCTGCTTTACGAAACACCCTCCGGTGACCCAACAAGCCATTTCCAAAACAACGTCTGCCTCCCCTGCAGACAGAGCCACGGGGACTAGGAGTGCAGGGGGTGCTGCAGCACTCCAAGGTTTTTCGCGGGGCTCTGCTCCTGGCCCCATACACAAGGTCCCAGCTGCCGGCCCTGCGCCAACTCCCAGCTGTGGCCCCAGCCTCGGCCCCCTTGCCCCATCCATCTCCCGCCCCCCTGGAGCCATGGCCCTGCTCCTGACCCCAGCTCTAGGGGGGGTGGGGTGTGTGGACAGGTGTAAGGGGGTGCTCAGCACCTCCACTATAAAAAGTCTTCTAGCGCCCCGCCTCCAGATGACATGTTAGAGCCTCAAAGCCCTTGCACAGCCCCAGCTAGGATCGCAGGCAGCGGGGCCGGCTACCTGCAACATAAGCAGCTGCTTCGTTGTACCCCCGATCGCAGGGGGTGGTATTTATTAGCAGGTATCATCTGTGGAAACTTCTCTGCACAACACCTTGACCCCGAACAAATCAAGTGTATTATTGTTAGAAGGGTTAGAATAGCACCTCCAGCACCTATCTGCAATCAAGGCGTGTGCTGGGGGCTTTCCAGGCACAGAAAGAGACATTCCCTAGCCTAGAGCTTACAGGCTAGATACACAAAGGAAGGATTTCTATCCCCGTTGTACAGACATGGAACTCAGGCACAGAGAGGCGACGTGACTCACCCATGGTCACCCAGGGAGTCTGGCAGAGCCCGAAACTGAACTTGGGTTCTCCTGAGTCCCGGGCCTTACAGCCCAGCCTCGGCGAGGGAGCCGATTTTGTACATGAGTTCTAGGGTTGGTCTGTTACTAAAAGCCAGATTCAATCATTTCTGTATTTGGCTGTTCAAAGACAGCCCCACAAAACCTCGGCGAGGGAGCCTATTTTGTACATGAGTTCTAGGGTTGGTCTGTTACTAAAAGCCAGATTCAATCATTTCTGTATTTGGCTGTTCAAAGACAGCCCCACAAAACCTCAACCGGGATGAGGGGAAAAAGTGTCCAATACAGGCTTACCGGTTCCAGAAGGAAAAATAAAACACAAGCAAGTGAAAACCAGGCTGAGGACATGGAACAATGGGAATGGTGGATAACAAAGAGAATTACAGTCATGCCCTCTCCATGTCTGATCGATTCATCGTCCGCCTTTAATAAACCGGACTGACCTGCTATTCTCAGGGTAAGTAAATTATCATTAGGGAGAGTTGCCTTCAGATGGTCTCCTCTTTGACCAGGCTGCCAGATCTGTGTATTTAAGTCCCAAGGGTTTTCTCTGCCTTCACTATACCGTGTCTATCACACTTGGTATGAGGTCTGAGCAGCAAAAGGCCTTTCTCGAGCTCTTCAGAGGAGCGAGTGCTGCGGGACAGAGCTGTGACATCAATAGTTAAAACCTACGAGGCTCAAAAAGGGGATTCGTAGAAAAAAATGGTTCCAATTGAAGCAAAATGGCTCTGTCCGGGCGTCCCGGATCACTGGTGTCACCAGCATACCCTGGAGGTCTAGAGTCCACAGCTCTGCTGCTACTCTAGTGCTAGGGTTCCTTGGATCACACACCCAGAGACGCCCCCTGCAGGAGCCAGGCCCTGCCCTGCAGAACAACAGACAAAAGCCAGGCAGGGACTTGCCCAAGGTCACCCAGCAGGTCAGTGGCAGAGCCAGGAAGAGAAACCAGGGCTCCTGACTCCAGGCCAGGGCCAGGTCCCCTGGGAAGCTTTCAATGACCCCTGCCCTGCATCAGCTCCCTGATGAAGGAGTTGCCAAGACTTTGAAGGAAAGAGCTCAAATTCAGAGGGATCATGGTAAATTGGAGGACTGGGCTATAGACAACAAAAGGAAACTCACCAAAGACAAAAGTGAGGTGCTACATTTAGAGAAGAAAAAGCAAATGCACAGAAACAGAATGGGGGATAACCGGTTGTACTGCTGAGAAGGATCTGGGAGCTGCAGTGGATCACAGCCTCAGCATGAGGCAGCAAAGCGATGCTGTTGCAAAAAAAAAAAAAAAAAAGCAAATGCAATCTTCGGTTGCATTAACAGAGGTATAGCCTGCAAGTCATGGGAGGTGATAGTACCACTCAACTCAGTGCTGGTTAGGCCTCAGCTGGAGTACAGTGTCCAGTTTTGGAGTTTTGGTCACCAATGTCTACAAAAGATGTGGAGAAACTGTAATGGATCCAGAGGCGAGTGACAAAGATGATCAGAGGGATGGAACACAAGCCATACGAGCAAAGGTTGAAGGAACTGGCTATGTTTAGTTTGGAAAAGAGGAGATTAAGGGGGGACGTGCTAATGGTCTTCAGATTCTTCAAAGGCTGCCAAAAAAAAAGATGGCGAAAAGTTGTTCTCTCTTGCCACAGAGGGCAGGACAAGAGGGGATGGGTTCAAACGACAGCACTGCAGATTTAGATTAAATCTCAGGAAAACCTTCCTAACTGTAAGAAGAGTAGGACAATGGGACAGACAACTAGGGAGCTTGTGGAAGCCCCTTTGCTGGAGGTTTATAGAAGGAGGCTGGAGCCATCTGTCTGGGCTGGGATAGACACAACAAATCCTGCATCTTGGCAGGGGGCTGGACAAGCTGACCTTGCGATCCCTTCTCACCCTGCGGTTCTATGAGAGGTGTCCCAGAGCACCAGGAGAGGGTTTCGGCGTGTTCTGCCTCCACTATAGCGCTGGCTAGAGTCACGCTCTCTCTCTTCGGCCCAATGGCGATACCCGGTGGGAGACTGAGAGACACCCTCAGGCCATGGTGGGGACACACGGCGCTCCTTCCCTTGCTGCAGGGGCTGGAACTTACGGCCAAGGGGGCGACGCCAGCCTCTTGCTGAGAGACGTCGTGATGCTGGCGCAGCGGCCGCTCCTGCAGCCTGTCGAGCAGCTCCCGTAGGACCTTTCCTGCGGTCTTGGGGTGGGATGTCAGCACCCTCCACATCTCCACAGCAACGCTGCAAAGGGAGAGAGCCGATTTCACCTGGCCAGAGCCCTGCCAGCCTCCAGCACCCACCGCCACCCGCACCCGGCTGAGTCTCCCGCCCACGGCCGGCCCTTTGTTGCCCTCCTGCTGCAGCAAGGGCCCCCACTGCCTGGCGCAGGCTGCATGGGGGCCGGGTCTGAGTGTCAGCCCCGGGGGAGGCCGAGGGCTGCCATATGGGGTTTTGCAGGCTGGCCTGTCTCCACGGCATGTCAGCCTGCAAAACCCTCCAGAACAAGCAGCAGCTCTGCAGGGAGCAGGAGGTCTCTGGAAGGTTCTGCACGCCCCTGTCCCTGGCAGCGGGACCAGTCTGGGGGACCCGGAGCGCAAGCGGCAGCAGCCCCAGCCCCGTACCTGTCACATGACAGCGAGCAGCCCAGCAGGGTTGTGACCACCTCCTTGCTGTCCTGGTTGCCCAGCACGACAAGGGCCTTGAGCAGCTGCTGCTGGGCCAGCGGCTCGCTGATGGAGTCCAGGTTGTGGTACACGCTCATCACAGCCTCCGACACCTGGAAGGGAAGTGGGGAGATGGGAGCCTTGGCTTCCTCGCACTGCTATTGATCTGGGGTGTCAGGGACCTGCCCTACCTGACAGCCATCTGCCCTCCCACATCCTCTTCTCCAGCTCCAGGCCTAGAACACAGGGCCAATTCCCGGCCTATCGATTCATAGACTGCAAGACCACAAGCGGCCATGGAGATCACCTAGACTGACCCCCCGCATTGCACAGGACCTGCCCCCCAGTAATGCCGAGCGCCCAGAGACAGAGTCTCCCACGGATGGGCTCCCCCAGCAGGCTGTTCTCACTGCAGCTCTTACCCTCTCCAAGCTTGGGCTGGGGACCCACAGGATCACATGCAGCATGTGCCTGGCCGCCACCGAGTCATGGACGCTGGTGTCTCTCATTCCCTCGATAGCAGTGAGGAGGAAGTCCATGCGCTCGGATGGGTTGAAGTACTTCCCAAACATCTGAAACAAACCTGCCAGTGAAACCCCTTTTGCTGCCCAGTGCGGTTCCAGTCGGACCGAGCAGCCAGGACTGGCCCAGCCAGGAGTGCAGGCAAAGCCCGCTCTGCCGGGACAGGGCTGGGTTACTGCACCTGGGACGCACAGTACCCAGCCAGCAATCAGGAGCTGTCGTGCACGGCACAGGCCAGCGTGGCAGTGCACGGGGGCACAATACTGCACAGCACGGATACACTCTCTAGTGCTCAGCAGGGGCTGGCACTGGTGTGTGGACGCAATGATGCCTTGGAGAGCATTAATCTCTGGGGAAGCTCCCACCACACCTGACAAGGAGCTGGGATCAGGTTTGGATGAGACCCAGTGCATCTTGGGATGTGGCATGGAGGGAGGCATATTGGCCCGCAATAGTAGAAGCCTTGCCAGCAGATTGAGGGAAGTGATTATTCCCCTCTATTCGGCACTGGTGAGGTCACATCTGGCCCCCCACAAGAGAAAGGATGTGGACAAATCGGAGAGAGTCCAGCAGAGGGTAACGAAAATGATTAGCGGGCTGAAGCACATGAATTATGAGGAGAGACTGAGGGAAGTGGGCTTACTTAGTCTGCAGAAGAGCAGAGTGAGGGGGGATTTGATAGCAGCCTTCAACTACCTGTAGGGGGGCTCCAAAGAGGATGGAGCTCGGCTGTTCTCAGTGGTGGCATGTGACAGAACAAGCATCAGTGGTCTCAAGTTGCAGTGGGAGAGGTCCAGATTGGATATGAGGAAACACTATTTCACTAGGAGGGTGGTGAAGCACTGGAAAGGGTTACCTAGGGAGGTGGGGAATCTCCATCCTTCGAGATTTTTAAGGTCAGGCTTGACAAAGCCCTGGCTGGGATGATTTAGTTGGGGTTGGTCCTGCTATGAGAAGGGGATTGGATTAGATCTGAGGTCTATGATTCTATGAGGTGGAGTGGGCCATAGGCAGGGCTCCGGCCCAGCTGGATGGGGTCAGTCACACGCCTGGGTCTGTCCCTTCCCCCTGACTCCTAGGGTGTTAGGGTGTAGGGTTCTCTCTCCTGATAACTCTGGGCACAACAATCGCAGGAAGCATTGAAAGTAGTTACCATGGCGATATTGCTGGTGTTGGTGAACCAGGTGACCCAGAAGCTGTTCTCCGCTCGCCACTCCCTGAAGACCTGCAGATACTCTGCACTCTGCTTTGCCAGCGTCGTGCCTGAACCAGGGAGGGGAAACAGACAGCAGGCAATATAAATCAGAGGTTAGCTTTGGAAACGGGAATTTTGCAAGGAAGTTTAGAGACAAGTACATCTAAGAAACATACCGTAAATTCAGGCCAATAAACTCCCCCACCCCCCAACAAAACTAAACAAACTAACCCCCCTGGAAGAGTAAAAATAAACCAGGCAGAAGTGCAGCAGCAGTGTGAGGCTCTCCAGTTGATTGCACTGAACGCAGCATGTAGGATTCCCAGCCCTGTGGGCGGGAAGCACATCTGGGCATTTGGCCCAAGGAGCTACTGCCCTCGGAGACCAGGAGGCCAGAGGATCTGAACTGGTGGAGCCAAGGGAGACAGCGAGGTACATAGAGGAGACTTTTAGGGATGCAGTAGAGTGGTCCCACCCCCAGTCTGACAGCCTCTGTGCTGCTGAGGAGGGTGAAAGTTTCTGGGAAGGAGAACATCGAGCTGGAGCAGAGGGAGACGATCCCATAGTTGGGACCCACCTGCCAGATGAAGTCAGGATATCTTCTCACACTGAGGCTGCCCCTCCTGAGGCGGGAAGCCCAGTTACAAAGAAAAGCCAGGTAATAGTAATGGGGGATTCAATCAATAGACATATAAGAAGGTGGATTTGTGATGAGTGGGAGAACCGCATGGTAAATTGCCTGCCTGGTGCAAAGGTTGCAGCTCTCACGAGACATCCAAACAAACTTACGTGCAGTGCTGTGGTATGTAAGCTAATGTTTAAATCGGCCTCTGTACGAGATAGTGAATGTGACAGTGAATTTTATAAAAGTTTCCAGATGTGATCCCTGGCAAGCCTGACTTCAGTATCAGGCAAATTGTTGAAATGATAGGAAAGAACAGAATTATCAGACACATAGGTGAACACAATTTGTTGGGGCAGAGTCAACATGGCTTTTGGAAAGGGAAATCATGCCTCACCAATCTACTAGAATTCTCTGAAGGGGGTCAACAAGAATGTGAAGAAGGGTGATCCAGTGGATATAGTGTACTTGGACTTTCAGAAAGCCTTTGACAGGGTCCCTCACCAAAGGCTCTTTACCAAAGTAAGCTGTCATGGGATAAGAGGGAAGGTTCTCTCATGGGTCAGTGGTTAAAAGATAGGAAGCAAACAACAGGACTAAATGGTCAGTTTTCACAGTGGAGAGAGGTAAAGAGCGGGGCACCCCAAGGATCTGTGTTGACACCAGTCTAGTTCAACATAGTCATCAATGATCCAGAAAAAGGGGTAACCAGTGAGGTAGCAAAATTTGCAGATGATACAAAATGACTCAAGATAGTTAAATCCAAAGCAGACTGCGAAGAGCTACAAAGGGACCTCACAAAACTGGGGGACTGGGCAACAAAATGGCAGATGACATTCAATATAGATAAATGCAAACTGGACACCACAATCCCAACTATACATACACAATTATGGGGTTTAAATTACCACTCAAGAAAGAGATTTCGGAGTCATCGTAAAGAGTTCTCCGAAAACATCCACTCACCGTGCAGTGGCAGTTAAAAAAGCCAACAGAATGTTGGGAACCATTAGGAAAGGGATAGATAATAAACCAGAAAAATGTCATAATGCCTCGATACAAATCCAATGTGCGCCCTCACACCTTGAATACCGCGTGTAGTTCTGGTCGCCCCATCTCAAAACAGATGTACCAGAATTGTAAAAGGTGCAGAGAAGGGCGACAAAAATGATGAGGGGTATGGAAGAGCTTCCATATGAGGAAAGATTAAAAAGACTGGGGGCAAGTCTACACTTCAACCACTCTATCGCCATAGCTGCACCGGCGCTGTAGCGTTGAAGAGAAGATGGTCCTCTGCCAACAAGCTCTTAATCCACCTCCCGGAGAGGCGCTAGCTATGTCAGTGGGAGGGGTGCTTCTGCCAACAGGGGTGTGGATTTTTCACAGCCCTGAGCAATGGAGTGATAACAATATAGGTCTACAGTGTAGACCTGGGACCATTTAGTTTAGAAAAGAGCTGACTAAGGGGGGATATGACAGAGGTCTATAAAATCATGACTGGTGTGGAGAAAGTGAATAGGGAAGTGTTATTTACCCCTGCACATAACACGGGAACTAGGGGTCACTTTCTGAAATTAATAGGCAGCAAGTTAAAAGCAAAGAAAAGAAGGTATCTCTGCACACAATGCACAGGCAACCTGTGGAAATTGTTGCCGTGGGATGTTGTGAAGCCTAAAAGTATAATTGGGTTCAAGATAATTAGGCCATGCAACCCCAGACTCCGCATGACCCTAAACCTCTGACTACCAGAAGTTGGGACTGGATGAGAGGGGATGGATCACTCAAAATTTCCCTTTTCAGTTCATTCTCTCTGAAGCATGAGGCACTGGCCATTATCAGAAGACACAATACTGGGCTAGATGAACTGATCTGAGTCAGTATGTCCATTCTTATGTGAGTTATGAAGAGTAGAATACGGACAGGGGAAGCTAAAGACATCAGGGGAAACTCCATGGCTTGAAGGACTATGGATACTAAAGAGGTTTTTTTAAAAAAGTGTATTAGGAACAAAAGAAATCCTAGCAACGGTGTAGGCTCATTACTAGATGGAGACTGTTTAAAAGGATGCAGAAAAGGCAGAAGTGTTCAATAAATATGTTTCCCATGTTTGGAAACCCCATGTCAATGTATTTAGGAAGGACAAGGGTCTCCAGTGCTCTTACGTTTTTGCCACAGCATGAAGGCGTAGAGGTGGTGAAGTCCCTCCATAGCCGATCGGCAGATCTCCTGCTCCTGCTCAGCACTGCACAGGGTGAGACAGCCCACCAGCTGGCCCAAGACTCTGAACTCCTCCACTCCCTGACGGAGAGAGGGAGCAAGGGGAGTCACTCGCCCCTGCAGGCCCAGCGCAGCATGTCCCCCTGGCATTGCACTAGCAAGGGTCTAGAACCGGGGGAGGCAGAGCCCAGCGCAGAGAGACTGGGGACAATGAGAGCAGGAGAAGCCATGGGGCCCATCACCAGGGACTGAGGGAAGCTCAGCAGGGACGGGAAGTCTGGGTAGCAAAGTCAGCAAACGTTGCCCTCGAGTGGGGACCTGGGTAAGGAATGAACTAACGTCCAGTCTCCATCTCAAGGGCAAGCTCCTAATCCCAGCCCCTTCTCCCATCCCCCTCCCTCCACTGACCTCAGGTCCAGGAGCGTGAGGTCACCTTGGACTCCTCTTCTCTGCATTCCACCTCTCTCACTCCATCCTGGAGTTCCCCACAACCCCCACTTTCTGCGCCGCACCCAGCCTGCCGGCTCTCTCCTGCCGGCTCTCTCCTGCAGCCTTGTCCTCTAGCCTCCCCCTCCTGCCAGACCTTCCCTTGCCCCTCCTGCAGCCCCTGCGCTTGCTCCCTGCTCTTCCCCACGTCGCACCAAGCCCCTTGCCCTCCTCTCCTGGGGTCTGCACGACCTCCCCTGACCCACTCCCCATTGCTCTGGCTCCTTTGGCCCCTCCCATCCCTTTCACTGTGTCCCCTCCCACCTCCCTCCTTCTATTCTGCTGCCCCAGCCTCTGGGGGCATATAATGCAAGCGCCCCCCTCCAGCTGCTGGCGGGGAGACCCTGCCACAGGGGGGATGGAGCAGCTGGAGCAGCTCAATGGCCCTGAGCACCCAAGGCAGGGGGTGTTCATCTGGCAGCCTGGCAGGAGCTGATGCCAAAGCATCCCGGGGGCAACTGAGAAAGGGGGTGAAGAGACACCTGGGTTCAGATGGTGCTCTCAGGGCGATCCTGTGTAAATCCGCTGACCCTGCAGAGCAGACTTTGGTCCTAGGGGAACAGCGGGGAGAGTCCTTGGAGATAGAATTATGGGGCTCCACCCAAGGCCCACTGGAGTCAGAGGACAGACCTGTCCACATCAGGACTCATTAGGTTGGACTCCAACCGAGGATCTTGCTGAGTCACTATTCCAGGCCCAGGTTTTCCCTGCCAGGGAGCGCTGCACCGTGAGGCTGCTCAGTGCAGTTAGGAGACGGCCAGAGTCACAGGCTGCTCACCTTGAATTTGTGTTGACCGGAGATGAATTTGGTCAGCCAGGTGATTCTTCCCACTGCCCTCAGCCGCACATGCACCTCCTTGGATGCGGTCCAGGGGAGCAGGACCTGAGAGAAACAGATTGAGACAAATTGAGAAGGAGAAGGACCAAAAAATAGCACAAGCACATAGAGTGAAAATCAGAAAGGCTTTGGCAAAAATGAGTTCTAACTGGCAAGGGACATAAAAGGCAATCAGAAGCAGCTCTGTAAATGCATTAGGAGAAAGACAAAGGAAAGTGTGGGGCCACTACTCAGCAGGGAAGCAGAGCAAATAATGGATGATACAGACAAAGCCAAGGTGTGTAATGCCTTTTTTGCTTCAGTTTTCACTAAAAAGGTTAATGGTGACTAGATGATGAACACAATATTAACAACAGGGGGGAAGAAATACAGGCCAGAGTAGGAAGAGAACAGATAAAAGACAATTTAGGTCAGTTAGATGTATTCAAGTTGGCAGAGCCTCATGATATTCACAGGAGATGGAGCTAGACAAAGCAATCTCTGAACCTTTAGGAGGGCTGAAGGTCCCAGAGGACTGGAGAAGGGCAGCCACAGAGCCTATCTTCAGAAAGGGGAACAAGGAGGCCCCAAGGAATTATCCACCTGTCAGCCTATCTTTGGTACCCAGAAAGATTATTGAACAAATTATTAAAGAGTTTGTAAGAACCTAGAGGAGATAATAGGGTGATAAGGAATAGCACCATGGATTTGTCCACAACAAACCATGCCAAACAAATCTAACTTCCTTCTTTGACCGGGTTACTTGCCTAGTGGATGGAGGGAGGCAGTATATGATGATGTATATGAAGTTTTGTAAGGCTTTTGACACAGTTCCACAAGACATTCTCATAAGCAAACTAAGCCAATATGATCCAGATGAGACTGCTCGAAAGTGGGCGCACAACTGATGTAAAAGCAATCCTCAAAGAGGAGTTATCACTGACTCGCTGGCAACCTGGGAGGGTGTCTGAAGTGGGGTCCCCCAGGGGTGTGCCTGGGTCCAGTACTGCTCAATATTTTCATGAAGAACTTGGTTAACAGAGAGGAGAGTATGCTTGTCAAGATGGCGGATGACACCAAGCTGGGGAGAGTTACATGCACTTTGGAGGACAGATTAGAATTCAGAATGAGCTTGCCAAATTGGAGAGTTGGTCTGAAGTCAACAAGATGAAATTCAGTCAAAACCAATGTGACGTAACGCACTTAGGAAGGAAAAATCAAATGCATAAAAAGAAAGTGGGGGATGACCGGCTAGGTGGCAGGACTGCAGAAAAGGATCTGGGGGTTATCGTGAATCTCACACTGAATAGGAATCAAGAGTGTGATGCTGTTATGAAAGAGGGAAATGTCATTCTGAGGTGTATTAGCTTGGAGCACTGTGTCCAGTTCTTGGCACCCCGCTTTAAGAAAGATGTGAACAAACTGGGGCCCGTCCAGAGGACAGCAACAAAAATGATCAGCGGTTTAGAAAACCTGACCTATGAAGAAAGGGTGAACGACTTGGGCATGTTTCGTCTTGAGAAGACAGAGGGGGCACCTCCTAACACTCTTCAAATATGTTAAGGGCTGTTTCACAGAGGATGGTGACTAATTGTTCTCCACATCCCCTGAAGGTAGGACAAGAAGTAATGGGCTTAATCTGCAGCAAGGGAGATTGAGGTTAAATATTCGGAAAAAGTCTGAGGGTGGCTAAGCACTGGAACAGGTGACCTAGGGCAGTGGTGGACTCCCCATCATGGACGTTTTAAAAAAAACAGGCTGAACAAACACTCCTCAGGGACGGTCGAGGAATGTTTGGCCCTGCCTCAGTGCAGAGGGTGGAGTAGATGACCTCTTGAGATCCCTTCCAGCCCTGCACTTCTGTGATTCCCTCTTCCCAAGCTCTGGGATCGAGAAGACCGAATATCTGCCGAGGACATTTCCCTCTTTTTGGAGCACAAACCACCCACAGAATCGACTTCCTGTGGCCCCAGAACTAGAACGTTGGGGGAATCTAGCTCTGGGCTCTGGCCAGTATGGTGAACACAGATGAATCCCGGGGTCAGATGAGGCTCAGTGGAGAACACGGCAGATCCCACACTCCTGCACCCCCACCCAATGCAGAGGTTTTTCATATATAGCGGGGGCACTTGGTCCTCCAGCCCAAGAACCTTTATATAGAACGTACTCTGAGGAGCAGAAGGCACGGGGGTGTCCCATGCTTGGGATTAAATGAAGCCTTGGTCCCAGAGCCCCACCCCCGCTACAGGACTCATCCCCTTCCTGCCCCCATGCCTCCACACCTCCATGATGTTTTGCAGCACCCCAAGGTTGGGCTTCTCATCCTCGCACACCAAGGCCTTCAGCAGCTCATCCATGGTGTTCAGAGTCTGCGTGCAGAGCAGAGGAGAAACCACAGCAAGTGGCGTTACCCAGCCAGGCGACGAACCAATGCCCTGGCATGTGACACGCCCCAGGCCATGGCAGCCCCTGCTATTCCAGCTCACCCACTCACTTGTACCCGCAGGGGACCGACTGCAAACTCCTCCTGGCAACAGGACCCCACCTGCTTTTGTTGTCCCCAGGGAGGCCACTGCACACAGTCGAACGCATTAGAAGAGTCAGGAAGGACTCCGCATTTGAGGGGGAGGGGAGATTTCCAGCCAAGCTTCACTTCCCCTGGCCTGTGTGCATCTCAAGCAGCCGATCTCAGGCCTGTGCTCCCAGCCATGCACTGGGGATGAATGTGCTTGTGAAGGGAGTGTCTGTTCCCCACTAATTGCCGGTGAAGGATAAATGCCTACTACTGCTACCCTATGAGGGAGTTACTCCTTTATCTGTGGCGGTGGGCCTTGTGCTTTGGTACTGCAGGTCCTGAGCTGAAGCACTGCCAAGGAGCTGTGAGCATTACACTCTTATGCCAGCGCCAGGTAACCCAGGGGGCAGGGACATGAGCGACTTGCAGGATTCCCCCTCGGTTTGGGGCAGCTCCTCATGGCTAGTTTGGGGCTTACGTTGTTGTATAGAGCAGCCTCCACGCCCTGGTTGGTCTCTGCTGGAGGCAGGGAGAAGACGCTGGAGAAGCAGACGGTGAGCATGCTGGATAGTTCCATTCCCCGCAGCAGTGGCTTCACTTTGCTAAGAGAAGAGACACGCGCGGATTGGAGGGCTGAGGCGAGACTGATGCACTGATGTTGGCCTCAGGCTCCCAGGACATGATGGGCAGGCTTCTGGGAAGCTGAGAGCAGGGCGCCAGCGGCACTGAGAGAGAGCCCCCCCTGGCGCAGGCTGTGCCACGTGCCAGGGCTCAGCCTGCCCAGCCTCTGAGCCACAGGGAGTCGCTGAGCTGCCGGTGGGATGCAGCTGGCACAGCTGGCGGTGACTCCAGTGGCTCCGCTCCGGCAGTGCCCAACTGCCCCTCTCCCCCCGGAGCCATCGCCTGCGGGTCCCAGAGGGGACCGGTCCAACCCCCTCGCTCCCTCCCCACATCTTCACACGGCCACTTGGAGAGGTCGCCAGGCACCGAAGGATCCTCCACCACCAACCCACGGGTGCCACGTGCCCGGGGGAATGGGAAGACGGGGGAGGAGCAGAGGGGGCAATGCCCTGGAGAACTGGCCACGCCAAGAGGCTGGCGTGTCTGGCTGCACACAGCACTAGCTGGGGCTGCGCGGGCAGGCCGGGTACCTCAGCTCCATGATGGCGAGCATCGCTTGCTGACGCACCCCGCTGGTCAGGGAGTCGACGGACTCAAGATCAATCAGCTCCTGGGGAGACAATGTGGGGAAGTGCCAGCCGGGCTCCGAGCTCCCGTAAGGCTCCGACTGGGGAGCAAAGCGCAGGGCCTGCAACACGTGGCCTCGGCAGACAGGTCGTCCTGCTGTGGGCTTGACGGTGTGCAGGGCTCCAGCTGGGGAGCGCAGTGCAGGGCCTGTGGTCACTGCCCCAGCGTCACGCACCAGTGCACTGCAAAGGCTCCATCAGCATTAGCACCCAGGGACTCCACCTGAGATCAGGCTCCTTGTGCCAGGTGCTGCACACACATGGTGAGAGCCAGTCCCTGCCCCAGAGAACTCACGAGCTAACTGGACGAGACAAGGCATGGGAGGGAAACTGAGGCACAGAGGGGGAAGTGATTTGCCCAAAGGTCTCACTGAGGAACTGAGCCCCAGCCCACTGGACCACCCACCAGCACACGTTGTCCCACGTTCAGGGAAGGGAGGTAAGCTCCGGAAAGCTTTCTGCAGCGCCGCAGAGCAAAGACTTTCCAAATCTACGGAGCAGATTTGTTGCTAGTTCCCTAGTGGGCACTGACTGCGGAGTGTTGGGGCTCTGTGCAGGGAGACTGGTGTATACAGAGCGACCTGGTGACTTGGGAAGCTGGGTGCAAGGGAACAATCTACGTTTCAATACAGTGACATGTTCAGGAACAAAGAACGCAGGCCACACTCACAGCATGGGGGGCTCTAACCTGGGAAGCGGTGACTCTGGAAAAGACTTGGCAGTCATGGTAATCAGGTGCACAGGAGCGCCCAGTGCGAGGCTGGGGCCAAAAGGGCTTATGCCATCCTGGGCTGTGCAAACAGGGCAATCTCCAGTTGTTAGAGAGGTTATTTTCCCTCGGTATTTGGCAGTGGTGCGACCTCTGCTGGGATCCTCTGTCCAGGTCTGGTGCCCACAATTCAAGGAGAATGTTGATAAATTGGAGAGGGGTCAAAGAAGAGCCACAAGAGTGACTGAAGGACTGGGAAACATGCCTTATAGTGAGAGACTCCAGAAATCAATCAGTTCAGCTTCACAAAGAGAAGGTTACAGGGTGCCTTGATGACAGTCTGTAAGTATCTACACAGGGAGCAAATGCTTGATAATGGGCTCTTCAGTCTAACAGACAAACGTCCAACACGATCCAGCGATTGGCAGTTGAAGGTAGACAAATCTGCAGAGCTCTCCAGGCCAATCACTAAACCCGCCAAGTAACATAGCCCGAGTGTGTGTTTTACTCACCTTTATCTTCTCCACAAGGAGGGCTTTGCAGAGAAAAGCTGCCAGGTTTTGTTCTGGGTGCCTCGTGAGGGCGGCCCTGCTGATGGTGATGACACGATCCAAGAATTCAAGTTTCTTGGCCTCCTCCTATGCACCGCAGAGATTAGACAAAAACAGGAAGGTTAGCGTGGAAAGGAGCTGCCAGTGGGAGAGATGTCAGAAAGCTTCCCCCCAGCGCTGCTCAGGCTTTGATATGCCGAAGGCCAGAAGGCCATTCATCTCTCAACAGGAGTGACTATGTGGGGAGGGCAGGGCAGCTCTGTGTGAAACCAGAGCAGAGAGGGAGCAGATCTCACGGGGTAGGTGTCCAAAGAGGAACTGCAACATGGGGGCTAAGCATCCAGACAGTCTTACTGGGGGGCTTGCTAGAGTGGGAGGAACATCTGGGTGTGACACCCTGACACCCCAATATTCGCCACTGTCATATAATTAGGATATGTTTGGTACCAAGTATGTCTTGTAAGGTATCAGTCTAAAAGTCTTTATCTGCTAGACATTACTGTCTCATTGGATTGCATGTGCTATTGTTGTATGTGACGTTCTGAAGTTCAGCTGTGTATGTGTTCCTGAAAAACACTGTGAGGTTCAAAACAGCCTTTCAGGTAGAACAGCAAAAAAGCCAAACACTGGCTCCTGGAGGAAATGCACAAGCATTAGGGCTACCCCAGGAACTGTGTGCAACAGAAACCTCCCCGAGATAACGTGACAGAACGGGACCTGTTGGATCCAGGTCACAGCAAAAGAGTTATCCAGCAGGTGGGAAGAGAAGATAAAAGAGGAACAATAAAATCGCAGGGGAGACGGGACGGGACCTCAGACTCCCTGCAATAAGATACCTGGAAACACCTGAGAGACAAAGATTGAACCATGAGAAGTGATGGTCCTAGGCTAGAGAGAGAAACCTGGGAAATCCAAGCTGCAAAACCAAGGCAGCTTCTGCCTTAAGAATCTGCCAACCTGTTTGTCACTCGGGGAGAATTTGCTAATGGATATCCTATCTATCTGGTGTATAAAGCTTCGTTTGTGTGTTTTCTTTATTTACTAGGGTAATCTGCTTTGTTCTGTTTGCTATCTCTTCTAACCGCTTAAAATCTACCTCTTGTAGTTAATCATCTTGTTTCTTGTTTATACCACAACCCAGTTTGTAGTATAAATTAGTAACTGGGAGGAGGGGCAAAGAGTTGTTCATACCTCTCTCGACATTGAGGGAGGGGGCGAATGTCATAAAACCTTTGGGTCCGTACTCCAAAGGAGGTGGGCACCAGAGAACTGGGACAAGGCCCTTCAGCTGAGTCTTCCCAGAGCTGATCTCAGTGTCTGTGTCTTTCTGCAGCTGGGTGTGGCCCTGCCTGTGTGTATGGCTGGAAGAGGCTTGTGAGCCGAACCCAACAAGACAAGGTAACGGGGGCCCAGGCTGGCAGAACAGGCGGGCTCAGTGATAAGCCAGTACATCAGATGGCACCTCAAAGGGGGGCAACCCATCATGCTGGGGACTGGCCAAATCCAGTGGGCAAGGGGCATGGTGGGTGCCTTTTGTAACTCAAGAGAGGATGTTTTTAAGATGCTCTAGTTTAAACAGGAATTATTTGGGGGCAGGTCTCTGGCCTGTGTTATACAGGAGGTCACAGTGGGGAGGTCCCGTCTGGCCTTAGAATCCATGCCTCATCCGGAGAAGGACGGATACTGCATGTGGACAGGGCAGTAGCTGAGAGATCAGAGGAGGGCTCTTGGTACCTGTTCATTGCCCTTGAGAAAGGTGTTGATGTAGTCTAGGGTCTCTTTCTCCTGCGAGTCTGGCCCCATAAAACAGGAGGCATTCCCAGGTGATGGTGAATCTGATCAAAGACAGAGCAGTGGTCATACCTGGGGCTGCCAAGCTGCAGGCTGGGTGACAGAGATCTTAGCAGAAACCCTTGCCCCCCGCTCCCACCCCAGCTGGGTAGCAGCCCCGATGCACAACAGGGTCTGGCACAGCCATCCTTGGTTTCCCCAACTCTTTGCTGCTCAGCCCAGCAAAGATCCAGTCAGAGCCCTGGTTCCCAGCGGCCACCCCACTTCCCTGCCCGCACCCAGCATGCAGGTTGAGCCTGGGGATTTGGGGAGCGCCACACCTGGAAGGAGGCATGATGTCAGGCTCTGAGTGGTGTCCCCGCTCTCCGGGCCATTGCTGGAGGGGGCACAGGGACTGGCAGTGAATCGCTCTCCTCCGTGCTGCGGGAGAGGGAGGAGCTACCCAGTCTGCGTGGGATACGGGGACCCAGGGCCTGCCCGTTCTGCTTCCTCTGACTGCCTCTCCTGCCATCGACAGTCACGGGGTGTAACCTGGGCAAGCCCTGGGCTCCCATCATCAACCCCCACACCCAAATGCCCTGTGCTGTGCCATGCGTAACCCCCCTGCAAAGGAGCCAGCAGATGGGGCTGCAACATCAGGGGACATCTCATGCTTTGGCCGGCGCCCTGCAATCCTAGGCTTAGAATCATAGAATATCAGGGTTGGAAGGGACCCCTGAAGGTCATCTAGTCCAACCCCCTGCTCGAAGAAGGACCAATTCCCAGTTAAATCATCCCAGGCAGGGCTTTGTCAAGCCTGACCTTAAAAACCTCTAAGGAAGGAGATTCTACCACCTCCCTAGGTAACGCATTCCAGTGTTTCACCACCCTCTTAGTGAAAAAGTTTTTCCTAATATCCAATCTAAACCTCCCCCACTGCAACTTGAAAACCCACCGTGCACAAAGCATCCCCTTCGACTGGTGGAAAACATCTTCCGACCCTGTGTGTGACGGATCGGGGTGGGCAATTCAGTCAGTCTCCACCTGATGCTTCTGCTGCCGCCCCTAATGCCCCGATCAGATGTAGGGGCTGCAGCTGCTGCCAGCAGGAGGGGCCATTCCCCCCTGCCTGGGTTTTCCTGTCTCTCCATCTCATGGCAGCCCAGAGTTGTACAAAGGTGATAGAGTCTTCTCCCGCCACTGACACCCTGGTCCTGCAACCCCAACCCCCAGAGGGGCAAGCCCCACCGCAATGCAGGGCCATGGCCCCTGCCATTTTTGCAGCCCCTTCCGCCCACCCAGGTGGCACCCACTCACCAGCATGGAAGGGCTGAGGCACACACAGCTCCTGCTGCTGCTGTGGGCTCTTCTGCGGACTCTTCCTTCGAGGAGGTCTCGTCTCCTCCCAGGCAAGGATGGGCTTCAAGGGGACCTTGGGGACTTCCTCAGCCATCCTGCAAGAAGCCAGGACAAGGCATTGCTTGTGAGAGATGAGAGGCGACTGCCCCGTTCAGCATCAGAGCCAGTCCACGTATTGCTATTCCACCAGTGCCTACAGCTGCCAGCAGGGAAACAAGCCAATGGATGTGCTCAAAGTCACCCAGGCAGTCAGCAGTACAGGCAGGATTAGAACCCAGGTCTCCGGACTCCCAGGCCCATCCCGCAGGCCAAACGGGTCACTCCCGCCTCTCCTTCTGCTGGTTCACAAACTGCCCAGCAGACAGGCTGCATCCAACCACTCAGGATTCTTCCTGCCCAGGGAAATTACCCTGATCCCTTCCCCCAGGAATATTGGGGCTGTGGCAGGTCCCAGGTGGGGGAGGGAAGCGGGGTGGGGTGTGGGGGGCGAGCTGGTGAGCAGCAGGAGTTGCTCTGACCCCACCGTGAAGGGGAAGGAGCAGAAGGCGGGAGAGCAGCGGGCAGGCAGGCTGTGCCGGGGCAGAGCTTTGTGGCAATTTCGCAGCTCGTCTCTCCAAGGCCTGTGTGGCAGCAGCCGCTGCAGAGAATCCCAGGCCTGATTCCCCCCACGCTGGGTCTCCTGAATGGCCCCTGCCCTGGGGGGCTCCATTCCTCACCCAGTGTCAACTGCTGACTCTGCAGCAGCTGCACGGCAGGCGTCCTAAGGCACCTCTAGTCCTCTCCAGAGCTCAGGGGGACTGTCCTGGCATCGGACTGTCCTGGTGAATGGAACAATGGCTCCGGGCAGTCGGAGAATGCCTGTTCCCCCGGCAACCTCAGTGCCATTCCCTCTGGAAGTGATTCTGTCAGCAAAGGTGCTGGAGGTGGTCAGGCCTCGTGGTTGGAGCTGGACTCAGGAGGCCGGGGCGTGGGTGGAGCGAGGCTGGAGCGAGAGCAGGGCTGGAGTAGGACGAGGGGCAGGGCCACCAGCTACCTCCCGGTCTGGGCACTTACCTGGCCCCACCATGCCAGTGGCTGAGCACACGGGTATTGTGGTATTTAGGCTCTCAACCCCCCCGCAGAGCAAGGACCTTCTCTCCCTCATTAGCTGAGGCCTAGGGTGGCGGGGACTCATCTGATCTCATGCAGAAGACTTACAGAGGAGCGGGGAACTGAACACAGCTCTCCTGGGTCCCAGCCCAATGCCTCATCTAACCACCTGTGCCCCCTTCCCGTGCCATGCCACCAGCCCTGCCAAACCCTCCTCCTTGTCTCCGTCCCCTCCGGGCTCGACTGGTGCGACCCCTTCTGTCGAGCCGCCCCGGGCTCCCTCCTGTGTGCATGCCGGTGCCCACTTCCTCACTGGCACCAGGCTAGACAGCCGGCACCGGGGCACTTGGCAGACATGCACCGCCCAGCCAGGAGCTCGGGGAAGGCTCGGTGTGGTTGGCGATGCAATGGAAAAGCAGAGGTGGGCAATAGAAGATTCTCCTACCTGGAGTCAGGAGTGGGCAGAAACCTGCGCGTAAATGGGCCACCCACTTTCTGCTGCCGGTGGCGGAGCTGGATCTGCTGGCTCAGCGTTCCCCAGGGGCACCTGCTAGCTCTCGCTCTGCCAGAGCCAAGCCTGGCAGTGAGGGGATGAGGCTGTGCCAGCCAGCAGGGGCGTGTCACAATGGGCAGGCGAGTCACAGACCAGCCAATGTGTGACTCCCCAGCCATGGGATGCCCCAGCCCAGACTTGCTCTGGCCTCGCCAAGGCTTTAGAGCTTGTCCTTCCCCACCGGGGCCATGGCAGGGACCTTCCGCTCCCCACAGTCACAGACGTTAGGCCGGAAGGGACCGCTGGGCTCCTCTAGTCCCAGCTCCTGCAGACCCCAGGCCAGAGCCCCTCCCTGCATCCATGCTATTGGAGCCAGGGGGTCTCTGGATCCCCGAGTGGGAGAATCAATTCCATCCCGGTTCCTCCTTCTCGTAACAGTGCAGAACGGGGATTCATGAACTCTCCCCACCCATAGCTCCCAGCCCACATGGGAGGCTCTTTCCACTTTCCCAAGCTGCCGGGTGCTTTGGCCATAGGGTGTAAAATGGTCCCATCTCTGCCTCCTCTCCCACCGCTGCAACGACGCAGAAACTGCTTTAATAGCAGCCTCCTCCTCCCGCCCAACTAAGTCTCAGACCTTGCTAATGCTCAGTGCCATGACAGCCCCAGGAGATGATTGCTGTGGCATGTGACGAAGTGGGACTGTTCTTAATGTTTCCTCTGAATAGTGTGTGGGTGCCTCAGTTTCCCCTATGCAGTTCTTAAGTATCTAGGTGGTGGGGTAAGGGTGTATGATCATTGCAGAGCCCTAGAGGGCAGGTATGTGCAGGGGTCTGGACACAGAGAATGGCCGACACCCTATTTCCTGGGTGCTGATGGCCTGGCCCTTCCCCCCTACAAGGTGAGAGCTAAAAGGGTTGGAGAAAAAAGGAATCAGGTGACCTCCTGGCCCGGGAAAGGGACAAAGCCCAGAGGAGGAGGGGCTGGAGAGAGTTTCAGTTGAGGCTGGCTGGGGACATGGAGTGAAGTACAGACGTGGTTGTCTGGCTCACTACCTACCAAAATGGACTCAGCTGAGGGGTTCTGTTCTCTGCACCTACATGCTCTGTGTTAGACCATGTTCCTGTCATCTAATAAACCTTCTGTTTTACTGGCTGGCTGAGAGTCACGTCTGACTGCGGAGCTGGGGGGCAGGACCCTCCGGCTTCCCCAGGAGCCTGCCTGGACGGGCTCACTGTGGGAAGCTCACGGAGGGGCAGAGGCTGCTGAATGCTCAGAGGTCAGACCCAGGAAGGTGGAAGCTTTGTGAGCTGTTTGCCCTGCAGACAGGCTGTTCACAGAAAGGAGACTTCCCCAGAGTCCTGACTGACTTCGTAGGGAGCAGTTCCAGAGCGTCGCCCGGGGACTCCGTGACACGGGGGTCTCGGCCAGGGGGAGGCAGTGACTCCTAGAAGCAGGGAAAGCAGCAGCACCGTAGATCAGGGAGATCTGGCAATGCCAGTGGCTGCCTGGGGTCTGGCACCCCAGGCACTCAGAGCAGATTGTCAAAGGCCAAACCCCTCTCACCACTGGCTCTGTAGCTCCCCCTTGCTTTCGGTCTGTCTTAGGCACCATCCTGGCCCTCATCCCCCTGGCATCCGAGCACTGCCCAACCTCGATTGCATTTATTCTAACTGCCCCCTTCAGGGCAGGGTCTGGGAGCTACCCCCACTGCACAGACAGGGAACTACAGCACAGAGGGAAGAAGGGACTTGCTCAAAGACAAACAGAGCATCTGTGGCAGAGCTGGGAAATGAACATGGGTCTCCTGGGTTCCAGGATGGCACCTTCTCTTTCAACCTCCTGCCCCCTTCGTCCCTGGTTCAGTGGGAGCTGTGGGAGCTCTCTGGGGCACAGGAGCTGGCTGGTGCCCAGATGGAGCTACGTTGCCTATTGCACAGATCTCGCTTT
This sequence comes from Caretta caretta, assembly GCF_965140235.1. Taxonomy (NCBI): domain Eukaryota; kingdom Metazoa; phylum Chordata; order Testudines; family Cheloniidae; genus Caretta; species Caretta caretta. Next base: position 8,590,585 of record NC_134228.1, read on the forward strand.
TCCCCAACATTGAAAATGCTGTTCCAACCATACCAGGGCCCGCCAGGATCCTTGCAGCTGGTCCGTGCTAAATTGTGAACTGTGCTCTGGCCTCCCAGAGCGGGGCAATGGGAGAGGGTGGGGCTGGCGCAAGGCCCTACTAGATTGCGGCTCACGCATACGGGGTCCCAGTGCTACAGAGCTCTGTGCCGGGGCAGCGCTTTCTGGGGCTTTCACAGCTCCTCTCTCCAAGGCCTGTGTGGGATCAGCCGCTGCAGAGAATCCCAGGCCTGATGCCCCCCACGCTGGGTCTCCTGAATGGCCCCTGCCCTGGGGGGCTCCATTCCTCACCCACTGTTTCCTGCTGACTCTGCAGCAGCTGCACGGCAGGCGTCCTAAGGCACCTCTAGTCCTCTCCAGAGCTCAGGGGGACTGTCCTGGCATCGGACTGTCCTGGTGAATGGAACAATGGCTCCAGGCAACCGGAGAATGCCTGTTCCCCCGGCAACCTCAGTGTCTGGGCACTTACCTGGCCCCATCATGCCAGTGGCTTAGCACACGGGTGTTGTGGTATTTAGGCTCTCAACCCCCCCTCCGCAGAGCAGGGACGTGCTCTCCCTTGTTAGCTGAGGCCCAGAGCGGCGGGGACTCACCTGATCTCACGCAGAAGACTTACAGAGGAGCGGGGAACTGAACACAGCTCTCCTGGGTCCCAGCCCAATGCCTCATCTAACCACCTGTGCCGCCTTCCCGTGCCGTGCCACCAGCCCTGATAAACCCTCCTCCTTGTCTCCGTCCCCTCCGGGCTCGACTGGTGCGACCCCTTCTGTCGAGCCGCCCCGGGCTCCCTCCTGTGCGCATGCCGCTGCCCACTTCCTTACTGGCACCAGGCTAGACGGCCGGCACCGGGGCACTTGGCAGACGTGCGCCACCCAGCTTGGGGAAGCCTCGGTGTGGTTGGCGATGCAATGAAAAAGCAGAGGTGGGCAATAGAAGATTCTCCTACCTGGAGTCAGGAGTGGGCAGAAGCCTGCGTGTAAATGGGCCACCCACTTTCTGCTGCCGGTGGCGGAGCTGGAACTGCTGGCTCAGCGTTCCCCAGCGGCACCTACCAGCTCTCGCTCTGCCAGAGCCAAGCCTGGCAGTGAGGGGATGAGGCTGTGCCAGCCAGCAGGGGCGTGTCACAATGGGCAGGCGAGTCACAGACCAGCCAATGTGTGACTCCCCAGCCATAGGATGCCCCAGCCCAGACTTGCTCTGGCCTCGCCAAGGCTTTAGAGCCTGTCCTTCCCCACTGGGGTCATGGGAGGGACATTCCGCTGTTATACCAATAAAATAAAAACCAACAGGATCTCATGAAAGGGAAAAAGGCAAAATACCACATTTATTGTGAATACAGAAAGAATCATAGTTAGCAGTTAGTTATAGCTATAACATTCCATTCAATCTCATATTTAGTCACACATTCATTCATACAAACACACACACACAGGTTCTGCAAGGTTGTTATCATAGTTACCAGCCTTAGAGTTGCTCATGCCAAGCCACTGGCCAGGTGGCCTGGACATGAGGAGAGAGCAGGGCCTTGTCAGATGCTCATGTGATGCTCCTGGAAGTTGGTTTGCAGAATCAGACCCCAAAGTTCTCACTTTTTAGAGTCTATTTTTATAGGAATTTCTTCCTATGCCAGTCTATGGGAATTCCTTCATCATGCTGTTGCTGAATCAATCAGCAGATAGCACATTCCTGAGGGCTCCTCGCTGCTAGATGTTATCTTGTTCTTTGGTTCTCCCATTCTTGAGGCTGTTGGGTGGATTCCAGTCTGCCCTCCGGGGGGTCCTCTGGTTATTTCCACTTGACGCCTTCTTCAGCGGATGGACACTGGATTCTTAAGCTGGCACCTCCCTGATCATTCAGTTATTATCCACACCAAGCATCCATCCACATACATCCTCTATCTCTATTTTAATCACAATTGTTAATACAACAAAAGGGCAGGCAGTCTCTGGGTGCTGTTTCTGTTGTTCGAGTATTGCTTTGAGTCTCTCTCTCTGTGAATTGCTTTGAGAACAGACTCTGTCTTAGAATGTACTAACACAATTAGCAGCTTGCAGGTTTCACACATAGAGGGAGAGAAACAGCACCAAAAACCAAGAGACCTTTTAATTAGTATTACCCTGGACTTTAAACTATTGGGAATCAAACTCATTTGTGATTTTAATACAGAACTTCTTTAATATGATCCAACACCGCTCCCCACAGTCACAGACGTTAGGCCGGAAGGGACATCTGGGCTCCTCTAGTCCCAGCTCCTGCAGACCCCAGGCCAGAGCCCCTCCCTGCGTCCATGCTATTGGAGCCAGGGGGTCTCTGGATCCCCGAGTGGGAGGATCACTTCCATCCCGGCTCCTCCTTCTCGTGACAGTGCAGAACGGGGATTCATGAACTCTCCGCACCCCCGGCTCCCAGCCCACCCGAGTGGTTCTTTCCACTTTCCCAAGCTACCAGGTGCTTTGGCCACGGGATGGAAAACGGTCCCCTCTCTGCTTCCTCTCCCACCGCTGCAATGACGCAGAAGCTGCTTTAATAGCAGCCCCCCCTCCCCCGCCCCCGTACTGTGTCCCAGGCCTTGCTAACGCTCAGAGCCACGGCAGCCCCAGGAGATGATTGCTGCGGGGTTCTCGGCCCGGGGAGAGGCAGTGACTCCTAGAAGCAGGGAGAGCAGCAGCAGTGTATATCAGGGAGATCTGGCAATGCCAGTGGCTGCCTGGGGTCTGGCAGCCCAGGTACTCAGAGCAGATTGTCAAAGGCCAAACCCCTCTCACCACCGGCTCTATAGCTCCCCCTTGCTTTCGGTCTGTCTTAGGCACCATCCTGGCCCTCATCCCCCTGGCATCCGAGCACTGCCCAACCTCGATTGCTTTTATTCTATCTGCCCTCTTCAGGGCAGGGCCTGGCTGCTACCCCCACTGTACAGAAAGGGAACCACTGCAGAGAGAGAATAAGGGACTTGCTCGAAGACAAACAGAGCATCTGTGGCAGAGCTGGGAAATGAACATGGGTCTCCTGGGTGCCAGGATGGCACCTTCTCTTTCCACCTCCTGCCCCCTTCGTCCCTGGTTCAGTGGGAGCTCTCTGGGGCACAGGAGCTGGCTGGTGCCCAGATGGAGCTGCGTTGCCTATTGCACAGATCTCGCTTTTCCCCAACATTGAAAATGCTGCTCCAACCATACCAGGGCCCGCCAGGATCCTTGCAGCTGGTCCGTGCTAAATTGTGAACTGTGCTCTGGCCTCCCAGAGCGGGGCAATGGGAGAGGGTGGGGCTGGCCCAAGGCCCTGCTGGATTGCGTCTCACGCGTACGGGGTCCCAGTGCTATAGAGCTCTGTGCCGGGGCAGCGCTTTGTGGGGGTTTCGCAGCTCCTCTCTACAAGGCTGTGTGGGAGCAGCCGCTGCAGAGAATCCCAGGCCTGATTCCCCCCACGCTGGGTCTCCTGAATGGCCTCTGCCCTGGGGGGCTCCAGTCCTCACCCAATGTCTCCTGCTGACTCTCCAGCAGCTGCACGGCAGGTGTCCTAAGGCACCTCTAGTCCTCTCCAGAGCTCAGGGGGACTGTCCTGGCATCAGGCTGTTGCTGGCACCCAGTGCCGAGAGGCTGAACAACAGCTTGAATGGTTCGTTTCCTGGTGTGCTACACCCAGTAATCACAATGGGGTGGAGAAGCAGAAAAGTTCATTTGAAGCTTCAAATAGGTACAGGGAGATTTGAATCTCAAATCCTGTACACAGAGCAGGAAGTTACACAGGCTTTTATACATTCTTTTTCCCAGCATACTTATCGAATAGCAAGCTGCCCCAAGTATCCATATAGCCAGCCAATCCAGTTCCCAGCTAGTTCCCTGATTCTCTGTATCATTTGTTAAACTCTACATAAAGCTGCTTTATTCAGCATTGTTCTTCCATATCTCCCCTGTTTGGCCTTGCTTAGTTTCAGGCAGTCTGACTCTGCAACATACTGTTGCAGATTCTCAGCATAACTGCTGTGTGTGCCTCCAGGCAGGGGGGCCAAGGACACTTGGGCCTAGTACGCAGAGCTGCTGCGAGTGCCTCCAGGTGGGACGGGGGGCCAAGGACACCTGGGCCTAGTGCGAGGGGGCTTCATCGCCACTCGTGGTCTTCCATCCCCTCGAGTTACCTAGCGGCCATACCCCAGTGTCCCCAACAACTCCCCTCTTTGAGAACACTCAACAGCCTTGGCTCTGAGTTTTCTCACTTGGGCTACTTATTTCTTTACAATATGACTTTGCATAAGCACTTTGTGATAGCCCTGAAGAGAATGTGTGAAGCCCTGAAGAGAGTGTGATAGCACTTTGTGATAGCCCTGAAGAGAATGACTTATTAACGTTTGCAAAAGGGCCCTGACACATGATACCGCACAGCATAATACCAGTAATACAAGCAATACAGGAAAGAGAAGTTTCAATAGCAGGCTAAATAAACCACCCAGCCAAGACGACAAACCCCAGCCTGAAAACAAGGTTTGCAACCAATCGTTCTCTGGGGCAGTATCGGCAACCTGTGCTCCGGCTCGGGCATGGGCCTCAGCCTGCACCACCTTTTCATAGATCTCATAACTGCTATCATTTACATATACACACCATCGGGGCGCGACGAGGGCACAAACCCCTCCTTGGGATGCCAAGATAGTCCAAAGCCAGCCTGTTTTGGAGGGAAAACGTCCTGAGCTGCTGTACCTCTTTATTTAATGTTTTTACTGCTGACCCTAAATCACTAATCGAGTCCTCTAACTCTAAGGCCACCTTCTCAAGTACCATCTGCAGCCTTATAGTATAGCGGCCTATGCATGCCATGGCTGGTCCGGTAAACAGTGGCGCTATTCCCAGTACAGAGCACCCTACAAGCTTCTCGGTTGTGAGGGGATTCTTCATCTTGCCCTCCAATGCCTTAGTCAGTCGCCGCAGGGTCTTTTCTCGTGACTCAACAGAGGTGTCTCGGGCATTTCTAATCTTTCCTTTGGGCAGTGTGGCAGTTATGGAAAGATGAGGAACTCCATGAGCTATATAACAGCTACCTGTCCAGTTGGCTGGCAGCACCTTGTAAGCCTTTCGGCCACATACAAAATAGTGACCCTGTAGGGCCCAGTAAGGACTGTTTCTTAAGGGGATTCCTGGGATATTTAAGGCTGCTTTGGCGGCTTTTTTCAACAATTTATATGCCCCTAAGGGGGCATCTTATTTTTTTGATTGGGTACAAATGGGGGCATTTCTAATTGTGCCGTTCAAATTACATTCGCCATAGGGACCACTACAAACCCACCATTGGCTTGCTACATTGGAGATATTAACTGGACGGCAAGTTATATTTCCAAACCTTTCTTTTGTGGTACGATTATTTGTAAGAGTTTCCCTAAAAGGGGAGGAACCATTACACCCACACTGTTGGCTTCCCCTTTTGGTCTTTATCCAATACCCATCAGCCCACTGTGTAATAACACAGGAGCTCTTTCCCACAGGATGCCCATAGGGATCAGATTGGTTTCCGGTAAAACATAACACTCCCTCAGTGAGTACTGCAACTGAATACTCCTGGTCCTGATAGGTGGCTTGCTGTAAAGAGGTCTTGTTCCAGAACGGTGAGTCCGTTCTTTCCTGCTCTTTGGTGGTGGCTAATTCTGCTAGGGTCAAGGGCAGCATGTCAAGGGGCATTCCCGTTTTGTGGGATAGTGGAGTTGGAGCACATACCCAGCAATCAGTCTGGTTTGTTAAAGTAGCAACATGGTGCGCAAGCAAAACAAAGGAGTTATGCTCCCGATATGCACAGTTTGGAAATACCAATACAGAGAATAACAATGTTACCCAATTAATTATGACCAGAGTCTTCCCAACCCAGGATCTCCAATACCTGGGTGGGCCCATTTTAGCATTAAGGTGCCCGCTATTTGTGTCTTTTAAACAGTAGCTTTAGCCCGAGATTGTCACTAGATGAAGAGTCAGCAGGTTGGACGGTCCACTGTTCTGCTGACGAGGGGGCAGGTACTGCCTTCAGACGAGAGTGATGGATCCAGTTCTTGTGGCCCTCGATCTTTGCCGCTGTATGGGAGATCAGCAGGACGGTATAGGGTCCTTTCCACTTTTCCTGGAGAGGCTCGTCTTTCCAGCTGCGAAGAAGCACAGAGTTACCGGGCTGTAAGGAGTGGACGGGAGAGTTCAAGCGGAGAGGCTGGGAATCCTTGGTATACCTGTGAAGAGACAAGAGAACAGCAGACAGGAAACACATATACTGTGACAAAAAAAACATTACCCAACTCCCATTCCCCTGACAGAACCGGGGTGCCATTCATAGGCCATGCCCTTCCAAACATAATTTCAAAGGGACTGAGCCCTAATCTACCCTTTGGGAGAACGCGGATACGGAGTAGGATGAGGGGCAAAGCATCAGGCCATCGCAGTGAGGCTTCTTGGCACACTTTTGAGAGATGCCGTTTAAGGGTCTGATTGGTACGCTCCACTACACCACTGGCTTGCGGTCTCCAGGGCGTATGGAGTTGCCAGGGGATCTGTAAGGCATGTGAGATGCTTTGAATGATTTTTGACGTGAAGTGTGTCCCATTGTCAGATTCCATCCACAGGGGGAGTCCAAAGCGAGGAATGATCTCCTTAACAAACTTGAGGGCCACTGTCCTGGCAGTGCAGTTACGGCATGGGAAGGCTTCTGGCCATCTGCTGAACCGATCCACTATAACAAGGAGATATTTGAACCCTTGGGTCCGGGGAAACTCGGTAAAGTCTATTTGCCACACTTGACCAGGGCCCGGAGTGGGTTCTAGGGCAGCTGGTGGCACAGGATGTCCCGGTCGGGGGTTATTCTTTTGGCAGACTAAGCAGTCCGCCTGTACCTGGGCAGCCAGGGGTCAGAGTCCGGAAGTGATAAAGTATTTTCCCATTAGCTGGATAAGTGCTTCCCTGCCAGCATGAGTGGTTTGATGTAGTTTCTGCAGCACTGGCCGGATTAGGCCCTTTAGTAAGAGGATTTTCCCTTCTGGGGAATGGAGCCATCCCTCCTTTTCCCGGAGACCGAGTTTGTCAGTTAGCTGTCTCTCCTCCCCGGAGTACTGAGGGGTTGGAAGCTCCCCTACTGATGGGATAAGGGCATGTATATGGGCGTTCTCAGCCTGAGGGGATGGCAGGGTGGCAGCATGCTTAGCCTCTCTATCTGCCCGGGTGTTACCTCTGGCCACATCTTGATCCTCCCTTTGATGGGCTTTACAGTGTACCACCGCCACTTCTGAGGGGAGTTGTACGGCTTCTAGGAGCCAGAGGATTTGGGCCCCGTACTTGACTGGGGAGCCTTGGGCTGTCAGCATTCCCTTTTGCTTCCATAGGCCAGCATGAGCATGCAGCACACCAAAAGTATACTTTGACTCAGTAAAAATGTTGACCCGCTTTCCTTTTGACAGTTCAAGTGCACGGGTCAGGGCTATTAGTTCGGCAAGCTGGGCAGAGGTCCCAGCAGGCAAACCTTCAGCTTCCACAGTGTCATGGAGGGTCACAACAGCATAACCCGCCCTCCTTTGCCCATCTATTACAGTACTGCTACCATCAGTGTACCACTCATAATCTGCATTTGGGAGGGGTACATCCTTTAAATCCGGATGGCTGGAGAACTGGACATCTATGATCTCTAAACAGTCATGTTTCTGTTCCTCTGTTTCTGGCAAGAGGGTGGCTGGGTTAAGGGAGGGGCAAGGCTGTAGGGTGACTTCAGAGTTCTCTAACAGCTTAGCCTGGTACCGAGCAATCTGAGCCTGGGTGAGCCAAAGCCCTCCCTTTGCATCCAATAAGGCTCAGACCATATGGGGAGTATAGATTTGCATAACCCCTCCCAATGTTAGCTTCTCCGCTTCCTCAAGCACGAGGGCAGTAGCTGCGACCGCCCGTAAACATGCCGGCCAACCCTTTGCAACCTGATCCAATTGCTGAGAAAAATAAGCCACGGGATGTCTCCATGCTCCTAACAGCTGTGTGAGCACTCCTAGGGCCACCCCCCTTCGTTCATGTACATACAACTGAAACGGCTTAGAGAGATCCGGCAGGTCCAGAGCTGGGGCTTCCATCAATTTTCTTTTCAGGATTTTAAATGCCCTGTCAGCCTCTGGAGTCCAATAGAAGGGGTCATGATCCGCTCCTTTTACACTGTCGTACAGGGGTTTAGCCCACAGTCCAAACTCTGGGATCCAGATCCTGCAAAAGCCTGCCATACCCAGAAATGTCCTGAGCCGCTTACAATTACTTGGAGAGGAACTTGACAGATAGCTTCCTTTCTTTTTTTTTTTCGCTTGAACGCTGATGCTCCCCTTGCCTTAGCTGTAACCTGATCCCTCTCCACCTCAGACAACAGGGTTCTCAGGAGGATATTACAGTCGTCTCAATCGGCTTGTGACTATGGAGGCACCCCTCAAAGACTGAAATAAACCTGCTTGCGTTCGTTGAGAATTCCCCAGCCTGTGTTTTAAAAGCTGCTAAGTCTATTGGATTGAATGGCACATGGATGTAAACTTGCATAGTGGTAGCCTGACGTCCGTCTGCCCCTGGGCAAGCCACAACAGTCTCGGTAAGCAAAGGATAGAGTACCACCGAGGGGACAATCTTTGAAACCCGAGGCATCCTACCCTTATAAGGTGGGGATGTGGGGGCCGAAGGGGACACCGGCTCTGCCATTACAGTGGGGGTGGGGGTCTGGGGACTAACATTAGCTACTACCGAACCAGTCGGAGTCAAATTACAACTTTGCAGAATTACAGCTCTTTTCTATTTCTTAAAGCCATAAACGCTTGTGCATACAAATATTCATTCCATTTACCCATTCACTGACAAAACAAAACTAATCGGAGGATCGTGTTGTAATTAATTGACCCTCCTGGTGGCCACCACTCCTGGTCCTCTAGTTGATATTGAGGCCAGTCAACTGTACAGAATCGTTTTAATTGGCTCTTTAGTCATTGGATCTGCACCAAATATCTTCCAGTTTGCTAGAATGCACTCTAGGGGCGTACACCGTGCCCTAACCTCTGAGCTCTGTCCCTGTCCCATACCTACAGGGTAACTCTGGGCGTCCCCAGGTTCCAACAGAGCATATAATCCGGATTTTAAAAGGTTCCTACCTTATCCAAGGGACCGGTTCTTCACCGTGGCCTGCAGCTGCTCCTCCCCCACGTCTAAGGGACCGGTTCTTCACCGCTGTCCACAACTGCTTCTCCACTATATGAGTGCGTTGCACCGTTGTGCCCTCCGGGGTTGATCAAATCGTGTCTCCTCTGAGGCCCCCGATGAACTCACCGGTGCGCGCTGGGCGTCGGTTCTCGCCGCAATCCTCGACCTCCAGGAGGGGTCCGGGCAAGGCTAAATTGCAGCCTCGTCGCCCACCCAGGGATGCCAAAAGCTGTTGTCGGCACCCAGTGCCAAGAGGCTAAACAACAGCTGAAGTTGGTTCGTTACCCGGTGTGCTACACCCAATAATCACAACGGGGTGGAGAAGCAGAAAAGTTTATTTGAAGCTTCAAAAAGGTACAGGGAGATTTGAATCTCAAATCCTGTACCCAGAGCAGGAAGTTACACAGGCTTTTATACATCCTTTTCCCCAGCATACTTATCCAATAGCAAGCTGCCCCAAGTATCCATATAGCCAGCCAATCCAGTTCCCAGCTAGTTCCCTGATTCTCTGTATCATTTGTTAAACTCTACATAAAGCTGCTTTATTCAGCATTGTTCTTCCATATCTGCCCTGTGTGGCCTTGCTTAGTTTCAGGCAGTCTGACTCCGCAGCATATTGTTGCAGATACTCAGCATAACTGCTATGTGTGCCTCCAGGCGGGGGGGCCAAGGACACTTGGGCCTAGTACGCAGAGCTGCTGCGAGTGCCTCCAGGTGGGAGGGGGGGCCAAGGACACCTGGGCCTAGTGCGAGGGGGCTTCATCGCCACTCGTGGTCTTCCATCCCCTCGAGTTACCTAGCGGCCATGCCCCAGTGTCCCCAACGGGACTGTCCTGGTGAATGGAACAATGGCTCCGGGCAGCTGGAGAATGCCTGTTCCCCCGGCAACCGCAGTGCCATTCCCTCTGGAAGTGATGGTGTCAGCGAAGGTGCTGGAGGTGGTCAGGCCTCGTGGTTGGAGCTGGACTCAGGAGGCTGGGGCGTGGGTGAAGCGAGGCTGCTGCTGTGAGACTGAAATACTTGCTCCGGGAGTCACGGGCCTGTTCCTGGCTTGTGGATTGGCGGGAGCCCGGCACAGGAGGGACTCAGGGCCTGACACATGGCTCCAGGGGGCGCTTGGCTCCCGGCCCCGCTGGGCACTGACAGGCCAGGTGCAGGGGGCCAGGCGCAGCACCAGGGAGGACATTGGGGAGGCAGGAGCGCTGAGGTGGGGCTGAGCGGGCAGGTGCTGAGGAGCTGCGGCCGGCTGGCCAGCAGGGAGGAGGAGCAGCACCCAGCTGGGGAGGGCCCAGCTGCAGCTCCACACGGGGCGCTGCCAGAGCCTGGCAGGCAGCTGGCTGAAGTGGCACTTTGTGATCTGGTGCAGGCGGGAGCTGGGTCCCCACATCTGAACGCTCTGCAGTGCCGGCGGATTCACATCTAAACCCGGATCTGGCTCCCAATTCACAGCTGGCCCCTCCCCCCGATCTGGAGTGGCTGAGACTCCAGCGCTCTGGGGAAGAGGCCAACAAATGCCAGCTCCTGGGGTGGGCTTCCCCCAGAGACAACCCCGTGCTGGGAAGGGAGATTCCAAGAGCCGGCAGCTCCAGCACTCACACTCCCAGCTTCCTGGGAATGAGCCAGGAGCAGAGTCCCAGTCCCCGTCCCCTGGCATTAATCCAGGGACTCCGCACTGGGGATGTGCACCTGGCAGCACGCAGCCTCCTGAGAACACACAGGCCAGGGTGCAGGGCGAGGGCTCCCAGAGAGAAACGGCAGGAGGGCAATGCTGGGAACCCCCAGGCCATCTTCAGCTCAAGCATGAGGGCACCCCAGCATCCTGGAGAGCAGGAATCTAGCTTCAGCTCAGCCTTTATGTCCCTCCATTCTCTGTGCTAGATGGGTTGGTCTCACGGAGGGACGAAAGTGCCCATCAGGAGTTCCTGGCTTATCCAACGTCAGTTTCCCGCTCTTGTGAAAAAAACGGTGGCTTCCCTTACACAGGAGCTGGTGTTCTTCAGGCTGGGCTGGGCCTGTACACGTTCCTCTGTAGGGGTGTGTGCACCCAGGGCCTGTGAGTCGCAGACATTTGCCAACAAACATTTGCCAACAGACGTTGGCCCCCTGCTCTCCCCGTGTGCTCAGGGACCACCATCAAAAAGGCACGTCTGCCACCTCCCTCTCAAGTCCTTCGCACCTGCATACTGCCAGGGGAACATCCCCATTTCTACTGAGGCCTCAGGGACATGGTTTATGATGAACCAGCTGGAGTTGATCTCTTCCCCCCTCCCCCGGCGTGTTGCACCCCTACGGCTAGCTGGGGATCCAAACTGACACTCCCCGGTTTGAGCCCCTGCCTAGCCAGGCCCTGTTCCCTCCCCCCAGGCAGTTGTTGGCCCTGAACTCCTGCAGGCAGCCATGACACACAGGTGCTTGGGGGCTTGAGAGAAGGGCTATCACCAGCTGAATGACCCCTGCCTGTACGGTGGGGACTGAGGCCACTTTGCCAGCAGGTGCCCCCCAAGTCCTGTGCTATGCTGAGTCTGGGGAGATGGGCAGGTTCAGCCTCATTAGAAGGGATCGGCCAGACAGAAAGGCAGAATCGGGTCCCCGCACGGAGCCCCTGTACTACCTGCCTGTGTCCTAACCACCAGGACAGTGGCCAATCCCACCTTCAGGTCAGGTTCCAGCGTCGGGCCCTGTCCATACCCACAGCGTGTGGCACCCAGCATGCGCTGATAGACTCCGGTACATGCTGTAAGTTCACAGACACTAGAAACTGCCTAACACCAGGCTGGGGGCTGGGGATGTGTAGGGTACAGAGCACAGCACCCCCTAAGGCCGGGCAGGAGGGCTGGGAAATGCATATGATACAGAGCACAGCGCCCTCTAACACCCGGCAGGGGGGCTGAGAGATGGGGGGTGTAGGGTACAGAGCACAGCGCCCCCTAACACCGGCCAGGGGGCCTGGAAGCTGGGGGAATATGTAGGATCCGGAGCACAGCATCCCCTAACACCAGGCTGGGGGGCAGGGAGGGGGGGATATGTGGGGTACAGAGCACAGCACCCCCTCACACCAGGACACGAGGTCTCGTCCGTCTCAGGGCGGAAATGATCACACCCTGAGAATGGGGGATCTGCCACAGGCACTGGCAGGAGCGCGCTGCTTTACATTAAGGTTCTTTGGCTGATGGGCGAACCTCACCCCGCCCTGCGTTTCGAGTGTGAACAGCTGTCGATGGAAACCCAGACGGCAGAGATGGAGCAGGACTAACCGGCGTCACTGGGTCTCGCCCTCACCCCGTGTCTACACTGTACAAGGGTGGGAAATAGCAGGTGCCTTTTCTTGCTCTGATACGATTTTGGAGATGCCGACACTTGCGACAGCTTTCTCCCTGTGTGGGTTGTGAGATCCAGGGGAGCCGTCTGTGTGCTCTGTACAGGACAAGGTGTGTAGATCGTTTATACCTCAATATATCACTGTAAATACAGTTATTTAATATATCAAATAAAAGCAGAACAATACATCAAAAAACATCAAAATGAAACAGAGGATTGCTATGTACAGGGGGGATTGCTATGTACAGAGGGGTTTGCACGTGACGAGTTAACTGCTCGAGAGCTTTCATCACCGTGTACTTTCTAACAGGTTTCCGCGCCCTGTGTAGGGTTTACGTCCCGCCCTCCGTCCCCGTTTCCGGTCATGTACATTTTTGGTGCCGTCGGCCCTTTTGAACATTTCTTTTGTATTGTTTTCTGTGTTTAGCCGGGGGAAGGTTGCTTTCTTGTGTTTTGACATATTTAGAGAAAAAGTATGAACAAGTAGAAAGAAAGGCTGTAAGGGGTTTGCGGCTCCCTCCCCGTCCATCAGGGTGGGAGACCACGCCCCTGTCTACGATACTTCCGGGGTACCTTGGTTCAGGGGAAAATTAGCCCAGTGTTAATGGTTCAGGCCTGCAGTCAGGCCGTGCAATGGTAGAGAGTCTGTTTGCCTGGGGCCCTCATTCAGGGCAGGGCTGCAGTCAAGTAGGGGCTCTGGCCTACAATCAGGCAGGCAGAGCAGCAGAAGGTCCATTTGCCTGGCCCTTGATCAGGGCGGGGCAGCAATCAAGTAGGGGGGCTCTGGCCTACAGTCCAGCAGAGCCGTCGCCGTCTAGGGGAGGTTAGCTCTCTGGTGGGAGAGTCAGCACAACCGTCTGGCGTCCTGATTCAGGCGGGTGCCAGACCAATGAGGCCTCCTGACAACCAGGTGGGGAACCTGCCACTCCTGACGGTGGCGTGGCGGTGGTAGGGGAACCCAGGCCTTCCCGCTCCACTGCGTCCCCACCCAGGGCCCTAAACAGCAGTGGAGTGGTCCGCCACTGGGTCAGTGGGGAAAATCCGATCACAACACGCTGGCCGGCTTGTAGTCAATAACACAGCTGAACCCGATTCGGCTGCCCTGGGCTCCTTCCTACACACCCATTCCGTGTGTACATGGGTCCCAGGGTTGTTGTTTGCTTCGCTGGGGTAGACGGCTAATGGCAGCCCCACCAGCTCCTTGGAGTCCCCGGCGTCTGGCAGCTCCGGCAGCCCCTCTGGCTCTCTGTCAGGATAGCGCTCTCCATTAGGGGAGCAGGGAAGAGACGTCCTGCTCCTCCAGCAGCTCTCTCCCAACTCAGCTGGAGGGGCGGCCTTTTATAGTTCCGCTTCCTGTCCCGCCCCTCTGCTTCCGGCAGGGTGGCATGCGGTGGGAGACAAGCCTGCTTTCTGCAACCCTCCTGCCCCCAACAACCCACTTCAGCGAGTCCCAAAATCAAATCCACTTACCAGGGGCCTCCTCTCCTCTTTGTGCTTCGCCAACATCCGGGGTAGAAAAGAGCTCCTGGCTGCATGCATCTCTGACCTCCGAGTCATCTTCTGCCTCTGGGTCCCCCTCCACATCCTCGTCCAAGATTTCCTCCTCCTGGCTCGGTCCGCTCTCAACTGACATGCGAGCCACCGAAGTATCCACAGTGGTGTTCGCAATGGAGGTGGGGTCGCCGCGGAGTATCATGTCCACCTCTTTGGAGAACCGGCAGCTCATAGGCGCAGCACCGGAGTGGCGGTTTGCCTCCCACGCCCTGTGCTCGGCGTTCCGCAGCTCCTTCACTTTCATCCTAAACTGCTGTGTGTCCCGGTCATCGCCCCTTTCTGTCATGCATCGTGAAATCTGTCCGTAGGTGTAATGATGCTGGTACTGGCGGGACCCGACTGAGAGTGCCAGTTCAGGACAAACTGCTTCAAGCAGGGCAGTTACAGCCGAAGGCTGGGGGTTTTTCACCTCTAAGGCAAACCAAACCAGCCAAACAGAGCAGACTTTGGTCTCACCCCACTGGCTCACCACAAGTCACACAAGCAATTCCCTTCGACACTCCAGTTTCCCAGTATCACCAATTGTTATGGGGACAAATGGTTATGAAAACCAATACCCCAGGAAAAGAAAAAAGGCTCTCTTGATCCCAAAGGACCAAGCCCCAGACCCAGGTCAATATACAAATCAGATCTTGTCCCAAATCACGCTGTTGCCAATCCTTTAGAATCTAAAATCTAAAGGTTTTGTTCATAAAAGGAAAAAGCTATAGAGGAGAGCTAGAATTGGTGAAATGGAATCAATGACATACAGTCACGGCCAAATTCTTGGTTCAGACTTGCGGCAGCGACAGAATAAACTGCAGGTTCAAATCAAGTCTCTGGAGAACATCCACAGCTGGGATGCGTCTTTCAGTTCTTGGTTCAAAGCTTCTCAAGGGGTCAATTGTGTAGCTGATGGTCCTTAATCGGTCATCAAGCAGGCTAGGCATTGCATCCGATGAAGTGAGCTGTAGCTCACGAAAGCTTATGCTCAAATAAATTTGTTAGTCTCTAAGGGCCACAAGTATTCCTTTTGAACTTGTCTGGGGTGTCACCCAGAAGCATAGTACAAGTTTGAACCACAGACAGTATCGAGTCAATACTTATAACTTAAAATACAAAAATGACACAAACATATAGAGAGCATAATCATAACCAGCAAACCACAACCTTGCCTTAGACACCTTATTTGACCCCCCTTTATACAAGATTTGGTGCCACTACAGGACCTTGGTTGCAACAATGATCTATATGGTCCCAGTTCAAGTCAATAACGTCACAGTAGGTATCATAATTGCTACGTCCGGAGTGCAGCTGGGACTGTACAGCCTCCTCTCCCCAAATGCTGATGAGGTCCAGCAGCTCAGCATAGCTTCAAGCAGGTGGATCGCCTGGTGCGTGGAGCAGGCCTGGCCACCTGGAAAGATGCGCTGCACTCATCACTGAGCAAACAGGAAGGGGACTGTCAAAATGGCAAAGGAGTTTACGGAGTGGGGATGATGGATGGTCACCTGAGGGCCGGGCAGTAGAGTTCAAACCGATGACCAGAGAGGCGAGAGCAGGCATTGTGGGACACCTCCCGGAGGCCAATCGCAGCACCGTAATCGACCTCGGTGTCTACACTGGCACCGCAGCCCTGTAGCCCCGGTGCAGAAAGTTTTTTAAACTGTGCGGTGCTTTTTTTAAAGCGCTGCAACTGCCCTGTTTCCGCGCCCTGAGTGGCGTGGCCGTGCGTACACCTCACCAGTTGCAGTGCAGAAAGCTGCTTTACCGCGCTGCAACTTGCCAGCGTAGACAGGACCAGCCCTCTGTGGAGAAAGAAGTGGTTCGGGACTATTTAGCAAAGCTGGACGAGCACAAGTTCATGGGGCCGGATGTGTTGCATCCGAGAGTCCGAAAGGAGTTGACGGATGTGATTGCAGAGCCATTGGCCATTATCTTTGAAAACTCTTGGCGATCGGGGGAAGTCCCGGACGACTGGAAAAAGGCTAATGTAGTGCCCATCTTTAAAAAAGGGAAGAAGGAGGATCCTGGGAACTACAGGCCAGTCAGCCTCACCTCAGGCCCTAGAAAAATCGTGGAGCAGGTACTCAAGGA
Source organism: Caretta caretta (assembly GCF_965140235.1). Classification (NCBI taxonomy): domain Eukaryota; kingdom Metazoa; phylum Chordata; order Testudines; family Cheloniidae; genus Caretta; species Caretta caretta. The sequence continues at coordinate 8,606,739 of NC_134228.1, forward strand.
ATCAATTCTGAAGCACTTAGAGGAGAGGAAAGTAATCAGGAACAGTCAGCATGGATTCACCAAGGGCAAGTCATGCCTGACTAATCTAATTGCCTTCTATGACATGATAACTGGCTCTGTGGATGAGGGGAAAGCGGTGGACATGTTGTTCCTTGACTGTAGCAAAGCTTTTGACACTGTCTCCCACAGTATTGTTGCCAGCAAGTTAAAGAAGTATGGGCTGGATGAATGGACTATAAGGTGGATAGAAAGCTGGCTAGATTGTCGGGCTCAACGGTTAGTGCTCAATGGCTCCATGTCTAGTTGGCAGCCGGTATCAAGTGGAGTGCTCCAAGGGTCGGTCCTGTGGCTGGTTTTGTTCAATATCTCCATGAATGATCTGGAGGATGGTGTGGATTGCACCCTCAGCAAGTTTGCAGATGACACTAAACTGGGAGGAGAGGTAGATACGCTGGAGGGTGGGGATAGGATACAGAGGGCCCTAGACAAATTGGAGGATTGGGCCAAAAGAAATCTGATGAGGTTCAGCAAGGACAAGTGCAGAGTCCTGCACTTAGGATGGAAGAATCCAATGCACCGCTACAGACTAGGGACCGAATGGCTCTGCAGCAGTTCTGCAGAAAAGGACCTAGGGGTTACAGTGGACGAGAAGCTGGATATGAGTCAACAGTGTGCCCTTGTTGCCAAGAAGGCCAATGGCATTTTGGGATGTATAAGTAGGGGCATTGCCAGCAGATGGAGGGACGTGATCGTTCCCCTCTATTCGACACTGGTGAGGCCTCATCTGGAGTACTGTGTCCAGTTTTGGGCCCCACACTACAAGAAGGATGTGGAAAAATTGGAAAGAGTCCAGCGGAGGGCAACAAAAATGATTAGGGGTCTGGAACACATGATTTTTGAGGAGAGGCTGAGGGAACTTGGGATGTTTAGTCTACGGAAGAGAAGAATGGGGGGGATTTGATAGCTGCTTTCAACTACGTGAAAGGGGGTTCCAAAGAGGATGGCTCTAGACTGTTCTCAGTGGTAGGAGATGACAGAACAAGGAGTAATGGTCTCAAGTTGCAGTGGGGGAGATTTAGGTTGGATATTAGGAAAAACTTTTTCACTAGGAGGGTGGTGAAACACTGGAATGTGTTACCTAGGCAGGTGGTGGAATCTCTTTCCTTAGAAGTTTTTAAGGTCAGGCTTGACAAAGCCCTGGCTGGGATGATTTAGTCGGGGATCGGTCCTGCTTTGAGCAGGGGGTTGGACTAGATGACCTCCTGAGGTCCCTTCCAACCCTGATATTCTATGATTCTATGATTCTATGAAGGGTAAGTTCTCTTCCCCTTCCCCCTCCCCCCGCTGCAGCTTGCTATACTTTCCTTGTATAATGACAGGTTTCAGAGTAGCAGCCGTGTTAATCTGTATTCGCAAAAAGAAAAGGAGGCCTTGTGGCACCTTAGAGACCAACGCATTGGATACTCATGAAAGCTTATGCTCAGATAAATTTGTTAGTCTCTAAGGTGCCACAAGGACTCCTTTTCTTTATACTTTCCTTGTCTCACTAACCAAAAAGGATCTCTTCCTGTTTTCTATATTCTCCTTCTCTCACTAACCAAAAAAAGGATCTTTCCCACTTTTGCACAGCTCTGTGTTCTGCTTAGTAACAAAAAAGGATCTTTCTCTCTCTTTCTGTTTTCTGTACTTTACACAGCCCTGTGTCACTGACACAGGATCTCTAGCTCATTTTTCGGCCGTGTGATTTCTTTCACCCGACCTTCTCAACCTTCCTTTAGAGTTTCCTCTTTTCTTTAATGAGCCTTTGCTTTTTAAAATTGATTTCAATTTTTTTACTCTTATTATTTTTTAGTCCCAACAACAATAACCTTTTACCACGTTCTTACTAATCTATAAAACACACTCCTCTCTCTTGTTGCTTTCTATAGTTTCCCCTCTTCCTTCTATTTAAAATCACCTTTCTTTCCTTTTTTATTCTAAGGCTAAGCAATCTTTCTTTTTTTAAAACTCCTTTCCTTTAAAACTCCTTTCAGGCCTCTGTCATGAGGGGGCGTGGCCTCCTGCCCTGGCAGCCTGGGAGGGAGCCGCGAACACCCCCTGGTGGGCAGAACCGGGACACCCATGGCAGCAGAGGGGCGGGGCAGGAAGCGGCACTATAAAAGGCTGGGCCTCCAGCTCAGATGGGAGAGAGCTGCCAGATGAGCAGCACCTCTTTTCCCTGCTGTGGAAGCACGGACCGAACAGAGAGCGCTATCCTGACAGAGACCCAGAGGGGCTGCCAGATGCCAGGGACACTGAGAAGCTGGTGGGGCTGCCACTCACTGTCCTCCCCCAGAGCTCGCTGTTGCCGGCAGGGAAAGGGCTGGGGGGAGTCCTCCTCTCTGGCCCCTATCCCGGAGCAGCCTGCCTGCACCCCAAACTCATCCCCAGCCCTGCCCCACCCCAGAGCCCACACCCCCAGCCAGAGCTTTCACCTCTCCACCACACCCTCGCCCTGAGCCCCTCCAACACCCCAAACACCTTATCCCCAGTCCTAGCCAGAGCCCTCATCCCCCCCATACCCCAACCCTCTGCCCCAGCCCTGAGCCCCCTCCAACACCACAAACCCCTCACCTCCAGCCCTAGACAGAGCCTCATCCCCCTACACCCCAACCCTCTGCCCCAGCCCTGAGCCCCCTCCAACACTACAAACCCCTCACCTCCAGCCCGAGAGAGAGCCCTCATCCCCCCACACCCCAACCCTCTGCCCCAGCCCTGAGCCCCCTCCAACACCACAAAACCCTCATCTCCAGCCCTTGACAGAGCCCTCATCTCCCTACATTCCAACCCTCTGCCCCAGCCTTGAGCCTCTCTAACCCCCCAAACCTCCCAGCCCCAAACAGAACCCTCACCCCCTACACCCTGACTCTTGCCCTGAGCCCCTCCCAAACCCCTCAGCCCTGCACCCCCTCCCTCTGCACTCCCTCCCATCCCCAAACTCCCTCCCAGAGCCTGCAGCCTGCACCCCAATACTCTGCCTAAGCCTAGGGCCTGCACCCCAGATGTCCTTCCTCACCCAAACTCCTTCCCGGAGCCTTGGGCAGGTGGGGGGCGAAGTAGGGGCGGGTTCTGGGCACCACCAAAATTTCTACAGACCTGCCACCCCTGAACCCATGTACACACGGAATGGGCGTGTAGCAAGGAGCCCAGGGCAGCCGAATTGGGTTCAGCTGTGTTATTGACTACAAGCCGGCCAGTGTGTTGCTGTCGGATTTTCCCCACTGACGCAGTGGCGGACCGCTCCACGGCTGTTAGGGCCCTGGGCTGGGACGCAGTGGAGCGAGAGGGCCTGGGTTCCCCTACCACCGCCACCCCACCGTCAGGAGTAGCAGCCTCCCCACTTGGTTCTCAGGAGGCCTGATTGCTCTGGCACCCGCCTGATTCAGGACGCCAGACGGTTGTGCTGACTCTCCCACCAGAGAGCTAACCTCCCTCAGACTGCGACAGATCTGCCGGACTGTAGGCCAGAGCTCCCCTACTTGATTGCTGCCCCGCCCTGATCAAGGGCCAGGCAAATGGACCTTCTGCTGCTCTGCCTGCCTGACTGTAGGCCAGAGCCCCTACTCGACAGCAGCCCTGCCCTGAATGAGGGCCCCGGGCAAACAGACTCTCTACCGTTGGTCGGCCTGACTGCAGGCCAGAACCATGAACACTGAGCTATTTCCCCTGAACCAAGGTACCCCGGAAGTATCGTAGCGAGGGGCGTGGTCTCCCGCCCAGACCGATGGGGAGGGAGCCGCGAACCCCCTACAGCCTCTCTTTCTACTCGTTCATACTTTTTCTCAAAATATGTCAAAACACAGCACGCTGTTAGGGCCCTGGGCGGGGACGCAGTGGAGCGGGAGGACCTGGGTTCCCCTATCCCCGCCACCCCACCGTCAGGAGTGGCAGCCTACTTGGTTGCTGCCCCGCCCTGATCAAGGGCCAGGCAAATGGACCTTCTGCTGCTCTGCCTGCCTGACTGTAGCACAAGCACGCAACCTTCCCCCAGCCAAACACAGAAAAATAATACAAAAGAAATGTTCAAAAGGGCCGATGGTGCCAAAAATGTACACGACCGGAAACGGGGATGGAGGGCGGGACGTAAACTCTACACGGGGCATGGAAACCTGTCAAAAAGTACATGGTGATAAAAGCTATTCAGTGGTTAACTACTCACGTGGCTGGGCAGGGCAGGCGGCCAATGGGGAGAAAGCTATGGTGCGGCATGATGTGTTCCACCCTACTCCAGGCGGGCTCTGGTGCACCAAACCCCCAGAGTAGGGAGGCTGGCTTTTACTCGCGCAGCTGGGCAACTTCAATGACTGGGTTCTCCCTTGTATGCATCAGTCTCATCCTGTGCAAGAGTGTCCGTAGGCTGGCGCGGGCTGGACGGTGTTTCTTGCAGGCCTTGAGGATCAGCATGGTCTGCAAAGCCAGGCACCTGACAGAGGACTTGCTGTCCTGCTGGAAGCCTTTGAGGACTAAGATTGAAAGGAAGGAAATGGAGGTCAGAGCCATGGTGCTCTGGAAAGCCCTGGCAGAGCAAGCCAGCGCTGTACCTCTCAGCCCGCGACAAGAAGGCAGCAGGCTGGGAGGCGGGAGGCAGGGGACTAGCAGGAACAACCACCAACCCTCACTAAACATCCCCACTGCCCTTCATAGCTGGGGGAGCCCCCAGACACAGGCAAGAAGTCACAATGAACCCCATTCACTCAAAAAGAAAAGGAGTACTTGTGGCACCTTAGAGACTAACCAATTTATCTGAGCATAAGCTTTCATGAGCTACAGCTCACTTCATTGGATGCATACTGTGGAAACTGCAGAAGACATTATATACACAGAGACCATGAAACAATACCTCCTCCCATCCCACTCTCCTGCTGATAATAGCTTATCTAAAGTGATCACTCTCCTTACAATGTGTAAGCCCTCTACACCAACATTCCACACAAAGATGGACTACAAGCCGTCAAGAACACTATCCCCGATAATGTCACGGCTAACCTGGTGGCTGAACTTTGTGACTTTGTCCTTACCCATAACTATTTTACATTTGGGGACAATGTATACCTTCAGATCAGCGGCACTGCTATGGGTACCCGCATGGCCCCACAGTATGCCAACATTTTTATGGCTGATTTAGAACAACGCTTCCTCAGCTCTTGTCCCCTAACGCCCCTACTCTACTTGCGCTACATTGATGACATCTTCATCGTCTGGACCCATGGAAAAGAACCCCTTGAGGAATTCCACCATGATTTCAACAATTTCCATCCCACCATCAACCTCAGCCTGGTCCAGTCCACACAAGTGATCCACTTCCTGGACACTACAGTGCTAATAAACAATGGTCACATAAACACCACCCTATACCGGAAACCTACTGACCGCTATTCCTACCTACATGCCTCCAGCTTTCACCCTGACCACACCACACGATCCATCGTCTACAGCCAAGCTCTGCGAAACAACCGCATTTCCTCCAACCCCTCAGACAGAGACAAACACCTACAAGATCTCTATCAAGCATTCTTACAACTACAATACCCACCTGCGGAAGTGAAGAAACAGATTGATAGAGCCAGAAGAGATCCCAGAAGTCACCTCCTACAGGACACGCCTAACAAAGAAATTAACAGAACGCCACTAGCCGTCACCTTCAGCCCCCAACTAAAACCCCTCCAACGCATTATTAAGGATCTACAACCTATCCTGAAGGATGACCCAACACTCTCACAAATCTTGGGAGACAGGCCAGTCCTTGCCTACAGACACCCCCCCAACCTGAAGCAAATACTCACCAACAACCACATACCACACAACAGAACCACTAACCCAGGAACCTATCCTTGCAACAAAGCCCGTTGCCAACTGTGCCCACATATCTATTCAGGGGACACCATCACAGGGCCTAATCACATCAGCCACACTATCAGAGGCTCATTCACCTGCACATCCACCAATGTGATATATGCCATCATGTGCCAGCAATGCCCCTCTGCCATGTACATTGGTCAAACTGGACAGTCTCTACGTAAAAGAATAAATGGACACAAATCAGATGTCAAGAATTATAACATTCATAAACCAGTCGGAGAACACTTCAATCTCTCTGGTCACGCAATTACAGACATGAAGGTCGCTATCTTACAACAAAAAAACTTCAAATCCAGACTCCAGCGAGAAACTGCTGAATTGGAATTCATTTGCAAATAGGATACTATTAATTTAGGCTTAAATAGAGACTGGGAGTGGCTAAGACATTATGCAAGGTAGCCTATTTCCCCTTGTTTTTTCCTACCCCCCCCCCCGAGACGTTCTGGTTAAACTTGGATTTATGCTGGAAATGGCCCACCTTGATAATCATACACATTGTAAGGAGAATGGTCAGTTTGGATGAGCTATTACCAGCAGGAGAGTGAGTTTGTGTGTCGGGGGGCGGAGGGTGAGAAAACCTGGATTTGTGCTGGAAATGGCCCAACTTGATTATCATACACATTGTAAGGAGAGTGATCACTTTAGATAAGCTATTACCAGCAGGAGAGTGGGATGGGAGGAAGTATTGTTTCATGGTCTCTGTGTATATAATGTCTTCTGCAGTTTCCACAGTGTGCATCTGATGAAGTGAGCTGTAGCTCACGAAAGCTTATGCTCAAATAAATTGGTTAGTCTCTAAAGTGCCACAAGTACTCCTTTTCTTTTTGCGAATACAGACTAACACGGCTGTTACTCTGAAACCCATTCACTCACTATTTCTAGGACTGCCCCATCCCTGCAGGATCTGATGGCCTCATCCCTGCCTGTATTTACGCTCCCCCTTCCCCCCAGTGCACAGATGGGCACTCAAGCCCAGAGAGGGGGAGATTCACAAAAGGGGCTTGGGCATTGTTAGGCTACGCCTAACTTCCGGTGCCCTGCTGCCCTCCAGCAAATGCCGAGGAGGGAGCTCAGCCATTCTCTAGCTCTGGTTGGGGCCCAGCTGTGAACCTGCTCTGGGAGTGAGGAGCCTGAGCTATGTCACACCTCCCCTCCCCCTTTTCCCCAATAAATGTGGAGGAGACGCTGCCCTGCCCTGCGCTGGCCCAGGGGTCTGGGCACGCAGCAGGGAGGTAGGTGACCGGACGTCACCTCAGTCTCCTTTGGAGCAGTGGCTTGACACCAGGCACCCCACTTGGAGGTGACTGCAACAAACCCTGGGCTAGTGAGTGCAAGGCGGGGAGGCAGGACCCCACCTTTGCTGTGTTGCGGGGGCGGGGAGGGGGCAATCGTCTGCAAAGGCCAGCCAGCTCAGGCCCAGTTTGGGGATTTGCCAGGCCACAGCTCTGAGGTCAGGGCTAAGTGCCTGGGCACATGCCAACCAGCAGACACCACAGGGTGAGGGGGAAGCTGATCAGGGGTTTGGGGATCTACAGTTTGCCACCCTTTGTGGCTCTCGCCCAAGATCACATTGCTGGCGTCAGAGATTGAACCCAGCCCACAGCCCTAGGCCATTCGTCCCTCTAGTGCTCAGTGCTCAAAGCAGATACCACTCACCCTTGCAGATGGCATCCAACTTCTCCTGGCTCTGCTGGTCCAGCTGCCTGGCAGTGAGCCCTACACACACAAACAGCTCGTCACATCCCTGCGTCCCCAGCGAGGGTGTCAAAGCATCTGTCACCCTCCAAGCAGTGGGGCTTTCCCTGCCCCTCGCTGTCCAGGACACACTCCTGAGTCCCCAGGGGAAAGGGCGAGTCCCCAGGGATGGCTGTGGGGCTGGTTGCCAAAGGAGAGCATAGCGCCTTGAGGTTCCACGACCAAGAGCCCATGGTGGGGTGGGGGTGGAGGGGATGGGGACTGCATGGGGAGCAGTGGGGTTCGAGGGGGCCCATCAGCCAATCAGGACAGTTTGGGGTGAGCTTGCTCCTGCAGGTTTCTGACACCCCTGAGCCTTCATTCGGCAATCAGGAGCCCAGGGGTTACTTCTCGCTGCCGGCAGGGACTGAGGAGAGCCTGGGACTGGATCCAGCCCCTCTGCTTAAGGGACCCCTCTGCTCTGTGGTTACCTAGAGACCTGATGTCCGCTTCTCTAATGGGAGCCTGCGGGTTTTCCACAAAGGCCATGGCCTGGCAGAGGAAGGTTTCTGCCCTCCCCTTGTAGCACGCCACCTAGGAGCCAGAACAAGGGAGCACAAGGTTATTAAAGGCCTTTCCATCCTGCAGGCCAGGTTCCAGATCTGTGGAGTGTCCTGCTTTCAGCCCTCCTTCCTGTGCCGGGGGGATCGCACAGAGGGACTACAGCCAGGGCCAGGTGTGGTCCTGGGGCTGGGGCTCAGTGTGGGAATGGAGCTGGGCAATGGAGGGCTCCCTCACCAGGCAGTCACAGCCTCGCCAAAGCTCCTTTTTCTGGACGAGAGCACTGAGCTGGCTCCACCTTAGAAATTCCAGAGCACTCCTGAGGGTGTCCCAACACACCTGCAAAATAAGAGGGGCCGGGGCGAGCCGACAACGGTTACGGGAGCTGGAAGCCAGGGCCGTCCCTCGGCATACACGCCTGCATAAGGCACCATGAAATTTGGGGCACCAAATTGCCCCAAATTTCATGGTGTCACTAGGCGGCTGCATGCTGCACATGCAGCAGCCCCAGCCCCAGTGACCCGCCCTATACCTCAGCCAGCCCCGCCGCGGGCTGCGCCCACTACAAAGGGCAGGGCCGTCCCTGGGGGGGGCCCAGACAATTCCCTCCGCCCTGCCTCTTCCCCTTCCCCCCTGCTCCATCCCCAGCCCGCCCCCATTCCACCTCTTCTCCGTAAGCCTCTTTCCCCAGCGACCCCACACTCACTGGCAGTGGCAGGAAATGGAGTAACCTGGTCCCAACACGCTCTACTCCAAAAGGATTGCCCCCCGCACTCACCGGCGGTGGGAAGCGGAGTGCTGCGTCTGGGAGCTGGCAGAGTAGAGCGGGCTGGGGCCAGGCTGCTCCGCTTCCCACTGCTGTCAGTGAGTGTGTGTGTGGGAGGGATCCCTTTCCCCAAACCCCCTCCCTCGAGCCACATGGCTGGAGCTGGGGCGAGGGAAGCAGAGCGGGCTACTCCCAGCTCTCCGCTAATCCTCCAGGCCACTCTGGGCCTGTGGGCCCTCCAAAAGTGGCCCCACACAGCTCCTGCCTCCCAGACCCTGGTGGGGAGGAGGGGGAGGCCTGGGACCCCACACAGCCCCACTATGGGGGGGCTGGATAAGGCACCCAAATGGCTAGGGACAGCCCAGCTGGAAGCCACTAACATAGTTACTGGAGGCCGTGTGTGCTGAACGGTTCCCGGCCCGCGGCTGCTCGCGGAAGGGCAGAGGTTTGGCTAAGGCAATGGCTGGAGACCTGACTCAATTCCCAGCTCTTCCTGCAGGAACTCAGGCAAGTTGCTTCGGCCCAGGGCTACAAAGGGATTTAGGTGCCTAATGCCCATGGGCATTCAATACTTTTGAGGCACTAGGCCTCACGCTGTGCCTTAGTTCCCCACCTCATGGGGGGTAGGAGGGTGAATTCATTACTGCTGGGGGCATTTGGCTCCCAAGTGATGGGGGCCATGAGAGCGAGCGTGTGCACAGGCACCTGGGGCGGGGCGGAGGGGGGACTTGGGCATGTCATGGCTAGTAAGAGCTGTCCGGGCTGCTTGGCCAAGGGCACATTGGGTCTTGGGCACCATCCGGAGGCTGGGTAGCTCTGCTCCTGGTAGGGGCCATGGCCAGGGTTGTGCTCTTCCCACCAGCACAGCCAGGGGAATGTGCGGAGGCCAGTGGCTGTAGGAGTGGTGAGCTGACCCCTCCGCCCACCCATTCTCTCAGCCTGGCTGCAGGGGGGAGTGTTGGCCTCAGAGGAGGCAGGGAAGACTCAGCAGTTGGGTGGGGCGCCATGGTCATGACGCTACTGGACTCAACGTTCAAGTGTTTTTGAGCACGTGATTGTCACAGCACTGAGCACCTGCCCTCTGCCGGCCAGACCTTTTAAAGGGGGGGTGTCACATGTTGGCTCCCCCCAGCAAATTCCTGGTCACTCTGTAACAATCTCAGCTGCAGGCTCCATCTCGTGGCCTCACCTGGGACACATTGGGACGCTCATCGTGCAGGAGGAGGAGCAGCGGGACCAGGCTGTGGAGGACGTGCTCCTTCATCTTCCTCCTGCTGGGCCCCCTTACAAGCTCCAGCAGGTGTTTAAAGAGGGTGATGGAGAGCACCCGGAGTTTGCTGGACTCCTGCAAGAGAGGATGTGGGGAGGAGACGCTGTGACGGTCGTGCCCACCCAGCTGGGTGAGCGCTCACTGTGACAGAGATGTCTGCCCTGCAGGGGGTATTGCTAACTCACCCCCAGTCATACAGGCACAGCTGGGGGCCGCAGTCCCATAGGCATAGCGCCATTGAAGGCAATAGAGATGCAGGTTTCCACCAGCTGAGGGGCTGGCCTGGTAACTTCTTGGCCAGAGAGAGCCGTAAGGTGGGGTGAGACAGCCCCTGGGATCTCACAGCCAGCTCTGGGCACACTGACATCAGCACCCGCCTGTCAAGCCAAGGGGAAACGCTCAGGGCAGAGCAGCACCAGGACAGGGGCGGCAGAGAGGGAGCGATGAGGAAAGATTCAAAGAGGGAAGGGATGTGTGTACTTTGTCCTCCCGCTTTGCGTGCCTGACTCACACTGGTGCTGACCCACAGCGACCCTCTAGCGAGGCCAAGGGGGCCAGGTATGGGGGGCAAATTCCTACACTGGTGTTTGTTCGGGCCACGCACAGGGATCTGGGGGGGATTCAACCAGGAAGAAGGGGTGGTAAATGTGCAGGAGCTCCCAGATAGGGGGCCTTGGAAACCATGACTGGAAACCACCCAGCCTCCAGGGGCTTGGGGTTCGGCAAGGGCTGCCCCACTCCCACACATGGGTTTCTTGTTAACTCAGGGTCGGCCGCACTTGGTCACATGATGCCCCCTCGCTGCATGGCAGCTGGCAGAGCTGGACCAGTCCAGTGACCTGGGAGGCCGGGCGAGCTGTGCCCAGCAGGGAGAACCAGGAGCAATAGCTGGGGGCTGTAGGGAGGGGCCACAGCTTTCTGGGAGGTGAGGCTGAGGGTAAGGGGGGGCAGCCTGGGGGGCGGGTTGACTTGAGCTGTTCTGAGAGTGGCTGAATCTTTAAATGGTGCCCCCCCCAATCAGCAGTTACATGTCGCCTCTGGGCACCAGGTTCTGGAGCAGGCAGTTCTCTGAGTGACGTCTGTTGTAAAAGTGTTCATAAGTTCTTTTAGTCTGTTTATCTGATTTGGCTGCGCTCTCCTGTCTGGCCACTTTGGAGACAGGCTCTTGGAACAGTAGTTCTCAGTTGTCTTTCCATCAGGAGCGGGTGCTGGACTAGATGCAGGAGCTGCTCTTGGTGTTGATCTTTAGCTGGGCCTGTGCCACTGCTTAATAAAGAGCGGCCGGGTCCCAGCAGAGTTTGGGAGGGCTGAGGGTAGGATTTAGCGTTGTGAGAGCTGGGGAGGAGGGTGGTCCCTCCAGGAGCCCCCACTGGGGCGTTACCCCTGGAAGGCAGTAATGGATAGGTCACTTTCTTCCGCCCACTTTGCTGGCTCTCGCCGTGCAGTGGCGGACTGAATATCAGTCTGGTGAACACGCTGGCGGGGGCTCGTTTGTGGTTACAAAAGGCCTGGGGAGAACTAGCCCCTCCTTTGATGCTGCCCTGCCATGAGAACGAAGGGGAGAGGAAAGGGCGGTAGCTGCAGAACCTACAGACGGAGCCGTTTCCTTATGGAGCTGACAGGCCAGCTGTGGGATTCCTTGCCAGGGAGGGGAGGGGCAGGATTTTCACCAGGGTACCATCACTTGTTACCCTGGAAGGCAGCAGGAGCATTGTGGCACCCTGTGCTGCAGAGGCCCCCTCGCTGCATGCAGGCTCAGGAATGCATGGCCTTCCCTCAAGGGGAGCCTCGTCCCCAGGCTGCCCTGATCCTTGTCAGCAGGCCTGCAGGACACCAGGGTTCCCACTCTTACTGCCATATGCTCTGATGGAGAATGGGGTAGCAGAAGAAGGCGGGAATGGGTTCATGTCATTTACAACAATCCTTTTTCTGGCTAGGACCATAGCATAGGTCCCGCTAGCCCACCCGCCAGCCCCCATTCACATGTCTGTGGCTTGAAGGGTCTCCCGCGGGCCCCCAGGCCTTACATCATGAAAGAACGGCAGGAGTTTCTCAGCCACTCGCACAGCCACGGGGCTGGCGCTCTGCCTGTCCATGCCGGCGAGGATGTCTCTCAGCACGGTGATGGCATTTGAGATGATGTCCCTGTCTGCCTCGTGTAGCTGCTCCACGACGACTGGCAGTTGATACTGGAGTTTCCCCACCTGTGTGAAAGGAGGAGCTGCTTTACGAAACACCCTCCGGTGACCCAACAAGCCATTTCCAAAACAACGTCTGCCTCCCCTGCAGACAGAGCCACGGGAACTAGGAGTGCAGGGGGTGCTGCAGCACTCCAAGGTTTTTCGCGGGGCTCTGCTCCTGGCCCCATACACAAGGTCCCAGCTGCCGGCCCTGCGCCAACTCCCAGCTGTGGCCCCAGCCTCGGCCCCCTTGCCCCATCCATCTCCCGCCCCCCTGGAGCCATGGCCCTGCTCCTGACCCCAGCTCTAGGGGGGGTGGGGTGTGTGGACAGGTGTAAGGGGATGCTCAGCACCTGCACTATAAAAAGTCTTCTAGCGCCCCGCCTCCAGATGACATGTTAGAGCCTCAAAGCCCTTGCACAGCCCCAGCTAGGATCGCAGGCAGCGGGGCCGGCTACCTGCAACATAAGCAGCTGCTTCCTTGTACCCCCGATCTCAGGGGGTGGTATTTATTAGCAGGTATCATCTGTGGAAACTTCTCTGCACAACACCTTGACCCCGAACACATCAAGTGTATTATTGTTATAAGGGTTAGAATAGCACCTCCAGCGCCTATCTGCAATCAGGGCGTGTGCTGGGGGCTTTCCAGGCACAGAAAGAGACATTCCCTGGCCTAGAGCTTACAGGCTAGATACACAAAGGAAGGATTTCTATCCCCGTTGTACAGACATGGAACTCAGGCACAGAGAGGCAACGTGACTCACCCATGGTCACCCAGGGAGTCTGGCAGAGCCCGAAACTGAACTTGGGTTTTCCTGAGTCCCGGGCCTTACAGCCCAGCCTTGGCAAGGGAGCCGATTTTGTCCACGAGTTCGAGGGTTGGTCTGTTACTAAAAGCCAGATTCAATCATTTCTGTATTTGGCTTTTGAACTGTTCAAAGACAGCCCCACAAAACCTCAACCGGGATCAGGGGAAACAGTGTCCAATACAGGCTTACCGGTTCCGGAAGGAAAAATAAAACACAAGCAAGTGAAAACCAGGCTGAGGACATGGAACAATGGGAATGGTGGATAACAAGAGAATTACAGTCATGCCCTCTCCATGTCTGATCGATTCATCGTCCGGCTTTAATAAACCGGACTGACCGGCTATTCTCAGGGTAAGTAAATTATCATTAGGGAGAGTTGCCTTCAGATGGTCTCCTCTTTGACCAGGCTGCCAGATCTGTGTATTTAAGTCCCAAGGGTTTTCTCTGCCTTCACTATACCGTGTCTATCACACTTGGTATGAGGTCTGAGCAGCAAAAGGCCTTTCTCGAGCTCTTCAGAGGAGCGAGTGCTGCGGGACAGAGCTGTGACGTCAACAGTTAAAACCTATGAGGCTCAAAAAGGGGATTCGTAGGAAAAAATGGTTCCAACTGAAGCAAAATGGCTCTGTCCGGGCGTCCCGGATCACTGGTGTCACCAGCATTCCCTGGAGGTCTAGAGTCCACAGCTCTGCTGCTACTCTAGTGCTAGGGTTCTTTGGATCACACACCCAGAGACGCACCCTGCAGGAGCCAGGCCCTGCCCTGCAGAACAACAGACAAAAGCCAGGCAGGGACTTGCCCAAGGTCACCCAGCAGGTCAGTGGCAGAGCCAGGAAGAGAAACAGGGCTCCTGACTCCAGGCTAGGGCCAGGTCCCCTGGGAAGCTTTCAATGACCCCTGCCCTGCATCAGCTCCCTGATGAAGGAGTTGCCAAGACTTTGAAGGAAAGAGCTCAAATTCAGAGGGATCATGGTAAATTGGAGGACTGGGCTATAGACAACAAAAGGAAACTCACCAAAGACAAAAGTGAGGTGCTACATTTAGAGAAGAAAAAGCAAATGCACAGAAACAGAATGGGGGATAACCGGTTGTACTGCTGAGAAGGAGCTGGGAGCTGCAGTGGATCACAGCCTCAGCATGAGGCAGCAAAGCAATGCTGTTGCAAAAAAAAAAAAAAAAAAAAAGCAAATGCAATCTTAGGTTGCATTAACAGAGGTATAGCCTGCAAGTCATGGGAGGTGATAGTACCACTCAACTCAGTGCTGGTTAGGCCTCAGCTGGAGTACGGTGTCCAGTTTTGGTCACCAATGTCTACAAAAGATGTGGAGAAACTGTAATGAATCCAGAGGCGAGTGACAAAGATGATCAGAAGGATGGAACACAAGCCATACGAGCAAAGGTTGAAGGAACTGGCTATGTTTAGTTTGCAAAAGAGGAGATTAAGGGGGGACGTGCTAATGGTCTTCAGATTCTTCGAAGGCTGCCAAAAAAAAGATGGCAAAAAGTTGTTCTCTCTTGCCACAGAGGGCAGGACAAGAGGGGATGGGTTCAAACGACAGCACTGCAGATTTAGATTAAATCTCAGGAAAACCTTCCTAACTGTAAGAAGAGTAGGACAATGGGACAGACGACTAGGGAGCTTGTGGAAGCCCCTTTGCTGGAGGTTTATAGAAGGAGGCTGGAGCCATCTGTCTGGGCTGGGATAGACACAACAAATCCTGCATCTTGGCAGGGGGCTGGACGAGCTGACCTTGCGATCCCTTCTCACCCTGCGGTTCTATGAGAGGTGTCCCAGAGCACCAGGAGAGGGTTTCGGCGTGTTCTGCCTCGACTATAGCGCTGGCTAGAGTCACGCTCTCTCTCTTCGGCCCAATGGCAATACCCAGTGGGAGACTGAGAGACACCCTCAGGCCATGGTGGGGACACACGGCGCTCCTTCCCTTGCTGCAGGGGCTGGAACTTACGGCCAAGGGGGCGACGCCAGCCTCTCGCTGAGAGACGTCGTGATGCTGGCGCAGCGGCCGTTCCTGCAGCCTGTCGAGCAGCTCCCGTAGGACCTTTCCTGCGGTCTTGGGGTGGGATGTCAGCACCCTCCACATCTCCACAGCAACGCTGCAAAGGGAGAGAGCCGATTTCAGCTGGCCAGAGCCCTGCCAGCCTCCAGCACCCACCGCCACCCTCACCCTGCTGAGTCTCCCGCCACCGGCTGGCCCTTTGTTGCCCTCCTGCTGCAGCAAGGGCCCCCACTGCCTGGCGCAGGCTGCATGGGGGCCGGGTCTGAGTGTCAGCCCCGGGGGAGGCCGAGGGCTGCCATATGGGGTTTTGCAGGCTGGCCTGTCTCCACGGCATGTCAGCCTGCAAAACCCTCCAGAACAAGCAGCAGCTCTGCAGGGAGCAGGAGGTCTCCGGATGGTTCTGCACGCCCCTGTCCCTGGCAGCGGGACCAGTCCGGGGGACCCGGAGTGCAAGCGGCAGCAGCCCCAGCCCCGTACCTGTCACATGACAGCGAGCAGCCCAGCAGGGTTGTGACCACCTCCTCGCTGTACTGGTCGCCCAGCACGACAAGGGCCTTGAGCAGCTGCTGCTGGGCCAGCGGCTCGCTGATGGAGTCCAGGTTGTGGTACACGCTCGTCACAGCCTCCGACACCTGGAAGGGAAGTGGGGAGATGGGAGCCTTGGCTTCCTCGCGCTGCTATTGATCTGGGGTGTCAGGGACCTGCCCTACCTGAGAGCCATCTGCCCTCCCACATCCTCTTCTCCAGCTCCAGGCCTAGAACACAGGGCCAATTCCCGGCCTATCGATTCATAGACTGCAAGACCACAAGCGGCCATGGAGATCACCTAGACTGACCCCCCGCATTGCACAGGACCTGCCCCCCAGTAATGCCGAGCGCCCAGAGACAGAGTCTCCCACGGATGGGCTCCCCCAGCAGACTGTTCTCACTGCAGCTCCTACCCTCTCCAAGCTTGGGCTGGGGACCCACAGGATCACATGCAGCATGTGCCTGGCCGCCACCGACTCATGGACGCTGGTGTCTCTCAGGCCCTCGATAGCAGTGAGGAGGAAGTCCATGCGCTCAGATGGGTTGAAGTACTTCCCAAACATCTGAAACAAACCTGCCAGTGAAACCCCTTTTGCTGCCCAGTGCGGTTCCAGTCGGACCGAGCAGCCAGGACTGGCCCAGCCAGGAGTGCAGGCAAAGCCCGCTCTGCCGGGACAGGGCTGGGTTACTGCACCTGGGACGCACAGCACCCAGCCAGCAATCAGGAGCTGTCGTGCATGGCACAGGCCAGCGTGGCAGTGCACGGGGGCACAATACTGCACAGCACGGATACACTCTCTAGTGCTCAGAAGGGGCTGGCACTGGTGCGTGGACGCAATGATGCCTTGGAGAGCATTAATCTCTGGGGAAGCTCCCACCACACCTGACAAGGAGCTGGGATCAGGTTTGGATGAGACCCAGTGCATCTTGGGATGTGGCATGGAGGGAGGCATATTGGCCCGCAATAGTAGAAGCCTTGCCAGCAGATTGAGGGAAGTGATTATTCCCCTCTATTCGGCACTGGTGAGGTCACATCTGGCCCCCCACAAGAGAAAAGATGTGGACAAATCGGAGAGAGTCCAGCAGAGCGTAACGAAAACGATTAGCGGGCTGAAGCACATGAATTATGAGGAGAGACTGAGGGAAGTGGGCTTATTTAGTCTGCAGAAGAGAAGAGTGAGGGGGGATTTGATAGCAGCCTTCAACTACCTGAAGGGGTCTCCAAAGAGGATGGAGCTCGGCTGTTCTCAGTGGTGGCAGGTGACAGAACAAGCATCAGTGGTCTCAAGTTGCAGTGGGGGAGGTCCAGGTTGGATATGAGGAAACACTATTTCACTAGGAGGGTGGTGAAGCACTGGAAAGGGTTACCTAGGGAGGTGGGGAATCTCCATCCTTTGAGATTTTTAAGGTCAGGCTTGACAAAGCCCTGGCTGGGATGATTTAGTTGGGGTTGGTCCTGCTATGAGAAGGGGGTTGGATTAGATACCTCCTGAGGTCTATGATTCTATGAGGTGGAGTGGGCCATAGGCAGGGCTCCGGCCCAGCTGGATGGGGTCAGTGGTGTTAATTTCTCTCTCCTGATAACTCTGGGCACAACAATCCCAGGAAGCATTGAAAGTAGTTACCATGGCGATATTGCTGGTGTTGGTGAACCAGGTGACCCAGAAGGTGTTCTCCGCTCGCCACTCCCTGAAGACCTGCAGATACTCTGCACTCTGCTTTGCCAGCGTCGTGCCTGAACCAGGGAGGGGAAACAGACAGCAGGCAATATAAATCAGAGGTTAGCTTTGGAAACGGGAATTTTGCAAGGAAGTTTAGAGACAAGTACATCTAAGAAACATACTGTAAATTCAGGCCAATAAACTCCCCCTCCCTCCCCAACAAAACTAAACAAACTAACCCCCCTGGAAGAGTAAAAATAAACCAGGCGGAAGTGCAGCAGCAGTTTGAGGCTCTCTAGTTGATTGTACTGAATGCAGCATGTAGGATTCCCAGCCCTGTGGGCAGGTAGCACATCTGGGCATTTCGCCCAAGGAGCTACTGCCCTCGGAGACCAGGAGGCCAGAGGATCTGAACTGGTGGAGCCAAGGGAGACAGCGAGGTACATAGAGGAGACTTTTAGGGATGCAGTAGAGTGGTCGCACCCCCAGTCTGACAGCCTCTGTGCTGCTGAGGAGGGTGAAAGTTTCTGGGAAGGAGAACATCGAGCTGGAGCAGAGGGAGACGATCCCATAGTTGGGACCCACCTGCCAGATG